>NW_027325369.1:10327687-11001603 GCF_036924035.1 Leuresthes tenuis
ATGCGAATGTCAAACCATACATGATCAAAACAGGGAGCGGAGGTGTTTGGCTGAGACAAGGTGTGAATGTCCACCCATAATTAATGAAAAGCGGGCAAAAAGTAGGTTCGAATGCCCAACCATACATCATCAAAAGCAGGAGTGGATATGTTCGGCTACAAGAAGGTTTGAACGTCTGACCATAGTTTGTAAAAAGCGGGTAAGAAAAGGTTCGAATGCCCGAACATACACCATCAAAGGAGGGAGCGGAGGTGTTCCGCTGTAAGAAGGTGTGAATGTCCGCCCGTAGTTGGTAAAAAACGGGTAAGAAAAGGTTAAAATACCCGACTGTATACAATCAGTAGCGGGTGCGGAGTTGTTCGGCTACTAAAAGGTGTGAAAGTCCGACCATGGTTTGTAAAAAGCGGGTAAGAAAAGGTGCGAATGCCCAAAAATGTATGATCAAAAGAGGGAGCGGAGGTGTTCGGCTGCAAGAAGGTGTGAATGTACACCCATAATTATTGAAAAATGGGTAAGAAAAGGTGAAAATGCCCAACTATACATAATCAAAAGCAGGAGTGGATGTGTTCGGCTCCAAGAAGGGTTGAATGTCTGACCATAGTTTTTAAAAAGCAGGTAAGAAAAGGTTTGACTGCCCGAACATACACCATCAAAAGAGGGAGCGGAGGTGTTCCGCTGTGAGAAGGTGTGAATGTCCGACCATAGTTGGTAAAAAGCGGGTAAGAAAAGGTTAAAATACCCGACTGTACACAATCAATAGCGGGAGCGGAGTTGTTCGGCTACTAAAAGATGTGAAAGTCCGACTATGGTTTGTAAAAAGCGGGTAAGAATAGGTGCTAATGCCCGACAATGTATGATCAAAAGAGGGAGTGGAGGTTTTCGGCTGTAAGAAGGTCTGAATGTCCAACTATAATTTGTAAAAACCGGGTAAGAAAAGGCTTGAAAGCCCGACTATACACCATCATAAGCGGGAGAGGAGGTGTTCAGCTGCAAGAAGGTGTGAATGTCCACCCATAATTACTGAAAAATGGGTAAGAAAAGGTGCGAATGCCCAAACATACATCATCAAAAGCAGGAGTGGATGTGTTGGGCTACAAGAAGGTTTGAAAGTCCGACCATGGTTTGTAAAAAACGGGTAAGAAAAGGTGCGAATGCCCGACAATGTATGATCAAAAGAGGGAGCGGAGGTTTTTGGCTACAAGAAGGTTTGAATGTCCGACCATAGTTTGTAAAAAGCGGGTAAGAAAAGGTTCAAATGCCTGACTATACACCATCAAAAGCGGGAGCGGAGGTGTTCCGCTGTAAGAAGGTGTGAATGTCCGCCCGTAGTTGGTAAAAAACGGGTAAGAAAAGGTTAAAATACCCGACTGTACACAATCAGTAGCGGGTGCGGAGTTGTTCGGCTACTAAAAGGTGTGAAAGTCCGACCATGGTTTGTAAAAAGCGGGTAAGAAAAGGTGCGAATGCCCAAAAATGTATGATCAAAAGAGGGAGCGGAGGTGTTCGGCTGCAAGAAGGTGTGAATGTACACCCATAATTATTGAAAAATGGGTAAGAAAAGGTGAAAATGCCCAACTATACATAATCAAAAGCAGGAGTGGATGTGTTCGGCTCCAAGAAGGGTTGAATGTCTGACCATAGTTTTTAAAAAGCAGGTAAGAAAAGGTTTGACTGCCCGAACATACACCATCAAAAGAGGGAGCGGAGGTGTTCCGCTGTGATAAGGTGTGAATGTCCGACCATAGTTGGTAAAAAGCGGGTAAGAAAAGGTTAAAATACCCGACTGTACACAATCAATAGCGGGAGCGGAGTTGTTCGGCTACTAAAAGATGTGAAAGTCCGACTATGGTTTGTAAAAAGCGGGTAAGAAAAGGTGCTAATGCCCGACAATGTATGATCAAAAGAGGGAGTGGAGGTTTTCGGCTGTAAGAAGGTCTGAATGTCCAACTATAATTTGTAAAAACCGGGTAAGAAAAGGCTTGAAAGCCCGACTATACACCATCATAAGCGGGAGAGGAGGTGTTCAGCTGCAAGAAGGTGTGAATGTCCACCCATAATTACTGAAAAATGGGTAAGAAAAGGTGCGAATGCCCAAACATACATCATCAAAAGCAGGAGTGGATGTGTTGGGCTACAAGAAGGTTTGAAAGTCCGACCATGGTTTGTAAAAAACGGGTAAGAAAAGGTGCGAATGCCCGACAATGTATGATCAAAAGAGGGAGCGGAGGTTTTTGGCTACAAGAAGGTTTGAATGTCCGACCATAGTTTGTAAAAAGCGGGTAAGAAAAGGTTCAAATGCCTGACTATACACCATCAAAAGCGGGAGCGGAGGTGTTCCGCTGTAAGACGGTGTGAATGTCCGACCATAGTTGGTAAAAAGCGGGTAAGAAAAGGTTAAAATACCTGACTGTACACAATCAATTGAGGGAGCGGAGTTGTTCGGCTACAAGAAGGTGTGAAAGTTCAACCATGGTTTGTAAAAAGCTGCTAAGAAAAGGTTCAAATGCCTGACTATACACCATCAAAAGAGGGAGCGGAGGTGTTCCGCTGTAAGACGGTGTGAATGTCCGACCATAGTTCGTAAAAAGTGGGTAAGAAAAGGTTAAAATACCCGACTGTACACAATCAATAGCGGGAGCGGATGTGTTTGGCTACAAGAATGTGTGAAAGTCCGACCATGGTTTGTAAAAAACGGGTAAGAAAAGGTGCAAATGCCCGACAATGTATGATCAAAAGAGGGAGCAGAGGTTTTTGGCTACAAGAAGGTTTGAATGTCCGACCATAGTTTGTAAAAAGCGGGTAAGAAAGGGTTCAAATGCCTGACTATACACCATCAAAAGCGGGAGCGGAGGTGTTCCGCTGTAAAATGGTTTGAATGTCCGACCATAGTTGGTAAAAAGCGGGTAAGAAAAGGTTAAAATACCCGACTGTACACAATCAATAGGGGGAGCGGAGTTGTTCGGCTACAAGAAGGTGTGAAAGTCCAACCATGGTTTGTAAAAAGCTGGTAAGAAAAGGTTCGAATGCCCGAATATATACCATCAAAAGCGGAAGCGGAGGTGTTCGGCTGCAAGAAGGTGTGAACGTCTGACCAAAGTTTGTAAAAAGCAGTTAAGAAAAGGTTCGAATATCCAACCAAACATAATCAAAAGCGGGAGCAGAGCTGTTCGACTGCAAGTAGGTGTGAATGTCCAGCCATAATTACTCACAAACGGGTAAGAAAAGGTAGTATTGCCAGACCATACATGATCAAAATGGGAGCTGAGGTGGTTCAGCACCAAGATGTGAATGTCTGACTATAGTTTGTAAAAAGCGGGTAAGATAAGGTGCGAATGCCCGACAATGTATAATCAAAAGAGGGAGCAGAGGTTTTCGGCTACAAGAAGGTTTGAATGTCCGACCATAGTTTGTAAAAAGTGGGTAAGAAAAGGTTCAAATGCCTGACTATACACCATCAAAAGCGGGAGCGGAGATGTTCCGCTGTAAGACGGTGTGAATTTCCGACCATAGTTGGTAAAAAGCGGGTAAGAAAAGATTAAAATACCCGACTGTACACAATCAATAGGAATGAATTTTATAGCAAAATCCGAAATCATGCATAACTCCGCAAAAGGAACGTATTGCTCAACCAAAGGGATGCTTCTTTCTCATTCAGGGTAATATGAGGAACTTTATGCTTGATACATTTTAGACATGGATAACTATGAAAGACAAAGCTATTTTAACTTGGTTTGAGCAAAGCAATTCATTTTATAGGAAAATCCGAAATCGTGCAGGACTCATGAAAGTAAGCTTATTCTCGGATTCCTGATCCTCCAGTGTTGCTCTTTCCTATACTGCAAAATACAGCCTTGTTCTTTGTTGAAATCGATATAGACATTGATAAATATGAAGGACAAAGCAGTTTCCACTTTGTTTGAGTGAAGGAATTAATTTTATAGCAAAATCCCAAATCAAGCAGAACGTATGAAAAGAAGCTTGTTTTCGGATTCCTGATCCTCCAGTGTTGCTCTTTCCTATACTGCAAAATACAGCCTTGTTCTTTGTTGA
Organism: Leuresthes tenuis; assembly: GCF_036924035.1. Classification (NCBI taxonomy): domain Eukaryota; kingdom Metazoa; phylum Chordata; class Actinopteri; order Atheriniformes; family Atherinopsidae; genus Leuresthes; species Leuresthes tenuis. The sequence continues at coordinate 10,331,738 of NW_027325369.1, forward strand.
AATCGATATAGACATTGATAAATATGAAGGACAAAGCAGTTTCCACTTTGTTTGAGTGAAGGAATTAATTTTATAGCAAAATCCCAAATCATGCAGAACGTATGAAAAGAAGCTTATTCTCGGATTCCTGATCCTTCAGTGTTGCTTTTTCTTCTACTGCAAAATACAATGTTGTTCTTTGTTGAAGTCGATCTAGACATTGATAAATATGAAGGACAAAGCAGTTTTAACTTGGTTTGAGTGAAGGAATTCATTTTATACATAAAATCCCAAATCATGCAGAACGTATGAAAATAAGCTTATTCTCGGATTACTGATCCTTCAGTGTTGCTCTTTCTTCTAATGCAAAATCCAGTGTTGTTCTTTGTTGAAGTCAATCTAGACATTGATAAATATGAAGGACAAAGCAGTTTTAACATAGTTTGAGTGAAGGCATTCATTTATAGTAAAATCAATAATCGTGCAGAACTCATGAAAATAAGCTTATTCTCGGATTCCTAAAACTTTTGATTTGCTCTTTCTTTACTGCAAAGTACAATGTTGTTCTTTGTTGAAGTCGATCTAGACATTGATAAATATGAAGGACAAAGCAGTTTTCACTTGGTTTGAGTGAAGGATTTGCAGCTGAAAACCTCCCGCTCCCGCTCTTGATTGTGTATAGTCGGGCTTTCAAGCCTTTTCTTACCCGGTTTTTAGAAATTATGGTTGGACATTCAGACCTTGCAGCCGAAGACCTCCACTCCCTCTTTTGATCATACATTGTCGGGCATTCGCACCTTGTCTTACCCGCTTTTTACAAACTATAGTCAGACATTCACACCTTGCAGCTGAACCACCTCAGCTCCCTGTTTTGATCATGTATGGTCTGGCAATACTACCTTTCCTTACCCGTTTGTGAGTAATTATGGCTGGACATTCACACCTACTTGCAGTCGAAAAAGCTCTGCTCCCGCTTTTGATGGTATATATTCGGGCATTCGAACCTTTTCTTAACTGCTTTTTGCAAACTTTGGTCGGACGTTCACACCTTCTTGCAGCCGAACACCTCCGCTTCCGCTTTTGATGGTATATATTCGGGCATTCGAACCTTTTCTTAGCAGCTTTTTACAAACCATGGTTGAACTTTCACACCTTCTTGTAGCCGAACAACTCCGCTCCCGCTATTGATTATGTACAGTCAGGTATTTTAACCTTTTCTTACCCGCTTTTTACCAACTATGGTTGGACATTCACACCGTCTTACAGCGGAACAACTCCGCTCCCGCTTTTGATGGTGTATAGTCAGGCATTTGAACCTTTTCTTACCCGCTTTTTACAAACTATGGTCGGACATTCAAACCTTCTTGTAGCCGAAAACCTCCGCTCCCTCTTTTGATCATACATTGTCGGGCATTCGCACCTTCTCTTACCCGTTTTTTACAAACCATGGTCGGACTGTCACACATTCTTGTAGCCAAACACATCCGCTCCCGCTATTGATTGTGTACAGTCGGGTATTTTAACCTTTTCTTACCCGCTTTTTACAAACTATGCTCGGACATTCAAACCTTCTTGTAGCCGAACACATCCACTCCTGCTTTTGATTATGTGTAGTTAGGCATTCGCACCTTTTCTTACCCATTTTTTAGTAATTATGGGTGTACATTCACACCTTCTTGCAGCCGAACACCTCCGCTCCCTCTTTTGATCACACATTTTCGGGCATTCGCACCTTTTCTTACCCGCTTTTTACAAACCATGGTCGGACTTTCACACCTTTTAGTAGCCGAACAACTCCGCACCCGCTACTGATTGTGTACAGTCGGGTATTTTAACCTTTTCTTACCCGTTTTTTACCAACTATGGTCGGACATTCACACCTTCTTACAGCGGAACACCTCCGCTCCCTCCTTTGATGGTGTATGTTCGGGCATTCAAACCTTTTCTTACCCGCTTTTTACAAACTATGGTCAGACGTTCAAACCTTCTTGTAGCCGAACATATCCACTCCTGCTTTTGATGATGTATGGTTGGGCATTCGAACCTACTTGTTGCCCGCTTTTCATTAATTATGGGTGGACATTCACACCTTGTCTTAGCCAAACACCTCCGCTCCCTGTTTTGATCATGTATGGTTTGACATTCGCACCTTTGCTTACCTTCTTTTTATACTGATTGCTCAAGATTAAGTTGTTCTTTCTCAAACTACAAAATTTTTTTAATTGTTGAAACTTGATTTGAAGTGGATAAATAAGGAAGACAAACAGTTTTAAGTCAGGCTGATAGCAATTAATTTTATAGCAAAATCTGTATTTCGTCATTTGTCGAGAGATGCTTATTGCTGAAGAAGTTCTTTCTCATTCTACAAAGTACAACGTTGTTTATCATTGAAACTTGATTAGACATGAATAAATATGAAGGACAAAGCAGTCTTAACTTGGTTTGAGTTAAGGAATTCGTTTTATAGGAGAATCCGAATTCGTGCATAACTCGTAAAATAGAGCTTATTTTCGGATTCCTAAAGAATGAGTCTGGTTCTTTCTCATAATACAAAGTTTGTTGTTTATTGTTGAAACTTCATCAGACCGTTAGATATAGTCGGACTCACCTCGACGCACGGCTTGGGATCTGGAACCAGTACTCTTGAGAGGGGTTGGACTCTCTTCCACTCTGGAGTTGCCCGTGGTGAGAGGCGCAGAGCAGGTGTGGGCATACTTATTGCCCCCCGGCTGTGTGCCAGTACATTGGGGTTTACCCCAGTGAACGAGAGGGTAGCCTCCCTCCGCCTTGGGTGGGGGGACGAGTCCTGACTGTTGTTTGTGCCTATGCGCCAAACAGCAGTTCAGAGTACCTACCCTTTTTGGAGTCTCTGGGGGAGGCACTGGAGAATGCTCCTACCGGAGACTCCCTCATTCTGCTGGGGGACTTCAATGCTCACGTGGGCAATGACAGTGAGACCTGGAGGGGTGTGATTGGGAGGAACGGCCCCCCCGATCTGAATCAGAGTGGTGTTATGTTGTTGGACTTCTGTGCCAGTCATAGACTGTCCATAACGAACACCATATTCAGGCATAAGGGTGTCCATATGTGCACTTGGCACCAGGACACCCTTGGCCACAGTTCGATGATCGACTTTGTGGTTGTATCATCGGACTTGCGGCCGTATGTCCTGGACACTCGGGTGAAGAGCGGGGCGGAGCTGTCAACTGATCACCACCTGGTGGTGAGGTGGCTCCGCTGGTGGGGGAGGATGCCGATCACACCTGGCAGGCCCAAACGTATTGTGAGGGTCTGCTGGGAGCGTTTGTCAGAATCCCCCGTCAGAAGGAGCTTTAACTCCCACCTCCGGCAGAGCTTCAACCATATTTGAGGTGGGGGACATTGAATGGGCCATGTTCCGTGACTCCATTGCCGAGGCAGCTGGTCGGAGTTGTGGCCGTAAGGTGGTCGGTGCCTGTCGTGGCGGCAACCCTCGAACCTGCTGGTGGACACCAGTGGTGAGGGAAGCCGTCAAGCTGAAGAAGGAGTCCTATCGGGCCTTTTTGGCCAGTGGGACCCTGGAAGAAGCTGATAGGTACCGACGGGCCAGACGGGCCGCGGCTTCGGCGGTTGCTGAGGCAAAAACTCGGGCCTGGGAGGAGTTCGGTGAGACCATGGAGAACGATTTCCGGACGGCCTCGAAAAGATTCTGGTCCACCATCCGGCGTCTCAGGGGGGGGAAGCGGCTCACAGTCAACACTGTTTACAGTGCGGACGGGGCTTTGCTGACCTCAACTAGGGATGTTGTGAGTCGGTGGGGGAGTCGGTGGGGGGAGTACTTCGAGGAACTCCTCAATCCTACCAACACGTGCTCGGAAGAGGCAGAGTCGGAGAGCTCGGAGACGGGGCCTCCCATTTCTGGGGCTGAGGTTGCCGAGGTGGTTAAAAAGTTCCTCGGTGGCAAGGCCCCGGGGGTGGATGAGGTCCGTCCTGAGTTTCTCAAGGCTCTGGATGTTGTAGGGCTGTCTTGGCTGACACGCCTCTGCAGTATCGCGTGGACATCGGGGACAGTGCCTCTGGACTGGCCGATTGGGGTGGTGGTCCCCCTCTTTAAAAAGAGGGACCGGAGGGTGTGTTCCAACTATAGGGGTATCACACTCCTCAGCCTCCCTGGTAAGGTCTATTCGGGGGTATTGGAGAGGAGGATCCGTCGGATAATCGAGCCTCGGATTCAGGAGATGCAGTGTGGCTTTCGTCCTGGCCGTGGAACAGTGGACCAGCTCTATACCCTCGGCAGGATCCTGGAGGGTGCATGGGAGTTTGCCCAACCAGTCTACATGTGTTTTGTGGACTTGGAGAAAGCGTTCGACCGTGTCCCTCGTGGAGTCCTGTGGGGGGTGCTCCGGGAATATGGAGTGCCGGACCCCTTGATAGGGGCCGTTCGGTCTCTGTATGACCGGTGCCAGAGTTTGGTCCGCATTGCCGGCAGTAAGTCGGATACGTTTCCGGTGAGAGTTGGACTCCGTCAGGGCTGCCCTTTGTCACCGATTCTGTTCCTAACTTTTATGGACAGAATTTCTAGGCGGAGCCAGGGCGTTGAGGGTGTCCCATTTGGCGACCTCAGAATCGGGTCTCTGCTTTTTGCAGATGATGTGGTTCTGTTAGCGTCGTCAGGCCGTGACCTTCAGCTCTCACTGGAGTGATTCGCAGCCGAGTGTGAAGCGGCTGGGATGAGAATCAGCACCTCCAAATCCGAGACTATGGTTCTCAGCCGGAAAAGGGTGGAATGCTCTCTCCGGGTCGGGAATGAGATCCTTCCCCAAGAGGAGGAGTTCAAGTATCTCGGGGTCTTGTTCACGAGTGACGGACGAATGGAGCGGGAGATTGACGGGCGGATCGGTGCGGCGCCTGCAGTGTTGCAGGCTCTGCACCGACCCGTCGTTGTGAAGAGGGAGCTGAGCCAGAAGGCGAAGCTCTCTACTTACTGGTCAATCTACGTTCCCATCCTCACCTATGGTCACGAGTTGTGGGTAGTGACCGAAAGAACAAGATCGCGAATACAAGCGGCCGAAATGGGTTTCCTCCGCAGGGTGTCTGGGCTCTCCCTTAGAGATAGGGTGAGAAGCTCAGTCATCCGGGAGGGGCTCGGAGTAGAACCGCTGCTCCTCCGCATTGAGAGGAGTCAGATGAGGTGGCTCGGGCATCTGGTTAGGATGCCCCCTGGGCGCCTCCCTGGGGAGGTGTTCCGGGCACGTCCCACTGGGAGGAGACCCCGGGGGAGACCCAGGACACGTTGGAGAGACTATGTCTCTCGGCTGGCCTGGGAACGCCTCGGGGTCCCCCCGGAAGAGCTGGAGAAAGTGGCCGGGGACAGAGACGTCTGGGTTTCTCTGCTCAAGCTGCTGCCCCCGCGACCCGACCCCCGGATAAGCGGCAGATGATGGATGGATGGATGGATATATCCTCCACCAACCAGACTTACAACCCCCGACTAGGGTAGCAGAATTTCTAAGCAGCTGTACCCCAAAACTACTATCAAAAATATATAAATTATTGTCTAAGATAGATGACACAATGTCTCTTCCATCCTCAAAATGGGAGGCAGATTTATCCATCAGTTCTGGTCATAGCTTCTAACCACAAATATGTTTGAACACCTTCATAAAGACTCGAAATCCTAATTTACAGCTCATACAATACAAAATCCTTCATAGAACACACTATACAGGACAAAGGATGTTCAGGATGGGTCTAACACACTCAAACATCTGCTCACATTGCACAGATAACACACCTGATGATTATGCACACGCTTTGTGGTTTTCTGCGCCTGTCCAGAAGTTCTGGCTTGAAGTCTGTGAGGACCTGTCAACATGGCTAAAGTGTAGCATCCCTGCATGCCCCACACTGTGCATACTGGGTGACTTAGACAACATCAACATGGAAATTAACTCAGCACACATGGTTGTCACAGTGATATGTATCGCAAAGAAAACTATTCTCATGAACTGGAAAGCGAAGAACAATCTGTGTATTAACCAGTTTAGAAATTTTCTTTTAGATTATATTAGCATGGAAACAATGTCTGCCTCCTCAAAACATCAATTGGCTGAATTTAATTCTCTCTGGTCCCCTCTGATTAGTTTTATCACATAGTGGTGGTGGTGGGTTGCTGGGTGATGGTGGGTCTCAGGCCAAGGCTGCTGCAACTGGTGTGACCGGGTGGTTTGTTTGTTTGTTTTTTGTAGAGGTCCTCCTGGGGGGGGTTGGGTTGAGTGGGGTGGGGCGGGATGGGTACCTTCTGGGGGTACAGTAGCTCCCGGAATATGGTCGCTGCAGGCCCCGAGCCTGGTGGACATCAGGCCCTCCTGCCCATTGTTGGCTCCCAGGTAGCGGGGATGCCTATTGCAGCCAGTCCCTGGCTGCCCTCTCTGGGGGAGAGTAGCTCCCCCGGTATATATCCCCATACCCCTCTCCCTTCTGGCTCCTGTACACAGCACACACTCACACATGAAGGGTTTTGGGGGCGTGTGTGTTCGGTGGGGTGTAGTGGATGGGGCCACGTAGGTGGTCCCCTTTGGTTGCACTCTGCAGTTCCCTGCCCCTGTTTTAATTACACCTTAGACATTACTACTTATCAAACACACTCACACACACACATTAGGTCTTGGGGGGTGGTTACACTGAGTGGCATCTGGTGGGCGGGGCTCTTTGGGTATGTAGGCTGCCCAGAGTGCCGCGCTCCCAGTTCTACAAGTTTGGCTGCCCCTCAATTTTAATTGCTCACTATTAGAAAATATTGAAGAGCCAGAAGGGTGAGGGGAGGGGTCTTCTTCGCACACCCCTGCTTCCTGGTGTCTGCTCGGGGCAGGAGGGGCCAGGAGGATTAATTAATTGTTCTGCTGGTTCGGGGTCTGTGGTGGCTGGAGGGTTGCTGGCCTCCTGGTGTGCCCGCTGCACTACACCCCAGCAGAGTCGAGGGAGGTAGGATGTGTGGATGTGTGGATGTATGGGACGTGAAAGTGTGTGTGGTAATGATTGGGCCTGGATCTGGGACTTGCTGTCGCCTGGCCTGCCTGTGTTTCTCCCGATGGGGCATCAGCGTTGCCTCTCCCCACTGCTCGCGACTTCACCCACCTGTGGGCACGTCTTGACTCCCAGGGCACTTGGCCAGGGGCGCTGGGGCAGGCGCTGACCCACTTTGTGGCTGTCTGGGGCGCTTGGCCCTCCTGGGTATTGGGTGGGGCCTCTGCCGGGGGGTTTGGGGGCGCTCGGGCTCCTGGGGCCCAGGTCCAGTGCACGGCCCATGTCTGGGCGGCTGGGGCCTGGCGGGGTCGGTGGGCTGTTGCCCCTGGTTCCCGGAGTGCCTCTGCCCTATGCTTATGGGGGCTCTTTCCGGGGGCTTCCTCTGCAGTCTTCTGGGTGGATGCGTGGTTGCCCCTGCGGTGGGCTGCCTGGGTTCTGTGCTCTGTGGGGGCTGCTGGTGGCCTGGGTCTTGTGGCCCTCTCTGCCTGCTTCTGATTGCTTGGGGGGGGGCTGTGGATTGTGGCCCTGTACGCTTATACACTCATAACTAAGCACGGTTATCATGTAGGTCCTGTGCCATGGGTGTTGCATGTTCTCACACACACACACACATTCATTAGTCAAGTAGCATGGTCACTAAGCAGTTGATGTATTATCATGTCGTCTCAGGTCATCTATATCCACAGCTGTGTTGTATGCGATTGCCGCTTCTTGTGCTTGTTTTTGTTTGTTTGTGTGTTTGTTTTTTCTCTGCTTGTCTGCTTTCAGGTGCTCCTGGTGGCGCTAAGGCTGGATTCCCCTCAAAGGCCATGGATTGTTGTCTGTTTTGTTTTTTACAGGTGTAGCAGCTGGTTGTCTGGTTTTTGTTTCTATTTTTGTTCTGTTTCCTCTTCTTTCCTCTTCTTCTTTCCTTGTCCCCCGGTCCGGTTCAGTTCAGTTCATGTCATATATTGTAAACAGAAATAAATAAATGGGCATCAAGGGGAGCTTTACATTTATAAAACTTCCCTTGGCAAAACAAATCTGTTTGGCATCAAAGGTATTCAGACTACAATTCTTCTGACATAATGCTGAACAGGACAAGGGGAAAAAAAAGTAAAGAAGACAGTTCTGCCGAAAGCCAGGGATAGACCTGTTCTAAGTTCTATACTTTTTAAAAGGGGCGTGTTTATCAACTATGGAATTAGAAGATTTACAAAAATGGTCAAGTGCTAGATCTTCATCTGGGATTTTAACAGTGTCATATAACTATTCAACAGATCAGTTAAAAAAAAGCCTGCTCATGGAGATGTTTCAGGATCTGGATACCAAGCGTGGACCTAATGTTTTCATTTTTGCAATTCTGATACAGGCTATTGAGCAGTGATAACTAACACCAAGTTCAGATACTGCGGATTTTCTACCTTTGATATGTTAAGATTGAGCCAATCAGGGACAACCTTGAAGGATCTCTTTGGTTTTGTAGGATCAGTAATTACCTGAGAAAGGTTGATATTGGTACACACCTTTTTTAAATGATCAGAGGCAGAGTTCAACTTGTTTAAATTAAAATTGCCACACAGAGATTGGGTTTAGGCCACATGCACACAGAATGACATCAACAAATATAAGAAATATTAAACATTTACACATAGATTTTTGAATACATGTAGAGGAATGATACTTTGAAATGTGCTCATTGCGGAGTTATGATCAGTTGAGTAATGAAGGTTGAACTATTCTAGGAAAGAGGTTCTATTCCCAGCATCATGATGGACACTCCTGATATAGAAGGTTTCGCTAACGCATTGGAATTGTTTTACTATTTTCATATGCATGTGCAATGAAGAATTGCTTGCTGCTGATAAATGCAAAGAAGAACAGCTTACACATAGATGCTCACATATAGGCTGCTGAATGCAATGAAGACCTGCTTATCAAGTAAAGTTCAATGTCAATGTGTAATATTCAATTAGGATTTGCAAAACAGTGAAGTTAAACAATGAATGGGTCCATAGTCGGTATGAGAAAACTACAGGAATATTTACCTGGGTGTACGTTCAAACAGAGATGAGAAAATTGCGATAAATAATTGTTTGTTTGTTTGTTAGTATGTATAGGAATGTTATGTGTATAAACTGTGTTGAGTTATAGTTACTCAGTAGTGTCTCAGTGAAACAACCGACGGGGGAAGCCTTGCGGTGACAACAAAAGCAGTGTTTTACTGATCAGTCAAGTTGCTCCAGTGTACTCCATACAAACTGGTTGGCTACTGAAGGGATAGAAAATGGGGAATACTTGTTTTAAAGCAAACAAGGAATTAGATGGGAAAAATACATGTTTTAACGGGACCCAGACAATATTAAATACTCAGACAGATGGGAGAAGAAGTGTAGTTTTGTAGGAAATCACAAAATTATTACATAGAATTAGTGAAATCAATTGAAGAATGCCTTTCTGAAGAGCTGTTTACCACAGATGAGCAGCTTTGCGACCAAGCACATTGTAGATCGCTTTACTGCCAAAATGATCTAATTTAATGGATTGGTTTAGACATGCATAACAGCATTTTAAGAACAAAGAGAGAAACAAAAAGGGACAACGCTTCATGGTGGAAGGGGATGTATAAATAACTGTGTATATGATGAAGGGGGTGGCAACACCCATTCCGAAATCCCGCCATTCCGACATCCCGCTATTCTGACATCCCACCATTCCGACATACCACCATTCCGACATACCACCATTCCGACATGCAAACGTCCCACCATTCCGACATCCCACCATTGCGACATCCCGCTATTCTGACGTTCAAATGTCCCACCATTCCGACAAGGCTTTCCGTATAAGGAAATGTGTGTTACTCAACAGGTGAGTCCCTTCTTTCTGTTCATGCAATTTATATGTTTAACACATGTTTATAGACAAGCGTTATTAAAAACACAAAGTCTCGGCAACTGGAGGAGGAGAAGCAGTCCGCGGTGGTTTTCAATCACACACTCCAATGCCACTTGTTTCAACTTCCGAAAATTTAATCCAGGAAAAAAAGGCTTACAAACATGGACCAAAACGGCTCCATAACACGCACAAGAATCCAAAAGAAACGAAAGTTAACTAAAAGAAAGCAAATAAACAGTATGAAGTGGTCAAAATTGGTTTTACGCATGCCTATGTGCGTCTGGCACATGCGTCTTCGGGCTCTCCCACGTTGGTTTGTGGATGAAAGCTATATGTTCAGCTGTAATGTCATGTAAAAACAATCTCTACATGACATTTACTCCCAGGTGTGACCAGTTAGGTCCTTAAGATATCAACAGGCTGTATAAAGCTACAACCGTTGCGGCTGTGTGTTTGTGCCAAATGCGCAAAGCCCATCCGCGCTTCCCAAAATTGGAGTGAGTACTCATAAATCACGTGAATAACATGAATAAACGTTTTTACTGAATTTTGTTGTGTTTTATACGTTCTATGCTGTCATTTCTCTCTTCTCCTATTGGCAAGGCAAGGCAGAGTGCTCGCAACTGTGTCCTGTGCAGTAGCCGTGATATCTGTAATTGCAATTATTACTTTTGCATATGATGACAGCGTGCAAAAGACGCATGGGCTCTGTGGAGAGCTCCGCTCCAGCTGGCTGCTGTGACAGCTCACTGACACTGTATTTCTGCTTAATCAGTTTCAGTCTCGCCAGAGTTACATTAATATCTGTATTTTTATATTTGAAATTCAGGGGATTTTGATAATAGATTATTAAAGTTTGTTTGCGAGGCTGTGGCCTCTGCATGTGCAAAGCTTGTGCGCCAAACTTTAGGGCGTATTTGCGCCGGCATATCATTAGTGCAAAATGTTTTGGGTAAAAAAATAGGCTATTAAAAGGAACTGTCGGAATGTTAAAATAAAAACAAAAAACATACCGCCATTCCGACCATAGGAGGAAAAAAGTGTCGGAATGGTGGGACGTTTGATAAAAAATTAAGTGTCGCCATTCCGACAATTGGAGACCCATGTCGGAATGGCGAGATGTCGGAATGGCAGCATGTAACCATGATGAAGGAGAGACCATTTGAGCAGCACAGCCATTTCGCAGCACAGGGACAGCAGTCCAAGTTACAGGATCTCCCACGTGGTATCACCTGTCACATTGTGTCAAGGCATCAAAAGAAGAAAAAATCACCAAACTCAAGGACAAAAAGACAAAGACTCCGGTGAACGAAGACAGAGGACTGACAAACCAGAAATACAAAAGGATTCTCGATATCAAGATCCAGAAGAAGAGGCTAACAATGCCACGAACACTTACGATGCTGGGAATGATGCCAGCAATGAACAGAGAAGAAGATTCAGTGTCATCAATCTGCATTACGTGCCTCTAATGAGGGGGTGAATATAGAATCCTCAACGATTACAACGTCTCTGGGAACTGTGACAACAACAAGGTTTAAACCATTTTGATATATATTGTAACCTATTGTCTAAGGAATAGTGCTGAAAATGAGGTAAATCTAATCCACCACTGTCCTTGGTCTTCTGTAGGGTTATTAAACTAATACGTGGTGGTTTGTTTTTCCACAGAAATTTGGAGATGCATGAATCTAGTGACTTAAACCAAGTAGCAGATGGTTTTATGGGGATCATTGAGAACAAATAGTTAACTTTTGGTAGTATCATCATTTTAATGGATGTAACTCTCCCCATAAGTGATATAGGTAAGGACTTCCAACGAGAGATCGTTCTCTACTGTCTTTAATAATTGCACATAATTTAGCTTTGTTAGCTCTGAGAGCCTGGAGGAAATGTTTATGCCTAAATATCTAATATTTCCTGACTGTAAAGTGATCGCAGGTATATTATGGACCCTACAGTTAATGGGCAGAACTGTGGTCTTAGACCAGTTGATAGAGTAGTCAGAAAGTGCTGAGAATTTATTTATGAGTGTGATCGTGTGACTGAGAGACGTCTGTGAGTTCTGAAGGAAAAGTAATACATCATCAGCATAAAGACTTATTTTATGCTCAATATTTTGGGATTAATTACTCACAAACGGGTAAGAAAAGGTAGTATTGCCAGACCATACATGATCAAAACAGGGAGCGGAGGTGGTTCAGCTGCAAGGTGTGAATGTCTGACTATAGTTTGTAAAAAGCGGGTAAGATAAGGTGCGAATGCCCGACAATGTATGATCAAAAGAGGGAGCGGAGGTTTTCGGCTGCAAGAAGGTCTGAATGTCCACCCAAAATTCCTGAAAAATGGGTAAAAAAAAGGGTGCGATTGCCAAACCATACATCATCAAAAGCAGGAGTGGATGTGTTCGGCTACAAGAAGATTTGAATGTCCATCAATAATTGCTTTAAAACATGAAAGAAAATTTTCGAATATCAAACCGCACATGATCATAAGCGGGAGAGGAGTTGTTCAGCTGCAAGAAGGTGTGAATGTCCACCCATAATTACTGAAAAATGGGTAAGAAAAGGTGAAAATGCCCAACCATACATCATCAAAAGCAGGAGTGGATGTGTTCGGCTACAAGAAGGTTTGAATGTCCGTCCATAGTTTGTAAAAAGCGTTTAAGAAAAGGTTCGAATGCCCGAACATAGACCATCAAAAGAGGGAGCGGAGGTGTTCCGCTGTAAGAAGGTGTAAATGTCTGACCATAGTTGGTAAAAAGCGGGTAAGAAAAGGTTAAAATACCCGACTGTACACAATCAATAGCGGGAGCGGAGTTGTTTGGCTACAAGAAGGTGTGAAAGTCCGACCACGGTTTGTAAAAAGCGGGTAAGAAAAGGTTCGAATGCCCGAATATATACCATCAAAAGAGGAAGTGGATGTGTTCGGCTGCAAGAAGGTGTGAACGTCCGACCAAAGTTTGTAAAAAGCAGTTAAGAAAAGGTTCGAATATCCAAGCAAACATAATCAAAAGCGGGAGCAGAGCTGTTCGACTGCAAGTAGGTGTGAATGTCAGATCATAATTTGCAAAAAGCTGATGAGAAAGGGTGAGAATGCCCGGCTATACACCATGAAATGCGGGAGCGGAAGTGTTCGGCTGTGAGTAGGTGTGAATGTCCGACCATAATTGCTGAAAAATGTGTTAGAAGAGACTAGAATGCCGGACAATACATAATCAAATGCGGGAGCGGAGTTGTTCGGCTGTGAGTAGGTGTGAATCTCCGAGCATAGTTTGTAAAAAGGGGGTAAGAATAGGTTCGAATGCCCGAACATACACTATCAAAACAGGGAGCTGAGGTGGCTCAGCTGCAAGGTGTGAATGTCTGACTATAGTTTGTAAATAAGGTGCGAATGCCCAACAATGTATAATCAAAAGAGGGAGCGGAGGTTTTCGGCTACAAGAAGGTTTGAATGTCCGACCAAAGTTTGTAAAAAGCAGTTAAGAAAAGGTTCGAATATCCAACCAAACATAATCAAAAGAGGGAGCAGAGCTGTTCGACTGCAAGTAGGTGTGAATGTCAGATCATAATTTGCAAAAAGCTGATGAGAAAGGGTGAGAATGCCCGGCTATACACCATCAAATGCGGGAGCGGAAGTGTTCGGCTGTGAGTAGGTGTGAATGTCCGACCATAATTGCTGAAAAATGTGTTAGAAGAGACTAGAATGCCGGACAATACATAATCAAATGCGGGAGCGGAGTTGTTCGGCTGTGAGTAGGTGTGAATCTCCGAGCATAGTTTGTAAAAAGGGGGTAAGAATAGGTTCGAATGCCCGAACATACACTATCAAAACAGGGAGCTGAGGTGGCTCAGCTGCAAGGTGTGAATGTCTGACTATAGTTTGTAAATAAGGTGCGAATGCCCAACAATGTATAATCAAAAGAGGGAGCGGAGGTTTTCGGCTACAAGAAGGTTTGAATGTCCGACCATAGTTTGTAAAAAGCGGGTAAGAAAAGGTTCAAATGCCTGACTATACACCATCAAAAGCGGGAGCAGAGGTGTTCCGCTGTAAGACGGTGTGAATGTCCCACCATATTTGGTAAAAAGCGGGTAAGAAAAGGTTAAAATACCCAACTGTACACAATCAATAGCGGGAGAGGAGGTGTTCAGCTGCAAGAAGGTGTGAATGTCCACCCATAATTACTGAAAAATGGGTAAGAAAAGGTGCGAATGCCCAACCATACATTATCAAAAGCAGGTGTGAATGTCAGATCATAATTTGCAAAAAGCTGATGAGAAAGGGTGAGAATGCCCGACTATACACCCTCAAATGCGGGAGCGGAGTTGTTCGGCTATGAGTAAGTGTGAATGTCCGACCATAATTGCTGAAAAATGTGTTAGAAAAGGTAAGAATGTCGGTCCATACATCATCAAAAGCGGGAGAGGTGGTGTTCGGCTGCAAGTAGGTGTGAATGTCCAACCATGGTTTGTAAAAAGCTGGTAAGAAAAGGTTCGAATGCCCGAATATATACCATCAAAAGCGGAAGTGGAGGTGTTCGGCTGCAAGAAGGTGTGAACGTCCGACCAAAGTTTGTAAAAAGCAGTTAAGAAAAGGTTCGAATATCCAACCAAACATAATCAAAAGCGGGAGCAGAGCTGTTCGACTGCAAGTAGGTGTGAATGTCCAGCCATAATTACTCACAAACGGGTAAGAAAAGGTAGTATTGCCAGACCATACATGATCAAAACAGGGAGCTGAGGTAGTTCAGCACCAAGGTGTGAATGTCTGACTATAGTTTGTAAAAAGCGGGTAAGATAAGGTGCGAATGCCCGACAATGTATAATCAAAAGAGGGAGCAGAGGTTTTCGGCTACAAGAAGGTTTGAATGTCCGACCATAGTTTGTAAAAAGCGGGTAAGAAAAGGTTCAAATGCCTGACTATACACCATCAAAAGCGGGAGCGGAGATGTTCCGCTGTAAGACGGTGTGAATGTCCGACCATAGTTGGTAAAAAGCGGGTAAGAAAAGGTTAAAATACCCGACTGTACACAATCAATAGCGGGAGCGGAGTTGTTCGGCTACAAGAAGGTGTGAAAGTCCAACCATCGTTTGTAAAAAGCTGGTAAGAAAAGGTTCGAATGCCCGAATATATACCATCAAAAGCGGAAGCGGAGGTGTTCGGTTGCAAGAAGATGTGAACGTCCGACCAAAGTTGGCAAAAAGCAGTAAAGAAAAGGTTCGAATCTCCAAACATAATTAAAAGCGAGAGAGATTGTGTTCAGCTGCAAGTAGGTGTGAATATCCAGCCATAATTACTCACAAACGGGTAAGAAAAGGTAGTATTGCCAGACCATACATGATCAAAACAGGGAGCGGAGGTGGTTTAGCTGCAAAAAGGGGTTAATGTCCAACTAAAGTTCAAATATATTAACAAAAGCGGGAGGAGAGGTCTTCGGATTAGAGTGGTTGAAATTTCCAACCATAATCTATAAAATGCGGTGAAAAAAAAAGGTGTGAAGGAATGAATTTTATAGCAAAATCCGAAATCATGCATAACTCCGCAAAAGGAACGTATTGCTCAACCAAAGGGATGCTTCTTTCTCATTCAGGGTAATATGAGGAACTTTATGCTTGATACATTTTAGACATGGATAACTATGAAGGACAAAGCAATTTTAACTTGTTTTGAGCAAAGCAATTCATTTTATAGGAAAATCCGAAATCGTGCAGGACTCATGAAAGTAAGCTTATTCTCGGATTCCTGATCCTCCAGTGTTGCTCTTTCCTATACTGCAAAATACAGCCTTGTTCTTTGTTGAAATCGATATAGACATTGATAAATATGAAGGACAAAGCAGTTTCCACTTTGTTTGAGTGAAGGAATTAATTTTATAGCAAAATCCCAAATCATGCAGAACGTATGAAAATAAGCTTGTTTTGGGATTCCTGATCCTCCAGTGTTGCTATTTCTTCTACTACAAAATACAATGTTGTTCTTTGTTGAAGTCAATCTAGACATTGATAAATATGAAGGACAAAGCAGTTTTAACATAGTTTGAGTAAAGGAATTCATTTTATACATAAAATCCCAAATCATGCAGAACGTATGAAAATAAGCTTATTCTCGAATTCCTGATCCTTCAGTGTTGCTCTTTCTACTACTGCAAAATACAATGTTGTTCTTTGTTGAAGTAAATCTAGACATTGATAAATATGAAGGACAAAGCAGTTTTCACTTGGTTTGAGTGAAGGAATTAATTTTATACATAAAATCCCAAATCATGCAGAACGTATGAAAAGAAGCTTATTCTGGGATTCCTGATCCTTCAGTGTTGTTTTTTCTTCTACTGCAAAATACAATGTTGTTCTTTGTTGAAGTCGATCTAGACATTGATAAATATGAAGGACAAAGCAGTTTTAACTTGGTTTGAGTGAAGGAATTAATTTTATACATAAAATCCCAAATCATGCAGAACGTATGAAAATAAGCTTATTCTCGGATTACTGATCCTTCAGTGTTGCTCTTTCTTCTACTGCAAAATCCAGTGTTGTTCTTTGTTGAAGTCAATCTAGACATTGATAAATATGAAGGACAAAGCAGTTTTAACATAGTTTGAGTGAAGGCATTCATTTATAGTAAAATCAATAATCGTGCAGAACTCATGAAAATAAGCTTATTCTCGGATTCCTAAAACTTTTGATTTGCTCTTTCTTTACTGCAAAGTACAATGTTGTTCTTTGTTGAAGTCGATCTAGACATTGATAAATATGAAGGACAAAGCAGTTTTCACTTGGTTTGAGTGAAGGATTTGCAGCTGAAAACCTCCCGCTCCCTCTTTTGATTGTGTATAGTCGGGCTTTCGAGCCTTTTCTTACCCGGTTTTTAGAAATTATGGTTGGACATTCAGACCTTGCAGCTGAACCACCTCAGCTCCCTGTTTTGATCATGTATGGTGTGGTAATACTACCTTTTCTTGCCCGTTTGTGAGTAAATATGGCCTGACATTCACACCTACTTGCAGTCGAACAGCTCTGCTCCCGCTTTTGATGGTATATATTCGGGCATTCGAACCTTTTCTTAACTGCTTTTTACAAACTTTGGTCGGACGTTCACACCTTCTTGCAGCTGAACACCTCCGCTTCCGCTTTTGATGGTATATATTCGGGCATTCGAACCTTTTCTTAGCAGCTTTTTACAAACCATGGTTGAACTTTCACACCTTCTTGTAGCCGAACACCTCCGCTCCCGCTTTTGATGGTGTATAGTCAGGCATTTGAACCTTTTCTTACCCGCTTTTTACAAACTATGGTCGGACATTCAAACCTTCTTCTAGCCGAAAACCTCCGCTCACTCTTTTGATCATACATTGTCGGGCATTCGCACCTTTTCTTACCCGTTTTTTACAAACCATGGTCGGACTGTCACACATTCTTGTAGCCAAACACATCCGCTCCCGCTATTGATTGTGTACAGTCGGGTATTTTAACCTTTTCTTACCCGTGTTTTACCAACTATGGTTGGACATTCACACCTTCTTACAACGGAACACCTCCGCTCCCTCTTTTGATGGTGTATGTTTGGGCATTCGAACCTTTTCTTACCCGCTTTTTACAAACTATGCTCTGACATTCAAACCTTCTTGTAGCCGAACACATCCACTCCTGCTTTTGATGATGTATGGTTGGGCATTCAAACCTACTTGTTGCCTGCTTTTCATTTATTTTGGGTGGACATTCACACCTTGTCACAGCCAAACACCTCCGCTCCCTGTTTTGATCATGTATGGTTGGACATTCGCACCTTTTCTCACCCGCTTTTTGCCAACTATGGTCGGCTGTTCACAGCTTCCTCTCCACCATACTTGTATGGTGGGATATTCACACCCACTTGCATCCGAAGACCTTTTGTTGATATTTAGTCGGTCATTCGCAGCTTACCCGCCTTTGGCAAACTATGGCCTTCATGCAGCCAAACACCTCTGATCTCGCTTTTGATAATGTAAGGTTGGGCATTCAGACCTTGCTTCACCTGCTTTTCACCAAATATAGTCGGACATTCACACCTTCTTGCAGCCGAACACTTCCGCTCCACCTTTTAGTGTTCTATCACACCTTTTTTTTCACCGCATTTTATAGATTATGGTTGGAAATTCTCAACCACTCTCATCCGAAGACCTCTCCTCCCGCTTTTGTTAATATTATTGAACTTTAGTCGGACATTCACACCTTCTTGCAGCTGAACCACCTCCGCTCCCTGTTTTGATCATGTATGGTCTGGCAATACTACCTTTTCTTACCCGTTTGTTAGTAATTATGGCTGGACATTCACACCTACTTGCAGCCGAACACCACCTCTCCCGCTTTTGATGATGTATGGACCGGCATTCTTACCTTTTCTAACACACTGTTACTCACAGCCGAACAACTCCGCTCCCGCATTTGATGGTGTATAGTCGGGCATTCTCACCCTTTCTCATCAGCTTTTTGCAAATTATGATCTGACATTCACACCTGCTTTTGATAATGTATGGTTGGGCATTCGCACCTTTTCTTACCCATTTTTCAGTAATTATGGGTGGACATTCACACCTTCTTGCAGCTGAACACCTCCTCTCCCGCTATTGATTGTGTACAGTCGGGTATTTTAACCTTTTCTTACCCGCTTTTTACCAAATATGGTCGGAAAATCAAACCTTCTTGTAGCCGAAAACCTCCGCTCCCTCTTTTGATAATACATTGTTGGGCATTCGCACCTTATTTACAAACTATAGTCAGACATTCACACCTTGCAGCTGAGCCACCTCAGCTCCCTGTTTTGATAGTGTATGTTCGGGCATTCGAACCTATTCTTACCCCCTTTTTACAAACTATGCTCGGAGATTCACACCTACTCACAGCCGAACAACTCCGCTCCCGCATTTGATGATGTCTTGTCCGGCATTCTAGTCTCTTCTAACACATTTTTCAGCGATTATGGTCGGACATTCACACCTACTCACAGCCGAACACTTCCGTTCCCGCATTTGATGGTGTATAGACGGGTATCTCACCCTTTCTCATCAGCTTTTTGCAAATTATGATCTGACATTCACACCTACTTGCAGTCGAACAGCTCTGCTCCCGCTTTTGATTATGTTTGGTTGGATATTCGAACCTTTTCTTACCTGCTTTTTACAAACTTTGGTCGGACGTTCACACCTTCTTGCAGCCGAACACATCCACTTCCACTTTTGATGGTATATATTCGGGCATTCTAACCTTTTCTTACCCGCTTTTTACAAACCGTGGTCGGACTTTCACACCTTCTTGTAGCCAAACAACTCCGCTCCCGCTATTGATTGTGTACAGTCGGGTATTTTAACCTTTTCTTACCCGCTTTTTACCAACTATGGTCGGACATTTACACCTTCTTACAGCGGAACACCTCCGCTCCCTCTTTTGATGGTCTATGTTCGGGCATTCGAACCTTTTCTTACCCGCTTTTTACAAACTATGGCCGGACATTTAAACCTTCTTGTAGCCGAACACATCCACTCCTGCTTTTGATGATGTATGGTTGGGCATTTTCACCTTTTCTTACCCATTTTTCAGTAATTATGGGTGGACATTCACACCTTCTTGCAGCTGAACAACTCCTCTCCCGCTTATGATCATGTGCGGTTTGATATTCGAAAATTTTCTTTCATGTTTTAAAGCAATTATTGATGGACATTCAAATCTTCTTGTAGCCGAACACATCCACTCCTGCTTTTGATGATGTATGGTTTGGCATTCGCACCCTTTTTTTACCCATTTTTCAGGAATTTTGGGTGTACATTCAGACCTTCTTGCAGCCGAAAACCTCCGCTCCCTCTTTTGATCATACATTGTCGGGCATTCGCACCTTATCTTACCCGCTTTTTACAAACTATAGTCAGACATTCACACCTTGCAGCTGAACCACCTCCGCTCCCTGTTTTGATCATGTATGGTCTGGCAATACTACCTTTTCTTACCCGTTTGTGAGTAATTAATCCCAAAATATTGAGCATAAAATAAGTCTTTATGCTGATGATGTATTACTTTTCCTTCAGAACTCACAGACGTCTCTCAGTCACACGATCACACTCATAAATAAATTCTCAGCACTTTCTGACTACTCTATCAACTGGTCTAAGACCACAGTTCTGCCCATTAACTGTAGGGTCCATAATATACCTGCGATCACTTTACAGTCAGGAAATATTAGATATTTAGGCATAAACATTTCCTCCAGGCTCTCAGAGCTAACAAAGCTAAATTATGTGCAATTATTAAAGACAGTAGAGGACGATCTCTCGTTGGAAGTCCTTACCTATATCACTTGTGGGGAGAGTTACATCCATTAAAATGATGATACTACCAAAAGTTAACTATTTGTTCTCAATGATCCCCATAAAACCATCTGCTACTTGGTTTAAGTCACTAGATTCATGCATCTCCAAATTTCTGTGGAAAAACAAACCACCACGTATTAGTTTAAAAACCCTACAGAAGACCAAGGACAGTGGTGGATTAGATTTACCTCATTTTCAGCACTATTCCTTAGACAATAGGTTACAATATATATCAAAATGGTTTAAACCTTGTTGTTGTCACAGTTCCCAGAGACGTTGTAATCGTTGAGGATTCTATATTCACCCCCTCATTAGAGGCACGTAATGCAGATTGATGACACTGAATCTTCTTCTCTGTTCATTGCTGGCATCATTCCCAGCATCGTAAGTGTTCGTGGCATTGTTAGCCTCTTCTTCTGGATCTTGATATCGAGAATCCTTTTGTATTTCTGGTTTGTCAGTCCTCTGTCTTCGTTCACCGGAGTCTTTGTCTTTTTGTCCTTGAGTTTGGTGATTTTTTCTTCTTTTGATGCCTTGACACAATGTGACAGGTGATACCACGTGGGAGATCCTGTAACTTGGATTGCTGTCCCTGTGCTGCGAAATGGCTGTGCTGCTCAAATGGTCTCTCCTTCATCATGGTTACATGCTGCCATTCCGACATCTCGCCATTCCGACATGGGTCTCCAATTGTCGGAATGGCGACACTTAATTTTTTATCAAACGTCCCACCATTCCGACACTTTTTTCCTCCTATGGTCGGAATGGCGGTATGTTTTTTTTTTTTTTTAACATTCCGACAGTTCCTTTTAATAGCCTATTTTTTACCCAAAACATTTTGCACTAATGATATGCCGGCGCAAATACGCCCTAAAGTTTGGCGCACAAGCTTTGCACATGCAGAGGCCACAGCCTCGCAAACAAACTTTAATAATCTATTATCAAAATCCCCTGAATTTCAAATATAAAAATACAGATATTAATGTAACTCTGGCGAGACTGAAACTGATTAAGCAGAAATACAGTGTCAGTGAGCTGTCACAGCAGCCAGCTGGAGCGGAGCTCTCCACAGAGCCCATGCGTCTTTTGCACGCTGTCATCATATGCAAAAGTAATAATTGCAATTACAGATATCACGGCTACTGCACAGGACACAGTTGCGAGCACTCTGCCTTGCCTTGCCAATAGGAGAAGAGAGAAATGACAGCATAGAACGTATAAAACACAACAAAATGCAGTAAAAATGTTTATTCATGTTATTCACGTGATTTATGAGTACTCACTCCAATTTTGGGAAGCGCGGATGGGTTTTGCGCATTTGGCACAAACACACAGCCGCAACGGTTGTAGCTTTATACAGCCTGTTGATATCTTAAGGACCTAACTGGTCACACCTGGGAGTAAATGTCATGTAGAGATTGTTTTTACATGACATTACAGCTGAACATATAGCTTTCATCCACAAATCAACGTGGGAGAGCCCGAAGACGCATGTGCCAGACGCACATAGGCATGCGTAAAACCAATTTTGACCACTTCATACTGTTTATTTGCTTTCTTTTAGTTAACTTTCGTTTCTTTTGGATTCTTGTGCGTGTTATGGAGCCGTTTTGGTCCATGTTTGTAAGCCTTTTTTTCCTGGATTAAATTTTCGGAAGTTGAAACAAGTGGCATTGGAGTGTGTGATTAAAAACCACCGCGGACTGCTTCTCCTCCTCCAGTTGCCGAGACTTTGTGTTTTTAATAACGCTTGTCTATAAACATGTGTTAAACATATAAATTGCATGAACAGAAAGAAGGGACTCACCTGTTGAGTAACACACATTTCCTTATACGGAAAGCCTTGTCGGAATGGTGGGACATTTGAACGTCAGAATAGCGGGATGTCGCAATGGTGGGATGTCGGAATGGTGGGACGTTTGCATGTCGGAATGGTGGTATGTCGGAATGGTGGGATGTCGGAATGGTGGGATGTCGGAATAGCGGGATGTCGGAATGGCTGGATTTCGGAATGGGTGTTGCCATCCCCTTCATCATATACACAGTTATTTATACATCACCTTCCACCATGAAGCGTTGTCCCTTTTTGTTTCTCTCTTTGTTCTTAAAATGCTGTTATGCATGTCTAAACCAATCCATTAAATTAGATCATTTTGGCAGTAAAGCGATCTACAATGTGCTAGGTTGCAAAGCTGCTCATCTATGGTAAACAGCTCTTCAGAAAGGCATTCTTCAATTGATTTCACTAATTCTATGTAATAATTTTGTGATTTCCTACAAAACTACACTTCTTCTCCCATCTGTCTGAGTATTTAATATTGTCTGGGTCCCGTTAAAACATGTATTTTTCCCATCTAATTCCTTGTTTGCTTTAAAACAAGTATTCCCCATTTTCTATCCCTTCAGTAGCCAACCAGTTTGTATGGAGTCCACTGGAGCAACTTGACTGATCAGTAAAACACTGCTTTTGTTGTCACCGCAAGGCTTCCCCCGTCGGTTGTTTCACTGAGACACTACTGAGTAACTATAACTCAACACAGTTTATACACATAACATTCATATACATACTAACAAACAAACAAACAATTATTTATCGCAATTTTCTCATCTCTGTTTGAACGTACACCCAGGTAAATATTCCTGTAGTCTTCTCATACCGACTATGGACCCATTCATTGTTTAACTTCACTGTTTTGCAAATCCTAATTGAATATTACACATTGACATTGAACTTTACTTGATAAGCAGGTCTTCATTGCATTCAGCAGCCTATATGTGAGCATCCATGTGTAAGCTGTTCTTCTTTGCATTTATCAGCAGCAAGCAATTCTTCATTGCACATGCATATGAAAATAGTAAAACAATTCCAATGCGTTAGCGAAACCTTCTATATCAGGAGTGTCCATCATGATGCTGGGAATAGAACCTCTTTCCCAGAATAGTTCAACCTTCATTACTCAACTGATCATAACTCCGCAATGAGCACATTTCAAAGTATCATTCCTCTACATATATTCAAAAATCTATGTGTAAATGTTTAATATTTCTTATATTTGTTGATGTCATTCTGAGTGCATGTGGCCTAAACCCAATCTCTGTGTGGCAATTTTAATTTAAACAAGTTGAACTCTGCCTCTGATCATTTAAAAAAGGTGTGTACCAATATCAACCTTTCTCAGGTAATTACTGATCCTACAAAACCAAAGAGATCCTTCAAGGTTTTCCCTGATTGGCTCAATCTTAACAAATCAAAGGTAGAAAATCCGCAGTATCTGAACTTGGTGTTAGTTATCACTGCTCAATAGCCTGTATCAGAATTGCAAAAATGAAAACATTAGGTCCACGCTTGGTATCCAGATCCTGAAACATCTCCATGAGCAGGCTTTTTTTTAACTGATCTGTTGAATAGTTATATGACACTGTTAAAATCCCAGATGAAGATCTAGCACTTGACCATTTTTGTAAATCTTCTAATTCCATAGTTGATAAACACGCCCCTTTTAAAAAGTATAGAACTTAGAACAGGTCTATCCCTGGCTTTCGGCAGAACTGTCTTCTTTACTTTTTTTTCCCCTTGTCCTGTTCAGCATTATGTCAGAAGAATTGTAGTCTGAATACCTTTGATGCCAAACAGATTTGTTTTGCCAAGGGAAGTTTTATAAATGTAAAGCTCCCCTTGATGCCCATTTATTTATTTCTGTTTACAATATATGACATGAACTGAACTGAACCGGACCGGGGGACAAGGAAAGAAGAAGAGGAAAGAAGAGGAAACAGAACAAAAATAGAAACAAAAACCAGACAACCAGCTGCTACACCTGTAAAAAACAAAACAGACAACAATCCATGGCCTATGAGGGGAATCCAGCCTTAGCGCCACCAGGAGCACCTGAAAGCAGACAAGCAGAGAAGAAACAAACACACAAACAAACAAAAACAAGCACAAGAAGCGGCAATCGCATACAACACAGCTGTGGATATAGATGACCTGAGACGACATGATAATACATCAACTGCTTAGTGACCATGCTACTTGACTAATGAATGTGTGTGTGTGTGTGAGAACATGCAACACCCATGGCACAGGACCTACATGATAACCGTGCTTAGTTATGAGTGTATAAGCGTACAGGGCCACAATCCACAGCCCCCCCCCAAGCAATCAGAAGCAGGCAGAGAGGGCCACAAGACCCAGGCCACCAGCAGCCCCCACAGAGCACAGAACCCAGGCAGCCCACCGCAGGGGCAACCACGCATCCACCCAGAAGACTGCAGAGGAAGCCCCCGGAAAGAGCCCCCATAAGCATAGGGCAGAGGCACTCCGGGACCTGGGCCCCAGGAGCCCGAGCGCCCCCAAACCCCCCGGCAGAGGCCCCACCCAATACCCAGGAGGGCCAAGCGCCCCAGACAGCCACAAAGTGGGTCAGCGCCTGCCCCAGCGCCCCTGGCCAAGTGCCCTGGGAGTCAAGACGTGCCCACAGGTGGGTGAAGTCGCGAGCAGTGGGGAGAGGCAACGCTGATGCCCCATCGGGAGAAACACAGGCAGGCCAGGCGACAGCAAGTCCCAGATCCAGGCCCAATCATTACGACACACACTTTCACGTCCCATACATCCACACATCCACACATCCTACCTCCCTCGACTCTGCTGGGGTGTAGTGCAGCGGGCACACCAGGAGGCCAGCAACCCCCCAGCCACCACAGACCCCGAACCAGCAGAAAAATTAATTAATCCTCCTGGCCCCTCCTGCCCCGAGCAGACACCAGGAAGCAGGGGTGTGCGAAGAAGACCCCTCCCCTCACCCTTCTGGCTCTTCAATATTTTCTAATAGTGAGCAATTAAAATTGAGGGGCAGCCAAACTTGTAGAACTGGGAGCGCGGCACTCTGGGCAGCCTACATACCCAAAGAGCCCCGCCCACCAGATGCCACTCAGTGTAACCACCCCCCAAGACCTAATGTGTGTGTGTGAGTGTGTTTGATAAGTAGTAATGTCTAAGGTGTAATTAAAACAGGGGCAGGGAACTGCAGAGTGCAACCAAAGGGGACCACCTACGTGGCCCCATCCACTACATCACGTCATCTATCTTAGACAATAATTTATATATTTTTGATAGTAGTTTTGGGGTACAGATGCTTAGAAATTCTGCTACCCTAGTCGGGGGTTGTAAGTCTGGTTGGTGGAGGATATATCCATCCATCCATCCATCATCTGCCGCTTATCCGGGGGTCGGGTCGCGGGGGCAGCAGCTTGAGCAGAGAAACCCAGACGTCTCTGTCCCCGGCCACTTCCTCCAGCTCTTCCGGGGGGACCCCGAGGCGTTCCCAGGCCAGCCGAGAGACATAGTCTCTCCAACGTGTCCTGGGTCTCCCCCGGGGTCTCCTCCCAGTGGGACGTGCCCGGAACACCTCCCCAGGGAGGCGCCCAGGGGGCATCCTAACCAGATGCCCGAGCCACCTCATCTGACTCCTCTCAATGCGGAGGAGCAGCGGTTCTACTCCGAGCCCCTCCCGGATGACTGAGCTTCTCACCCTATCTCTAAGGGAGAGCCCAGACACCCTGCGGAGGAAACCCATTTCGGCCGCTTGTATTCGCGATCTTGTTCTTTCGGTCACTACCCACAACTCGTGACCATAGGTGAGGATGGGAACGTAGATTGACCAGTAAGTAGAGAGCTTCGCCTTCTGGCTCAGCTCCCTCTTCACAGCGACGGGTCGGTGCAGAGCCTGCAACACTGCAGGCGCCGCACCGATCCGCCCGTCAATCTCCCGCTCCATTCGTCCGTCACTCGTGAACAAGACCCCGAGATACTTGAACTCCTCCTCTTGGGGAAGGATCTCATTCCCGACCCGGAGAGAGCATTCCACCCTTTTCCGGCTGAGAACCATAGTCTCGGATTTGGAGGTGCTGATTCTCATCCCAGCCGCTTCACACTCGGCTGCGAATCACTCCAGTGAGAGCTGAAGGTCACGGCCTGACGACGCTAACAGAACCACATCATCTGCAAAAAGCAGAGACCCGATTCTGAGGTCGCCAAATGGGACACCCTCAACGCCCTGGCTCCGCCTAGAAATTCTGTCCATAAAAGTTAGGAACAGAATCGTGACAAAGGGCAGCCCTGACGGAGTCCAACTCTCACCGGAAACGTATCCGACTTACTGCCGGCAATGCGGACCAAACTCTGGCACCGGTCATTCAGAGACCGAACGGCCCCTATCAAGGGGTCCGGCACTCCATATTCCCGGAGCACCCCCCACAGGACTCCACGAGGGACACGGTCGAACGCTTTCTCCAAGTCCACAAAACACATGTAGACTGGTTGGGCGAACTCCCATGCACCCTCCAAGATCCTGCCGAGGGTATAGAGCTGGTCCACTGTTCCACGGCCAGGACGAAAGCCACACTGCATCTCCTGAATCCGAGGCTCGATTATCCGACGGATCCTCCTCTCCAATACCCCCGAATAGACCTTACCAGGGAGGCTGAGGAGTGTGATACCCCTATAGTTGGAACACACCCTCCGGTCCCCCTTTTTAAAGAGGGGGACCACCACCCCAATCTGCCAGTCCAGAGGCACTGTCCCCGATGTCCACGCGATACTGCAGAGGCGTGTCAGCCAAGACAGCCCTACAACATCCAGAGCCTTGAGAAACTCAGGACGGACCTCATCCACCCTTGCCTTGCCACCGAGGAGCTTTTTAACCACCTCGGCAACCTCAGCCCCAGAAATGGGAGGCCCCGTCTCCGAGCTCTCCGACTCTGCCTCTTCCGAGCACGTGTTGGTAGGATTGAGGAGTTCCTCGAAGTACTCCCCCCACCGACTCACAACATCCCGAGTTGAGGTCAGCAAAGCCCCGTCCCCACTGTAAACAGTGTTGACTGTGAGCCGCTCCCCCCCCCTGAGACGCCGGATGGTGGACCAGAATCTTTTCGAGGCCGTCCGGAAATCGTTCTCCATGGTCTCACCGAACTCCTCCCAGGCCCGAGTTTTTGCCTCAGCAACCGCCGAAGCCGCGGCCCGTCTGGCCCGTCGGTACCTATCAGCTTCTTCCAGGGTCCCACTGGCCAAAAAGGCCCGATAGGACTCCTTCTTCAGCTTGACGGCTTCCCTCACCACTGGTGTCCACCAGCAGGTTGGAGGGTTGCCGCCACGACAGGCACCGACCACCTTACGGCCACAACTCCGACCAGCTGCCTCAGCAATGGAGTCACGGAACATGGCCCATTCAATGTCCCCCACCTCAAATATGGTTGAAGCTCTGCCGGAGGTGGGAGTTAAAGCTCCTTCTGACGGGGGATTCTGACAAACGCTCCCAGCAGACCCTCACAATACGTTTGGGCCTGCCAGGTCTGATCGGCATCCTCCCCCACCAGCGGAGCCACCTCACCACCAGGTGGTGATCAGTTGACAGCTCCGCCCCTCTCTTCACCCGAGTGTCCAGGACATACGGCCGCAAGTCCGATGATACAACCACAAAGTCGATCATCGAACTGCGGCCAAGGGTGTCCTGGTGCCAAGTGCACATATGGACACCCTTATGCCTAAACATGGTGTTCGTTATGGACAGTCTATGACTGGCACAGAAGTCCAACAACATAACACCACTCTGATTCAAATCGGGGGGGCCGTTCCTCCCAATCACACCCCTCCAGGTCTCACTGTCATTGCCCACGTGAGCATTGAAGTCCCCCAGCAGAATGAGGGAGTCTCCGGTAGGAGCATTCTCCAGTGCCTCCCCCAGAGACTCCAAAAAGGGTAGGTACTCTGAACTGCTGTTTGGCGCATAGGCACAAACAACAGTCAGGACTCGTCCCCCCACCCAAGGCGGAGGGAGGCTACCCTCTCGTTCACTGGGGTAAACCCCAATGTACTGGCACACAGCCGGGGGGCAATAAGTATGCCCACACCTGCTCTGCGCCTCTCACCACGGGCAACTCCAGAGTGGAAGAGAGTCCAACCCCTCTCAAGAGTACTGGTTCCAGATCCCAAGCCGTGCGTCGAGATGAGTCCGACTATATCTAACGGTCTGATGAAGTTTCAACAATAAACCACAAACTTTGTATTATGAGAAAGAACCAGACTCATTCTTCAGGAATCCGAAAATAAGCTCTATTTTACGAGTTATGCACGAATTCGGATTCTCCTATAAAACGAATTCCTTAACTCAAACCAAGTTAAGACTGCTTTGTCCTTCATATTTATTCATGTCTAATCAAGTTTCAATGATAAACAACGTTGTACTTTGTAGAATGAGAAAGAACTTCTTCAGCAATAAGCATCTCTCGACAAATGACGAAATACAGATTTTGCTATAAAATTAATTGCTATCAGCCTGACTTAAAACTGTTTGTCTTCCTTATTTATCCACTTCAAATCAAGTTTCAACAATTAAAAAAATTTTGTAGTTTGAGAAAGAACAACTTAATCTTGAGCAATCAGTATAAAAAGAGGGTAAGCAAAGGTGCGAATGTCAAACCATACATGATCAAAACAGGGAGCGGAGGTGTTTGGCTGAGACAAGGTGTGAATGTCCACCCATAATTAATGAAAAGCGGGCAACAAGTAGGTTCGAATGCCCAACCATACATCATCAAAAGCAGGAGTGGATATGTTCGGCTACAAGAAGGTTTGAACGTCTGACCATAGTTTGTAAAAAGCGGGTAAGAAAAGGTTCGAATGCCCGAACATACACCATCAAAAGCGGGAGCGGAGGTGTTCCGCTGTAAGAAGGTGTGAATGTCCGCCCGTAGTTGGTAAAAAACGGGTAAGAAAAGGTTAAAATACCCGACTGTACACAATCAGTAGCGGGTGCGGAGTTGTTCGGCTACTAAAAGGTGTGAAAGTCCGACCATGGTTTGTAAAAAGCGGGTAAGAAAAGGTGCGAATGCCCGAAAATGTATGATCAAAAGAGGGAGCGGAGGTGTTCGGCTGCAAGAAGGTGTGAATGTACACCCATAATTATTGAAAAATGGGTAAGAAAAGGTGAAAATGCCCAACTATACATAATCAAAAGCAGGAGTGGATATGTTCGGCTCCAAGAAGGGTTGAATGTCTGACCATAGTTTTTAAAAAGCAGGTAAGAAAAGGTTTGACTGCCCGAACATACACCATCAAAAGAGGGAGAGGAGGTGTTCCGCTGTGAGAAGGTGTGAATGTCCGACCATAGTTGGTAAAAAGCGGGTAAGAAAAGGTTAAAATACCCGACTGTACACAATCAATAGCGGGAGCGGAGTTGTTCGGCTACTAAAAGATGTGAAAGTCCGACTATGGTTTGTAAAAAGCGGGTAAGAAAAGGTGCTAATGCCCGACAATGTATGATCAAAAGAGGGAGTGGAGGTTTTCGGCTGTAAGAAGGTCTGAATGTCCAACTATAATTTGTAAAAACCGGGTAAGAAAAGGCTTGAAAGCCCGACTATACACCATCATAAGCGGGAGAGGAGGTGTTCAGCTGCAAGAAGGTGTGAATGTCCACCCATAATTACTGAAAAATGGGTAAGAAAAGGTGCGAATGCCCAAACATACATCATCAAAAGCAGGAGTGGATGTGTTGGGCTACAAGAAGGTTTGAAAGTCCGACCATGGTTTGTAAAAAACGGGTAAGAAAAGGTGCGAATGCCCGACAATGTATGATCAAAAGAGGGAGCGGAGGTTTTTGGCTACAAGAAGGTTTGAATGTCCGACCATAGTTTGTAAAAAGCGGGTAAGAAAAGGTTCAAATGCCTGACTATACACCATCAAAAGCGGGAGCGGAGGTGTTCCGCTGTAAGACGGTGTGAATGTCCGACCATAGTTGGTAAAAAGCGGGTAAGAAAAGGTTAAAATACCTGACTGTACACAATCAATTGAGGGAGCGGAGTTGTTCGGCTACAAGAAGGTGTGAAAGTTCAACCATGGTTTGTAAAAAGCTGCTAAGAAAAGGTTCAAATGCCTGACTATACACCATCAAAAGCGGGAGCGGAGGTGTTCCGCTGTAAGACGGTGTGAATGTCCGACCATAGTTCGTAAAAAGTGGGTAAGAAAAGGTTAAAATACCCGACTGTACACAATCAATAGCGGGAGCGGATGTGTTTGGCTACAAGAATGTGTGAAAGTCCGACCATGGTTTGTAAAAAACGGGTAAGAAAAGGTGCGAATGCCCGACAATGTATGATCAAAAGAGGGAGCGGAGGTTTTTGGCTACAAGAAGGTTTGAATGTCCGACCATAGTTTGTAAAAAGTGGGTAAGAAAAGGTTCAAATGCCTGACTATACACCATCAAAAGCGGGAGCGGAGGTGTTCCGCTGTAAAATGGTTTGAATGTCCGACCATAGTTGGTAAAAAGCGGGTAAGAAAAGGTTAAAATACCCGACTGTACACAATCAATAGGGGGAGCGGAGTTGTTCGGCTACAAGAAGGTGTGAAAGTCCAACCATGGTTTGTAAAAAGCTGGTAAGAAAAGGTTCGAATGCCCGAATATATACCATCAAAAGCGGAAGCGGAGGTGTTCGGCTGCAAGAAGGTGTGAACGTCTGACCAAAGTTTGTAAAAAGCAGTTAAGAAAAGGTTCGAATATCCAACCAAACATAATCAAAAGCGGGAGCAGAGCTGTTCGACTGCAAGTAGGTGTGAATGTCCAGCCATAATTACTCACAAACGGGTAAGAAAAGGTAGTATTGCCAGACCATACATGATCAAAATGGGAGCTGAGGTGGTTCAGCACCAAGATGTGAATGTCTGACTATAGTTTGTAAAAAGCGGGTAGGATAAGGTGCGAATTCCCGACAATGTATAATCAAAAGAGGGAGCAGAGGTTTTCGGCTACAAGAAGGTTTGAATGTCCGACCATAGTTTGTAAAAAGTGGGTAAGAAAAGGTTCAAATGCCTGACTATACACCATCAAAAGCGGGAGCGGAGATATTCCGCTGTAAGACGGTGTGAATGTCCGACCATAGTTGGTAAAAAGCGGGTAAGAAAAGGTTAAAATACCCGACTGTACACAATCAATAGGAATGAATTTTATAGCAAAATCCGAAATCATGCATAACTCCGCAAAAGGAACGTATTGCTCAACTAAAGGGATGCTTCTTTCTCATTCAGGGTAATATGAGGAACTTTATGCTTGATACATTTTAGACATGGATAACTATGAAAGAGAAAGCAATTTTAACTTGGTTTGAGCAAAGCAATTGATTTTATAGGAAAATCCGAAATCGTGCAGGACTCATGAAAGTAAGCTTATTCTCGGATTCCTGATCCTCCAGTGTTGCTCTTTCCTATACTGCAAAATAAAGCCATGTTCTTTGTTGAAATCGATATAGACATTGATAAATATGAAGGACAAAGCAGTTTCCACTTTGTTTGAGTGAAGGAATTAATTTTATAGCAAAATCCCAAATCAAGCAGAACGTATGAAAATAAGCTTGTTTTCGGATTCCTGATCCTTCAGTGTTGCTATTTCTTCTACTGCAAAATACAATGTTGTTCTTTGTTGAAGTAAATCTAGACATTGATAAATATGAAGGACAAAGAAGTTTTCACTTGGTTTGAGTGAAGGAATTCATTTTATACATAAAATCCCAAATCATGCAGAACGTATGAAAAGAAGCTTATTCTCGGATTCCTGATCCTTCAGTGTTGCTTTTTCTTCTACTGCAAAATACAATGTTGTTCTTTGTTGAAGTCGATCTAGACATTGATAAATATGAAGGACAAAGCAGTTTTAACTTGGTTTGAGTGAAGGAATTCATTTTATACATAAAATCCCAAATCATGCAGAACGTATGAAAATAAGCTTATTCTCGGATTACTGATCCTTCAGTGTTGCTCTTTCTTCTACTGCAAAATCCAGTGTTGTTCTTTGTTGAAGTCAATCTAGACATTGATAAATATGAAGGACAAAGCAGTTTTAACATAGTTTGAGTGAAGGCATTCATTTATAGTAAAATCAATAATCGTGCAGAACTCATGAAAATAAGCTTATTCTCGGATTCCTAAAACTTTTGATTTGCTCTTTCTTTACTGCAAAGTACAATGTTGTTCTTTGTTGAAGTCGATCTAGACATTGATAAATATGAAGGACAAAGCAGTTTTCACTTGGTTTGAGTGAAGGATTTGCAGCTGAAAACCTCCCGCTCCCGCTTTTGATTGTGTATAGTCGGGCTTTCGAGCCTTTTCTTACCCGGTTTTTAGAAATTATGGTTGGACATTCAGACCTTGCAGCCGAAGACCTCCACTCCCTCTTTTGATCATACATTGTCGGGCATTCGCACCTTGTCTTACCCGCTTTTTACAAACTATAGTCAGACATTCACACCTTGCAGCTGAACCACCTCAGCTCCCTGTTTTGATCATGTATGGTCTGGCAATACTACCTTTCCTTACCCGTTTGTGAGTAATTATGGCTGGACATTCACACCTACTTGCAGTCGAAAAAGCTCTGCTCTCGCTTTTGATGGTATATATTCGGGCATTCGAACCTTTTCTTAACTGCTTTTTGCAAACTTTGGTCGGACGTTCACACCTTCTTGCAGCCGAACACCTCCGCTTCCGCTTTTGATGGTATATATTCGGGCATTCGAACCTTTTCTTAGCAGCTTTTTACAAACCATGGTTGAACTTTCACACCTTCTTGTAGCCGAACAACTCCGCTCCCGCTATTGATTATGTACAGTCAGGTATTTTAACCTTTTCTTACCCGCTTTTTACCAACTATGGTTGGACATTCACACCGTCTTACAGCGGAACACCTCCGCTCCCGCTTTTGATGGTGTATAGTCAGGCATTTGAACCTTTTCTTACCCGCTTTTTACAAACTATGGTCGGACATTCAAACCTTCTTGTAGCCGAAAACCTCCGCTCCCTCTTTTGATCATACATTGTCGGGCATTCGCACCTTCTCTTACCCGTTTTTTACAAACCATGGTCGGACTGTCACACATTCTTGTAGCCAAACACATCCGCTCCCGCTATTGATTGTGTACAGTCGGGTATTTTAACCTTTTCTTACCCGTTTTTTACCAACTATGGTCGGACATTCACACCTTCTTACAGCGGAACACCTCCTCTCCCTCTTTTGATGGTGTATGTTTGGGCATTCGAACCTTTTCTTACCCGCTTTTTACAAACTATGCTCGGACATTCAAACCTTCTTGTAGCCGAACACATCCACTCCTGCTTTTGATGATGTATGGTTGGGCATTTTCACCTTTTCTTACCCATTTTTCAGTAATTATGGGTGGACATTCACACCTTCTTGCAGCTGAACAACTCCTCTCCCGCTTATGATCATGTGCGGTTTCATATTCGAAAATTTTCTTTCATGTTTTAAAGCAATTATTGATGGACATTCAAATCTTCTTGTAGCCGAACACATCCACTCCTGCTTTGCATGATGTATGGTTTGGCATTCGCACCTATTTTTTACCCATTTCTCAGGAATTTTGGGTGGACATTCAGACCATCTTGCAGCTGAAAACCTCTGCTCCCTCTTTTGATCATACATTGTCGGGCATTCGCACCTTATCTTACCCGCTTTTTACAAACTATAGTCAGACATTCACACCTTGCAGCTGAACCACCTCAGCTCCCTGTTTTGATCATGTATGGTCAGGCAATACTACCTTTTCTTACCCGTTTGTGAGTAATTATGGCTGGACATTCACACCTACTTGCAGTCGAACAGCTCTGCTCCCGCTTTTGATTATGTTTGGTTGGATATTCGAACCTTTTCTTAACTGCTTTTTACAAACTTTGGTCGGAGATTCACACCTTCTTGCAGCCGAACACCTCCACCTCCGCTTTTGATGGTATATATTCGGGCATTCGAACCTTTTCTTAGCAGCTTTTTACAAACCATGGTTGGACTTTCACACCTTCTTGTAGCCGAACAACTCCGCTCCCGCTATTGATTGTGTACAGTCGGGTATTTTAACCTTTTCTTACCCGCTTTTTACCAACTATGGTCGGACATTCACACCATCTTACAGCGGAACACCTCCGCTCCCGCTTTTGATGGTGTATTGTCAGGCATTTGAACCTTTTCTTACCTGCTTTTTACAAACTATGGTCGGACATTCAAACCTTCTTGTAGCCAAAAACCTCCGCTCCATCTTTTGATCATACATTGTCGGGCATTCGCACCTTTTCTTACCCGTTTTTTACAAACCATGGTCGGACTTTCAAACCTTCTTGTAGCCCAACACATCCACTCCTGCTTTTGATGATGTATGTTTGGGCATTCGCACCTTTTCTTACCCATTTTTCAGTAATTACTGGTGGACATTCACACCTTCTTGCAGCTGAACACCTCCTCTCCCGCTTATGATGGTGTATAGTCGGGCTTTCAAGCCTTTTCTTACCCGGTTTTTACAAATTATAGTTGGACATTCAGACCTTCTTACAGCCGAAAACCACTCCCTCTTTTGATCATACATTGTCGGGCATTAGCACCTTTTCTTACCCGCTTTTTACAAACCATAGTCGGACTTTCACATCTTTTAGTAGCCGAACAACTCCGCTCCCGCTATTGATTGTGTACAGTCGGGTATTTTAACCTTTTCTTACCCGCTTTTTACCAACTATGGTCGGACATTCACACCTTCTTACAGCGGAACACCTCCGCTCCCTCTTTTGATGGTGTATGTTCGGGCAGTCAAACCTTTTCTTACCTGCTTTTTACAAACTATGGTCAGACATTCAACCCTTCTTGGAGCCGAACACATCCACTCCTGCTTTTGATTATGTATAGTTAGGCATTTGCACCTTTTCTTACCCATTTTTTAGTAATTATGGGTGTACATTCACACCTTCTTGCAGCCGAACACCTCCGCTCCCTCTTTTGATCACACATTTTCGGGCATTCGCACCTTTTCTTACCCGCTTTTTACAAACCATGGTCGGACTTTCACACCTTTTAGTAGCCGAACAACTCCGCACCCGCTACTGATTGTGTACAGTCGGGTATTTTAACCTTTTCTTACCCGTTTTTTACCAACTATGGTCGGACATTCACACCT
The DNA here is from genome assembly GCF_036924035.1 of Leuresthes tenuis. Classification (NCBI taxonomy): domain Eukaryota; kingdom Metazoa; phylum Chordata; class Actinopteri; order Atheriniformes; family Atherinopsidae; genus Leuresthes; species Leuresthes tenuis. The sequence continues at coordinate 10,366,929 of NW_027325369.1, forward strand.
TCTTACAGCGGAACACCTCCGCTCCCTCCTTTGATGGTGTATGTTCGGGCATTCAAACCTTTTCTTACCCGCTTTTTACAAACTATGGTCAGACGTTCAAACCTTCTTGTAGCCGAACATATCCACTCCTGCTTTTGATGATGTATGGTTGGGCATTCGAACCTACTTGTTGCCCGCTTTTCATTAATTATGGGTGGACATTCACACCTTGTCTTAGCCAAACACCTCCGCTCCCTGTTTTGATCATGTATGGTTTGACATTCGCACCTTTGCTTACCTTCTTTTTATACTGATTGCTCAAGATTAAGTTGTTCTTTCTCAAACTACAAAATTTTTTTAATTGTTGAAACTTGATTTGAAGTGGATAAATAAGGAAGACAAACAGTTTTAAGTCAGGCTGATAGCAATTAATTTTATAGCAAAATCTGTATTTCGTCATTTGTCGAGAGATGCTTATTGCTGAAGAAGTTCTTTCTCATTCTACAAAGTACAACGTTGTTTATCATTGAAACTTGATTAGACATGAATAAATATGAAGGACAAAGCAGTCTTAACTTGGTTTGAGTTAAGGAATTCGTTTTATAGGAGAATCCGAATTCGTGCATAACTCGTAAAATAGAGCTTATTTTCGGATTCCTAAAGAATGAGTCTGGTTCTTTCTCATAATACAAAGTTTGTTGTTTATTGTTGAAACTTCATCAGACCGTTAGATATAGTCGGACTCACCTCGACGCACGGCTTGGGATCTGGAACCAATACTCTTGAGAGGGGTTGGACTCTCTTCCACTCTGGAGTTGCCCGTGGTGAGAGGCGCAGAGCAGGTGTGGGCATACTTATTGCCCCCCGGCTGTGTGCCAGTACATTGGGGTTTACCCCAGTGAACGAGAGGGTAGCCTCCCTCCGCCTTGGGTGGGGGGACGAGTCCTGACTGTTGTTTGTGCCTATGCGCCAAACAGCAGTTCAGAGTACCTACCCTTTTTGGAGTCTCTGGGGGAGGCACTGGAGAATGCTCCTACCGGAGACTCCCTCATTCTGCTGGGGGACTTCAATGCTCACGTGGGCAATGACAGTGAGACCTGGAGGGGTGTGATTGGGAGGAACGGCCCCCCCGATCTGAATCAGAGTGGTGTTATGTTGTTGGACTTCTGTGCCAGTCATAGACTGTCCATAACGAACACCATGTTCAGGCATAAGGGTGTCCATATGTGCACTTGGCACCAGGACACCCTTGGCCGCAGTTCGATGATCGACTTTGTGGTTGTATCATCGGACTTGCGGCCGTATGTCCTGGACACTCGGGTGAAGAGCGGGGCGGAGCTGTCAACTGATCACCACCTGGTGGTGAGGTGGCTCCGCTGGTGGGGGAGGATGCCGATCACACCTGGCAGGCCCAAACGTATTGTGAGGGTCTGCTGGGAGCGTTTGTCAGAATCCCCCGTCAGAAGGAGCTTTAACTCCCACCTCCGGCAGAGCTTCAACCATATTTGAGGTGGGGGACATTGAATGGGCCATGTTCCGTGACTCCATTGCCGAGGCAGCTGGTCGGAGTTGTGGCCGTAAGGTGGTCGGTGCCTGTCGTGGCGGCAACCCTCGAACCTGCTGGTGGACACCAGTGGTGAGGGAAGCCGTCAAGCTGAAGAAGGAGTCCTATCGGGCCTTTTTGGCCAGTGGGACCCTGGAAGAAGCTGATAGGTACCGACGGGCCAGACGGGCCGCGGCTTCGGCGGTTGTTGAGGCAAAAACTCGGGCCTGGGAGGAGTTCGGTGAGACCATGGAGAACGATTTCCGGACGGCCTCGAAAAGATTCTGGTCCACCATCCGGCGTCTCAGGGGGGGGAAGCGGCTCACAGTCAACACTGTTTACAGTGCGGACGGGGCTTTGCTGACCTCAACTAGGGATGTTGTGAGTCGGTGGGGGAGTCGGTGGGGGGAGTACTTCGAGGAACTCCTCAATCCTACCAACACGTGCTCGGAAGAGGCAGAGTCGGAGAGCTCGGAGACGGGGCCTCCCATTTCTGGGGCTGAGGTTGCCGAGGTGGTTAAAAAGCTCCTCGGTGGCAAGGCCCCGGGGGTGGATGAGGTCCGTCCTGAGTTTCTCAAGGCTCTGGATGTTGTAGGGCTGTCTTGGCTGACACGCCTCTGCAGTATCGCGTGGACATCGGGGACAGTGCCTCTGGACTGGCAGATTGGGGTGGTGGTCCCCCTCTTTAAAAAGGGGGACCGGAGGGTGTGTTCCAACTATAGGGGTATCACACTCCTCAGCCTCCCTGGTAAGGTCTATTCGGGGGTATTGGAGAGGAGGATCCGTCGGATAATCGAGCCTCGGATTCAGGAGTTGCAGTGTGGCTTTCGTCCTGGCCGTGGAACAGTGGACCAGCTCTATACCCTCGGCAGGATCCTGGAGGGTGCATGGGAGTTCGCCCAACCAGTCTACATGTGTTTTGTGGACTTGGAGAAAGCGTTCGACCGTGTCCCTCGTGGAGTCCTGTGGGGGGTGCTCCGGGAATATGGAGTGCCGGACCCCTTGATAGGGGCCGTTCGGTCTCTGAATGACCGGTGCCAGAGTTTGGTCCGCATTGCCGGCAGTAAGTCGGATACGTTTCCGGTGAGAGTTGGACTCCGTCAGGGCTGCCCTTTGTCACGATTCTGTTCCTAACTTTTATGGACAGAATTTCTAGGCGGAGCCAGGGCGTTGAGGGTGTCCCATTTGGCGACCTCAGAATCGGGTCTCTGCTTTTTTGCAGATGATGTGGTTCTGTTAGCGTCGTCAGGCCGTGACCTTCAGCTCTCACTGGAGTGATTCGCAGCCGAGTGTGAAGCGGCTGGGATGAGAATCAGCACCTCCAAATCCGAGACTATGGTTCTCAGCCGGAAAAGGGTGGAATGCTCTCTCCGGGTCGGGAATGAGATCTTTCCCCAAGAGGAGGAGTTCAAGTATCTCGGGGTCTTGTTCACGAGTGACGGACGAATGGAGCGGGAGATTGACGGGCGGATCGGTGCGGCGCCTGCAGTGTTGCAGGCTCTGCACCGACCCGTCGCTGTGAAGAGGGAGCTGAGCCAGAAGGCGAAGCTCTCTACTTACTGGTCAATCTACGTTCCCATCCTCACCTATGGTCACGAGTTGTGGGTAGTGACCGAAAGAACAAGATCGCGAATACAAGCGGCCGAAATGGGTTTCCTCCGCAGGGTGTCTGGGCTCTCCCTTAGAGATAGGGTGAGAAGCTCAGTCATCCGGGAGGGGCTCGGAGTAGAACCGCTGCTCCTCCGCATTGAGAGGAGTCAGATGAGGTGGCTCGGGCATCTGGTTAGGATGCCCCCTGGGCGCCTCCCTGGGGAGGTGTTCCGGGCACGTCCCACTGGGAGGAGACCCCGGGGGAGACCCAGGACACGTTGGAGAGACTATGTCTCTCGGCTGGCCTGGGAACGCCTCGGGGTCCCCCCGGAAGAGCTGGAGGAAGTGGCCGGGGACAGAGACGTCTGGGTTTCTCTGCTCAAGCTGCTGCCCCCGCGACCCGACCCCCGGATAAGCGGCAGATGATGGATGGATGGATGGATATATCCTCCACCAACCAGACTTACAACCCCCAACTAGGGTAGCAGAATTTCTAAGCATCTGTACCCCAAAACTACTATCAAAAATATATAAATTATTGTCTAAGATAGATGACGTGATGTAGTGGATGGGGCCACGTAGGTGGTCCCCTTTGGTTGCACTCTGCAGTTCCCTGCCCCTGTTTTAATTACACCTTAGACATTACTACTTATCAAACACACTCACACACACACATTAGGTCTTGGGGGGTGGTTACACTGAGTGGCATCTGGTGGGCGGGGCACTTTGGGTATGTAGGCTGCCCAGAGTGCCGCGCTCCCAGTTCTACAAGTTTGGCTGCCCCTCAATTTTAATTGCTCACTATTAGAAAATATTGAAGAGCCAGAAGGGTGAGGGGAGGGGTCTTCTTTGCACACCCCTGCTTCCTGGTGTCTGCTCGGGGCAGGAGGGGCCAGGAGGATTAATTAATTGTTCTGCTGGTTCGGGGTCTGTGGTGGCTGGGGGTTTGCTGGCCTCTTGGTGTGCCCGCTGCACTACACCCCAGCAGAGTCGAGGGAGGTAGGATGTGTGGATGTGTGGATGTATGGGACGTGAAAGTGTGTGTGGTAATGATTGGGCCTGGATCTGGGACTTGCTGTCGCCTGGCCTGCCTGTGTTTCTCCCGATGGGGCATCAGCGTTGCCTCTCCCCACTGCTCGCGACTTCACCCACCTGTGGGCACGTCTTGACTCCCAGGGCACTTGGCCAGGGGCGCTGGGGCAGGCGCTGACCCACTTTGTGGCTGTCTGGGGCGCTTGGCCCTCCTGGGTATTGGGTGGGGCCTCTGCCGGGGGGTTTGGGGGCGCTCGGGCTCCTGGGGCCCAGGTCCCGGAGTGCCTCTGCCCTATGCTTATGGGGGCTCTTTCCGGGGGCTTCCTCTGCAGTCTTCTGGGTGGATGCGTGGTTGCCCCTGCGGTGGGCTGCCTGGGTTCTGTGCTCTGTGGGGGCTGCTGGTGGCCTGGGTCTTGTGGCCCTCTCTGCCTGCTTCTGATTGCTTGGGGGGGGGCTGTGGATTGTGGCCCTGTACGCTTATACACTCATAACTAAGCACGGTTATCATGTAGGTCCTGTGCCATGGGTGTTGCATGTTCTCACACACACACACACATTCATTAGTCAAGTAGCATGGTCACTCTGGGGGTACAGTAGCTCCCGGAATATGGTCGCTGCAGGCCCCGAGCCTGGTGGACATCAGGCCCTCCTGCCCATTGTTGGCTCCCAGGTAGCGGGGATGCCTATTGTCCCTGGCTGCCCTCTCTGGGCGGCTGGGGCCTGGCGGGGTCGGTGGGCTGTTGCCCCTGGTTCCCGGAGTGCCTCTGCCCTATGCTTATGGGGGCTCTTTCCGGGGGCTTCCTCTGCAGTCTTCTGGGTGGATGCGTGGTTGCCCCTGCGGTGGGCTGCCTGGGTTCTGTGCTCTGTGGGGGCTGCTGGTGGCCTGGGTCTTGTGGCCCTCTCTGCCTGCTTCTGATTGCTTGGGGGGGGGGGCTGTGGATTGTGGCCCTGTACGCTTATACACTCATAACTAAGCACGGTTATCATGTAGGTCCTGTGCCATGGGTGTTGCATGTTCTCACACACACACACACACACACACACATTCATTAGTCCAGTAGCATGGTCACTAAGCAGTTGATGTATTATCATGTCGTCTCAGGTCATCTATATCCACAGCTGTGTTGTATGCGATTGCCACTTCTTGTGCTTGTTTTTGTTTGTTTGTGTGTTTGTTTTTTCTCTGCTTGTCTGCTTTCAGGTGCTCCTGGTGGCGCTAAGGCTGGATTCCCCTCATAGGCCATGGATTGTTGTCTGTTTTGTTTTTTACAGGTGTAGCAGCTGGTTGTCTGGTTTTTGTTTCTATTTTTGTTCTGTTTCCTCTTCTTTCCTCTTCTTCTTTCCTTGTCCCCCGGTCCGGTTCAGTTCAGTTCATGTCATATATTGTAAACAGAAATAAATCAATTGGCATCAAGGGGAGCTTTACATTTATAAAACTTCCCTTGGCAAAACAAATCTGTTTGGCATCAAAGGTATTCAGACTACAATTCTTCTGACATAATGCTGAACAGGACAAGGGGAAAAAAAAGTAAAGAAGACAGTTCTGCCGAAAGCCAGGGATAGACCTGTTCTAAGTTCTATACTTTTTAAAAGGGGCGTGTTTATCAACTATGGAATTAGAAGATTTACAAAAATGGTCAAGTGCTAGATCTTCATCTGGGATTTTAACAGTGTCATATAACTATTCAACAGATCAGTTAAAAAAAAGCCTGCTCATGGAGATGTTTCAGGATCTGGATACCAAGCGTGGACCTAATGTTTTCATTTTTGCAATTCTGATACAGGCTATTGAGCAGTGATAACTAACACCAAGTTCAGATACTGCGGATTTTCTACCTTTGATTTGTTAAGATTGAGCCAATCAGGGACAACCTTGAAGGATCTCTTTGGTTTTGTAGGATCTGTAATTACCTGAGAAAGGTTGATATTGGTACACACCTTTTTTAAATGATCAGAGGCAGAGTTCAACTTGTTTAAATTAAAATTGCCACGCAGAGATTGGGTTTAGGCCACATGCACACAGAATGACATCAACAAATATAAGAAATATTAAACATTTACACATAGATTTTTGAATATATGTAGAGGAATGATACTTTGAAATGTGCTCATTGCGGAGTTATGATCAGTTGAGTAATGAAGGTTGAACTATTCTGGGAAAGAGGTTCTATTCCCAGCATCATGATGGACACTCCTGATATAGAAGGTTTCGCTAACGCATTGGAATTGTTTTACTATTTTCATATGCATGTGCAATGAAGAATTGCTTGCTGCTGATAAATGCAAAGAAGAACAGCTTACACATAGATGCTCACATATAGGCTGCTGAATGCAATGAAGACCTGCTTATCAAGTAAAGTTCAATGTCAATGTGTAATATTCAATTAGGATTTGCAAAACAGTGAAGTTAAACAATGAATGGGTCCATAGTCGGTATGAGAAGACTACAGGAATATTTACCTGGGTGTACGTTCAAACAGAGATGAGAAAATTGCGATAAATAATTGTTTGTTTGTTTGTTAGTATGTATATGAATGTTATGTGTATAAACTGTGTTGAGTTATAGTTACTCAGTAGTGTCTCAGTGAAACAACCAACGGGGGAAGCCTTGCGGTGACAACAAAAGCAGTGTTTTACTGATCAGTCAAGTTGCTCCAGTGTACTCCATACAAACTGGTTGGCTACTGAAGGGATAGAAAATGGGGAATACTTGTTTTAAAGCAAACAAGGAATTAGATGGGAAAAATACATGTTTTAACGGGACCCAGACAATATTAAATACTCAGACAGATGGGAGAAGAAGTGTAGTTTTGTAGGAAATCACAAAATTATTACATAGAATTAGTGAAATCAATTGAAGAATGCCTTTCTGAAGAGTTTTTTACCACAGATGAGCAGCTTTGCGACCAAGCACATTGTAGATCGCTTTACTGCCAAAATGATCTAATTTAATGGATTGGTTTAGACATGCATAACAGCATTTTAAGAACAAAGAGAGAAACAAAAAGGGACAACGCTTCATGGTGGAAGGTGATGTATAAATAACTGTGTATATGATGAAGGGGGTGGCAACACCCATTCCGAAATCCCGCCATTCCGACATCCCGCTATTCCGACATCCCACCATTCCGACATCCCACCATTCCGACATACCACCATTCCGACATGCAAACGTCCCACCATTCCGACATCCCACCATTGCGACATCCCGCTATTCTGACGTTCAAATGTCCCACCATTCCGACAAGGCTTTCCGTATAAGGAAATGTGTGTTACTCAACAGGTGAGTCCCTTCTTTCTGTTCATGCAATTTATATGTTTAACACATGTTTATAGACAAGCGTTATTAAAAACACAAAGTCTCGGCAACTGGAGGAGGAGAAGCAGTCCGCGGTGGTTTTCAATCACACACTCCAATGCCACTTGTTTCAACTTCCGAAAATTTAATCCAGGAAAAAAAGGCTTACAAACATGGACCAAAACGGCTCCATAACACGCACAAGAATCCAAAAGAAACGAAAGTTAACTAAAAGAAAGCAAATAAACAGTATGAAGTGGTCAAAATTGGTTTTACGCATGCCTATGTGCGTCTGGCACATGCGTCTTCGGGCTCTCCCACGTTGGTTTGTGGATGAAAGCTATATGTTCAGCTGTAATGTCATGTAAAAACAATCTCTACATGACATTTACTCCCAGGTGTGACCAGTTAGGTCCTTAAGATATCAACAGGCTGTATAAAGCTACAACCGTTGCGGCTGTGTGTTTGTGCCAAATGCGCAAAGCCCATCCGCGCTTCCCAAAATTGGAGTGAGTACTCATAAATCACGTGAATAACATGAATAAACGTTTTTACTGAATTTTGTTGTGTTTTATACGTTCTATGCTGTCATTTCTCTCTTCTCCTATTGGCAAGGCAAGGCAGAGTGCTCGCAACTGTGTCCTGTGCAGTAGCCGTGATATCTGTAATTGCAATTATTACTTTTGCATATGATGACAGCGTGCAAAAGACGCATGGGCTCTGTGGAGAGCTCCGCTCCAGCTGGCTGCTGTGACAGCTCACTGACACTGTATTTCTGCTTAATCAGTTTCAGTCTCGCCAGAGTTACATTAATATCTGTATTTTTATATTTGAAATTCAGGGGATTTTGATAATAGATTATTAAAGTTTGTTTGCGAGGCTGTGGCCTCTGCATGTGCAAAGCTTGTGCGCCAAACTTTAGGGCGTATTTGCGCCGGCATATCATTAGTGCAAAATGTTTTGGGTAAAAAAATAGGCTATTAAAAGGAACTGTCGGAATGTTAAAAAAAAAAAAAAAACATACCGCCATTCCGACCATAGGAGGAAAAAAGTGTCGGAATGGTGGGACGTTTGATAAAAAATTAAGTGTCGCCATTCCGACAATTGGAGACCCATGTCGGAATGGCGAGATGTCGGAATGGCAGCATGTAACCATGATGAAGGAGAGACCATTTGAGCAGCACAGCCATTTCGCAGCACAGGGACAGCAGTCCAAGTTACAGGATCTCCCACGTGGTATCACCTGCCACATTGTGTCAAGGCATCAAAAGAAGAAAAAATCACCAAACTCAAGGACAAAAAGACAAAGACTCCGGTGAACGAAGACAGAGGACTGACAAACCAGAAATACAAAAGGATTCTCGATATCAAGATCCAGAAGAAGAGGCTAACAATGCCACGAACACTTACGATGCTGGGAATGACGCCAGCAATGAACAGAGAAGAAGATTCAGTGTCATCAATCTGCATTACGTGCCTCTAATGAGGGGGTGAATATAGAATCCTCAACGATTACAACGTCTCTGGGAACTGTGACAACAACAAGGTTTAAACCATTTTGATATATATTGTAACCTATTGTCTAAGGAATAGTGCTGAAAATGAGGTAAATCTAATCCACCACTGTCCTTGGTCTTCTGTAGGGTTATTAAACTAATACGTGGTGGTTTGTTTTTCCACAGAAATTTGGAGATGCATGAATCTAGTGACTTAAACCAAGTAGCAGATGGTTTTATGGGGATCATTGAGAACAAATAGTTAACTTTTGGTAGTATCATCATTTTAATGGATGTAACTCTCCCCATAAGTGATATAGGTAAGGACTTCCAACGAGAGATCGTTCTCTACTGTCTTTAATAATTGCACATAATTTAGCTTTGTTAGCTCTGAGAGCCTGGAGGAAATGTTTATGCCTAAATATCTAATATTTCCTGACTGTAAAGTGATCGCAGGTATATTATGGACCCTACAGTTAATGGGCAGAACTGTGGTCTTAGACCAGTTGATAGAGTAGTCAGAAAGTGCTGAGAATTTATTTATGAGTGTGATCGTGTGACTGAGAGACGTCTGTGAGTTCTGAAGGAAAAGTAATACATCATCAGCATAAAGACTTATTTTATGCTCAATATTTTGGGATTAATTACTCACAAACGGGTAAGAAAAGGTAGTATTGCCAGACCATACATGATCAAAACAGGGAGCGGAGGTGGTTCAGCTGCAAGGTGTGAATGTCTGACTATAGTTTGTAAAAAGCGGGTAAGATAAGGTGCGAATGCCCGACAATGTATGATCAAAAGAGGGAGCGGAGGTTTTCGGCTGCAAGAAGGTCTGAATGTCCACCCAAAATTCCTGAAAAATGGGTAAAAAAAGGGTGCGAATGCCAAACCATACATCATCAAAAGCAGGAGTGGATGTGTTCGGCTACAAGAAGATTTGAATGTCCATCAATAATTGCTTTAAAACATGAAAGAAAATTTTCGAATATGAAACCGCACATGATCATAAGCGGGAGAGGAGTTGTTCAGCTGCAAGAAGGTGTGAATGTCCACCCATAATTACTGAAAAATGGGTAAGAAAAGGTGAAAATGCCCAACCATACATCATCAAAAGCAGGAGTGGATGTGTTCGGCTACAAGGAAGTTTGAATGTCCGACCATAGTTTGTAAAAAGCGGGTAAGAAAAGGTTCGAATGCCCGAACATAGACCATCAAAAGAGGGAGCGGAGGTGTTCCGCTGTAAGAAGGTGTAAATGTCCGACCATAGTTGGTAAAAAACGGGTAAGAAAAGGTTAAAATACCCGACTGTACACAATCAATAGCGGGAGAGGAGGTGTTTGGCTACAAGAATGTGTGACAGTCCGACCATGGTTTGTAAAAAACGGGTAAGAAAAGGTGCGAATGCCCGACAATGTATGATCAAAAGAGGGAGCGGAGGTTTTCGGCTAGAAGAAGGTGTAAATGTCCGACCATAGTTGGTAAAAAGCGGGTAAGAAAAGGTTAAAATACCCGACTGTACACAATCAATAGCGGGAGCGGAGTTGTTTGGCTACAAGAAGGTGTGACAGTCCGACCATGGTTTGTAAAAAACGGGTAAGAAAAGGTGCGAATGCCCGACAATGTATGATCAAAAGAGGGAGCGGAGGTTTTCGGCTAGAAGAAGGTGTAAATGTCCGACCATAGTTGGTAAAAAGCGGGTAAGAAAAGGTTAAAATACCCGACTGTACACAATCAATAGCGGGAGCGGAGTTGTTTGGCTACAAGAAGGTGTGAAAGTCCGACCACGGTTTGTAAAAAGCGGGTAAGAAAAGGTTCGAATGCCCGAATATATACCATCAAAAGTGGAAGTGGATGTGTTCGGCTGCAAGAAGGTGTGAACGTCCGACCAAAGTTTGTAAAAAGCAGTTAAGAAAAGGTTCGAATATCCAAGCAAACATAATCAAAAGCGGGAGCACAGCTGTTTGACTGCAAGTAGGTGTGAATGTCAGATCATAATTTGCAAAAAGCTGATGAGAAAGGGTGAGAATGCCCGGCTATACACCATCAAATGTGGGAGCGGAAGTGTTCGGCTGTGAGTAGGTGTGAATGTCCGACCATAATTGCTGAAAAATGTGTTAGAAGAGACTAGAATGCCGGACAATACATAATCAAATGCGGGAGCGGAGTTGTTCGGCTGTGAGTAGGTGTGAATCTCCGAGCATAGTTTGTAAAAAGGGGGTAAGAATAGGTTCGAATGCCCGAACATACACTATCAAAACAGGGAGTTGAGGTGGCTCAGCTGCAAGGTGTGAATGTCTGACTATAGTTTGTAAATAAGGTGCGAATGCCCAACAATGTATAATCAAAAGAGGGAGCGGAGGTTTTCGGCTACAAGAAGGTTTGAATGTCCGACCAAAGTTTGTAAAAAGCAGTTAAGAAAAGGTTCGAATATCCAAGCAAACATAATCAAAAGCGGGAGCAGAGCTGTTCGACTGCAAGTAGGTGTGAATGTCAGATCATAATTTGCAAAAAGCTGATGAGAAAGGGTGAGAATGCCCGGCTATACACCATCAAATGCGGGAGCGGAAGTGTTCGGCTGTGAGTAGGTGTGAATGTCCGACCATAATTGCTGAAAAATGTGTTAGAAGAGACTAGAATGCCGGACAATACATAATCAAATGCGGGAGCGGAGTTGTTCGGCTGTGAGTAGGTGTGAATCTCCGAGCATAGTTTGTAAAAAGGGGGTAAGAATAGGTTCGAATGCCCGAACATACACTATCAAAACAGGGAGCTGAGGTGGCTCAGCTGCAAGGTGTAAATGTCTGACTATAGTTTGTAAATAAGGTGCGAATGCCCAACAATGTATAATCAAAAGAGGGAGCGGAGGTTTTCGGCTACAAGAAGGTTTGAATGTCCGACCATAGTTTGTAAAAAGCGGGTAAGAAAAGGTTCAAATGCCTGACTATACACCATCAAAAGCGGGAGCAGAGGTGTTCCGCTGTAAGACGGTGTGAATGTCCGACCATATTTGGTAAAAAGCGGGTAAGAAAAGGTTAAAATACCCAACTGTACACAATCAATAGCGGGAGAGGAGGTGTTCAGCTGCAAGAAGGTGTGAATGTCCACCCATAATTACTGAAAAATGGGTAAGAAAAGGTGCGAATGCCCAACCATACATTATCAAAAGCAGGTGTGAATGTCAGATCATAATTTGCAAAAAGCTGATGAGAAAGGGTGAGAATGCCCGACTATACACCATCAAATGCGGGAGCGGAGTTGTTCGGCTGTGATTAAGTGTGAATGTCCGACCATAATTGCTGAAAAATGTGTTAGAAAAGGTAAGAATGCCGGTCCATACATCATCAAAAGCGGGAGAGGTGGTGTTCGGCTGCAAGTAGGTGTGAATGTCCAGCCATAATTACTAACAAACGGGTAAGAAAAGGTAGGATTGCCAGACCATACATGATCAAAACAGGGAGCGGAGGTGGTTCAGCAGCAAGAAGGTGTGAATGTCCGACTAAAGTTCAAATATATTAACAAAAGCGGGAGGAGAGGTCTTCGGATGAGAGTGGTTGAGAATTTCCAACCATAATCTATAAAATGCGGTGAAAAAAAAGGTGTGATAGAACACTAAAAGGTGGAGCGGAAGTGTTCGGCTGCAAGAAGGTGTCCGACTATATTTGGTGAAAAGCAGGTGAAGCAAGGTCTGAATGCCCAACCTTACATCATCAAAAGCGAGATCAGAGGTGTTTGGCTGCATGAAGGCCATAGTTTGCCAAAAGCGGGTAAGCTGCGAATGACCGACTAAATATCAACAAAAGGTCTTCGGATGCAAGTGGGTGTGAATATCCCACCATACAAGTATGGTGGAGAGGAAGCTGTGAACAGCCGACCATAGTTTGCAAAAAGCGGGTGAGACAAGGTGCGAATGTCCAACCATACATGATCAAAACAGGGAGCGGAGGTGTTTGGCTGTGACAAGGTGTGAATGTCCACCCAAAATTAATGAAAATCGGGCAAAAAGTATGTTTGAATGCCCAAGCATACATCATCAAAAGAAGGAGTGGATGTGTTCGGCTACAAGAAGGTTTGAATGTCCGAGCATAGTTTGTAAAAAGCGGGTAAGAAAAGGTTCGAATGCCCAAACATACACCATCAAAAGAGGGAGCGGAGGTGTTCCGCTGTAAGAAGGTGTGAATGTCCGACCATAGTTGGTAAAAAGTGGGTAAGAAAAGGTTAAAATACCCGACTGTACACAATCAATAGGGGGAGCGGAGTTGTTCGGCTACAAGAAGGTGTGAAAGTCCAACCATGGTTTGTAAAAAGCTGGTAAGAAAAGGTTCGAATGCCCGAATATATACCATCAAAAGCGGAAGTGGAGGTGTTCGGCTGCAAGAAGGTGTGAACGTCCGACCAAAGTTTATAAAAAGCAGTTAAGAAAAGGTTCGAATATCCAACCAAACATAATCAAAAGCGGGAGCAGAGCTGTTCGACTGCAAGTAGGTGTGAATGTCCAGCCATAATTACTCACAAACGGGTAAGGAAAGGTAGTATTGCCAGACCATACATGATCAAAACAGGGGGCTGAGGTGGTTCAGCACCAAGGTGTGAATGTCTGACTATAGTTTGTAAAAAGCGGGTAAGATAAGGTGCGAATGCCCGACAATGTATAATCAAAAGAGGGAGCAGAGGTTTTCGGCTACAAGAAGGTTTGAATGTCCGACCATAGTTTGTAAAAAGCGGGTAAGAAAAGGTTCAAATGCCTGACTATACACCATCAAAAGCGGGAGCGGAGATGTTCCGCTGTAAGACGGTGTGAATGTCCGACCATAGTTGGTAAAAAGCGGGTAAGAAAAGGTTAAAATACCCGACTGTACACAATCAATAGCGGGAGCGGAGTTGTTCGGCTACAAGAAGGTGTGAAAGTCCAACCATCGTTTGTAAAAAGCTGGTAAGAAAAGGTTCGAATGCCCGAATATATACCATCAAAAGCGGAAGCGGAGGTCTTCGGCTGCAAGAAGGTGTGAACGTCCGACCAAAGTTGGCAAAAAGCAGTAAAGAAAAGGTTCGAATATCCAAACATAATTAAAAGCGAGAGAGATTGTGTTCAGCTGCAAGTAGGTGTGAATATCCAGCCATAATTACTCACAAACGGGTAAGAAAACTTAGTATTGCCAGACCATACATGATCAAAACAGGGAGCGGAGGTGGTTTAGCTGCAAAAAGGGGTGAATGTCCAACTAAAGTTCAATAATATTAACAAAAGCGGGAGGAGAGGTCTTCGGATGAGAGTGGTTGAGAATTTCCAACCATAATCTATAAAATGCGGTGAAAAAAAAGGTGTGATAGAACACTAAAAGGTGGAGCGGAAGTGTTCGGCTGCAAGAAGGTGTGAATGTCCGACTATATTTGGTGAAAAGCAGATGAAGCAAGGTCTGAATGCCCAACCTTACATCATCAAAAGCGAGATCAGAGGTGTTTGGCTGCATGAAGGCCATAGTTTGCCAAAGGCGGGTAAGCTGCGAATGACCGACTAAATATCAACAAAAGGTCTTCGGATGCAAGTGGGTGTGAATATCCCACCATACAAGTATGGTGGAGAGGAAGCTGTGAACAGCCGACCATAGTTGGCCAAAAGCGGGTGAGAAAAGGTGCGAATGTCCAACCATACATGATCAAAACAGGGAGCGGAGGTGTTTGGCCGTGACAAGGTGTGAATGTCCAGCCAAAATTAATGAAAAGCAGGCAACAAGTAGGTTTGAATGCCCAACCATACATCATCAAAAGCAAGAGTGGATGTGTTCGGCTACAAGAAGGTTTGAATGTCCGAGCATAGTTTGTAAAAAGCGGGTAAGAAAAGGTTCGAATGCCCAAACATACACCATCAAAAGAGGGAGCGGAGGTGTTCCGCTGTAAGAAGGTGTGAATGTCCGACCATAGTTGGTAAAACACGGGTAAGAAAAGGTTAAAATACCCGACTGTACACAATCAATAGCGGGAGAGGAGGTGTTTGGCTACAAGAATGTGTGACAGTCCGACCATGGTTTGTAAAAAACGGGTAAGAAAAGGTGCGAATGCCCGACAATGTATGATCAAAAGAGGGAGCGGAGGTTTTCGGCTAGAAGAAGGTTTGAATGTCCGACCATAGTTTGTAAAAAGCGGGTAAGAAAAGGTTCAAATGCCTGACTATACACCATCAAAAGCGGGAGCGGAGGTGTTCGGCTACAAGAAGGTGTGAAAGTTCAACCATGGTTTGTAAAAAGCTGCTAAGAAAAGGTTCGAATGCCCGAATATATACCATCAAAAGCGGAAGCGGAGGTGTTCAGCTGCAAGAAGGTGTGAACGTCCGACCAAAGTTTGTAAAAAGCAGTTAAGAAAAGGTTCGAATGCCCGAATATATACCATCAAAAGCGGGAGCAGAGCTGTTCGACTGCAAGTAGGTGTGAATGTCCAGCCATATTTACTCACAAACGGGTAAGAAAAGGTAGTATTGCCATACCATACATGATCAAAACAGGGAGCTGAGGTGGTTCAGCTGCAAGGTCTGAATGTCCAACCATAATTTCTAAAAACCGGGTAAGAAAAGGCTCGAAAGCCCGACTATACACAATCAAAAGCGGGAGCGGGAGGTTTTCAGCTGCAAATCCTTCACTCAAACCAAGTGAAAACTGCTTTGTCCTTCATATTTATCAATGTCTAGATCGACTTAAACAAAGAACAACATTGTACTTTGCAGTAAAGAAAGAGCAAATCAAAAGTTTTAGGAATCCGAGAATAAGCTTATTTTCATGAGTTCTGCACGATTATTGATTTTACTATAAATTAATGCCTTCACTCAAACTATGTTAAAACTGCTTTGTCCTTCATATTTATCAATGTCTAGATTGACTTCAACAAAGAACAACACTGGATTTTGCAGTAGAAGAAAGAGCAACACTGAAGGATCAGTAATCCGAGAATAAGCTTATTTTCATACGTTCTGCATGATTTGGGATTTTATGTATAAAATGAATTCCTTCACTCAAACCAAGTTAAAACTGCTTTGTCCTTCATATTTATCAATGTCTAGATCGACTTCAACAAAGAACAACATTGTATTTTGCAGTAGAAGAAAAAACAACACTGAAGGATCAGGAATCCGAGAATAAGCTTCTTTTCATACGTTCTGCATGATTTGGGATTTTATGTATAAAATGAATTCCTTCACTCAAACCAAAGGAAAACTGCTTTGTCCTTCATATTTATCAATGTCTAGATTTACTTCAACAAAGAACAACATTGTATTTTGCAGTAGTAGAAAGAGCAACACTGAAGGATCAGGAATTCGAGAATAAGCTTATTTTCATACGTTCTGCATGATTTGGGATTTTATGTATAAAATGAATTCCTTTACTCAAACTATGTTAAAACTGATTTGTCCTTCATATTTATCAATGTCTAGATTGACTTCAACAAAGAACAACATTGTATTTTGTAGTAGAAGAAATAGCAACACTGGAGGATCAGGAATCCAAAAACAAGCTTATTTTCATACGTTCTGCATGATTTGGGATTTTGCTATAAAATTAATTCCTTCACTCAAACAAAGTGGAAACTGCTTTGTCCTTCATATTTATCAATGTCTATATCGATTTCAACAAAGAACAAGGCTGTATTTTGCAGTATAGGAAAGAGCAACACTGGAGGATCAGGAATCCGAGAATAAGCTTACTTTCATGAGTCCTGCACGATTTCGGATTTTCCTATAAAATGAATTGCTTTGCTCAAACCAAGTTAAAATTGCTTTGTCCTTCATAGTTATCCATGTCTAAAATGTATCAAGCATAAAGTTCCTCATATTACCCTGAATGAGAAAGAAGCATCCCTTTGGTTGAGCAATACGTTCCTTTTGCGGAGTTATGCATGATTTCGGATTTTGCTATAAAATTCATTCCTTCACACCTTTTTTTTTCACCGCATTTTATAGATTATGGTTGGAAATTTCAACCACTCTAATCCGAAGACCTTTCCTCCCGCTTTTGTTAATATATTTGAACTTTAGTTGGACATTCACCCCTTTTTGCAGCTAAACCACCTCCGCTCCCTGTTTTGATCATGTATGGTCTGGCAATACTAAGTTTTCTTACCCGTTTGTGAGTAATTATGGCTGGATATTCACACCTACTTGCAGCTGAACACAATCTCTCTCGCTTTTAATTATGTTTGGATATTCGAACCTTTTCTTTACTGCTTTTTGCCAACTTTGGTCGGACGTTCACACCTTCTTGCAGCCGAAGACCTCCGCTTCCGCTTTTGATGGTATATATTCGGGCATTCGAACCTTTTCTTACCAGCTTTTTACAAACGATGGTTGGACTTTCACACCTTCTTGTAGCCGAACAACTCCGCTCCCGCTATTGATTGTGTACAGTCGGGTATTTTAACCTTTTCTTACCCGCTTTTTACCAACTATGGTCGGACATTCACACCGTCTTACAGCGGAACATCTCCGCTCCCGCTTTTGATGGTGTATAGTCAGGCATTTGAACCTTTTCTTACCCGCTTTTTACAAACTATGGTCGGACATTCAAACCTTCTTGTAGCCGAAAACCTCTGCTCCCTCTTTTGATTATACATTGTCGGGCATTCGCACCTTATCTTACCCGCTTTTTACAAACTATAGTCAGACATTCACACCTTGGTGCTGAACCACCTCAGCCCCCTGTTTTGATCATGTATGGTCTGGCAATACTACCTTTCCTTACCCGTTTGTGAGTAATTATGGCTGGACATTCACACCTACTTGCAGTCGAACAGCTCTGCTCCCGCTTTTGATTATGTTTGGTTGGATATTCGAACCTTTTCTTAACTGCTTTTTATAAACTTTGGTCGGACGTTCACACCTTCTTGCAGCCGAACACCTCCACTTCCGCTTTTGATGGTATATATTCGGGCATTCGAACCTTTTCTTACCAGCTTTTTACAAACCATGGTTGGACTTTCACACCTTCTTGTAGCCGAACAACTCCGCTCCCCCTATTGATTGTGTACAGTCGGGTATTTTAACCTTTTCTTACCCACTTTTTACCAACTATGGTCGGACATTCACACCTTCTTACAGCGGAACACCTCCGCTCCCTCTTTTGATGGTGTATGTTTGGGCATTCGAACCTTTTCTTACCCGCTTTTTACAAACTATGCTCGGACATTCAAACCTTCTTGTAGCCGAACACATCCACTCCTTCTTTTGATGATGTATGCTTGGCCATTCAAACCTACTTTTTGCCCGATTTTCATTCATTTTGGGTGGACATTCACACCTTGTCACAGCCAAACACCTCCGCTCCCTGTTTTGATCATGTATGGTTGGACATTCGCACCTTGTCTCACCCGCTTTTTGCAAACTATGGTCGGCTGTTCACAGCTTCCTCTCCACCATACTTGTATGGTGGGATATTCACACCCACTTGCATCCGAAGACCTTTTGTTGATATTTAGTCGGTCATTCGCAGCTTACCCGCTTTTGGCAAACTTTGGCCTTCATGCAGCCAAACACCTCTGATCTCGCTTTTGATGATGTAAGGTTGGGCATTCAGACCTTGCTTCACCTGCTTTTCACCAAATATAGTCGGACACCTTCTTGCAGCCGAACACTTCCGCTCCACCTTTTAGTGTTCTATCACACCTTTTTTTTCACCGCATTTTATAGATTATGGTTGGAAATTCTCAACCACTCTCATCCGAAGACCTCTCCTCCCGCTTTTGTTAATATATTTGAACTTTAGTCGGACATTCACACCTTCTTGCTGCTGAACCACCTCCGCTCCCTGTTTTGATCATGTATGGTCTGGCAATCCTACCTTTTCTTACCCGTGTGTTAGTAATTATGGCTGGACATTCACACCTACTTGCAGCCGAACACCACCTCTCCCGCTTTTGATGATGTATGGACCGGCATTCTTACCTTTTCTAACACATTTTTCAGCAATTATGGTCGGACATTCACACTTACTCACAGCCGAACAACTCCGCTCCCGCATTTGATGGTGTATAGTCGGGCATTCTCACCCTTTCTCATCAGCTTTTTGCAAATTATGATCTGACATTCACACCTGCTTTTGATAATGTATGGTTGGGCATTCGCACCTTTTCTTACCCATTTTTCAGTAATTATGGGTGGACATTCACACCTTCTTGCAGCTGAACACCTCCTCTCCCGCTATTGATTGTGTACAGTTGGGTATTTTAACCTTTTCTTACCCGCTTTTTACCAAATATGGTCGGACATTCACACCGTCTTACAGCGGAACACCTCTGCTCCCGCTTTTGATGGTGTATAGTCAGGCATTTGAACCTTTTCTTACCCGCTTTTTACAAACTATGGTCGGACATTCAAACCTTCTTGTAGCCGAAAACCTCCGCTCCCTCTTTTGATTATACATTGTTGGGCATTCGCACCTTATTTACAAACTATAGTCAGACATTTACACCTTGCAGCTGAGCCACCTCAGCTCCCTGTTTTGATAGTGTATGTTCGGGCATTCGAACCTATTCTTACCCCCTTTTTACAAACTATGCTCGGAGATTCACACCTACTCACAGCCGAACAACTCCGCTCCCGCATTTGATTATGTATTGTCCGGCATTCTAGTCTCTTCTAACACATTTTTCAGCAATTATGGTCGGACATTCACACCTACTCACAGCCGAACACTTCCGCTCCCGCATTTGATGGTGTATAGCCGGGCATTCTCACCCTTTCTCATCAGCTTTTTGCAAATTATGATCTGACATTCACACCTACTTGCAGTCGAACAGCTCTGCTCCCGCTTTTGATTATGTTTGCTTGGATATTCGAACCTTTTCTTAACTGCTTTTTACAAACTTTGGTCGGACATTCAAACCTTCTTGTAGCCGAAAACCTCCGCTCCCTCTTTTGATTATACATTGTTGGGCATTCGCACCTTATTTACAAACTATAGTCAGACATTCACACCTTGCAGCTGAGCCACCTCTACTCCCTGTTTTGATAGTGTATGTTCGGGCATTCGAACCTATTCTTACCCCCTTTTTACAAACTATGCTCGGAGATTCACACCTACTCACAGCCGAACAACTCCGCTCCCGCATTTGATTATGTATTGTCCGGCATTCTAGTCTCTTCTAACACATTTTTCAGCAATTATGGTCGGACATTCACACCTACTCACAGCCGAACACTTCCGCTCCCGCATTTGATGGTGTATAGCCGGGCATTCTCACCCTTTCTCATCAGCTTTTTGCAAATTATGATCTGACATTCACACCTACTTGCAGTCGAACAGCTCTGCTCCCGCTTTTGATTATGTTTGCTTGGATATTCGAACCTTTTCTTAACTGCTTTTTACAAACTTTGGTCGGACATTCAAACCTTCCTGTAGCCGAAAACCTCCGCTCCCTCTTTTGATTATACATTGTTGGGCATTCGCACCTTATTTACAAACTATAGTCAGACATTCACACCTTGCAGCTGAGCCACCTCAACTCCCTGTTTTGATAGTGTATGTTCGGGCATTCGAACCTATTCTTACCCCCTTTTTACAAACTATGCTCGGAGATTCACACCTACTCACAGCCGAACAACTCCGCTCCCGCATTTGATTATGTATTGTCCGGCATTCTAGTCTCTTCTAACACATTTTTCAGCAATTATGGTCGGACATTCACACCTACTCACAGCCGAACACTTCCGCTCCCACATTTGATGGTGTATAGCCGGGCATTCTCACCCTTTCTCATCAGCTTTTTGCAAATTATGATCTGACATTCACACCTACTTGCAGTCGAACAGCTGTGCTCCCGCTTTTGATTATGTTTGCTTGGATATTCGAACCTTTTCTTAACTGCTTTTTACAAACTTTGGTCGGACGTTCACACCTTCTTGCAGCCGAACACATCCACTTCCACTTTTGATGGTATATATTCGGGCATTCGAACCTTTTCTTACCCGCTTTTTACAAACCGTGGTCGGACTTTCACACCTTCTTGTAGCCAAACAACTCCGCTCCCGCTATTGATTGTGTACAGTCGGGTATTTTAACCTTTTCTTACCCGCTTTTTACCAACTATGGTCGGACATTTAAACCTTCTTCTAGCCGAAAACCTCCGCTCCCTCTTTTGATCATACATTGTCGGGCATTCGCACCTTTTCTTACCCGTTTTTTACAAACCATGGTCGGACTGTCACACATTCTTGTAGCCAAACACCTCCTCTCCCGCTATTGATTGTGTACAGTCGGGTATTTTAACCTTTTCTTACCCGTTTTTTACCAACTATGGTCGGACATTTACACCTTCTTACAGCGGAACACCTCCGCTCCCTCTTTTGATGGTCTATGTTCGGGCATTCGAACCTTTTCTTACCCGCTTTTTACAAACTATGGTCGGACATTCAAACTTCCTTGTAGCCGAACACATCCACTCCTGCTTTTGATGATGTATGGTTGGGCATTTTCACCTTTTCTTACCCATTTTTCAGTAATTATGGGTGGACATTCACACCTTCTTGCAGCTGAACAACTCCTCTCCCGCTTATGATCATGTGCGGTTTCATATTCGAAAATTTTCTTTCATGTTTTAAAGCAATTATTGATGGACATTCAAATCTTCTTGTAGCCGAACACATCCACTCCTGCTTTTGATGATGTATGGTTTGGCATTCGCACCCTTTTTTTACCCATTTTTCAGGAATTTTGGGTGGACATTCAGACCTTCTTGCAGCCGAAAACCTCCGCTCCCTCTTTTGATCATACATTGTCGGGCATTCGCACCTTATCTTACCCGCTTTTTACAAACTATAGTCAGACATTCACACCTTGCAGCTGAACCACCTCCGCTCCCTGTTTTGATCATGTATGGTCTGGCAATACTACCTTTTCTTACCCGTTTGTGAGTAATTAATCCCAAAATATTGAGCATAAAATAAGTCTTTATGCTGATGATGTATTACTTTTCCTTCAGAACTCACAGACGTCTCTCAGTCACACGATCACACTCATAAATAAATTCTCAGCACTTTCTGACTACTCTATCAACTGGTCTAAGACCACAGTTCTGCCCATTAACTGTAGGGTCCATAATATACCTGCGATCACTTTACAGTCAGGAAATATTAGATATTTAGGCATAAACATTTCCTCCAGGCTCTCAGAGCTAACAAAGCTAAATTATGTGCAATTATTAAAGACAGTAGAGAACGATCTCTCGTTGGAAGTCCTTACCTATATCACTTATGGGGAGAGTT
Source organism: Leuresthes tenuis (assembly GCF_036924035.1). Lineage (NCBI taxonomy): Eukaryota > Metazoa > Chordata > Actinopteri > Atheriniformes > Atherinopsidae > Leuresthes > Leuresthes tenuis. Next base: position 10,389,107 of record NW_027325369.1, read on the forward strand.
ACATCCATTAAAATGATGATACTACCAAAAGTTAACTATTTGTTCTCAATGATCCCCATAAAACCATCTGCTACTTGGTTTAAGTCACTAGATTCATGCATCTCCAAATTTCTGTGGAAAAACAAACCACCACGTATTAGTTTAATAACCCTACAGAAGACCAAGGACAGTGGTGGATTAGATTTACCTCATTTTCAGCACTATTCCTTAGACAATAGGTTACAATATATATCAAAATGGTTTAAACCTTGTTGTTGTCACAGTTCCCAGAGACGTTGTAATCGTTGAGGATTCTATATTCACCCCCTCATTAGAGGCACGTAATGCAGATTGATGACACTGAATCTTCTTCTCTGTTCATTGCTGGCGTCATTCCCAGCATCGTAAGTGTTCGTGGCATTGTTAGCCTCTTCTTCTGGATCTTGATATCGAGAATCCTTTTGTATTTCTGGTTTGTCAGTCCTCTGTCTTCGTTCACCGGAGTCTTTGTCTTTTTGTCCTTGAGTTTGGTGATTTTTTCTTCTTTTGATGCCTTGACACAATGTGGCAGGTGATACCACGTGGGAGATCCTGTAACTTGGACTGCTGTCCCTGTGCTGCGAAATGGCTGTGCTGCTCAAATGGTCTCTCCTTCATCATGGTTACATGCTGCCATTCCGACATCTCGCCATTCCGACATGGGTCTCCAATTGTCGGAATGGCGACACTTAATTTTTTATCAAACGTCCCACCATTCCGACACTTTTTTCCTCCTATGGTCGGAATGGCGGTATGTTTTTTGTTTTTTTTTAACATTCCGACAGTTCCTTTTAATAGCCTATTTTTTTACCCAAAACATTTTGCACTAATGATATGCCGGCGCAAATACGCCCTAAAGTTTGGCGCACAAGCTTTGCACATGCAGAGGCCACAGCCTCGCAAACAAACTTTAATAATCTATTATCAAAATCCCCTGAATTTCAAATATAAAAATACAGATATTAATGTAACTCTGGCGAGACTGAAACTGATTAAGCAGAAATACAGTGTCAGTGAGCTGTCACAGCAGCCAGCTGGAGCGGAGCTCTCCACAGAGCCCATGCGTCTTTTGCACGCTGTCATCATATGCAAAAGTAATAATTGCAATTACAGATATCACGGCTACTGCACAGGACACAGTTGCGAGCACTCTGCCTTGCCTTGCCAATAGGAGAAGAGAGAAATGACAGCATAGAACGTATAAAACACAACAAAATTCAGTAAAAACGTTTATTCATGTTATTCACGTGATTTATGAGTACTCACTCCAATTTTGGGAAGCGCGGATGGGCTTTGCGCATTTGGCACAAACACACAGCCGCAACGGTTGTAGCTTTATACAGCCTGTTGATATCTTAAGGACCTAACTGGTCACACCTGGGAGTAAATGTCATGTAGAGATTGTTTTTACATGACATTACAGCTGAACATATAGCTTTCATCCACAAACCAACGTGGGAGAGCCCGAAGACGCATGTGCCAGACGCACATAGGCATGCGTAAAACCAATTTTGACCACTTCATACTGTTTATTTGCTTTCTTTTAGTTAACTTTCGTTTCTTTTGGATTCTTGTGCGTGTTATGGAGCCGTTTTGGTCCATGTTTGTAAGCCTTTTTTTCCTGGATTAAATTTTCGGAAGTTGAAACAAGTGGCATTGGAGTGTGTGATTGAAAACCACCGCGGACTGCTTCTCCTCCTCCAGTTGCCGAGACTTTGTGTTTTTAATAACGCTTGTCTATAAACATGTGTTAAACATATAAATTGCATGAACAGAAAGAAGGGACTCACCTGTTGAGTAACACACATTTCCTTATACGGAAAGCCTTGTCGGAATGGTGGGACATTTGAACGTCAGAATAGCGGGATGTCGCAATGGTGGGATGTCGGAATGGTGGGACGTTTGCATGTCGGAATGGTGGTATGTCGGAATGGTGGGATGTCGGAATGGTGGGATGTCGGAATAGCGGGATGTCGGAATGGCGGGATTTCGGAATGGGTGTTGCCACCCCCTTCATCATATACACAGTTATTTATACATCACCTTCCACCATGAAGCGTTGTCCCTTTTTGTTTCTCTCTTTGTTCTTAAAATGCTGTTATGCATGTCTAAACCAATCCATTAAATTAGATCATTTTGGCAGTAAAGCGATCTACAATGTGCTTGGTCGCAAAGCTGCTCATCTGTGGTAAAAAACTCTTCAGAAAGGCATTCTTCAATTGATTTCACTAATTCTATGTAATAATTTTGTGATTTCCTACAAAACTACACTTCTTCTCCCATCTGTCTGAGTATTTAATATTGTCTGGGTCCCGTTAAAACATGTATTTTTCCCATCTAATTCCTTGTTTGCTTTAAAACAAGTATTCCCCATTTTCTATCCCTTCAGTAGCCAACCAGTTTGTATGGAGTACACTGGAGCAACTTGACTGATCAGTAAAACACTGCTTTTGTTGTCACCGCAAGGCTTCCCCCGTTGGTTGTTTCACTGAGACACTACTGAGTAACTATAACTCAACACAGTTTATACACATAACATTCATATACATACTAACAAACAAACAAACAATTATTTATCGCAATTTTCTCATCTCTGTTTGAACGTACACCCAGGTAAATATTCCTGTAGTCTTCTCATACCGACTATGGACCCATTCATTGTTTAACTTCACTGTTTTGCAAATCCTAATTGAATATTACACATTGACATTGAACTTTACTTGATAAGCAGGTCTTCATTGCATTCAGCAGCCTATATGTGAGCATCTATGTGTAAGCTGTTCTTCTTTGCATTTATCAGCAGCAAGCAATTCTTCATTGCACATGCATATGAAAATAGTAAAACAATTCCAATGCGTTAGCGAAACCTTCTATATCAGGAGTGTCCATCATGATGCTGGGAATAGAACCTCTTTCCCAGAATAGTTCAACCTTCATTACTCAACTGATCATAACTCCGCAATGAGCACATTTCAAAGTATCATTCCTCTACATATATTCAAAAATCTATGTGTAAATGTTTAATATTTCTTATATTTGTTGATGTCATTCTGTGTGCATGTGGCCTAAACCCAATCTCTGCGTGGCAATTTTAATTTAAACAAGTTGAACTCTGCCTCTGATCATTTAAAAAAGGTGTGTACCAATATCAACCTTTCTCAGGTAATTACAGATCCTACAAAACCAAAGAGATCCTTCAAGGTTGTCCCTGATTGGCTCAATCTTAACAAATCAAAGGTAGAAAATCCGCAGTATCTGAACTTGGTGTTAGTTATCACTGCTCAATAGCCTGTATCAGAATTGCAAAAATGAAAACATTAGGTCCACGCTTGGTATCCAGATCCTGAAACATCTCCATGAGCAGGCTTTTTTTTAACTGATCTGTTGAATAGTTATATGACACTGTTAAAATCCCAGATGAAGATCTAGCACTTGACCATTTTTGTAAATCTTCTAATTCCATAGTTGATAAACACGCCCCTTTTAAAAAGTATAGAACTTAGAACAGGTCTATCCCTGGCTTTCGGCAGAACTGTCTTCTTTACTTTTTTTTCCCCTTGTCCTGTTCAGCATTATGTCAGAAGAATTGTAGTCTGAATACCTTTGATGCCAAACAGATTTGTTTTGCCAAGGGAAGTTTTATAAATGTAAAGCTCCCCTTGATGCCAATTGATTTATTTCTGTTTACAATATATGACATGAACTGAACTGAACCGGACCGGGGGACAAGGAAAGAAGAAGAGGAAAGAAGAGGAAACAGAACAAAAATAGAAACAAAAACCAGACAACCAGCTGCTACACCTGTAAAAAACAAAACAGACAACAATCCATGGCCTATGAGGGGAATCCAGCCTTAGCGCCACCAGGAGCACCTGAAAGCAGACAAGCAGAGAAAAAACAAACACACAAACAAACAAAAACAAGCACAAGAAGCGGCAATCGCATACAACACAGCTGTGGATATAGATGACCTGAGACGACATGATAATACATCAACTGCTTAGTGACCATGCTACTGGACTAATGAATGTGTGTGTGTGTGTGTGTGTGTGTGAGAACATGCAACACCCATGGCACAGGACCTACATGATAACCGTGCTTAGTTATGAGTGTATAAGCGTACAGGGCCACAATCCACAGCCCCCCCCCCCAAGCAATCAGAAGCAGGCAGAGAGGGCCACAAGACCCAGGCCACCAGCAGCCCCCACAGAGCACAGAACCCAGGCAGCCCACCGCAGGGGCAACCACGCATCCACCCAGAAGACTGCAGAGGAAGCCCCCGGAAAGAGCCCCCATAAGCATAGGGCAGAGGCACTCCGGGAACCAGGGGCAACAGCCCACCGACCCCGCCAGGCCCCAGCCGCCCAGAGAGGGCAGCCAGGGACAATAGGCATCCCCGCTACCTGGGAGCCAACAATGGGCAGGAGGGCCTGATGTCCACCAGGCTCGGGGCCTGCAGCGACCATATTCCGGGAGCTACTGTACCCCCAGAGTGACCATGCTACTTGACTAATGAATGTGTGTGTGTGTGTGAGAACATGCAACACCCATGGCACAGGACCTACATGATAACCGTGCTTAGTTATGAGTGTATAAGCGTACAGGGCCACAATCCACAGCCCCCCCCCAAGCAATCAGAAGCAGGCAGAGAGGGCCACAAGACCCAGGCCACCAGCAGCCCCCACAGAGCACAGAACCCAGGCAGCCCACCGCAGGGGCAACCACGCATCCACCCAGAAGACTGCAGAGGAAGCCCCCGGAAAGAGCCCCCATAAGCATAGGGCAGAGGCACTCCGGGACCTGGGCCCCAGGAGCCCGAGCGCCCCCAAACCCCCCGGCAGAGGCCCCACCCAATACCCAGGAGGGCCAAGCGCCCCAGACAGCCACAAAGTGGGTCAGCGCCTGCCCCAGCGCCCCTGGCCAAGTGCCCTGGGAGTCAAGACGTGCCCACAGGTGGGTGAAGTCGCGAGCAGTGGGGAGAGGCAACGCTGATGCCCCATCGGGAGAAACACAGGCAGGCCAGGCGACAGCAAGTCCCAGATCCAGGCCCAATCATTACCACACACACTTTCACGTCCCATACATCCACACATCCACACATCCTACCTCCCTCGACTCTGCTGGGGTGTAGTGCAGCGGGCACACCAAGAGGCCAGCAAACCCCCAGCCACCACAGACCCCGAACCAGCAGAACAATTAATTAATCCTCCTGGCCCCTCCTGCCCCGAGCAGACACCAGGAAGCAGGGGTGTGCAAAGAAGACCCCTCCCCTCACCCTTCTGGCTCTTCAATATTTTCTAATAGTGAGCAATTAAAATTGAGGGGCAGCCAAACTTGTAGAACTGGGAGCGCGGCACTCTGGGCAGCCTACATACCCAAAGTGCCCCGCCCACCAGATGCCACTCAGTGTAACCACCCCCCAAGACCTAATGTGTGTGTGTGAGTGTGTTTGATAAGTAGTAATGTCTAAGGTGTAATTAAAACAGGGGCAGGGAACTGCAGAGTGCAACCAAAGGGGACCACCTACGTGGCCCCATCCACTACATCACGTCATCTATCTTAGACAATAATTTATATATTTTTGATAGTAGTTTTGGGGTACAGATGCTTAGAAATTCTGCTACCCTAGTTGGGGGTTGTAAGTCTGGTTGGTGGAGGATATATCCATCCATCCATCCATCATCTGCCGCTTATCCGGGGGTCGGGTCGCGGGGGCAGCAGCTTGAGCAGAGAAACCCAGACGTCTCTGTCCCCGGCCACTTCCTCCAGCTCTTCCGGGGGGACCCCGAGGCGTTCCCAGGCCAGCCGAGAGACATAGTCTCTCCAACGTGTCCTGGGTCTCCCCCGGGGTCTCCTCCCAGTGGGACGTGCCCGGAACACCTCCCCAGGGAGGCGCCCAGGGGGCATCCTAACCAGATGCCCGAGCCACCTCATCTGACTCCTCTCAATGCGGAGGAGCAGCGGTTCTACTCCGAGCCCCTCCCGGATGACTGAGCTTCTCACCCTATCTCTAAGGGAGAGCCCAGACACCCTGCGGAGGAAACCCATTTCGGCCGCTTGTATTCGCGATCTTGTTCTTTCGGTCACTACCCACAACTCGTGACCATAGGTGAGGATGGGAACGTAGATTGACCAGTAAGTAGAGAGCTTCGCCTTCTGGCTCAGCTCCCTCTTCACAGCGACGGGTCGGTGCAGAGCCTGCAACACTGCAGGCGCCGCACCGATCCGCCCGTCAATCTCCCGCTCCATTCGTCCGTCACTCGTGAACAAGACCCCGAGATACTTGAACTCCTCCTCTTGGGGAAAGATCTCATTCCCGACCCGGAGAGAGCATTCCACCCTTTTCCGGCTGAGAACCATAGTCTCGGATTTGGAGGTGCTGATTCTCATCCCAGCCGCTTCACACTCGGCTGCGAATCACTCCAGTGAGAGCTGAAGGTCACGGCCTGACGACGCTAACAGAACCACATCATCTGCAAAAAAGCAGAGACCCGATTCTGAGGTCGCCAAATGGGACACCCTCAACGCCCTGGCTCCGCCTAGAAATTCTGTCCATAAAAGTTAGGAACAGAATCGTGACAAAGGGCAGCCCTGACGGAGTCCAACTCTCACCGGAAACGTATCCGACTTACTGCCGGCAATGCGGACCAAACTCTGGCACCGGTCATTCAGAGACCGAACGGCCCCTATCAAGGGGTCCGGCACTCCATATTCCCGGAGCACCCCCCACAGGACTCCACGAGGGACACGGTCGAACGCTTTCTCCAAGTCCACAAAACACATGTAGACTGGTTGGGCGAACTCCCATGCACCCTCCAGGATCCTGCCGAGGGTATAGAGCTGGTCCACTGTTCCACGGCCAGGACGAAAGCCACACTGCAACTCCTTAATCCGAGGCTCGATTATCCGACGGATCCTCCTCTCCAATACCCCCGAATAGACCTTACCAGGGAGGCTGAGGAGTGTGATACCCCTATAGTTGGAACACACCCTCCGGTCCCCCTTTTTAAAGAGGGGGACCACCACCCCAATCTGCCAGTCCAGAGGCACTGTCCCCGATGTCCACGCGATACTGCAGAGGCGTGTCAGCCAAGACAGCCCTACAACATCCAGAGCCTTGAGAAACTCAGGACGGACCTCATCCACCCCCGGGGCCTTGCCACCGAGGAGCTTTTTAACCACCTCGGCAACCTCAGCCCCAGAAATGGGAGGCCCCGTCTCCGAGCTCTCCGACTCTGCCTCTTCCGAGCACGTGTTGGTAGGATTGAGGAGTTCCTCGAAGTACTCCCCCCACCGACTCCCCCACCGACTAACAACATCCCTAGTTGAGGTCAGCAAAGCCCCGTCCGCACTGTAAACAGTGTTGACTGTGAGCCGCTTCCCCCCCCCTGAGACGCCGGATGGTGGACCAGAATCTTTTCGAGGCCGTCCGGAAATCGTTCTCCATGGTCTCACCGAACTCCTCCCAGGCCCGAGTTTTTGCCTCAGCAACCGCCGAAGCCGCGGCCCGTCTGGCCCGTCGGTACCTATCAGCTTCTTCCAGGGTCCCACTGGCCAAAAAGGCCCGATAGGACTCCTTCTTCAGCTTGACGGCTTCCCTCACCACTGGTGTCCACCAGCAGGTTCGAGGGTTGCCGCCACGACAGGCACCGACCACCTTACGGCCACAACTCCGACCAGCTGCCTCGGCAATGGAGTCACGGAACATGGCCCATTCAATGTCCCCCACCTCAAATATGGTTGAAGCTCTGCCGGAGGTGGGAGTTAAAGCTCCTTCTGACGGGGGATTCTGACAAACGCTCCCAGCAGACCCTCACAATACGTTTGGGCCTGCCAGGTGTGATCGGCATCCTCCCCCACCAGCGGAGCCACCTCACCACCAGGTGGTGATCAGTTGACAGCTCCGCCCCGCTCTTCACCCGAGTGTCCAGGACATACGGCCGCAAGTCCGATGATACAACCACAAAGTCGATCATCGAACTGCGGCCAAGGGTGTCCTGGTGCCAAGTGCACATATGGACACCCTTATGCCTGAACATGGTGTTCGTTATGGACAGTCTATGACTGGCACAGAAGTCCAACAACATAACACCACTCTGATTCAGATCGGGGGGGCCGTTCCTCCCAATCACACCCCTCCAGGTCTCACTGTCATTGCCCACGTGAGCATTGAAGTCCCCCAGCAGAATGAGGGAGTCTCCGGTAGGAGCATTCTCCAGTGCCTCCCCCAGAGACTCCAAAAAGGGTAGGTACTCTGAACTGCTGTTTGGCGCATAGGCACAAACAACAGTCAGGACTCGTCCCCCCACCCAAGGCGGAGGGAGGCTACCCTCTCGTTCACTGGGGTAAACCCCAATGTACTGGCACACAGCCGGGGGGCAATAAGTATGCCCACACCTGCTCTGCGCCTCTCACCACGGGCAACTCCAGAGTGGAAGAGAGTCCAACCCCTCTCAAGAGTATTGGTTCCAGATCCCAAGCCGTGCGTCGAGGTGAGTCCGACTATATCTAACGGTCTGATGAAGTTTCAACAATAAACAACAAACTTTGTATTATGAGAAAGAACCAGACTCATTCTTTAGGAATCCGAAAATAAGCTCTATTTTACGAGTTATGCACGAATTCGGATTCTCCTATAAAACGAATTCCTTAACTCAAACCAAGTTAAGACTGCTTTGTCCTTCATATTTATTCATGTCTAATCAAGTTTCAATGATAAACAACGTTGTACTTTGTAGAATGAGAAAGAACTTCTTCAGCAATAAGCATCTCTCGACAAATGACGAAATACAGATTTTGCTATAAAATTAATTGCTATCAGCCTGACTTAAAACTGTTTGTCTTCCTTATTTATCCACTTCAAATCAAGTTTCAACAATTAAAAAAATTTTGTAGTTTGAGAAAGAACAACTTAATCTTGAGCAATCAGTATAAAAAGAAGGTAAGCAAAGGTGCGAATGTCAAACCATACATGATCAAAACAGGGAGCGGAGGTGTTTGGCTAAGACAAGGTGTGAATGTCCACCCATAATTAATGAAAAGCGGGCAACAAGTAGGTTCGAATGCCCAACCATACATCATCAAAAGCAGGAGTGGATATGTTCGGCTACAAGAAGGTTTGAACGTCTGACCATAGTTTGTAAAAAGCGGGTAAGAAAAGGTTTGAATGCCCGAACATACACCATCAAAGGAGGGAGCGGAGGTGTTCCGCTGTAAGAAGGTGTGAATGTCCGACCATAGTTGGTAAAAAACGGGTAAGAAAAGGTTAAAATACCCGACTGTACACAATCAGTAGCGGGTGCGGAGTTGTTCGGCTACTAAAAGGTGTGAAAGTCCGACCATGGTTTGTAAAAAGCGGGTAAGAAAAGGTGCGAATGCCCGAAAATGTGTGATCAAAAGAGGGAGCGGAGGTGTTCGGCTGCAAGAAGGTGTGAATGTACACCCATAATTACTAAAAAATGGGTAAGAAAAGGTGCGAATGCCTAACTATACATAATCAAAAGCAGGAGTGGATGTGTTCGGCTCCAAGAAGGGTTGAATGTCTGACCATAGCTTGTAAAAAGCAGGTAAGAAAAGGTTTGACTGCCCGAACATACACCATCAAAAGAGGGAGCGGAGGTGTTCCGCTGTAAGAAGGTGTGAATGTCCGAACATAGTTGGTAAAAAGCGGGTAAGAAAAGGTTAAAATACCCGACTGTACACAATCAATAGCGGGAGCGGAGTTGTTCGGCTACTAAAAGATGTGAAAGTCCGACTATGGTTTGTAAAAAGCGGGTAAGAAAAGGTGCTAATGCCCGACAATGTATGATCAAAAGAGGGAGTGGTTTTCGGCTGTAAGAGGGTCTGAATGTCCAACTATAATTTGTAAAAACCGGGTAAGAAAAGGCTTGAAAGCCCGACTATACACCATCATAAGCGGGAGAGGAGGTGTTCAGCTGCAAGAAGGTGTGAATGTCCACCAGTAATTACTGAAAAATGGGTAAGAAAAGGTGCGAATGCCCAAACATACATCATCAAAAGCAGGAGTGGATGTGTTGGGCTACAAGAAGGTTTGAAAGTCCGACCATGGTTTGTAAAAAACGGGTAAGAAAAGGTGCGAATGCCCGACAATGTATGATCAAAAGATGGAGCGGAGGTTTTTGGCTACAAGAAGGTTTGAATGTCCGACCATAGTTTGTAAAAAGCAGGTAAGAAAAGGTTCAAATGCCTGACAATACACCATCAAAAGCGGGAGCGGAGGTGTTCCGCTGTAAGATGGTGTGAATGTCCAACCATAGTTGGTAAAAAGCGGGTAAGAAAAGGTTAAAATACCCGACTGTACACAATCAATAGCGGGAGCGGAGTTGTTCGGCTACAAGAAGGTGTGAAAGTCCAACCATGGTTTGTAAAAAGCTGCTAAGAAAAGGTTCGAATGCCCGAATATATACCATCAAAAGCGGAGGTGGAGGTGTTCGGCTGCAAGAAGGTGTGAATCTCCGACCAAAGTTTGTAAAAAGCAGTTAAGAAAAGGTTCGAATATCCAACCAAACATAATCAAAAGCGGGAGCAGAGCTGTTCGACTGCAAGTAGGTGTGAATGTCCAGCCATAATTACTCACAAACGGGTAAGAAAAGGTAGTATTGCCTGACCATACATGATCAAAACAGGGAGCTGAGGTGGTTCAGCACCAAGGTGTGAATGTCTGACTATAGTTTGTAAAAAGCGGGTAAGATAAGGTGCGAATGCCCGACAATGTATGATCAAAAGAGGGAGCAGAGGTTTTCAGCTGCAAGATGGTCTGAATGTCCACCCAAAATTCCTGAGAAATGGGTAAAAAATAGGTGCGAATGCCAAACCATACATCATGCAAAGCAGGAGTGGATGTGTTCGGCTACAAGAAGATTTGAATGTCCATCAATAATTGCTTTAAAACATGAAAGAAAATTTTCGAATATGAAACCGCACATGATCATAAGCGGGAGAGGAGTTGTTCAGCTGCAAGAAGGTGTGAATGTCCACCCATAATTACTGAAAAATGGGTAAGAAAAGGTGAAAATGCCCAACCATACATCATCAAAAGCAGGAGTGGATGTGTTCGGCTACAAGAAGGTTTGAATGTCCGAGCATAGTTTGTAAAAAGCGGGTAAGAAAAGGTTCGAATGCCCAAACATACATCATCAAAAGAGGGAGAGGAGGTGTTCCGCTGTAAGAAGGTGTGAATGTCCGACCATAGTTGGTAAAAAACGGGTAAGAAAAGGTTAAAATACCCGACTGTACACAATCAATAGCGGGAGCGGATGTGTTTGGCTACAAGAATGTGTGACAGTCCGACCATGGTTTGTAAAAAACGGGTAAGAGAAGGTGCGAATGCCCGACAATGTATGATCAAAAGAGGGAGCGGAGGTTTTCGGCTACAAGAAGGTTTGAATGTCCGACCATAGTTTGTAAAAAGCGGGTAAGAAAAGGTTCAAATGCCTGACTATACACCATCAAAAGCGGGAGCGGAGGTGTTCCGCTGTAAGACGGTGTGAATGTCCAACCATAGTTGGTAAAAAGCGGGTAAGAAAAGGTTAAAATACCTGACTGTACATAATCAATAGCGGGAGCGGAGTTGTTCGGCTACAAGAAGGTGTGAAAGTTCAACCATGGTTTGTCAAAAGCTGCTAAGAAAAGGTTCGAATGCCCGAATATATACCATCAAAAGCGGAAGCGGAGGTGTTCGGCTGCAAGAAGGTGTGAACGTCCGACCAAAGTTTGCAAAAAGCAGTTAAGAAAAGGTTCGAATGCCCGAATATATACCATCAAAAGCGAGAGCAGAGCTTTTTCGACTGCAAGTAGGTGTGAATGTCCAGCCATAATTACTCACAAACGGGTAAGGAAAGGTAGTATTGCCAGACCATACATGATCAAAACAGGGAGCTGAGGTGGTTCAGCTGCAAGGTGTGAATGTCTGACTATAGTTTGTAAAAAGCGGGTAAGACAAGGTGCGAATGCCCGACAATGTATGATCAAAAGAGGGAGTGGAGGTCTTCGGCTGCAAGGTCTGAATGTCCAACCATAATTTCTAAAAACCGGGTAAGAAAAGGCTCGAAAGCCCGACTATACACAATCAAAAGCGGGAGCGGGAGGTTTTCAGCTGCAAATCCTTCACTCAAACCAAGTGAAAACTGCTTTGTCCTTCATATTTATCAATGTCTAGATCGACTTCAACAAAGAACAACATTGTACTTTGCAGTAAAGAAAGAGCAAATCAAAAGTTTTAGGAATCCGAGAATAAGCTTATTTTCATGAGTTCTGCACGATTATTGATTTTACTATAAATGAATGCCTTCACTCAAACTATGTTAAAACTGCTTTGTCCTTCATATTTATCAATGTCTAGATTGACTTCAACAAAGAACAACACTGGATTTTGCAGTAGAAGAAAGAGCAACACTGAAGGATCAGTAATCCGAGAATAAGCTTATTTTCATACGTTCTGCATGATTTGGGATTTTATGTATAAAATGAATTCCTTCACTCAAACCAAGTTAAAACTGCTTTGTCCTTCATATTTATCAATGTCTAGATCGACTTCAACAAAGAACAACATTGTATTTTGCAGTAGAAGAAAAAGCAACACTGAAGGATCAGGAATCCGAGAATAAGCTTCTTTTCATACGTTCTGCATGATTTGGGATTTTATGTATAAAATGAATTCCTTCACTCAAACCAAGTGAAAACTTCTTTGTCCTTCATATTTATCAATGTCTAGATTTACTTCAACAAAGAACAACATTGTATTTTGCAGTAGAAGAAATAGCAACACTGAAGGATCAGGAATCCGAAAACAAGCTTATTTTCATACGTTCTGCTTGATTTGGGATTTTGCTATAAAATTAATTCCTTCACTCAAACAAAGTGGAAACTGCTTTGTCCTTCATATTTATCAATGTCTATATCGATTTCAACAAAGAACATGGCTTTATTTTGCAGTATAGGAAAGAGCAACACTGGAGGATCAGGAATCCGAGAATAAGCTTACTTTCATGAGTCCTGCACGATTTCGGATTTTCCTATAAAATCAATTGCTTTGCTCAAACCAAGTTAAAATTGCTTTCTCTTTCATAGTTATCCATGTCTAAAATGTATCAAGCATAAAGTACCTCATATTACCCTGAATGAGAAAGAAGCATCCCTTTGGTTGAGCAATACGTTCCTTTTGCGGAGTTATGCATGATTTCGGATTTTGCTATAAAATTCATTCCTATTGATTGTGTACAGTCGGGTATTTTAACCTTTTCTTACCCGCTTTTTACCAACTATGGTCGGACATTCACACCGTCTTACAGCGGAATATCTCCGCTCCCGCTTTTGATGGTGTATAGTCAGGCATTTGAACCTTTTCTTACCCACTTTTTACAAACTATGGTCGGACATTCAAACCTTCTTGTAGCCGAAAACCTCTGCTCCCTCTTTTGATTATACATTGTCGGGAATTCGCACCTTATCCTACCCGCTTTTTACAAACTATAGTCAGACATTCACATCTTGGTGCTGAACCACCTCAGCTCCCATTTTGATCATGTATGGTCTGGCAATACTACCTTTTCTTACCCGTTTGTGAGTAATTATGGCTGGACATTCACACCTACTTGCAGTCGAACAGCTCTGCTCCCGCTTTTGATTATGTTTGGCTGGATATTCGAACCTTTTCTTAACTGCTTTTTACAAACTTTGGTCAGACGTTCACACCTTCTTGCAGCCGAACACCTCCGCTTCCGCTTTTGATGGTATATATTCGGGCATTCGAACCTTTTCTTACCAGCTTTTTACAAACCATGGTTGGACTTTCACACCTTCTTGTAGCCGAACAACTCCGCTCCCCCTATTGATTGTGTACAGTCGGGTATTTTAACCTTTTCTTACCCGCTTTTTACCAACTATGGTCGGACATTCAAACCATTTTACAGCGGAACACCTCCGCTCCCGCTTTTGATGGTGTATAGTCAGGCATTTGAACCTTTTCTTACCCACTTTTTACAAACTATGGTCGGACATTCAAACCTTCTTGTAGCCAAAAACCTCTGCTCCCTCTTTTGATCATACATTGTCGGGCATTCGCACCTTTTCTTACCCGTTTTTTACAAACCATGGTCGGACTTTCACACATTCTTGTAGCCAAACACATCCGCTCCCGCTATTGATTGTGTACAGTCGGGTATTTTAACCTTTTCTTACCCACTTTTTACGAACTATGGTCGGACATTCACACCGTCTTACAGCGGAACACCTCCGCTCCCGCTTTTGATGGTGTATAGTCAGGCATTTGAACCTTTTCTTAGCAGCTTTTTACAAACCATGGTTGAACTTTCACACCTTCTTGTAGCCGAACAACTCCGCTCCCTCAATTGATTGTGTACAGTCAGGTATTTTAACCTTTTCTTACCCGCTTTTTACCAACTATGGTCGGACATTCACACCGTCTTACAGCGGAACACCTCCGCTCCCGCTTTTGATGGTGTATAGTCAGGCATTTGAACCTTTTCTTACCCGCTTTTTACAAACTATGGTCGGACATTCAAACCTTCTTGTAGCCAAAAACCTCCGCTCCCTCTTTTGATCATACATTGTCGGGCATTCGCACCTTTTCTTACCCGTTTTTTACAAACCATGGTCGGACTTTCAAACCTTCTTGTAGCCCAACACATCCACTCCTGCTTTTGATGATGTATGTTTGGGCATTCGCACCTTTTCTTACCCATTTTTCAGTAATTATGGGTGGACATTCACACCTTCTTGCAGCTGAACACCTCCTCTCCCGCTTATGATGGTGTATAGTCGGGCTTTCAAGCCTTTTCTTACCCGGTTTTTACAAATTATAGTTGGACATTCAGACCTTCTTACAGCCGAAAACCTCCACTCCCTCTTTTGATCATACATTGTCGGGCATTAGCACCTTTTCTTACCCGCTTTTTACAAACCATAGTCGGACTTTCACATCTTTTAGTAGCCGAACAACTCCGCTCCCGCTATTGATTGTGTACAGTCGGGTATTTTAACCTTTTCTTACCCGCTTTTTACCAACTATGGTCGGACATTCACACCTTCTCACAGCGGAACACCTCCGCTCCCTCTTTTGATGGTGTATGTTCGGGCAGTCAAACCTTTTCTTACCTGCTTTTTAAAAACTATGGTCAGACATTCAACCCTTCTTGGAGCCGAACATATCCACTCCTGCTTTTGATTATGTATAGTTGGGCATTTTCACCTTTTCTTACCCATTTTTCAATAATTATGGGTGTACATTCACACCTTCTTGCAGCCGAACACCTCCGCTCCCTCTTTTGATCATACATTTTCGGGCATTCGCACCTTTTCTTACCCGCTTTTTACAAACCATGGTCGGACTTTCACACCTTTTAGTAGCCGAACAACTCCGCACCCGCTACTGATTGTGTACAGTCGGGTATTTTAACCTTTTCTTACCCGTTTTTTACCAACTACGGGCGGACATTCACACCTTCTTACAGCGGAACACCTCCGCTCCCGCTTTTGATGGTGTATGTTCGGGCATTCGAACCTTTTCTTACCCACTTTTTACAAACTATGGTCAGACGTTCAAACCTTCTTGTAGCCGAACATATCCACTCCTGCTTTTGATGATGTATGGTTGGGCATTCGAACCTACTTGTTGCCCGCTTTTCATTAATTATGGGTGGACATTCACACCTTGTCTCAGCCAAACACCTCCGCTCCCTGTTTTGATCATGTATGGTTTGACATTCGCACCTTTGCTTACCCTCTTTTTATACTGATTGCTCAAGATTAAGTTGTTCTTTCTCAAACTACAAAATTTTTTTAATTGTTGAAACTTGATTTGAAGTGGATAAATAAGGAAGACAAACAGTTTTAAGTCAGGCTGATAGCAATTAATTTTATAGCAAAATCTGTATTTCGTCATTTGTCGAGAGATGCTTATTGCTGAAGAAGTTCTTTCTCATTCTACAAAGTACAACGTTGTTTATCATTGAAACTTGATTAGACATGAATAAATATGAAGGACAAAGCAGTCTTAACTTGGTTTGAGTTAAGGAATTCGTTTTATAGGAGAATCCGAATTCGTGCATAACTCGTAAAATAGAGCTTATTTTCGGATTCCTGAAGAATGAGTCTGGTTCTTTCTCATAATACAAAGTTTGTGGTTTATTGTTGAAACTTCATCAGACCGTTAGATATAGTCGGACTCATCTCGACGCACGGCTTGGGATCTGGAACCAGTACTCTTGAGAGGGGTTGGACTCTCTTCCACTCTGGAGTTGCCCGTGGTGAGAAGCGCAGAGCAGGTGTGGGCATACTTATTGCCCCCCGGCTGTGTGCCAGTACATTGGGGTTTACCCCAGTGAACGAGAGGGTAGCCTCCCTCCGCCTTGGGTGGGGGGACGAGTCCTGACTGTTGTTTGTGCCTATGCGCCAAACAGCAGTTCAGAGTACCTACCCTTTTTGGAGTCTCTGGGGGAGGCACTGGAGAATGCTCCTACCGGAGACTCCCTCATTCTGCTGGGGGACTTCAATGCTCACGTGGGCAATGACAGTGAGACCTGGAGGGGTGTGATTGGGAGGAACGGCCCCCCCGATCTGAATCAGAGTGGTGTTATGTTGTTGGACTTCTGTGCCAGTCATAGACTGTCCATAACGAACACCATGTTTAGGCATAAGGGTGTCCATATGTGCACTTGGCACCAGGACACCCTTGGCCGCAGTTCGATGATCGACTTTGTGGTTGTATCATCGGACTTGCGGCCGTATGTCCTGGACACTCGGGTGAAGAGAGGGGCGGAGCTGTCAACTGATCACCACCTGGTGGTGAGGTGGCTCCGCTGGTGGGGGAGGATGCCGATCAGACCTGGCAGGCCCAAACGTATTGTGAGGGTCTGCTGGGAGCGTTTGTCAGAATCCCCCGTCAGAAGGAGCTTTAACTCCCACCTCCGGCAGAGCTTCAACCATATTTGAGGTGGGGGACATTGAATGGGCCATGTTCCGTGACTCCATTGCTGAGGCAGCTGGTCGGAGTTGTGGCCGTAAGGTGGTCGGTGCCTGTCGTGGCGGCAACCCTCCAACCTGCTGGTGGACACCAGTGGTGAGGGAAGCCGTCAAGCTGAAGAAGGAGTCCTATCGGGCCTTTTTGGCCAGTGGGACCCTGGAAGAAGCTGATAGGTACCGACGGGCCAGACGGGCCGCGGCTTCGGCGGTTGCTGAGGCAAAAACTCGGGCCTGGGAGGAGTTCGGTGAGACCATGGAGAACGATTTCCGGACGGCCTCGAAAAGATTCTGGTCCACCATCCGGCGTCTCAGGGGGGGGGAGCGGCTCACAGTCAACACTGTTTACAGTGGGGACGGGGCTTTGCTGACCTCAACTCGGGATGTTGTGAGTCGGTGGGGGGAGTACTTCGAGGAACTCCTCAATCCTACCAACACGTGCTCGGAAGAGGCAGAGTCGGAGAGCTCGGAGACGGGGCCTCCCATTTCTGGGGCTGAGGTTGCCGAGGTGGTTAAAAAGCTCCTCGGTGGCAAGGCAAGGGTGGATGAGGTTGGATGTAGGGCTGTCTTGGCTGACACGCCTCTGCAGTATCGCGTGGACATCGGGGACAGTGCCTCTGGACTGGCAGATTGGGGTGGTGGTCCCCCTCTTTAAAAAGGGGGACCGGAGGGTGTGTTCCAACTATAGGGGTATCACACTCCTCAGCCTCCCTGGTAAGGTCTATTCGGGGGTATTGGAGAGGAGGATCCGTCGGATAATCGAGCCTCGGATTCAGGAGATGCAGTGTGGCTTTCGTCCTGGCCGTGGAACAGTGGACCAGCTCTATACCCTCGGCAGGATCTTGGAGGGTGCATGGGAGTTCGCCCAACCAGTCTACATGTGTTTTGTGGACTTGGAGAAAGCGTTCGACCGTGTCCCTCGTGGAGTCCTGTGGGGGGTGCTCCGGGAATATGGAGTGCCGGACCCCTTGATAGGGGCCGTTCGGTCTCTGAATGACCGGTGCCAGAGTTTGGTCCGCATTGCCGGCAGTAAGTCGGATACGTTTCCGGTGAGAGTTGGACTCCGTCAGGGCTGCCCTTTGTCACGATTCTGTTCCTAACTTTTATGGACAGAATTTCTAGGCGGAGCCAGGGCGTTGAGGGTGTCCCATTTGGCGACCTCAGAATCGGGTCTCTGCTTTTTGCAGATGATGTGGTTCTGTTAGCGTCGTCAGGCCGTGACCTTCAGCTCTCACTGGAGTGATTCGCAGCCGAGTGTGAAGCGGCTGGGATGAGAATCAGCACTTCCAAATCCGAGACTATGGTTCTCAGCCGGAAAAGGGTGGAATGCTCTCTCCGGGTCGGGAATGAGATCCTTCCCCAAGAGGAGGAGTTCAAGTATCTCGGGGTCTTGTTCACGAGTGACGGACGAATGGAGCGGGAGATTGACGGGCGGATCGGTGCGGCGCCTGCAGTGTTGCAGGCTCTGCACCGACCCGTCGCTGTGAAGAGGGAGCTGAGCCAGAAGGCGAAGCTCTCTACTTACTGGTCAATCTACGTTCCCATCCTCACCTATGGTCACGAGTTGTGGGTAGTGACCGAAAGAACAAGATCGCGAATACAAGCGGCCGAAATGGGTTTCCTCCGCAGGGTGTCTGGGCTCTCCCTTAGAGATAGGGTGAGAAGCTCAGTCATCCGGGAGGGGCTCGGAGTAGAACCGCTGCTCCTCCGCATTGAGAGGAGTCAGATGAGGTGGCTCGGGCATCTGGTTAGGATGCCCCCTGGGCGCCTCCCTGGGGAGGTGTTCCGGGCACGTCCCACTGGGAGGAGACCCCGGGGGAGACCCAGGACACGTTGGAGAGACTATGTCTCTCGGCTGGCCTGGGAACGCCTCGGGGTCCCCCCGGAAGAGCTGGAGGAAGTGGCCGGGGACAGAGACGTCTGGGTTTCTCTGCTCAAGCTGCTGCCCCCGCGACCCGACCCCCGGATAAGCGGCAGATGATGGATGGATGGATGGATATATCCTCCACCAACCAGACTTACAACCCCCGACTAGGGTAGCAGAATTTCTAAGCATCTGTACCCCAAAACTACTATCAAAAATATATAAATTATTGTCTAAGATAGATGACGTGATGTAGTGGATGGGGCCACGTAGGTGGTCCCCTTTGGTTGCACTCTGCAGTTCCCTGCCCCTGTTTTAATTACACCTTAGACATTACTACTTATCAAACACACTCACACACACACATTAGGTCTTGGGGGGTGGTTACACTGAGTGGCATCTGGTGGGCGGGGCTCTTTGGGTATGTAGGCTGCCCAGAGTGCCGCGCTCCCAGTTCTACAAGTTTGGCTGCCCCTCAATTTTAATTGCTCACTATTAGAAAATATTGAAGAGCCAGAAGGGTGAGGGGAGGGGTCTTCTTCGCACACCCCTGCTTCCTGGTGTCTGCTCGGGGCAGGAGGGGCCAGGAGGATTAATTAATTTTTCTGCTGGTTCGGGGTCTGTGGTGGCTGGGGGGTTGCTGGCCTCCTGGTGTGCCCGCTGCACTACACCCCAGCAGAGTCGAGGGAGGTAGGATGTGTGGATGTGTGGATGTATGGGACGTGAAAGTGTGTGTCGTAATGATTGGGCCTGGATCTGGGACTTGCTGTCGCCTGGCCTGCCTGTGTTTCTCCCGATGGGGCATCAGCGTTGCCTCTCCCCACTGCTCGCGACTTCACCCACCTGTGGGCACGTCTTGACTCCCAGGGCACTTGGCCAGGGGCGCTGGGGCAGGCGCTGACCCACTTTGTGGCTGTCTGGGGCGCTTGGCCCTCCTGGGTATTGGGTGGGGCCTCTGCCGGGGGGTTTGGGGGCGCTCGGGCTCCTGGGGCCCAGGTCCCGGAGTGCCTCTGCCCTATGCTTATGGGGGCTCTTTCCGGGGGCTTCCTCTGCAGTCTTCTGGGTGGATGCGTGGTTGCCCCTGCGGTGGGCTGCCTGGGTTCTGTGCTCTGTGGGGGCTGCTGGTGGCCTGGGTCTTGTGGCCCTCTCTGCCTGCTTCTGATTGCTTGGGGGGGGCTGTGGATTGTGGCCCTGTACGCTTATACACTCATAACTAAGCACGGTTATCATGTAGGTCCTGTGCCATGGGTGTTGCATGTTCTCACACACACACACACATTCATTAGTCAAGTAGCATGGTCACTAAGCAGTTGATGTATTATCATGTCGTCTCAGGTCATCTATATCCACAGCTGTGTTGTATGCGATTGCCGCTTCTTGTGCTTGTTTTTGTTTGTTTGTGTGTTTGTTTTTTCTCTGCTTGTCTGCTTTCAGGTGCTCCTGGTGGCGCTAAGGCTGGATTCCCCTCATAGGCCATGGATTGTTGTCTGTTTTGTTTTTTACAGGTGTAGCAGCTGGTTGTCTGGTTTTTGTTTCTATTTTTGTTCTGTTTCCTCTTCTTTCCTCTTCTTCTTTCCTTGTCCCCCGGTCCGGTTCAGTTCAGTTCATGTCATATATTGTAAACAGAAATAAATCAATTGGCATCAAGGGGAGCTTTACATTTATAAAACTTCCCTTGGCAAAACAAATCTGTTTGGCATCAAAGGTATTCAGACTACAATTCTTCTGACATAATGCTGAACAGGACAAGGGGAAAAAAAAGTAAAGAAGACAGTTCTGCCGAAAGCCAGGGATAGACCTGTTCTAAGTTCTATACTTTTTAAAAGGGGCGTGTTTATCAACTATGGAATTAGAAGATTTACAAAAATGGTCAAGTGCTAGATCTTCATCTGGGATTTTAACAGTGTCATATAACTATTCAACAGATCAGTTAAAAAAAAGCCTGCTCATGGAGATGTTTCAGGATCTGGATACCAAGCGTGGACCTAATGTTTTCATTTTTGCAATTCTGATACAGGCTATTGAGCAGTGATAACTAACACCAAGTTAAGATACTGCGGATTTTCTACCTTTGATTTGTTAAGATTGAGCCAATCAGGGACAACCTTGAAGGATCTCTTTGGTTTTGTAGGATCTGTAATTACCTGAGAAAGGTTGATATTGGTACACACCTTTTTTAAATGATCAGAGGCAGAGTTCAACTTGTTTAAATTAAAATTGCCACGCAGAGATTGGGTTTAGGCCACATGCACACAGAATGACATCAACAAATATAAGAAATATTAAACATTTACACATAGATTTTTGAATATATGTAGAGGAATGATACTTTGAAATGTGCTCATTGCGGAGTTATGATCAGTTGAGTAATGAAGGTTGAACTATTCTGGGAAAGAGGTTCTATTCCCAGCATCATGATGGACACTCCTGATATAGAAGGTTTCGCTAACGCATTGGAATTGTTTTACTATTTTCATATGCATGTGCAATGAAGAATTGCTTGCTGCTGATAAATGCAAAGAAGAACAGCTTACACATAGATGCTCACATATAGGCTGCTGAATGCAATGAAGACCTGCTTATCAAGTAAAGTTCAATGTCAATGTGTAATATTCAATTAGGATTTGCAAAACAGTGAAGTTAAACAATGAATGGGTCCATAGTCGGTATGAGAAGACTACAGGAATATTTACCTGGGTGTACGTTCAAACAGAGATGAGAAAATTGCGATAAATAATTGTTTGTTTGTTTGTTAGTATGTATATGAATGTTATGTGTATAAACTGTGTTGAGTTATAGTTACTCAGTAGTGTCTCAGTGAAACAACCGACGGGGGAAGCCTTGCGGTGACAACAAAAGCAGTGTTTTACTGATCAGTCAAGTTGCTCCAGTGGACTCCATACAAACTGGTTGGCTACTGAAGGGATAGAAAATGGGGAATACTTGTTTTAAAGCAAACAAGGAATTAGATGGGAAAAATACATGTTTTAACGGGACCCAGACAATATTAAATACTCAGACAGATGGGAGAAGAAGTGTAGTTTTGTAGGAAATCACAAAATTATTACATAGAATTAGTGAAATAAATTGAAGAATGCCTTTCTGAAGAGCTGTTTACCATAGATGAGCAGCTTTGCAACCTAGCACATTGTAGATCGCTTTACTGCCAAAATGATCTAATTTAATGGATTGGTTTAGACATGCATAACAGCATTTTAAGAACAAAGAGAGAAACAAAAAGGGACAACGCTTCATGGTGGAAGGTGATGTATAAATAACTGTGTATATGATGAAGGGGATGGCAACACCCATTCCGAAATCCAGCCATTCCGACATCCCGCTATTCCGACATCCCACCATTCCGACATCCCACCATTCCGACATCCCACCATTCCGACATACCACCATTCCGACATGCAAACGTCCCACCATTCCGACATCCCACCATTGCGACATCCCGCTATTCTGACGTTCAAATGTCCCACCATTCCGACAAGGCTTTCCGTATAAGGAAATGTGTGTTACTCAACAGGTGAGTCCCTTCTTTCTGTTCATGCAATTTATATGTTTAACACATGTTTATAGACAAGCGTTATTAAAAACACAAAGTCTCGGCAACTGGAGGAGGAGAAGCAGTCCGCGGTGGTTTTTAATCACACACTCCAATGCCACTTGTTTCAACTTCCGAAAATTTAATCCAGGAAAAAAAGGCTTACAAACATGGACCAAAACGGCTCCATAACACGCACAAGAATCCAAAAGAAACGAAAGTTTACTAAAAGAAAGCAAATAAACAGTATGAAGTGGTCAAAATTGGTTTTACGCATGCCTATGTGCGTCTGGCACATGCGTCTTCGGGCTCTCCCACGTTGATTTGTGGATGAAAGCTATATGTTCAGCTGTAATGTCATGTAAAAACAATCTCTACATGACATTTACTCCCAGGTGTGACCAGTTAGGTCCTTAAGATATCAACAGGCTGTATAAAGCTACAACCGTTGCGGCTGTGTGTTTGTGCCAAATGCGCAAAACCCATCCGCGCTTCCCAAAATTGGAGTGAGTACTCATAAATCACGTGAATAACATGAATAAACGTTTTTACTGCATTTTGTTGTGTTTTATACGTTCTATGCTGTCATTTCTCTCTTCTCCTATTGGCAAGGCAAGGCAGAGTGCTCGCAACTGTGTCCTGTGCAGTAGCCGTGATATCTGTAATTGCAATTATTACTTTTGCATATGATGACAGCGTGCAAAAGACGCATGGGCTCTGTGGACAGCTCCGCTCCAGCTGGCTGCTGTGACAGCTCACTGACACTGTATTTCTGCTTAATCAGTTTCAGTCTCGCCAGAGTTACATTAATATCTGTATTTTTATATTTGAAATTCAGGGGATTTTGATAATAGATTATTAAAGTTTGTTTGCGAGGCTGTGGCCTCTGCATGTGCAAAGCTTGTGCGCCAAACTTTAGGGCGTATTTGCGCCGGCATATCATTAGTGCAAAATGTTTTGGGTAAAAAATAGGCTATTAAAAGGAACTGTCGGAATGTTAAAAAAAAAAAAAAACATACCGCCATTCCGACCATAGGAGGAAAAAAGTGTCGGAATGGTGGGACGTTTGATAAAAAATTAAGTGTCGCCATTCCGACAATTGGAGACCCATGTCGGAATGGCGAGATGTCGGAATGGCAGCATGTAACCATGATGAAGGAGAGACCATTTGAGCAGCACAGCCATTTCGCAGCACAGGGACAGCAATCCAAGTTACAGGATCTCCCACGTGGTATCACCTGTCACATTGTGTCAAGGCATCAAAAGAAGAAAAAATCACCAAACTCAAGGACAAAAAGACAAAGACTCCGGTGAACGAAGACAGAGGACTGACAAACCAGAAATACAAAAGGATTCTCGATATCAAGATCCAGAAGAAGAGGCTAACAATGCCACGAACACTTACGATGCTGGGAATGATGCCAGCAATGAACAGAGAAGAAGATTCAGTGTCATCAATCTGCATTACGTGCCTCTAATGAGGGGGTGAATATAGAATCCTCAACGATTACAACGTCTCTGGGAACTGTGACAACAACAAGGTTTAAACCATTTTGATATATATTGTAACCTATTGTCTAAGGAATAGTGCTGAAAATGAGGTAAATCTAATCCACCACTGTCCTTGGTCTTCTGTAGGGTTTTTAAACTAATACGTGGTGGTTTGTTTTTCCACAGAAATTTGGAGATGCATGAATCTAGTGACTTAAACCAAGTAGCAGATGGTTTTATGGGGATCATTGAGAACAAATAGTTAACTTTTGGTAGTATCATCATTTTAATGGATGTAACTCTCCCCACAAGTGATATAGGTAAGGACTTCCAACGAGAGATCGTCCTCTACTGTCTTTAATAATTGCACATAATTTAGCTTTGTTAGCTCTGAGAGCCTGGAGGAAATGTTTATGCCTAAATATCTAATATTTCCTGACTGTAAAGTGATCGCAGGTATATTATGGACCCTACAGTTAATGGGCAGAACTGTGGTCTTAGACCAGTTGATAGAGTAGTCAGAAAGTGCTGAGAATTTATTTATGAGTGTGATCGTGTGACTGAGAGACGTCTGTGAGTTCTGAAGGAAAAGTAATACATCATCAGCATAAAGACTTATTTTATGCTCAATATTTTGGGATTAATTACTCACAAACGGGTAAGAAAAGGTAGTATTGCCAGACCATACATGATCAAAACAGGGAGCGGAGGTGGTTCAGCTGCAAGGTGTGAATGTCTGACTATAGTTTGTAAAAAGCGGGTAAGATAAGGTGCGAATGCCCGACAATGTATGATCAAAAGAGGGAGCGGAGGTTTTCAGCTGCAAGAAGGTCTGAATGTCCACCCAAAATTCCTGAAAAATGGGTAAAAAAAGGGTGCGAATACCAAACCATACATCATCAAAAGCAGGAGTGGATGTGTTCGGCTACAAGAAGATTTGAATGTCCATCAATAATTGCTTTAAAACATGAAAGAAAATTTTCGAATATCAAACCGCACATGATCATAAGCGGGAGAGGAGTTGTTCAGCTGCAAGAAGGTGTGAATGTCCACCCATAATTACTGAAAAATGGGTAAGAAAAGGTGAAAATGCCCAACCATACATCATCAAAAGCAGGAGTGGATGTGTTCGGCTACAAGAAGGTTTAAATGTCCGACCATAGTTTGTAAAAAGCGGGTAAGAAAAGGTTCGAATGCCCGAACATAGACCATCAAAAGAGGGAGCGGAGGTGTTCCGCTGTAAGAAGGTGTAAATGTCCGACCATAGTTGGTAAAAAGCGGGTAAGAAAAGGTTAAAATACCCGACTGTACACAATCAATAGCGGGAGCGGAGTTGTTTGGCTACAAGAAGGTGTGAAAGTCCGACCACGGTTTGTAAAAAGCGGGTAAGAAAAGGTTAGAATGCCCGAATATATACCATCAAAAGTGGAAGTGGATGTGTTCGGCTGCAAGAAGGTGTGAACGTCCGACCAAAGTTTGTAAAAAGCAGGTAAGAAAAGGTTCGAATATCCAACCAAACATAATCAAAAGCGGGAGCAGAGCTGTTCGACTGCAAGTAGGTGTGAATGTCAGATCATAATTTGCAAAAAGCTGATGAGAAAGGGTGAGATACCCGGCTATACACCATCAAATGCGGGAGCGGAAGTGTTCGGCTGTGAGTAGGTGTGAATGTCCGACCATAATTGCTGAAAAATGTGTTAGAAGAGACTAGAATGCCGGACAAGACATCATCAAATGCGGGAGCGGAGTTGTTCGGCTGTGAGTAGGTGTGAATCTCCGAGCATAGTTTGTAAAAAGGGGGTAAGAATAGGTTCGAATGCCCGAACATACACTATCAAAACAGGGAGCTGAGGTGGCTCAGCTGCAAGGTGTGAATGTCTGACTATAGTTTGTAAATAAGGTGCGAATGCCCAACAATGTATAATCAAAAGAGGGAGCGGAGGTTTTCGGCTACAAGAAGGTTTGATTTTCCGACCATATTTGGTAAAAAGCGGGTAAGAAAAGGTTAAAATACCCGACTGTACACAATCAATAGCGGGAGAGGAGGTGTTCAGCTGCAAGAAGGTGTGAATGTCCACCCATAATTACTGAAAAATGGGTAAGAAAAGGTGCGAATGCCCAACCATACATTATCAAAAGCAGGTGTGAATGTCAGATCATAATTTGCAAAAAGCTGATGAGAAAGGGTGAGAATGCCCGACTATACACCATCAAATGCGGGAGCGGAGTTGTTCGGCTGTGAGTAACAGTGTGTTAGAAAAGGTAAGAATGCCGGTCCATACATCATCAAAAGCGGGAGAGGTGGTGTTCGGCTGCAAGTAGGTGTGAATGTCCAGCCATAATTACTAACAAACGGGTAAGAAAAGGTAGTATTGCCAGACCATACATGATCAAAACAGGGAGCGGAGGTGGTTCAGCTGCAAGAAGGTGTGAATGTCCGACTAAAGTTCAATAATATTAACAAAAGCGGGAGGAGAGGTCTTCGGATGAGAGTGGTTGAGAATTTCCAACCATAATCTATAAAATGCGGTGAAAAAAAAGGTGTGATAGAACACTAAAAGGTGGAGCGGAAGTGTTCGGCTGCAAGAAGGTGTGAATGTCCGACTATATTTGGTGAAAAGCAGGTGAAGCAAGGTCTGAATGCCCAACCTTACATCATCAAAAGCGAGATCAGAGGTGTTTGGCTGCATGAAGGCCATAGTTTGCCAAAGGCGGGTAAGCTGCGAATGACCGACTAAATATCAACAAAAGGTCTTCGGATGCAAGTGGGTGTGAATATCCCACCATACAAGTATGGTGGAGAGGAAGCTGTGAACAGCCGACCATAGTTGGCAAAAAGCGGGTGAGAAAAGGTGCGAATGTCCAACCATACATGATCAAAACAGGGAGCGGAGGTGTTTGGCTGTGACAAGGTGTGAATGTCCACCCAAAATTAATGAAAAGCAGGCAACAAGTAGGTTTGAATGCCCAACCATACATCATCAAAAGCAGGAGTGGATGTGTTCGGCTACAAGAAGGTTTGAATGTCAGAGCATAGTTTGTAAAAAGCGGGTAAGAAAAGGTTCGAATGCCCAAACATACACCATCAAAAGAGGGAGCGGAGGTGTTCCGTTGTAAGAAGGTGTGAATGTCCAACCATAGTTGGTAAAACACGGGTAAGAAAAGGTTAAAATACCCGACTGTACACAATCAATAGCGGGAGAGGAGGTGTTTGGCTACAAGAATGTGTGACAGTCCGACCATGGTTTGTAAAAAACGGGTAAGAAAAGGTGCGAATGCCCGACAATGTATGATCAAAAGAGGGAGCGGAGGTTTTCGGCTAGAAGAAGGTTTGAATGTCCGACCATAGTTTGTAAAAAGCGGGTAAGAAAAGGTTCAAATGCCTGACTATACACCATCAAAAGCGGGAGCGGAGGTGTTCGGCTACAAGAAGGTGTGAAAGTTCAACCATGGTTTGTAAAAAGCTGCTAAGAAAAGGTTCGAATGCCCGAATATATACCATCAAAAGCGGAAGCGGAGGTGTTCAGCTGCAAGAAGGTGTGAACGTCCGACCAAAGTTTGTAAAAAGCAGTTAAGAAAAGGTTCGAATGCCCGAATATATACCATCAAAAGCGGGAGCAGAGCTGTTCGACTGCAAGTAGGTGTGAATGTCCAGCCATATTTACTCACAAACGGGCAAGAAAAGGTAGTATTACCACACCATACATGATCAAAACAGGGAGCTGAGGTGGTTCAGCTGCAAGGTCTGAATGTCCAACCATAATTTCTAAAAACCGGGTAAGAAAAGGCTCGAAAGCCCGACTATACACAATCAAAAGAGGGAGCGGGAGGTTTTCAGCTGCAAATCCTTCACTCAAACCAAGTGAAAACTGCTTTGTCCTTCATATTTATCAATGTCTAGATCGACTTCAACAAAGAACAACATTGTACTTTGCAGTAAAGAAAGAGCAAATCAAAAGTTTTAGGAATCCGAGAATAAGCTTATTTTCATGAGTTCTGCACGATTATTGATTTTACTATAAATGAATGCCTTCACTCAAACTATGTTAAAACTGCTTTGTCCTTCATATTTATCAATGTCTAGATTGACTTCAACAAAGAACAACACTGGATTTTGCAGTAGAAGAAAGAGCAACACTGAAGGATCAGTAATCCGAGAATAAGCTTATTTTCATACGTTCTGCATGATTTGGGATTTTATGTATAAAATTAATTCCTTCACTCAAACCAAGTTAAAACTGCTTTGTCCTTCATATTTATCAATGTCTAGATCGACTTCAACAAAGAACAACATTGTATTTTGCAGCAGAAGAAAAAACAACACTGAAGGATCAGGAATCCCAGAATAAGCTTCTTTTCATACGTTCTGCATGATTTGGGATTTTATGTATAAAATTAATTCCTTCACTCAAACCAAGTGAAAACTGCTTTGTCCTTCATATTTATCAATGTCTAGATTTACTTCAACAAAGAACAACATTGTATTTTGCAGTAGTAGAAAGAGCAACACTGAAGGATCAGGAATTCGAGAATAAGCTTATTTTCATACGTTCTGCATGATTTGGGATTTTATGTATAAAATGAATTCCTTTACTCAAACTATGTTAAAACTGCTTTGTCCTTCATATTTATCAATGTCTAGATTGACTTCAACAAAGAACAACATTGTATTTTGTAGTAGAAGAAATAGCAACACTGAAGGATCAGGAATCCCAAAACAAGCTTATTTTCATACGTTCTGCATGATTTGGGATTTTGCTATAAAATTAATTCCTTCACTCAAACAAAGTGGAAACTGCTTTGTCCTTCATATTTATCAATGTCTATATCGATTTCAACAAAGAACAAGGCTGTATTTTGCAGTATAGGAAAGAGCAACACTGGAGGATCAGGAATCCGAGAATAAGCTTACTTTCATGAGTCCTGCACGATTTCGGATTTTCCTATAAAATGAATTGCTTTGCTCAAAACAAGTTAAAATTGCTTTGTCCTTCATAGTTATCCATGTCTAAAATGTATCAAGCATAAAGTTCCTCATATTACCCTGAATGAGAAAGAAGCATCCCTTTGGTTGAGCAATACGTTCCTTTTGCGGAGTTATGCATGATTTCGGATTTTGCTATAAAATTCATTCCTTCACACCTTTTTTTTTCACCGCATTTTATAGATTATGGTTGGAAATTTCAACCACTCTAATCCGAAGACCTCTCCTCCCGCTTTTGTTAATATATTTGAACTTTAGTTGGACATTCACCCCTTTTTGCAGCTAAACCACCTCCGCTCCCTGTTTTGATCATGTATGGTCTGGCAATACTACCTTTTCTTACCCGTTTGTGAGTAATTATGGCTGGATATTCACACCTACTTGCAGCTGAACACAATCTCTCTCGCTTTTAATTATGTTTGGAGATTCGAACCTTTTCTTTACTGCTTTTTGCCAACTTTGGTCGGACGTTCACATCTTCTTGCAACCGAACACCTCCGCTTCCGCTTTTGATGGTATATATTCGGGCATTCGAACCTTTTCTTACCAGCTTTTTACAAACGATGGTTGGACTTTCACACCTTCTTGTAGCCGAACAACTCCGCTCCCGCTATTGATTGTGTACAGTCGGGTATTTTAACCTTTTCTTACCCGCTTTTTACCAACTATGGTCGGACATTCACACCGTCTTACAGCCGAACATCTCCGCTCCCGCTTTTGATGGTGTATAGTCAGGCATTTGAACCTTTTCTTACCCGCTTTTTACAAACTATGGTCGGACATTCAAACCTTCTTGTAGCCGAAAACCTCTGCTCCCTCTTTTGATTATACATTGTTTGGCATTCGCACCTTATCTTACCCGCTTTTTACAAACTATAGTCAGACATTCACACCTTGGTGCTGAACCACCTCAGCTCCCTGTTTTGATCATGTATGGTCTGGCAATACTACCTTTTCTTACCCGTTTGTGAGTAATTATGGCTGGACATTCACACCTACTTGCAGTCGAACAGCTCTGCTCCCGCTTTTGATTATGTTTGGTTGGATATTCGAACCTTTTCTTAACTGCTTTTTACAAACTTTGGTCGGACGTTCACACCTTCTTGCAGCCGAACACCTCCACTTCCGCTTTTGATGGTATATATTCGGGCATTCGAACCTTTTCTTACCAGCTTTTTACAAACCATGGTTGGACATTCACACCTACTTGCAGCCGAACACCACCTCTCCCGCTTTTGATGATGTATGGACCGACATTCTTACCTTTTCTAACACATTTTTCAGCAATTATGGTCGGACATTCACACTTACTCACAGCCGAACAACTCCGCTCCCGCATTTGAGGGTGTATAGTCGGGCATTCTCACCCTTTCTCATCAGCTTTTTGCAAATTATGATCTGACATTCACACCTGCTTTTGATAATGTATGGTTGGGCATTCGCACCTTTTCTTACCCATTTTTCAGTAATTATGGGTGGACATTCACACCTTCTTGCAGCTGAACACCTCCTCTCCCGCTATTGATTGTGTACAGTTGGGTATTTTAACCTTTTCTTACCCGCTTTTTACCAAATATGGTCGGACATTCACACCGTCTTACAGCGGAACACCTCTGCTCCCGCTTTTGATGGTGTATAGTCAGGCATTTGAACCTTTTCTTACCCGCTTTTTACAAACTATGGTCGGACATTCAAACCTTCTTGTAGCCGAAAACCTCCGCTCCCTCTTTTGATTATACATTGTTGGGCATTCGCACCTTATTTACAAACTATAGTCAGACATTCACACCTTGCAGCTGAGCCACCTCAGCTCCCTGTTTTGATAGTGTATGTTCGGGCATTCGAACCTATTCTTACCCCCTTTTTACAAACTATGCTCGGAGATTCACACCTACTCACAGCCTAACAACTCCGCTCCCGCATTTGATTATGTATTGTCCGGCATTCTAGTCTCTTCTAACACATTTTTCAGCAATTATGGTCGGACATTCACACCTACTCACAGCCGAACACTTCCGCTCCCGCATTTGATGGTGTATAGCCGGGCATTCTCACCCTTTCTCATCAGCTTTTTGCAAATTATGATCTGACATTCACACCTACTTGCAGTCGAACAGCTCTGCTCCCGCTTTTGATTATGTTTGGTTGGATATTCGAACCTTTTCTTAACTGCTTTTTACAAACTTTGGTCGGACATTCAAACCTTCTTGTAGCCGAAAACCTCCGCTCCCTCTTTTGATTATACATTGTTGGGCATTCGCACCTTATTTACAAACTATAGTCAGACATTCACACCTTGCAGCTGAGCCACCTCAGCTCCCTGTTTTGATAGTGTATGTTCGGGCATTCGAACCTATTCTTACCCCCTTTTTACAAACTATGCTCGGAGATTCACACCTACTCACAGCCGAACAACTCCGCTCCCGCATTTGATTATGTATTGTCCGGCATTCTAGTCTCTTCTAACACATTTTTCAGCAATTATGGTCGGACATTCACACCTACTCACAGCCGAACACTTCCGCTCCCGCATTTCATGGTGTATAGCCGGGCATTCTCACCCTTTCTCATCAGCTTTTTGCAAATTATGATCTGACATTCACACCTACTTGCAGTCGAACAGCTCTGCTCCCGCTTTTGATTATGTTTGCTTGGATATTCGAACCTTTTTTTAACTGCTTTTTACAAACTTTGGTCGGACGTTCACACCTTCTTGCAGCCGAACACATCCACTTCCTCTTTTGATGGTATATATTCGGGCATTCGAACCTTTTCTTACCCGCTTTTTACAAACCGTGGTCGGACTTTCACACCTTCTTGTAGCCAAACAACTCCGCTCCCGCTATTGATTGTGTACAGTCGGGTATTTTAACCTTTTCTTACCCGCTTTTTACCAACTATGGTCAGACATTTACACCTTCTTACAGCGGAACACCTCCGCTCCCTCTTTTGATGGTCTATGTTCGGGCATTCGAACCTTTTCTTAAACGCTTTTTACAAACTATGGACGGACATTCAAACCTTTTTGTAGCCGAACACATCCACTCCTGCTTTTGATGATGTATGGTTGGGCATTTTCACCTTTTCTTACCCATTTTTCAGTAATTATGGGTGGACATTCACACCTTCTTGCAGCTGAACAACTCCTCTCCCGCTTATGATCATGTGCGGTTTGATATTCGAAAATTTTCTTTCATGTTTTAAAGCAATTATTGATGGACATTCAAATCTTCTTGTAGCCGAACACATCCACTCCTGCTTTTGATGATGTATGGTTTGGCATTCGCACCCTTTTTTTACCCATTTTTCAGGAATTTTGGGTGGACATTCAGACCTTCTTGCAGCCGAAAACCTCCGCTCCCTCTTTTGATCATACATTGTCGGGCATTCGCACCTTATCTTACCCGCTTTTTACAAACTATAGTCAGACATTCACACCTTGCAGCTGAACCACCTCCGCTCCCTGTTTTGATCATGTATGGTCTGGCAATACTACCTTTTCTTACCCGTTTGTGAGTAATTAATCCCAAAATATTGAGCATAAAATAAGTCTTTATGCTGATGATGTATTACTTTTCCTTCAGAACTCACAGACGTCTCTCAGTCACACGATCACACTCATAAATAAATTCTCAGCACTTTCTGACTACTCTATCAACTGGTCTAAGACCACAGTTCTGCCCATTAACTGTAGGGTCCATAATATACCTGCGATCACTTTACAGTCAGGAAATATTAGATATTTAGGCATAAACATTTCCTCCAGGCTCTCAGAGCTAACAAAGCTAAATTATGTGCAATTATTAAAGACAGTAGAGAACGATCTCTCGTTGGAAGTCCTTACCTATATCACTTATGGGGAGAGTTACATCCATTAAAATGATGATACTACCAAAAGTTAACTATTTGTTCTCAATGATCCCCATAAAACCATCTGCTACTTGGTTTAAGTCACTAGATTCATGCATCTCCAAATTTCTGTGGAAAAACAAACCACCACGTATTAGTTTAATAACCCTACAGAAGACCAAGGACAGTGGTGGATTAGATTTACCTCATTTTCAGCACTATTCCTTAGACAATAGGTTACAATATATATCAAAATGGTTTAAACCTTGTTGTTGTCACAGTTCCCAGAGACGTTGTAATCGTTGAGGATTCTATATTCACCCCCTCATTAGAGGCACGTAATGCAGATTGATGACACTGAATCTTCTTCTCTGTTCATTGCTGGCATCATTCCCAGCATCGTAAGTGTTCGTGGCATTGTTAGCCTCTTCTTCTGGATCTTGATATCGAGAATCCTTTTGTATTTCTGGTCTGTCAGTCCTCTGTCTTCGTTCACCGGAGTCTTTGTCTTTTTGTCCTTGAGTTTGGTGATTTTTTCTTCTTTTGATGCCTTGACACAATGTGACAGGTGATACCACGTGGGAGATCCTGTAACTTCGACTGCTGTCCCTGTGCTGCGAAATGGCTGTGCTGCTCAAATGGTCTCTCCTTCATCATGGTTACATGCTGCCATTCCGACATCTCGCCATTCCGACATGGGTCTCCAATTGTCGGAATGGCGACACTTAATTTTTTATCAAACGTCCCACCATTCCGACACTTTTTTCCTCCTATGGTCGGAATGGCGGTATGTTTTTTGTTTTTATTTTAACATTCCGACAGTTCCTTTTAATAGCCTATTTTTTTACCCAAAACATTTTGCACTAATGATATGCCGGCGCAAATACGCCCTAAAGTTTGGCGCACAAGCTTTGCACATGCAGAGGCCACAGCCTCGCAAACAAACTTTAATAATCTATTATCAAAATCCCCTGAATTTCAAATATAAAAATACAGATATTAATGTAACTCTGGCGAGACTGAAACTGATTAAGCAGAAATACAGTGTCAGTGAGCTGTCACAGCAGCCAGCTGGAGCGGAGCTCTCCACAGAGCCCATGCGTCTTTTGCACGCTGTCATCATATGCAAAAGTAATAATTGCAATTACAGATATCACGGCTACTGCACAGGACACAGTTGCGAGCACTCTGCCTTGCCTTGCCAATAGGAGAAGAGAGAAATGACAGCATAGAACGTATAAAACACAACAAAATTCAGTAAAAACGTTTATTCATGTTATTCACGTGATTTATGAGTACTCACTCCAATTTTGGGAAGCGCGGATGGGCTTTGCGCATTTGGCACAAACACACAGCCGCAACGGTTGTAGCTTTATACAGCCTGTTGATATCTTAAGGACCTAACTGGTCACACCTGGGAGTAAATGTCATGTAGAGATTGTTTTTACATGACATTACAGCTGAACATATAGCTTTCATCCACAAACCAACGTGGGAGAGCCCGAAGACGCATGTGCCAGACGCACATAGGCATGCGTAAAACCAATTTTGACCACTTCATACTGTTTATTTGCTTTCTTTTAGTTAACTTTCGTTTCTTTTGGATTCTTGTGCGTGTTATGGAGCCGTTTTGGTCCATGTTTGTAAGCCTTTTTTTCCTGGATTAAATTTTCGGAAGTTGAAACAAGTGGCATTGGAGTGTGTGATTGAAAACCACCGCGGACTGCTTCTCCTCCTCCAGTTGCCGAGACTTTGTGTTTTTAATAACGCTTGTCTATAAACATGTGTTAAACATATAAATTGCATGAACAGAAAGAAGGGACTCACCTGTTGAGTAACACACATTTCCTTATACGGAAAGCCTTGTCGGAATGGTGGGACATTTGAACGTCAGAATAGCGGGATGTCGCAATGGTGGGATGTCGGAATGGTGGGACGTTTGCATGTCGGAATGGTGGTATGTCGGAATGGTGGTATGTCGGAATGGTGGGATGTCAGAATAGCGGGATGTCGGAATGGCGGGATTTCGGAATGGGTGTTGCCACCCCCTTCATCATATACACAGTTATTTATACATCCCCTTCCACCATGAAGCGTTGTCCCTTGTTGTTTCTCTCTTTGTTCTTAAAATGCTGTTATGCATGTCTAAACCAATCCATTAAATTAGATCATTTTGGCAGTAAAGCGATCTACAATGTGCTTGGTCGCAAAGCTGCTCATCTGTGGTAAACAGCTCTTCAGAAAGGCATTCTTCAATTGATTTCACTAATTCTATGTAATAATTTTGTGATTTCCTACAAAACTACACTTCTTCTCCCATCTGTCTGAGTATTTAATATTGTCTGGGTCCCGTTAAAACATGTATTTTTCCCATCTAATTCCTTGTTTGCTTTAAAACAAGTATTCCCCATTTTCTATCCCTTCAGTAGCCAACCAGTTTGTATGGAGTACACTGGAGCAACTTGACTGATCAGTAAAACACTGCTTTTGTTGTCACCGCAAGGCTTCCCCCATCGGTTGTTTCACTGAGACACTACTGAGTAACTATAACTCAACACAGTTTATACACATAACATTCCTATACATACTAACAAACAAACAAACAATTATTTATCGCAATTTTCTCATCTCTGTTTGAACGTACACCCAGGTAAATATTCCTGTAGTCTTCTCATACCGACTATGGACCCATTCATTGTTTAACTTCACTGTTTTGCAAATCCTAATTGAATATTACACATTGACATTGAACTTTACTTGATAAGCAGGTCTTCATTGCATTCAGCAGCCTATATGTGAGCATCTATGTGTAAGCTGTTCTTCTTTGCATTTATCAGCAGCAAGCAATTCTTCATTGCACATGCATATGAAAATAGTAAAACAATTCCAATGCGTTAGCGAAACCTTCTATATCAGGAGTGTCCATCATGATGCTGGGAATAGAACCTCTTTCCTAGAATAGTTCAACCTTCATTACTCAACTGATCATAACTCCGCAATGAGCACATTTCAAAGTATCATTCCTCTACATGTATTCAAAAATCTATGTGTAAATGTTTAATATTTCTTATATTTGTTGATGTCATTCTGTGTGCATGTGGCCTAAACCCAATCTCTGTGTGGCAATTTTAATTTAAACAAGTTGAACTCTGCCTCTGATCATTTAAAAAAGGTGTGTACCAATATCAACCTTTCTCAGGTAATTACTGATCCTACAAAACCAAAGAGATCCTTCAAGGTTGTCCCTGATTGGCTCAATCTTAACATATCAAAGGTAGAAAATCCGCAGTATCTGAACTTGGTGTTAGTTATCACTGCTCAATAGCCTGTATCAGAATTGCAAAAATGAAAACATTAGGTCCACGCTTGGTATCCAGATCCTGAAACATCTCCATGAGCAGGCTTTTTTTTAACTGATCTGTTGAATAGTTATATGACACTGTTAAAATCCCAGATGAAGATCTAGCACTTGACCATTTTTGTAAATCTTCTAATTCCATAGTTGATAAACACGCCCCTTTTAAAAAGTATAGAACTTAGAACAGGTCTATCCCTGGCTTTCGGCAGAACTGTCTTCTTTACTTTTTTTTCCCCTTGTCCTGTTCAGCATTATGTCAGAAGAATTGTAGTCTGAATACCTTTGATGCCAAACAGATTTGTTTTGCCAAGGGAAGTTTTATAAATGTAAAGCTCCCCTTGATGCCCATTTATTTATTTCTGTTTACAATATATGACATGAACTGAACTGAACCGGACCGGGGGACAAGGAAAGAAGAAGAGGAAAGAAGAGGAAACAGAACAAAAATAGAAACAAAAACCAGACAACCAGCTGCTACACCTGTAAAAAACAAAACAGACAACAATCCATGGCCTATGAGGGGAATCCAGCCTTAGCGCCACCAGGAGCACCTGAAAGCAGACAAGCAGAGAAAAAACAAACACACAAACAAACAAAAACAAGCACAAGAAGCGACAATCGCATACAACACAGCTGTGGATATAGATGACCTGAGACGACATGATAATACATCAACTGCTTAGTGACCATGCTACTGGACTAATGAATGTGTGTGTGTGTGTGTGTGTGAGAACATGCAACACCCATGGCACAGGACCTACATGATAACCGTGCTTAGTTATGAGTGTATAAGCGTACAGGGCCACAATCCACAGCCCCCCCCCAAGCAATCAGAAGCAGGCAGAGAGGGCCACAAGACCCAGGCCACCAGCAGCCCCCACAGAGCACAGAACCAAGGCAGCCCACCGCAGGGGCAACCACGCATCCACCCAGAAGACTGCAGAGGAAGCCCCCGGA
The DNA here is from genome assembly GCF_036924035.1 of Leuresthes tenuis. NCBI lineage: Eukaryota > Metazoa > Chordata > Actinopteri > Atheriniformes > Atherinopsidae > Leuresthes > Leuresthes tenuis. The sequence goes on from NW_027325369.1 coordinate 10,426,176, forward strand.
AAGAGCCCCCATAAGCATAGGGCAGAGGCACTCCGGGAACCAGGGGCAACAGCCCACCGACCCCGCCAGGCCCCAGCCGCCCAGACATGGGCCGTGCACTGGACCTGGGCCCCAGGAGCCCGAGCGCCCCCAAACCCCCCGGCAGAGGCCCCACCCAATACCCAGGAGGGCCAAGCGCCCCAGACAGCCACAAAGTGGGTCAGCGCCTGCCCCAGCGCCCCTGGCCAAGTGCCCTGGGAGTCAAGACGTGCCCACAGGTGGGTGAAGTCGCGAGCAGTGGGGAGAGGCAACGCTGATGCCCCATCGGGAGAAACACAGGCAGGCCAGGCGACAGCAAGTCCCAGATCCAGGCCCAATCATTACCACACACACTTTCACGTCCCATACATCCACACATCCACACATCCTACCTCCCTCGACTCTGCTGGGGTGTAGTGCAGCGGGCACACCAGGAGGCCAGCAACCCTCCAGCCACCACAGACCCCGAACCAGCAGAACAATTAATTAATCCTCCTGGCCCCTCCTGCCCCGAGCAGACGCCAGGAAGCAGGGGTGTGCGAAGAAGACCCCTCCCCTCACCCTTCTGGCTCTTCAATATTTTCTAATAGTGAGCAATTAAAATTGAGGGGCAGCCAAACTTGTAGAACTGGGAGCGCGGCACTCTGGGCAGCCTACATACCCAAAGAGCCCCGCCCACCAGATGCCACTCAGTGTAACCACCCCCCAAGACCTAATGTGTGTGTGTGAGTGTGTTTGATAAGTAGTAATGTCTAAGGTGTAATTAAAACAGGGGCAGGGAACTGCAGAGTGCAACCAAAGGGGACCACCTACGTGGCCCCATCCACTACACCCCACCGAACACACACGCCCCCAAAACCCTTCATGTGTGAGTGTGTGCTGTGTACAGGAGCCAGAAGGGAGAGGGGTATGGGGATATATACCGGGGGAGCTACTCTCCCCCAGAGAGGGCAGCCAGGGACTGGCTGCAATAGGCATCCCCGCTACCTGGGAGCCAACAATGGGCAGGAGGGCCTGATGTCCACCAGGCTCGGGGCCTGCAGCGACCATATTCCGGGAGCTACTGTACCCCCAGAAGGTACCCATCCCGCCCCACCCCACTCAACCCAACCCCCCCCAGGAGGACCTCTACAAAAAACAAACAAACAAACCACCCGGTCACACCAGTTGCAGCAGCCTTGGCCTGAGACCCACCATCACCCAGCAACCCACCACCACCACTATGTGATAAAACTAATCAGAGGGGACCAGAGAGAATTAAATTCAGCCAATTGATGTTTTGAGGAGGCAGACATTGTTTCCATGCTAATATAATCTAAAAGAAAATTTCTAAACTGGTTAATACACAGATTGTTCTTCGCTTTCCAGTTCATGAGAATAGTTTTCTTTGCGATACATATCACTGTGACAACCATGTGTGCTGAGTTAATTTCCATGTTGATGTTGTCTAAGTCACCCAGTATGCACAGTGTGGGGCATGCAGGGATGCTACACTTTAGCCATGTTGACAGGTCCTCACAGACTTCAAGCCAGAACTTCTGGACAGGCGCAGAAAACCACAAAGCGTGTGCATAATCATCAGGTGTGTTATCTGTGCAATGTGAGCAGATGTTTGAGTGTGTTAGACCCATCCTGAACATCCTTTGTCCTGTATAGTGTGTTCTATGAAGGATTTTGTATTGTATGAGCTGTAAATTAGGATTTCGAGTCTTTATGAAGGTGTTCAAACATATTTGTGGTTAGAAGCTATGACCAGAACTGATGGATAAATCTGCCTCCCATTTTGAGGATGGAAGAGACATTGTGTCATCTATCTTAGACAATAATTTATATATTTTTGATAGTAGTTTTGGGGTACAGCTGCTTAGAAATTCTGCTACCCTAGTCGGGGGTTGTAAGTCTGGTTGGTGGAGGATATATCCATCCATCCATCCATCATCTGCCGCTTATCCGGGGGTCGGGTCGCGGGGGCAGCAGCTTGAGCAGAGAAACCCAGACGTCTCTGTCCCCGGCCACTTTCTCCAGCTCTTCCGGGGGGACCCCGAGGCGTTCCCAGGCCAGCCGAGAGACATAGTCTCTCCAACGTGTCCTGGGTCTCCCCCGGGGTCTCCTCCCAGTGGGACGTGCCCGGAACACCTCCCCAGGGAGGCGCCCAGGGGGCATCCTAACCAGATGCCCGAGCCACCTCATCTGACTCCTCTCAATGCGGAGGAGCAGCGGTTCTACTCCGAGCCCCTCCCGGATGACTGAGCTTCTCACCCTATCTCTAAGGGAGAGCCCAGACACCCTGCGGAGGAAACCCATTTCGGCCGCTTGTATTCGCGATCTTGTTCTTTCGGTCACTACCCACAACTCGTGACCATAGGTGAGGATGGGAACGTAGATTGACCAGTAAGTAGAGAGCTTCGCCTTCTGGCTCAGCTCCCTCTTCACAACGACGGGTCGGTGCAGAGCCTGCAACACTGCAGGCGCCGCACCGATCCGCCCGTCAATCTCCCGCTCCATTCGTCCGTCACTCGTGAACAAGACCCCGAGATACTTGAACTCCTCCTCTTGGGGAAGGATCTCATTCCCGACCCGGAGAGAGCATTCCACCCTTTTCCGGCTGAGAACCATAGTCTCGGATTTGGAGGTGCTGATTCTCATCCCAGCCGCTTCACACTCGGCTGCGAATCACTCCAGTGAGAGCTGAAGGTCACGGCCTGACGACGCTAACAGAACCACATCATCTGCAAAAAGCAGAGACCTGATTCTGAGGTCGCCAAATGGGACACCCTCAACGCCCTGGCTCCGCCTAGAAATTCTGTCCATAAAAGTTAGGAACAGAATCGGTGACAAAGGGCAGCCCTGACGGAGTCCAACTCTCACCGGAAACGTATCCGACTTACTGCCGGCAATGCGGACCAAACTCTGGCACCGGTCATACAGAGACCGAACGGCCCCTATCAAGGGGTCCGGCACTCCATATTCCCGGAGCACCCCCCACAGGACTCCACGAGGGACACGGTCGAACGCTTTCTCCAAGTCCACAAAACACATGTAGACTGGTTGGGCAAACTCCCATGCACCCTCCAGGATCCTGCCGAGGGTATAGAGCTGGTCCACTGTTCCACGGCCAGGACGAAAGCCACACTGCATCTCCTGAATCCGAGGCTCGATTATCCGACGGATCCTCCTCTCCAATACCCCCGAATAGACCTTACCAGGGAGGCTGAGGAGTGTGATACCCCTATAGTTGGAACACACCCTCCGGTCCCTCTTTTTAAAGAGGGGGACCACCACCCCAATCGGCCAGTCCAGAGGCACTGTCCCCGATGTCCACGCGATACTGCAGAGGCGTGTCAGCCAAGACAGCCCTACAACATCCAGAGCCTTGAGAAACTCAGGACGGACCTCATCCACCCCCGGGGCCTTGCCACCGAGGAACTTTTTAACCACCTCGGCAACCTCAGCCCCAGAAATGGGAGGCCCCGTCTCCGAGCTCTCCGACTCTGCCTCTTCCGAGCACGTGTTGGTAGGATTGAGGAGTTCCTCGAAGTACTCCCCCCACCGACTCCCCCACCGACTCACAACATCCCTAGTTGAGGTCAGCAAAGCCCCGTCCGCACTGTAAACAGTGTTGACTGTGAGCCGCTTCCCCCCCCTGAGACGCCGGATGGTGGACCAGAATCTTTTCGAGGCCGTCCGGAAATCGTTCTCCATGGTCTCACCGAACTCCTCCCAGGCCCGAGTTTTTGCCTCAGCAACCGCCGAAGCCGCGGCCCGTCTGGCCCGTCGGTACCTATCAGCTTCTTCCAGGGTCCCACTGGCCAAAAAGGCCCGATAGGACTCCTTCTTCAGCTTGACGGCTTCCCTCACCACTGGTGTCCACCAGCAGGTTCGAGGGTTGCCGCCACGACAGGCACCGACCACCTTACGGCCACAACTCCGACCAGCTGCCTCGGCAATGGAGTCACGGAACATGGCCCATTCAATGTCCCCCACCTCAAATATGGTTGAAGCTCTGCCGGAGGTGGGAGTTAAAGCTCCTTCTGACGGGGGATTCTGACAAACGCTCCCAGCAGACCCTCACAATACGTTTGGGCCTGCCAGGTGTGATCGGCATCCTCCCCCACCAGCGGAGCCACCTCACCACCAGGTGGTGATCAGTTGACAGCTCCGCCCCGCTCTTCACCCGAGTGTCCAGGACATACGGCCGCAAGTCCGATGATACAACCACAAAGTCGATCATCGAACTGCGGCCAAGGGTGTCCTGGTGCCAAGTGCACATATGGACACCCTTATGCCTGAACATGGTGTTCGTTATGGACAGTCTATGACTGGCACAGAAGTCCAACAACATAACACCACTCTGATTCAGATCGGGGGGGCCGTTCCTCCCAATCACACCCCTCCAGGTCTCACTGTCATTGCCCACGTGAGCATTGAAGTCCCCCAGCAGAATGAGGGAGTCTCCGGTAGGAGCATTCTCCAGTGCCTCCCCCAGAGACTCCAAAAAGGGTAGGTACTCTGAACTGCTGTTTGGCGCATAGGCACAAACAACAGTCAGGACTCGTCCCCCCACCCAAGGCGGAGGGAGGCTACCCTCTCGTTCACTGGGGTAAACCCCAATGTACTGGCACACAGCCGGGGGGCAATAAGTATGCCCACACCTGCTCTGCGCCTCTCACCACGGGCAACTCCAGAGTGGAAGAGAGGTCCAACCCCTCTCAAGAGTACTGGTTCCAGATCCCAAGCCGTGCGTCGAGGTGAGTCCGACTATATCTAACGGTCTGATGAAGTTTCAACAATAAACAACAAACTTTGTATTATGAGAAAGAACCAGACTCATTCTTTAGGAATCCGAAAATAAGCTCTATTTTACGAGTTATGCACGAATTCGGATTCTCCTATAAAACGAATTCCTTAACTCAAACCAAGTTAAGACTGCTTTGTCCTTCATATTTATTCATGTCTAATCAAGTTTCAATGATAAACAACGTTGTACTTTGTAGAATGAGAAAGAACTTCTTCAGCAATAAGCATCTCTCGACAAATGACGAAATACAGATTTTGCTATAAAATTAATTGCTATCAGCCTGACTTAAAACTGTTTGTCTTCCTTATTTATCCACTTCAAATCAAGTTTCAACAATTAAAAAAATTTTGTAGTTTGAGAAAGAACAACTTAATCTTGAGCAATCAGTATAAAAAGAAGGTAAGCAAAGGTGCGAATGTCAAACCATACATGATCAAAACAGGGAGCGGAGGTGTTTGGCTAAGACAAGGTGTGAATGTCCACCCATAATTAATGAAAAGCGGGCAACAAGTAGGTTCGAATGCCCAACCATACATCATCAAAAGCAGGAGTGGATATGTTCGGCTACAAGAAGGTTTGAACGTCTGACCATAGTTTGTAAAAAGCGGGTAAGAAAAGGTTTGAATGCCTGAACATACACCATCAAAGGAGGGAGCGGAGGTGTTCCGCTGTAAGAAGGTGTGAATGTCCGACCATAGTTGGTAAAAAACGGGTAAGAAAAGGTTAAAATACCCGACTGTACACAATCAGTAGCGGGTGCGGAGTTGTTCGGCTACTAAAAGGTGTGAAAGTCCGACCATGGTTTGTAAAAAGCGGGTAAGAAAAGGTGCGAATGCCCGAAAATGTGTGATCAAAAGAGGGAGCGGAGGTGTTCGGCTGCAAGAAGGTGTGAATGTACACCCATAATTACTAAAAAATGGGTAAGAAAAGGTGCGAATGCCTAACTACACATAATCAAAAGCAGGAGTGGATGTGTTCGGCTCCAAGAAGGGTTGAATGTCTGACCATAGCTTGTAAAAAGCAGGTGAGAAAAGGTTTGACTGCCCGAACATACACCATCAAAAGAGGGAGCGGAGGTGTTCCGCTGTGAGAAGGTGTGAATGTCCGACCATAGTTGGTAAAAAGCGGGTAAGAAAAGGTTAAAATACCCGACTGTACACAATCAATAGCGGGAGCGGAGTTGTTCGGCTACTAAAAGATGTGAAAGTCCGACTATGGTTTGTAAAAAGCGGGTAAGAAAAGGTGCTAATGCCCGACAATGTATGATCAAAAGAGGGAGTGGTTTTCGGCTGTAAGAAGGTCTGAATGTCCAACTATAATTTGTAAAAACCGGGTAAGAAAAGGCTTGAAAGCCCGACTATACACCATCATAAGCGGGAGAGGAGGTGTTCAGCTGCAAGAAGGTGTGAATGTCCACCAGTAATTACTGAAAAATGGGTAAGAAAAGGTGCGAATGCCCAAACATACATCATCAAAAGCAGGAGTGGATGTGTTGGGCTACAAGAAGGTTTGAAAGTCCGACCATGGTTTGTAAAAAACGGGTAAGAAAAGGTGCGAATGCCCGACAATGTATGATCAAAAGATGGAGCGGAGGTTTTTGGCTACAAGAAGGTTTGAATGTCCGACCATAGTTTGTAAAAAGCAGGTAAGAAAAGGTTCAAATGCCTGACAATACATCATCAAAAGCGGGAGCGGAGGTGTTCCGCTGTAAGATGGTGTGAATGTCCGACCATAGTTGGTAAAAAGCGGGTAAGAAAAGGTTAAAATACCCGACTGTACACAATCAATAGCGGGAGCGGAGTTGTTCGGCTACAAGAAGGTGTGAAAGTCCAACCATGGTTTGTAAAAAGCTGCTAAGAAAAGGTTCGAATGCCCGAATATATACCATCAAAAGCGGAGGTGGAGGTGTTCGGCTGCAAGAAGGTGTGAACGTCCGACCAAAGTTTGTAAAAAGTAGTTAAGAAAAGGTTCGAATATCCAACCAAACATAATCAAAAGCGGGAGCAGAGCTGTTCGACTGCAAGTAGGTGTGAATGTCCAGCCATAATTACTCACAAACGGGTAAGAAAAGGTAGTATTGCCTGACCATACATGATCAAAACAGGGAGCTGAGGTGGTTCAGCACCAAGGTGTGAATGTCTGACTATAGTTTGTAAAAAGCGGGTAAGATAAGGTGCGAATGCCCGACAATGTATGATCAAAAGAGGGAGCAGAGGTTTTCAGCTGCAAGATGGTCTGAATGTCCACCCAAAATTCCTGAGAAATGGGTAAAAAATAGGTGCGAATGCCAAACCATACATCATGCAAAGCAGGAGTGGATGTGTTCGGCTACAAGAAGATTTGAATGTCCATCAATAATTGCTTTAAAACATGAAAGAAAATTTTCGAATATGAAACCGCACATGATTATAAGCGGGAGAGGAGTTGTTCAGCTGCAAGAAGGTGTGAATGTCCACCCATAATTATTGAAAAATGGGTAAGAAAAGGTGAAAATGCCCAACCATACATCATCAAAAGCAGGAGTGGATGTGTTCGGCTACAAGAAGGTTTGAATGTCCGAGCATAGTTTGTAAAAAGCGGGTAAGAAAAGGTTCGAATGCCCAAACATACACCATCAAAAGAGGGAGAGGAGGTGTTCCGCTGTAAGAAGGTGTGAATGTCCGACCATAGTTGGTAAAAAACGGGTAAGAAAAGGTTAAAATACCCGACTGTACACAATCAATAGCGGGAGCGGATGTGTTTGGCTACAAGAATGTGTGACAGTCCGACCATGGTTTGTAAAAAACGGGTAAGAGAAGGTGCGAATGCCCGACAATGTATGATCAAAAGAGGGAGCGGAGGTTTTCGGCTACAAGAAGGTTTGAATGTCCGACCATAGTTTGTAAAAAGCGGGTGAGAAAAGGTTCAAATGCCTGACTATACACCATCAAAAGCGGGAGCGGAGGTGTTCCACTGTAAGACGGTGTGAATGTCCAACCATAGTTGGTAAAAAGCGGGTAAGAAAAGGTTAAAATACCTGACTGTACATAATCAATAGCGGGAGCGGAGTTGTTCGGCTACAAGAAGGTGTGAAAGTTCAACCATGGTTTGTAAAAAGCTGCTAAGAAAAGGTTCGAATGCCCGAATATATACCATCAAAAGCGGAAGCGGAGGTGTTCGGCTGCAAGAAGGTGTGAACGTCCGACCAAAGTTTGCAAAAAGCAGTTAAGAAAAGGTTCGAATGCCCGAATATATACCATCAAAAGCGGGAGCAGAGCTTTTTCGACTGCAAGTAGGTGTGAATGTCCAGCCATAATTACTCACAAACGGGTAAGGAAAGGTAGTATTGCCAGACCATACATGATCAAAACAGGGAGCTGAGGTGGTTCAGCTGCAAGGTGTGAATGTCTGACTATAGTTTGTAAAAAGCGGGTAAGACAAGGTGCGAATGCCCGACAATGTATGATCAAAAGAGGGAGTGGAGGTCTTCGGCTGCAAGGTCTGAATGTCCAACCATAATTTCTAAAAACCGGGTAAGAAAAGGCTCGAAAGCCCGACTATACACAATCAAAAGCGGGAGCGGGAGGTTTTCAGCTGCAAATCCTAATCTCAAACCAAGTGAAAACTGCTTTGTCCTTCATATTTATCAATGTCTAGATCGACTTCAACAAAGAACAACATTGTACTTTGCAGTAAAGAAAGAGCAAATCAAAAGTTTTAGGAATCCGAGAATAAGCTTATTTTCATGAGTTCTGCACGATTATTGATTTTACTATAAATGAATGCCTTCACTCAAACTATGTTAAAACTGCTTTGTCCTTCATATTTATCAATGTCTAGATTGACTTCAACAAAGAACAACACTGGATTTTGCAGTAGAAGAAAGAGCAACACTGAAGGATCAGTAATCCGAGAATAAGCTTATTTTCATACGTTCTGCATGATTTGGGATTTTATGTATAAAATGAATTCCTTCACTCAAACCAAGTTAAAACTGCTTTGTCCTTCATATTTATCAATGTCTAGATCGACTTCAACAAAGAACAACATTGTATTTTGCAGTAGAAGAAAAAGCAACACTGAAGGATCAGGAATCCGAGAATAAGCTTCTTTTCATACGTTCTGCATGATTTGGGATTTTGCTATAAAATTAATTCCTTCACTCAAACAAAGTGGAAACTGCTTTGTCCTTCATATTTATCAATGTCTATATCGATTTCAACAAAGAACAAGGCTGTATTTTGCAGTATAGGAAAGAGCAACACTGGAGGATCAGGAATCCGAAAACAAGCTTCTTTTCATACGTTCTGCTTGATTTGGGATTTTGCTATAAAATTAATTCCTTCACTCAAACAAAGTGGAAACTGCTTTGTCCTTCATATTTATCAATGTCTATATCGATTTCAACAAAGAACAAGGCTGTATTTTGCAGTATAGGAAAGAGCAACACTGGAGGATCAGGAATCCGAGAATAAGCTTACTTTCATGAGTCCTGCACGATTTCGGATTTTCCTATAAAATGAATTGCTTTGCTCAAACCAAGTTAAAATTGCTTTGTCTTTCATAGTTATCCATGTCTAAAATGTATCAAGCATAAAGTTCCTCATATTACCCTGAATGAGAAAGAAGCATCCCTTTGGTTGAGCAATACGTTCCTTTTGCGGAGTTATGCATGATTTCGGATTTTGCTATAAAATTCATTCCTATTGATTGTGTACAGTCGGGTATTTTAACCTTTTCTTACCCGCTTTTTACCAACTATGGTCGGAAATTCACACCGTCTTACAGCGGAACATCTCCGCTCCCGCTTTTGATGGTGTATAGTCAGGCATTTGAACCTTTTCTTACCCACTTTTTACAAACTATGGTCGGACATTCAAACCTTCTTGTAGCCGAAAACCTCTGCTCCCTCTTTTGATTATACATTGTCGGGCATTCGCACCTTATCTTACCCGCTTTTTACAAACTATAGTCAGACATTCACATCTTGGTGCTGAACCACCTCAGCTCCCATTTTGATCATGTATGGTCTGGCAATACTACCTTTTCTTACCCGTTTGTGAGTAATTATGGCTGGACATTCACACCTACTTGCAGTCGAACAGCTCTGCTCCCGCTTTTGATTATGTTTGGTTGGATATTCGAACCTTTTCTTAACTGCTTTTTACAAACTTTGGTCAGACGTTCACACCTTCTTGCAGCCGAACACCTCCGCTTCCGCTTTTGATGGTATATATTCGGGCATTCGAACCTTTTCTTACCAGCTTTTTACAAACCATGGTTGGACTTTCACACCTTCTTGTAGCCGAACAACTCCGCTCCCCCTATTGATTGTGTACAGTCGGGTATTTTAACCTTTTCTTACCCGCTTTTTACCAACTATGGTCGGACATTCAAACCATTTTACAGCGGAACACCTCCGCTCCCGCTTTTGATGGTGTATAGTCAGGCATTTGCACCTTTTCTTACCTGTTTTTTACAAACCATGGTCGGACTTTCACACATTCTTGTAGCCAAACACATCCGCTCCCGCTATTGATTGTGTACAGTCGGGTATTTTAACCTTTTCTTACCCACTTTTTACGAACTATGGTCGGACATTCACACCGTCTTACAGCGGAACACCTCCGCTCCCGCTTTTGATGGTGTATAGTCAGGCATTTGAACCTTTTCTTAGCAGCTTTTTACAAACCATGGTTGAACTTTCACACCTTCTTGTAGCCGAACAACTCCGCTCCCTCAATTGATTGTGTACAGTCAGGTATTTTAACCTTTTCTTACCCGCTTTTTACCAACTATGGTCGGACATTCACACCGTCTTACAGCGGAACACCTCCGCTCCCGCTTTTGATGGTGTATAGTCAGGCATTTGAACCTTTTCTTACCCGCTTTTTACAAACTATGGTCGGACATTCAAACCTTCTTGTAGCCAAAAACCTCCGCTCCCTCTTTTGATCATACATTGTCGGGCATTCGCACCTTTTCTTACCCGTTTTTTACAAACCATGGTCGGACTTTCAAACCTTCTTGTAGCCCAACACATCCACTCCTGCTTTTGATGATGTATGTTTGGGCATTCGCACCTTTTCTTACCCATTTTTCAGTAATTATGGGTGGACATTCACACCTTCTTGCAGCTGAACACCTCCTCTCCCGCTTATGATGGTGTATAGTCGGGCTTTCAAGCCTTTTCTTACCCGGTTTTTACAAATTATAGTTGGACATTCAGACCTTCTTACAGCCGAAAACCTCCACTCCCTCTTTTGATCATACATTGTCGGGCATTAGCACCTTTTCTTACCCGCTTTTTACAAACCATAGTCGGACTTTCACATCTTTTAGTAGCCGAACAACTCCGCTCCCGCTATTGATTGTGTACAGTCGGGTATTTTAACCTTTTCTTACCCGCTTTTTACCAACTATGGTCGGACATTCACACCTTCTCACAGCGGAACACCTCCGCTCCCTCTTTTGATGGTGTATGTTCGGGCAGTCAAACCTTTTGTTACCTGCTTTTTAAAAACTATGGTCAGACATTCAACCCTTCTTGGAGCCGAACACATCCACTCCTGCTTTTGATTATGTATAGTTGGGCATTTTCACCTTTTCTTACCCATTTTTCAATAATTATGGGTGTACATTCACACCTTCTTGCAGCCGAACACCTCCGCTCCCTCTTTTGATCATACATTTTTGGGCATTCGCACCTTTTCTTACCCGCTTTTTACAAACCATGGTCGGACTTTCACACCTTTTAGTAGCCGAACAACTCCGCACCCGCTACTGATTGTATACAGTCGGGTATTTTAACCTTTTCTTACCCGTTTTTTACCAACTACGGGCGGACATTCACACCTTCTTACAGCGGAACACCTCCGCTCCCTCCTTTGATGGTGTATGTTCGGGCATTCGAACCTTTTCTTACCCGCTTTTTACAAACTATGGTCAGACGTTCAAACCTTCTTGTAGCCGAACATATCCACTCCTGCTTTTGATGATGTATGGTTGGGCATTCGAACCTACTTGTTGCCCGCTTTTCATTAATTATGGGTGGACATTCACACCTTGTCTCAGCCAAACACCTCCGCTCCCTGTTTTGATCATGTATGGTTTGACATTCGCACCTTTGCTTACCCTCTTTTTATACTGATTGCTCAAGATTAAGTTGTTCTTTCTCAAACTACAAAATTTTTTTAATTGTTGAAACTTGATTTGAAGTGGATAAATAAGGAAGACAAACAGTTTTAAGTCAGGCTGATAGCAATTAATTTTATAGCAAAATCTGTATTTCGTCATTTGTCGAGAGATGCTTATTGCTGAAGAAGTTCTTTCTCATTCTACAAAGTACAACGTTGTTTATCATTGAAACTTGATTAGACATGAATAAATATGAAGGACAAAGCAGTCTTAACTTGGTTTGAGTTAAGGAATTCGTTTTATAGGAGAGTCCGAATTCGTGCATAACTCGTAAAATAGAGCTTATTTTCGGATTCCTGAAGAATGAGTCTGGTTCTTTCTCATAATACAAAGTTTGTGGTTTATTGTTGAAACTTCATCAGACCGTTAGATATAGTCGGACTCATCTCGACGCACGGCTTGGGATCTGGAACCAGTACTCTTGAGAGGGGTTGGACTCTCTTCCACTCTGGAGTTGCCCGTGGTGAGAGGCGCAGAGCAGGTGTGGGCATACTTATTGCCCCCCGGCTGTGTGCCAGTACATTGGGGTTTACCCCAGTGAACGAGAGGGTAGCCTCCCTCCGCCTTGGGTGGGGGGACGAGTCCTGACTGTTGTTTGTGCCTATGCGCCAAACAGCAGTTCAGAGTACCTACCCTTTTTGGAGTCTCTGGGGGAGGCACTGGAGAATGCTCCTACCGGAGACTCCCTCATTCTGCTGGGGGACTTCAATGCTCACGTGGGCAATGACAGTGAGACCTGGAGGGGTGTGATTGGGAGGAACGGCCCCCCCGATCTGAATCAGAGTGGTGTTATGTTGTTGGACTTCTGTGCCAGTCATAGACTGTCCATAACGAACACCATGTTTAGGCATAAGGGTGTCCATATGTGCACTTGGCACCAGGACACCCTTGGCCGCAGTTCGATGATCGACTTTGTGGTTGTATCATCGGACTTGCGGCCGTATGTCCTGGACACTTGGGTGAAGAGAGGGGCGGAGCTGTCAACTGATCACCACCTGGTGGTGAGGTGGCTCCGCTGGTGGGGGAGGATGCCGATCAGACCTGGCAGGCCCAAACGTATTGTGAGGGTCTGCTGGGAGCGTTTGTCAGAATCCCCCGTCAGAAGGAGCTTTAACTCCCACCTCCGGCAGAGCTTCAACCATATTTGAGGTGGGGGACATTGAATGGGCCATGTTCCGTGACTCCATTGCTGAGGCAGCTGGTCGGAGTTGTGGCCGTAAGGTGGTCGGTGCCTGTCGTGGCGGCAACCCTCGAACCTGCTGGTGGACACCAGTGGTGAGGGAAGCCGTCAAGCTGAAGAAGGAGTCCTATCGGGCCTTTTTGGCCAGTGGGACCCTGGAAGAAGCTGATAGGTACCGACGGGCCAGACGGGCCGCGGCTTCGGCGGTTGCTGAGGCAAAAACTCGGGCCTGGGAGGAGTTCGGTGAGACCATGGAGAACGATTTCCGGACGGCCTCGAAAAGATTCTGGTCCACCATCCGGCGTCTCAGGGGGGGGGAGCGGCTCACAGTCAACACTGTTTACAGTGGGGACGGGGCTTTGCTGACCTCAACTCGGGATGTTGTGAGTCGGTGGGGGGAGTACTTCGAGGAACTCCTCAATCCTACCAACACGTGCTCGGAAGAGGCAGAGTCGGAGAGCTCGGAGACGGGGCCTCCCATTTCTGGGGCTGAGGTTGCCGAGGTGGTTAAAAAGCTCCTCGGTGGCAAGGCAAGGGTGGATGAGGTCCGTCCTGAGTTTCTCAAGGCTCTGGATGTTGTAGGGCTGTCTTGGCTGACACGCCTCTGCAGTATCGCGTGGACATCGGGGACAGTGCCTCTGGACTGGCAGATTGGGGTGGTGGTCCCCCTCTTTAAAAAGGGGGACCGGAGGGTGTGTTCCAACTATAGGGGTATCACACTCCTCAGCCTCCCTGGTAAGGTCTATTCGGGGGTATTGGAGAGGAGGATCCGTCGGATAATCGAGCCTCGGATTCAGGAGATGCAGTGTGGCTTTCGTCCTGGCCGTGGAACAGTGGACCAGCTCTATACCCTCGGCAGGATCTTGGAGGGTGCATGGGAGTTCGCCCAACCAGTCTACATGTGTTTTGTGGACTTGGAGAAAGCGTTCGACCGTGTCCCTCGTGGAGTCCTGTGGGGGGTGCTCCGGGAATATGGAGTGCCGGACCCCTTGATAGGGGCCGTTCGGTCTCTGAATGACCGGTGCCAGAGTTTGGTCCGCATTGCCGGCAGTAAGTCGGATACGTTTCCGGTGAGAGTTGGACTCCGTCAGGGCTGCCCTTTGTCACGATTCTGTTCCTAACTTTTATGGACAGAATTTCTAGGCGGAGCCAGGGCGTTGAGGGTGTCCCATTTGGCGACCTCAGAATCGGGTCTCTGCTTTTTGCAGATGATGTGGTTCTGTTAGCGTCGTCAGGCCGTGACCTTCAGCTCTCACTGGAGTGATTCGCAGCCGAGTGTGAAGCGGCTGGGATGAGAATCAGCACCTCCAAATCCGAGACTATGGTTCTCAGCCGGAAAAGGGTGGAATGCTCTCTCCGGGTCGGGAATGAGATCCTTCCCCAAGAGGAGGAGTTCAAGTATCTCGGGGTCTTGTTCACGAGTGACGGACGAATGGAGCAGGAGATTGACGGGCGGATCGGTGCGGCGCCTGCAGTGTTGCAGGCTCTGCACCGACCCGTCGCTGTGAAGAGGGAGCTGAGCCAGAAGGCGAAGCTCTCTACTTACTGGTCAATCTACGTTCCCATCCTCACCTATGGTCACGAGTTGTGGGTAGTGACCGAAAGAACAAGATCGCGAATACAAGCGGCCGAAATGGGTTTCCTCCGCAGGGTGTCTGGGCTCTCCCTTAGAGATAGGGTGAGAAGCTCAGTCATCCGGGAGGGGCTCGGAGTAGAACCGCTGCTCCTCCGCATTGAGAGGAGTCAGATGAGGTGGCTCGGGCATCTGGTTAGGATGCCCCCTGGGCGCCTCCCTGGGGAGGTGTTCCGGGCACGTCCCACTGGGAGGAGACCCCGGGGGAGACCCAGGACACGTTGGAGAGACTATGTCTCTCGGCTGGCCTGGGAACGCCTCGGGGTCCCCCCGGAAGAGCTGGAGGAAGTGGCCGGGGACAGAGACGTCTGGGTTTCTCTGCTCAAGCTGCTGCCCCCGCGACCCGACCCCCGGATAAGCGGCAGATGATGGATGGATGGATGGATATATCCTCCACCAACCAGACTTACAACCCCCAACTAGGGTAGCAGAATTTCTAAGCATCTGTACCCCAAAACTACTATCAAAAATATATAAATTATTGTCTAAGATAGATGACGTGATGTAGTGGATGGGGCCACGTAGGTGGTCCCCTTTGGTTGCACTCTGCAGTTCCCTGCCCCTGTTTTAATTACACCTTAGACATTACTACTTATCAAACACACTCACACACACACATTAGGTCTTGGGGGGTGGTTACACTGAGTGGCATCTGGTGGGAGGGGCTCTTTGGGTATGTAGGCTGCCCAGAGTGCCGCGCTCCCAGTTCTACAAGTTTGGCTGCCCCTCAATTTTAATTGCTCACTATTAGAAAATATTGAAGAGCCAGAAGGGTGAGGGGAGGGGTCTTCTTCGCACACCCCTGCTTCCTGGTGTCTGCTCGGGGCAGGAGGGGCCAGGAGGATTAATTAATTTTTCTGCTGGTTCGGGGTCTGTGGTGGCTGGGGGGTTGCTGGCCTCCTGGTGTGCCCGCTGCACTACACCCCAGCAGAGTCGAGGGAGGTAGGATGTGTGGATGTGTGGATGTATGGGACGTGAAAGTGTGTGTGGTAATGATTGGGCCTGGATCTGGGACTTGCTGTCGCCTGGCCTGCCTGTGTTTCTCCCGATGGGGCATCAGCGTTGCCTCTCCCCACTGCTCGCGACTTCACCCACCTGTGGGCACGTCTTGACTCCCAGTGCACTTGGCCAGGGGCGCTGGGGCAGGCGCTGACCCACTTTGTGGCTGTCTGGGGCGCTTGGCCCTCCTGGGTATTGGGTGGGGCCTCTGCCGGGGGGTTTGGGGGCGCTCGGGCTCCTGGGGCCCAGGTCCCGGAGTGCCTCTGCCCTATGCTTATGGGGGCTCTTTCCGGGGGCTTCCTCTGCAGTCTTCTGGGTGGATGCGTGGTTGCCCCTGCGGTGGGCTGCCTGGGTTCTGTGCTCTGTGGGGGCTGCTGGTGGCCTGGGTCTTGTGGCCCTCTCTGCCTGCTTCTGATTGCTTGGGGGGGGGCTGTGGATTGTGGCCCTGTACGCTTATACACTCATAACTAAGCACGGTTATCATGTAGGTCCTGTGCCATGGGTGTTGCATGTTCTCACACACACACACACATTCATTAGTCAAGTAGCATGGTCACTAAGCAGTTGATGTATTATCATGTCGTCTCAGGTCATCTATATCCACAGCTGTGTTGTATGCGATTGCCGCTTCTTGTGCTTGTTTTTGTTTGTTTGTGTGTTTGTTTTTTCTCTGCTTGTCTGCTTTCAGGTGCTCCTGGTGGCGCTAAGGCTGGATTCCCCTCATAGGCCATGGATTGTTGTCTGTTTTGTTTTTTACAGGTGTAGCAGCTGGTTGTCTGGTTTTTGTTTCTATTTTTGTTCTGTTTCCTCTTCTTTCCTCTTCTTCTTTCCTTGTCCCCCGGTCCGGTTCAGTTCAGTTCATGTCATATATTGTAAACAGAAATAAATAAATGGGCATCAAGGGGAGCTTTACATTTATAAAACTTCCCTTGGCAAAACAAATCTGTTTGGCATCAAAGGTATTCAGACTACAATTCTTCTGACATAATGCTGAACAGGACAAGGGGAAAAAAAAGTAAAGAAGACAGTTCTGCCGAAAGCCAGGGATAGACCTGTTCTAAGTTCTATACTTTTTAAAAGGGGCGTGTTTATCAACTATGGAATTAGAAGATTTACAAAAATGGTCAAGTGCTAGATCTTCATCTGGGATTTTAACAGTGTCATATAACTATTCAACAGATCAGTTAAAAAAAAGCCTGCTCATGGAGATGTTTCAGGATCTGGATACCAAGCGTGGACCTAATGTTTTCATTTTTGCAATTCTAATACAGGCTATTGAGCAGTGATAACTAACACCAAGTTCAGATACTGCGGATTTTCTACCTTTGATTTGTTAAGATTGAGCCAATCAGGGAAAACCTTGAAGGATCTCTTTGGTTTTGTAGGATCAGTAATTACCTGAGAAAGGTTGATATTGGTACACACCTTTTTTAAATGATCAGAGGCAGAGTTCAACTTGTTTAAATTAAAATTGCCACACAGAGATTGGGTTTAGGCCACATGCACTCAGAATGACATCAACAAATATAAGAAATATTAAACATTTACACATAGATTTTTGAATATATGTAGAGGAATGATACTTTGAAATGTGCTCATTGCGGAGTTATGATCAGTTGAGTAATGAAGATTGAACTATTCTGGGAAAGAGGTTCTATTCCCAGCATCATGATGGACACTCCTGATATAGAAGGTTTCGCTAACGCATTGGAATTGTTTTACTATTTTCATATGCATGTGCAATGAAGAATTGCTTGCTGCTGATAAATGCAAAGAAGAACAGCTTACACATAGATGCTCACATATAGGCTGCTGAATGCAATGAAGACCTGCTTATCAAGTAAAGTTCAATGTCAATGTGTAATATTCAATTAGGATTTGCAAAACAGTGAAGTTAAACAATGAATGGGTCCATAGTCGGTATGAGAAGACTACAGGAATATTTACCTGGGTGTACGTTCAAACAGAGATGAGAAAATTGCGATAAATAATTGTTTGTTTGTTTGTTAGTATGTATATGAATGTTATGTGTATAAACTGTGTTGAGTTATAGTTACTCAGTAGTGTCTCAGTGAAACAACCGACGGGGGAAGCCTTGCGGTGACAACAAAAGCAGTGTTTTACTGATCAGTCAAGTTGCTCCAGTGGACTCCATACAAACTGGTTGGCTACTGAAGGGATAGAAAATGGGGAATACTTGTTTTAAAGCAAACAAGGAATTAGATGGGAAAAATACATGTTTTAACGGGACCCAGACAATATTAAATACTCAGACAGATGGGAGAAGAAGTGTAGTTTTGTAGGAAATCACAAAATTATTACATAGAATTAGTGAAATCAATTGAAGAATGCCTTTCTGAAGAGCTGTTTACCATAGATGAGCAGCTTTGCAACCTAGCACATTGTAGATCGCTTTACTGCCAAAATGATCTAATTTAATGGATTGGTTTAGACATGCATAACAGCATTTTAAGAACAAAGAGAGAAACAAAAAGGGACAACGCTTCATGGTGGAAGGTGATGTATAAATAACTGTGTATATGATGAAGGGGATGGCAACACCCATTCTGAAATCCAGCCATTCCGACATCCCGCTATTCCGACATCCCACCATTCCGACATCCCACAATTCCGACATGCAAACGTCCCACCATTCCGACATCCCACCATTGCGACATCCCGCTATTCTGACGTTCAAATGTCCCACCATTCCGACAAGGCTTTCCGTATAAGGAAATGTGTGTTACTCAACAGGTGAGTCCCTTCTTTCTGTTCATGCAATTTATATGTTTAACACATGTTTATAGACAAGCGTTATTAAAAACACAAAGTCTCGGCAACTGGAGGAGGAGAAGCAGTCCGCGGTGGTTTTTAATCACACACTCCAATGCCACTTGTTTCAACTTCCGAAAATTTAATCCAGGAAAAAAAGGCTTACAAACATGGACCAAAACGGCTCCATAACACGCACAAGAATCCAAAAGAAACGAAAGTTAACTAAAAGAAAGCAAATAAACAGTATGAAGTGGTCAAAATTGGTTTTACGCATGCCTATGTGCGTCTGGCACATGCGTCTTCGGGCTCTCCCACGTTGGTTTGTGGATGAAAGCTATATGTTCAGCTGTAATGTCATGTAAAAACAATCTCTACATGACATTTACTCCCAGGTGTGACCAGTTAGGTCCTTAAGATATCAACAGGCTGTATAAAGCTACAACCGTTGCGGCTGTGTGTTTGTGCCAAATGCGCAAAACCCATCCGCGCTTCCCAAAATTGGAGTGAGTACTCATAAATCACGTGAATAACATGAATAAACGTTTTTACTGCATTTTGTTGTGTTTTATACGTTCTATGCTGTCATTTCTCTCTTCTCCTATTGGCAAGGCAAGGCAGAGTGCTCGCAACTGTGTCCTGTGCAGTAGCCGTGATATCTGTAATTGCAATTATTACTTTTGCATATGATGACAGCGTGCAAAAGACGCATGGGCTCTGTGGAGAGCTCCGCTCCAGCTGGCTGCTGTGACAGCTCACTGACACTGTATTTCTGCTTAATCAGTTTCAGTCTCGCCAGAGTTACATTAATATCTGTATTTTTATATTTGAAATTCAGGGGATTTTGATAATAGATTATTAAAGTTTGTTTGCGAGGCTGTGGCCTCTGCATGTGCAAAGCTTGTGCGCCAAACTTTAGGGCGTATTTGCGCCGGCATATCATTAGTGCAAAATGTTTTGGGTAAAAAATAGGCTATTAAAAGGAACTGTCGGAATGTTAAAAAAAAAAAAAAACATACCGCCATTCCGACCATAGGAGGAAAAAAGTGTCGGAATGGTGGGACGTTTGATAAAAAATTAAGTGTCGCCATTCCGACAATTGGAGACCCATGTCGGAATGGCGAGATGTCGGAATGGCAGCATGTAACCATGATGAAGGAGAGACCATTTGAGCAGCACAGCCATTTCGCAGCACAGGGACAGCAATCCAAGTTACAGGATCTCCCACGTGGTATCACCTGTCACATTGTGTCAAGGCATCAAAAGAAGAAAAAATCACCAAACTCAAGGACAAAAAGACAAAGACTCCGGTGAACGAAGACAGAGGACTGACAAACCAGAAATACAAAAGTATTCTCGATATCAAGATCCAGAAGAAGAGGCTAACAATGCCACGAACACTTACGATGCTGGGAATGATGCCAGCAATGAACAGAGAAGAAGATTCAGTGTCATCAATCTGCATTACGTGCCTCTAATGAGGGGGTGAATATAGAATCCTCAACGATTACAACGTCTCTGGGAACTGTGACAACAACAAGGTTTAAACCATTTTGATATATATTGTAACCTATTGTCTAAGGAATAGTGCTGAAAATGAGGTAAATCTAATCCACCACTGTCCTTGGTCTTCTGTAGGGTTTTTAAACTAATACGTGGTGGTTTGTTTTTCCACAGAAATTTGGAGATGCATGAATCTAGTGACTTAAACCAAGTAGCAGATGGTTTTATGGGGATCATTGAGAACAAATAGTTAACTTTTGGTAGTATCATCATTTTAATGGATGTAACTCTCCCCACAAGTGATATAGGTAAGGACTTCCAACGAGAGATCGTCCTCTACTGTCTTTAATAATTGCACATAATTTAGCTTTGTTAGCTCTGAGAGCCTGGAGGAAATGTTTATGCCTAAATATCTAATATTTCCTGACTGTAAAGTGATCGCAGGTATATTATGGACCCTACAGTTAATGGGCAGAACTGTGGTCTTAGACCAGTTGATAGAGTAGTCAGAAAGTGCTGAGAATTTATTTATGAGTGTGATCGTGTGACTGAGAGACGTCTGTGAGTTCTGAAGGAAAAGTAATACATCATCAGCATAAAGACTTATTTTATGCTCAATATTTTGGGATTAATAACTCACAAACGGGTAAGAAAAGGTAGTATTGCCAGACCATACATGATCAAAACAGGGAGCGGAGGTGGTTCAGCTGCAAGGTGTGAATGTCTGACTATAGTTTGTAAAAAGCGGGTAAGATAAGGTGCGAATGCCCGACAATGTATGATCAAAAGAGGGAGCGGAGGTTTTCGGCTGCAAGAAGGTCTGAATGTCCACCCAAAATTCCTGAAAAATGGGTAAAAAAAGGGTGCGAATGCCAAACCATACATCATCAAAAGCAGGAGTGGATGTGTTCGGCTACAAGAAGGTTTAAATGTCCGACCATAGTTTGTAAAAAGCGGGTAAGAAAAGGTTCGAATGCCCGAACATAGACCATCAAAAGAGGGAGCGGAGGTGTTCCGCTGTAAGAAGGTGTAAATGTCCGACCATAGTTGGTAAAAAGCGGGTAAGAAAAGGTTAAAATACCCGACTGTACACAATCAATAGCGGGAGCGGAGTTGTTTGGCTACAAGAAGGTGTGAAAGTCCGACCACGGTTTGTAAAAAGCGGGTAAGAAAAGGTTAGAATGCCCGAATATATACCATCAAAAGTGGAAGTGGATGTGTTCGGCTGCAAGAAGGTGTGAACGTCCGACCAAAGTTTGTAAAAAGCAGGTAAGAAAAGGTTCGAATATCCAACCAAACATAATCAAAAGCGGGAGCAGAGCTGTTCGACTGCAAGTAGGTGTGAATGTCAGATCATAATTTGCAAAAAGCTGATGAGAAAGGGTGAGAATGCCCGGCTATACACCATCAAATGCGGGAGCGGAGTTGTTCGGCTGTGAGTAGGTGTGAATCTCCGAGCATAGTTTGTAAAAAGGGGGTAAGAATAGGTTCGAATGCCCGAACATACACTATCAAAACAGGGAGCTGAGGTGGCTCAGCTGCAAGGTGTGAATGTCTGACTATAGTTTGTAAATAAGGTGCGAATGCCCAACAATGTATAATCAAAAGAGGGAGCGGAGGTTTTCGGCTACAAGAAGGTTTGATTTTCCGACCATATTTGGTAAAAAGCGGGTAAGAAAAGGTTAAAATACCCGACTGTACACAATCAATAGCGGGAGAGGAGGTGTTCAGCTGCAAGAAGGTGTGAATGTACACCCATAATTACTGAAAAATGGGTAAGAAAAGGTGCGAATGCCCAACCATACATTATCAAAAGCAGGTGTGAATGTCAGATCATAATTTGCAAAAAGCTGATGAGAAAGGGTGAGAATGCCCGACTATACACCATCAAATGCGGGAGCGGAGTTGTTCGGCTGTGAGTAAGTGTAAATCTCCGACCATAATAGCTGAAAAATGTGTTAGAAAAGGTAAGAATGCCGGTCCATACATCATCAAATGCGGGAGAGGTGGTGTTCGGCTGCAAGTAGGTGTGAATGTCCAGCCATAATTACTAACAAACGGGTAAGAAAAGGTAGTATTGCCAGACCATACATGATCAAAACAGGGAGCGGAGGTGGTTCAGCTGCAAGAAGGTGTGAATGTCCGACTAAAGTTCAATAATATTAACAAAAGCGGGAGGAGAGGTCTTCGGATGAGAGTGGTTGAGAATATCCAACCATAATCTATAAAATGCGGTGAAAAAAAAGGTGTGATAGAACACTAAAAGGTGGAGCGGAAGTGTTCGGCTGCAAGAAGGTGTGAATGTCCGACTATATTTGGTGAAAAGAAGGTGAAGCAAGGTCTGAATGCCCAACCTTACATCATCAAAAGCGAGATCAGAGGTGTTTGGCTGCATGAAGGCCATAGTTTGCCAAAGGCGGGTAAGCTGCGAATGACCGACTAAATATCAACAAAAGGTCTTCGGATGCAAGTGGGTGTGAATATCCCACCATACAAGTATGGTGGAGAGGAAGCTGTGAACAGCCGACCATAGTTGGCAAAAAGCGGGTGAGAAAAGGTGCGAATGTCCAACCATACATGATCAAAACAGGGAGCGGAGGTGTTTGGCTGTGACAAGGTGTGAATGTCCACCCAAAATTAATGAAAAGCAGGCAACAAGTAGGTTCGAATGCCCAACCATACATCATCAAAAGCAGGAGTGGATATGTTCGGCTCCAAGAAGGTTTGAACGTCTGACCATTGTTTGTAAAAAGCGGGTAAGAAAAGGTTCGAATGCCCAAACATACACCATCAAAAGAGGGAGCGGAGGTGTTCCGTTGTAAGAAGGTGTGAATGTCCGACCATAGTTGGTAAAACACGGGTAAGAAAAGGTTAAAATACCCGACTGTACACAATCAATAGCGGGAGAGGAGGTGTTTGGCTACAAGAATGTGTGACAGTCCGACCATGGTTTGTAAAAAACGGGTAAGAAAAGGTGCGAATGCCCGACAATGTATGATCAAAAGAGGGAGCGGAGGTTTTCGGCTAGAAGAAGGTTTGAATGTCCGACCATAGTTTGTAAAAAGCGGGAAAGAAAAGGTTCAAATGCCTGACTATACACCATCAAAAGCGGGAGCGGAGGTGTTCGGCTACAAGAAGGTGTGAAAGTTCAACCATGGTTTGTAAAAAGCTGCTAAGAAATGGTTCGAATGCCCGAATATATACCATCAAAAGCGGAAGCGGAGGTGTTCAGCTGCAAGAAGGTGTGAACGTCCGACCAAAGTTTGTAAAAAGCAGTTAAGAAAAGGTTCGAATGCCCGAATATATACCATCAAAAGCGGGAGCAGAGCTGTTCGACTGCAAGTAGGTGTGAATGTCCAGCCATATTTACTCACAAACGGGCAAGAAAAGGTAGTATTGCCAGACCATACATGATCAAAACAGGGAGCTGAGGTGGTTCAGCTGCAAGGTCTGAATGTCCAACCATAATTTCTAAAAACCGGGTAAGAAAAGGCTCGAAAGCCCGACTATACACAATCAAAAGAGGGAGCGGGAGGTTTTCAGCTGCAAATCCTTCACTCAAACCAAGTGAAAACTGCTTTGTCCTTCATATTTATCAATGTCTAGATCGACTTCAACAAAGAACAACATTGTACTTTGCAGTAAAGAAAGAGCAAATCAAAAGTTTTAGGAATCCGAGAATAAGCTTATTTTCATGAGTTCTGCACGATTATTGATTTTACTATAAATGAATGCCTTCACTCAAACTATGTTAAAACTGCTTTGTCCTTCATATTTATCAATGTCTAGATTGACTTCAACAAAGAACAACACTGGATTTTGCAGTAGAAGAAAGAGCAACACTGAAGGATCAGTAATCCGAGAATAAGCTTATTTTCATACGTTCTGCATGATTTGGGATTTTATGTATAAAATGAATTCCTTCACTCAAACCAAGTTAAAACTGCTTTGTCCTTCATATTTATCAATGTCTAGATCGACTTCAACAAAGAACAACATTGTATTTTGCAGTAGAAGAAAAAACAACACTGAAGGATCAGGAATCCCAGAATTAGCTTCTTTTCATACGTTCTGCATGATTTGGGATTTTATGTATAAAATTAATTCCTTCACTCAAACCAAGTGAAAACTGCTTTTTCCTTCATATTTATCAATGTCTAGATTTACTTCAACAAAGAACAACATTGTATTTTGCAGTAGTAGAAAGAGCAACACTGAAGGATCAGGAATTCGAGAATAAGCTTATTTTCATACGTTCTGCATGATTTGGGATTTTATGTATAAAATGAATTCCTTTACTCAAACTATGTTAAAACTGCTTTGTCCTTCATATTTATCAATGTCTAGATTGACTTCAACAAAGAACAACATTGTATTTTGTAGTAGAAGAAATAGCAACACTGAAGGATCAGGAATCCCAAAACAAGCTTATTTTCATACGTTCTGCATGATTTGGGATTTTGCTATAAAATTAATTCCTTCACTCAAACAAAGTGGAAACTGCTTTGTCCTTCATATTTATCAATGTCTATATCGATTTCAACAAAGAACAAGGCTGTATTTTGCAGTATAGGAAAGAGCAACACTGGAGGATCAGGAATCCGAGAATAAGCTTACTTTCATGAGTCCTGCACGATTTCGGATTTTCCTATAAAATGAATTGCTTTGCTCAAAACAAGTTAAAATTGCTTTGTCCTTCATAGTTATCCATGTCTAAAATGTATCAAGCATAAAGTTCCTCATATTACCCTGAATGAGAAAGAAGCATCCCTTTGGTTGAGCAATACGTTCCTTTTGCGGAGTTATGCATGATTTCGGATTTTGCTATAAAATTCATTCCTTCACACCTTTTTTTTTCACCGCATTTTATAGATTATGGTTGGAAATTTCAACCACTCTAATCCGAAGACCTCTCCTCCCGCTTTTGTTAATATATTTGAACTTTAGTTGGACATTCACCCCTTTTTGCAGCTAAACCACCTCCGCTCCCTCTTTTGATCATGTATGGTCTGGCAATACTACCTTTTCTTACCCGTTTGTGAGTAATTATGGCTGGATATTCACACCTACTTGCAGCTGAACACAATCTCTCTCGCTTTTAATTATGTTTGGAGATTCGAACCTTTTCTTTACTGCTTTTTGCCAACTTTGGTCGGACGTTCACACCTTCTTGCAGCCGAACACCTCCGCTTCCGCTTTTGATGGTATATATTCGGGCATTCGAACCTTTTCTTACCAGCTTTTTACAAACGATGGTTGGACTTTCACACCTTCTTGTAGCCGAACAATTCCGCTCCCGCTATTGATTGTGTACAGTCGGGTATTTTAACCTTTTCTTACCCGCTTTTTACCAACTATGGTCGGACATTCACACCGTCTTACAGCGGAACATCTCCGCTCCCGCTTTTGATGGTGTATAGTCAGGCATTTGAACCTTTTCTTACCCGCTTTTTACAAACTATGGTCGGACATTCAAACCTTCTTGTAGCCGAAAACCTCTGCTCCCTCTTTTGATTATACATTGTCGGGCATTCGCACCTTATCTTACCCGCTTTTTACAAACTATAGTCAGACATTCACACCTTGGTGCTGAACCACCTCAGCCCCCTGTGTTGATCATGTATGGTCTGGCAATACTACCTTTCCTTACCCGTTTGTGAGTAATTATGGCTGGACATTCACACCTACTTGCAGTCGAACAGCTCTGCTCCCGCTTTTGATTATGTTTGGTTGGATATTCGAACCTTTTCTTAACTGCTTTTTATAAACTTTGGTCGGACGTTCACACCTTCTTGCAGCCGAACACCTCCACTTCCGCTTTTGATGGTATATATTCGGGCATTCGAACCTTTTCTTACCAGCTTTTTACAAACCATGGTTGGACTTTCACACCTTCTTGTAGCCGAACAACTCCGCTCCCCCTATTGATTGTGTACAGTCGGGTATTTTAACCTTTTCTTACCCACTTTTTACCAACTATGGTCGGACATTCACACCTTCTTACAGCGGAACACCTCCGCTCCCTCTTTTGATGGTGTATGTTTGGGCATTCGAACCTTTTCTTACCCGCTTTTTACAAACTATGCTCGGACATTCAAACCTTCTTGTAGCCGAACACATCCACTCCTTCTTTTGATGATGTATGCTTGGGCATTCAAACCTACTTTTTGCCCGATTTTCATTAATTTTGGGTGGACATTCACACCTTGTCACAGCCAAACACCTCCGCTCCCTGTTTTGATCATGTATGGTTGGACATTCGCACCTTGTCTCACCCGCTTTTTGCAAACTATGGTCGGCTGTTCACAGCTTCCTCTCCACCATACTTGTATGGTGGGATATTCACACCCACTTGCATCCGAAGACCTTTTGTTGATATTTAGTCGGTCATTCGCAGCTTACCCGCTTTTGGCAAACTATGGCCTTCATGCAGCCAAACACCTCTGATCTCGCTTTTGATGATGTAAGGTTGGGCATTCAGACCTTGCTTCACCTGCTTTTCACCAAATATAGTCGGACATTCACACCTTCTTGCAGCCGAACACTTCCGCTCCACCTTTTAGTGTTCTATCACACCTTTTTTTTCACCGCATTTTATAGATTATGGTTGGAAATTCTCAACCACTCTCATCCGAAGACCTCTTCTCCCGCTTTTGTTAATATATTTGAACTTTAGTCGGACATTCACACCTTCTTGCAGCTGAACCACCTCCGCTCCCTGTTTTGATCATGTATGGTCTGGCAATCCTACCTTTTCTTACCCGTTTGTTAGTAATTATGGCTGGACATTCACACCTACTTGCAGCCGAAAACCACCTCTCCCGCTTTTGATGATGTATGGACCGACATTCTTACCTTTTCTAACACATTTTTCAGCAATTATGGTCGGACATTCACACTTACTCACAGCCGAACAACTCCGCTCCCGCATTTGATGGTGTATAGTCGGGCATTCTCACCCTTTCTCATCAGCTTTTTGCAAATTATGATCTGACATTCACACCTGCTTTTGATAATGTATGGTTGGGCATTCGCACCTTTTCTTACCCATTTTTCAGTAATTATGGGTGGACATTCACACCTTCTTGCAGCTGAACACCTCCTCTCCTGCTATTGATTGTGTACAGTTGGGTATTTTAACCTTTTCTTACCCGCTTTTTACCAAATATGGTCGGACATTCACACCGTCTTACAGCGGAACACCTCTGCTCCCGCTTTTGATGGTGTATAGTCAGGCATTTGAACCTTTTCTTACCCGCTTTTTACAAACTATGGTCGGACATTCAAACCTTCTTGTAGCCGAAAACCTCCGCTCCCTCTTTTGATTATACATTGTTGGGCATTCGCACCTTATTTACAAACTATAGTCAGACATTCACACCTTGCAGCTGAGCCACCTCAGCTCCCTGTTTTGATAGTGTATGTTCGGGCATTCGAACCTATTCTTACCCCCTTTTTACAAACTATGCTCGGAGATTCACACCTACTCACAGCCGAACAACTCCGCTCCCGCATTTGATTATGTATTGTCCGGCATTCTAGTCTCTTCTAACACATTTTTCAGCAATTATGGTTGGACATTCACACCTACTCACAGCCGAACACTTCCACTCCCGCATTTGATGGTGTATAGCCGGGCATTCTCACCCTTTCTCATCAGCTTTTTGCAAATTATGATCTGACATTCACACCTACTTGCAGTCGAACAGCTCTGCTCCCGCTTTTGATTATGTTTGGTTGGATATTCGAACCTTTTCTTAACTGCTTTTTACAAACTTTGGTCGGACATTCAAACCTTCTTGTAGCCGAAAACCTCCGCTCCCTCTTTTGATTATACATTGTTGGGCATTCGCACCTTATTTACAAACTATAGTCAGACATTCACACCTTGCAGCTGAGCCACCTCAGCTCCCTGTTTTGATAGTGTATGTTCGGGCATTCGAACCTATTCTTACCCCCTTTTTACAAACTATGCTTGGAGATTCACACCTACTCACAGCCGAACAACTCCGCTCCCGCATTTGATTATGTATTGTCCGGCATTCTAGTCTCTTCTAACACATTTTTCAGCAATTATGGTCGGACATTCACACCTACTCACAGCCGAACACTTCCGCTCCCGCATTTGATGGTGTATAGCCGGGCATTCTCACCCTTTCTCATCAGCTTTTTGCAAATTATGATCTGACATTCACACCTACTTGCAGTCGAACAGCTCTGCTCCCGCTTTTGATTATGTTTGCTTGGATATTCGAACCTTTTCTTAACTGCTTTTTACAAACTTTGGTCGGACGTTCACACCTTCTTGCAGCCGAACACCTCCGCTTCCGCTTTTGATGGTATATATTCGGGCATTCGAACCTTTTCTTACCAGCTTTTTACAAACCATGGTTGGACTTTCACACCTTCTTGTAGCCAAACAACTCCGCTCCCGCTATTGATTGTGTACAGTCGGGTATTTTAACCTTTTCTTACCCGCTTTTTACCAACTATGGTCGGACATTTACACCTTCTTACAGCGGAACACCTCCGCTCCCTCTTTTGATGGTCTATGTTCGGGCATTCGAACCTTTTCTTACCCGCTTTTTACAAACTATGGACGGACATTCAAACCTTCTTGTAGCCGAACACATCCACTCCTGCTTTTGATGATGTATGGTTGGGCATTTTCACCTTTTCTTACCCATTTTTCAGTAATTATGGGTGGACATTCACACCTTCTTGCAGCTGAACAACTCCTCTCCCGCTTATGATCATGTGCGGTTTGATATTCGAAAATTTTCTTTCATGTTTTAAAGCAATTATTGATGGACATTCAAATCTTCTTGTAGCCGAACACATCCACTCCTGCTTTTGATGATGTATGGTTTGGCATTCGCACCCTTTTTTTACCCATTTTTCAGGAATTTTGGGTGGACATTCAGACCTTCTTGCAGCCGAAAACCTCCGCTCCCTCTTTTGATCATACATTGTCGGGCATTCGCACCTTATCTTACCCGCTTTTTACAAACTATAGTCAGACATTCACACCTTGCAGCTGAACCACCTCCGCTCCCTGTTTTGATCATGTATGGTCTGGCAATACTACCTTTTCTTACCCGTTTGTGAGTAATTAATCCCAAAATATTGAGCATAAAATAAGTCTTTATGCTGATGATGTATTACTTTTCCTTCAGAACTCACAGACGTCTCTCAGTCACACGATCACACTCATAAATAAATTCTCAGCACTTTCTGACTACTCTATCAACTGGTCTAAGACCACAGTTCTGCCCATTAACTGTAGGGTCCATAATATACCTGCGATCACTTTACAGTCAGGAAATATTAGATATTTAGGCATAAACATTTCCTCCAGGCTCTCAGAGCTAACAAAGCTAAATTATGTGCAATTATTAAAGACAGTAGAGAACGATCTCTCGTTGGAAGTCCTTACCTATATCACTTATGGGGAGAGTTACATCCATTAAAATGATGATACTACCAAAAGTTAACTATTTGTTCTCAATGATCCCCATAAAACCATCTGCTACTTGGTTTAAGTCACTAGATTCATGCATCTCCAAATTTCTGTGGAAAAACAAACCACCACGTATTAGTTTAATAACCCTACAGAAGACCAAGGACAGTGGTGGATTAGATTTACCTCATTTTCAGCACTATTCCTTAGACAATAGGTTACAATATATATCAAAATGGTTTAAACCTTGTTGTTGTCACAGTTCCCAGAGACGTTGTAATCGTTGAGGATTCTATATTCACCCCCTCATTAGAGGCACGTAATGCAGATTGATGACACTGAATCTTCTTCTCTGTTCATTGCTGGCATCATTCCCAGCATCGTAAGTGTTCGTGGCATTGTTAGCCTCTTCTTCTGGATCTTGATATCGAGAATCCTTTTGTATTTCTGGTTTGTCAGTCCTCTGTCTTCGTTCACTGGAGTCTTTGTCTTTTTGTCCTTGAGTTTGGTGATTTTTTCTTCTTTTGATGCCTTGACACAATGTGACAGGTGATACCACGTGGGAGATCCTGTAACTTGGACTGCTGTCCCTGTGCTGCGAAATGGCTGTGCTGCTCAAATGGTCTCTCCTTCATCATGGTTACATGCTGCCATTCCGACATCTCGCCATTCCGACATGGGTCTCCAATTGTCGGAATGGCGACACTTAATTTTTTATCAAACGTCCCACCATTCCGACACTTTTTTCCTCCTATGGTCGGAATGGCGGTATGTTTTTTGTTTTTATTTTAACATTCCGACAGTTCCTTTTAATAGCCTATTTTTTTACCCAAAACATTTTGCACTAATGATATGCCGGCGCAAATACGCCCTAAAGTTTGGCGCACAAGCTTTGCACATGCAGAGGCCACAGCCTCGCAAACAAACTTTAATAATCTATTATCAAAATCCCCTGAATTTCAAATATAAAAATACAGATATTAATGTAACTCTGGCGAGACTGAAACTGATTAAGCAGAAATACAGTGTCAGTGAGCTGTCACAGCAGCCAGCTGGAGCGGAGCTCTCCACAGAGCCCATGCGTCTTTTGCACGCTGTCATCATATGCAAAAGTAATAATTGCAATTACAGATATCACGGCTACTGCACAGGACACAGTTGCGAGCACTCTGCCTTGCCTTGCCAATAGGAGAAGAGAGAAATGACAGCATAGAACGTATAAAACACAACAAAATTCAGTAAAAACGTTTATTCATGTTATTCACGTGATTTATGAGTACTCACTCCAATTTTGGGAAGCGTGGATGGGCTTTGCGCATTTGGCACA
This sequence comes from Leuresthes tenuis, assembly GCF_036924035.1. Taxonomy (NCBI): domain Eukaryota; kingdom Metazoa; phylum Chordata; class Actinopteri; order Atheriniformes; family Atherinopsidae; genus Leuresthes; species Leuresthes tenuis. Next base: position 10,457,042 of record NW_027325369.1, read on the forward strand.
AACACACAGCCGCAACGGTTGTAGCTTTATACAGCCTGTTGATATCTTAAGGACCTAACTGGTCACACCTGGGAGTAAATGTCATGTAGAGATTGTTTTTACATGACATTACAGCTGAACATATAGCTTTCATCCACAAACCAACGTGGGAGAGCCCGAAGACGCATGTGCCAGACGCACATAGGCATGCGTAAAACCAATTTTGACCACTTCATACTGTTTATTTGCTTTCTTTTAGTTAACTTTCGTTTCTTTTGGATTCTTGTGCGTGTTATGGAGCCGTTTTGGTCCATGTTTGTAAGCCTTTTTTTCCTGGATTAAATTTTCGGAAGTTGAAACAAGTGGCATTGGAGTGTGTGATTGAAAACCACCGCGGACTGCTTCTCCTCCTCCAGTTGCCGAGACTTTGTGTTTTTAATAACGCTTGTCTATAAACATGTGTTAAACATATAAATTGCATGAACAGAAAGAAGGGACTCACCTGTTGAGTAACACACATTTCCTTATACGGAAAGCCTTGTCGGAATGGTGGGACATTTGAACGTCAGAATAGCGGGATGTCGCAATGGTGGGATGTCGGAATGGTGGGACGTTTGCATGTCGGAATGGTGGTATGTCGGAATGGTGGTATGTCGGAATGGTGGTATGTCAGAATAGCGGGATGTCGGAATGGCGGGATTTCGGAATGGGTGTTGCCACCCCCTTCATCATATACACAGTTATTTATACATCCCCTTCCACCATGAAGCGTTGTCCCTTTTTGTTTCTCTCTTTGTTCTTAAAATGCTGTTATGCATGTCTAAACCAATCCATTAAATTAGATCATTTTGGCAGTAAAGCGATATACAATGTGCTTGGTCGCAAAGCTGCTCATCTGTGGTAAACAGCTCTTCAGAAAGGCATTCTTCAATTGATTTCACTAATTCTATGTAATAATTTTGTGATTTCCTACAAAACTACACTTCTTCTCCCATCTGTCTGAGTATTTAATATTGTCTGGGTCCCGTTAAAACATGTATTTTTCCCATCTAATTCCTTGTTTGCTTTAAAACAAGTATTCCCCATTTTCTATCCCTTCAGTAGCCAACCAGTTTGTATGGAGTACACTGGAGCAACTTGACTGATCAGTAAAACACTGCTTTTGTTGTCACCGCAAGGCTTCCCCCGTCGGTTGTTTCACTGAGACACTACTGAGTAACTATAACTCAACACAGTTTATACACATAACATTCCTATACATACTAACAAACAAACAAACAATTATTTATCGCAATTTTCTCATCTCTGTTTGAACGTACACCCAGGTAAATATTCCTGTAGTCTTCTCATACCGACTATGGACCCATTCATTGTTTAACTTCACTGTTTTGCAAATCCTAATTGAATATTACACATTGACATTGAACTTTACTTGATAAGCAGGTCTTCATTGCATTCAGCAGCCTATATGTGAGCATCTATGTGTAAGCTGTTCTTCTTTGCATTTATCAGCAGCAAGCAATTCTTCATTGCACATGCATATGAAAATAGTAAAACAATTCCAATGCGTTAGCGAAACCTTCTATATCAGGAGTGTCCATCATGATGCTGGGAATAGAACCTCTTTCCTAGAATAGTTCAACCTTCATTACTCAACTGATCATAACTTCGCAATGAGCACATTTCAAAGTATCATTCCTCTACATGTATTCAAAAATCTATGTGTAAATGTTTAATATTTCTTATATTTGTTGATGTCATTCTGTGTGCATGTGGCCTAAACCCAATCTCTGTGTGGCAATTTTAATTTAAACAAGTTGAACTCTGCCTCTGATCATTTAAAAAAGGTGTGTACCAATATCAACCTTTCTCAGGTAATTACTGATCCTACAAAACCAAAGAGATCCTTCAAGGTTGTCCCTGATTGGCTCAATCTTAACATATCAAAGGTAGAAAATCCGCAGTATCTGAACTTGGTGTTAGTTATCACTGCTCAATAGCCTGTATCAGAATTGCAAAAATGAAAACATTAGGTCCACGCTTGGTATCCAGATCCTGAAACATCTCCATGAGCAGGCTTTTTTTTAACTGATCTGTTGAATAGTTATATGACACTGTTAAAATCCCAGATGAAGATCTAGCACTTGACCATTTTTGTAAATCTTCTAATTCCATAGTTGATAAACACGCCCCTTTTAAAAAGTATAGAATTTAGAACAGGTCTATCCCTGGCTTTCGGCAGAACTGTCTTCTTTACTTTTTTTTCCCCTTGTCCTGTTCAGCATTATGTCAGAAGAATTGTAATCTGAATACCTTTGATGCCAAACAGATTTGTTTTGCCAAGGGAAGTTTTATAAATGTAAAGCTCCCCTTGATGCCCATTTATTTATTTCTGTTTACAATATATGACATGAACTGAACTGAACCGGACCGGGGGACAAGGAAAGAAGAAGAGGAAAGAAGAGGAAACAGAACAAAAATAGAAACAAAAACCAGACAACCAGCTGCTACACCTGTAAAAAACAAAACAGACAACAATCCATGGCCTATGAGGGGAATCCAGCCTTAGCGCCACCAGGAGCACCTGAAAGCAGACAAGCAGAGAAAAAACAAACACACAAACAAACAAAAACAAGCACAAGAAGCGACAATCGCATAGAACACAGCTGTGGATATAGATGACCTGAGACGACATGATAATACATCAACTGCTTAGTGACCATGCTACTGGACTAATGAATGTGTGTGTGTGTGTGTGAGAACATGCAACACCCATGGCACAGGACCTACATGATAACCGTGCTTAGTTATGAGTGTATAAGCGTACAGGGCCACAATCCACAGCCCCCCCCCAAGCAATCAGAAGCAGGTGGAGAGGGCCACAAGACCCAGGCCACCAGCAGCCCCCACAGAGCACAGAACCCAGGCAGCCCACCGCAGGGGCAACCACGCATCCACCCAGAAGACTGAAGAGGAAGCCCCCGGAAAGAGCCCCCATAAGCATAGGGCAGAGGCACTCCGGGACCTGGGCCCCAGGAGCCCGAGCGCCCCCAAACCCCCCGGCAGAGGCCCCACCCAATACCCAGGAGGGCCAAGCGCCCCAGACAGCCACAAAGTGGGTCAGCGCCTGCCCCAGCGCCCCTGGCCAAGTGCCCTGGGAGTCAAGACGTGCCCACAGGTGGGTGAAGTCGCGAGCAGTGGGGAGAGGCAACGCTGATGCCCAATCGGGAGAAACACAGGCAGGCCAGGCGACAGCAAGTCCCAGATCCAGGCCAAATCATTACCACACACACTTTCACGTCCCATACATCCACACATCCACACATCCTACCTCCCTCGACTCTGCTGGGGTGTAGTGCAGCGGGCACACCAGGAGGCCAGCAACCCCCCAGCCACCACAGACCCCGAACCAGCAGAACAATTAATTAATCCTCCTGGCCCCTCCTGCCCCGAGCAGACACCAGGAAGCAGGGGTGTGCGAAGAAGACCCCTCCCCTCACCCTTCTGGCTCTTCAATATTTTCTAATAGTGAGCAATTAAAATTGAGGGGCAGCCAAACTTGTAGAACTGGGAGCGCGGCACTCTGGGCAGCCTACATACCCAAAGAGCCCCGCCCACCAGATGCCACTCAGTGTAACCACCCCCCAAGACCTAATGTGTGTGTGTGAGTGTGTTTGATAAGTAGTAATGTCTAAGGTGTAATTAAAACAGGGGCAGGGAACTGCAGAGTGCAACCAAAGGGGACCACCTACGTGGCCCCATCCACTACACCCCACCGAACACACACGCCCCCAAAACCCTTCATGTGTGAGTGTGTGCTGTGTACAGGAGCCAGAAGGGAGAGGGGTATGGGGATATATACCGGGGGAGCTACTCTCCCCCAGAGAGGGCAGCCAGGGACTGGCTGCAATAGGCATCCCCGCTACCTGGGAGCCAACAATGGGCAGGAGGGCCTGATGTCCACCAGGCTCGGGGCCTGCAGCGACCATATTCCGGGAGCTACTGTACCCCCAGAACGTACCCATCCCGCCCCACCCCACTCAACCCAACCCCACCCAGGAGGACCTCTACAAAAAACAAACAAACAAACCACCCGGTCACACCAGTCGCAGCAGCCCGGGCCTGAGACCCACCATCACCCAGCAACCCACCACCACCACTATGTGATAAAACTAATCAGAGGGGACCAGAGAGAATGAAATTCAGCCAATTGATGTTTTGAGGAGGCAGACATTGTTTCCATGCTCATATAATCTAAAAGAAAATTTCTAAACTGGTTAATACACAGATTGTTCTTCGCTTTCCAGTTCATGAAAACATTCTTTGCGATACATAACACTGTGACAACCATGTGTGCTGAGTTAATTTCCATGTTGATGTCTAAGTCACCCAGTATGCACAGTGTGGGGCAAGCAGGGATGCTACACTTTAGCCATGTTGATAGGTCCTCACAGACTTCAAGCCAGAACTTCTGGACAGGCGCAGAAAACCACAAAGCGTGTGCATAATCATCAGGTGTGTTATCTGTGCAATGTGAGCAGATGTTTGAGTGTGTTAGACCCATCCTGAACATCCTTTGTCCTGTATAGTATGTTCTATGAAGGATTTTGTATTGTATGAGCTGGAAATTAGGATTTCGAGTCTTTATGAAGGTGTTCAAACATATTTGTGGTTAGAAGCTATGACCAGAACTGATGGATAAATCTGCCTCCCATTTTGAGGATGGAAGAGACATTGTGTCATCTATCTTAGACAATAATTTATATATTTTTGATAGTAGTTTTGGGGTACAGATGCTTAGAAATTCTGCTACCCTAGTCGGGGGTTGTAAGTCTGGTTGGTGGAGGATATATCCATCCATCCATCCATCATCTGCCGCTTATCCGGGGGTCGGGTCGCGGGGGCAGCAGCTTGAGCAGAGAAACCCAGACGTCTCTGTCCCCGGCCACTTCCTCCAGCTCTTCCGGGGGGACCCCGAGGCGTTCCCAGGCCAGCCGAGAGACATAGTCTCTCCAACGTGTCCTGGGTCTCCCCCGGGGTCTCCTCCCAGTGGGACGTGCCCGGAACACCTCCCCAGGGAGGCATCCTAACCAGATGCCCGAGCCACCTCATCTGACTCCTCTCAATGCGGAGGAGCAGCGGTTCTACTCCGAGCCCCTCCCGGATGACTGAGCTTCTCACCCTATCTCTAAGGGAGAGCCCAGACACCCTGCGGAGGAAACCCATTTCGGCCGCTTGTATTCGCGATCTTGTTCTTTCGGTCACTACCCACAACTCGTGACCATAGGGAACGTAGATTGACCAGTAAGTAGAGAGCTTCGCCTTCTGGCTCAGCTCCCTCTTCACAACGACGGGTCGGTGCAGAGCCTGCAACACTGCAGGCGCCGCACCGATCCGCCCGTCAATCTCCCGCTCCATTCGTCCGTCACTCGTGAACAAGACCCCGAGATACTTGAACTCCTCCTCTTGGGGAAGGATCTCATTCCCGACCCGGAGAGAGCATTCCACTCTTTTCCGGCTGAGAACCATAGTCTCGGATTTGGAGGTGCTGATTCTCATCCCAGCCGCTTCACACTCGGCTGCGAATCACTCCAGTGAGAGCTGAAGGTCACGGCCTGACGACGCTAACAGAACCACATCATCTGCAAAAAGCAGAGACCCGATTCTGAGGTCGCCAAATGGGACACCCTCAACGCCCTGGCTCCGCCTAGAAATTCTGTCCATAAAAGTTAGGAACAGAATCGGTGACAAAGGGCAGCCCTGACGGAGTCCAACTCTCACCGGAAACGTATCCGACTTACTGCCGGCAATGCGGACCAAACTCTGGCACCGGTCATACAGAGACCGAACGGCCCCTATCAAGGGGTCCGGCACTCCATATTCCCGGAGCACCCCCCACAGGACTCCACGAGGGACACGGTCGAACGCTTTTTCCAAGTCCACAAAACACATGTAGACTGGTTGGGCGAACTCCCATGCACCCTCCAGGATCCTGCCGAGGGTATAGAGCTGGTCCACTGTTCCACGGCCAGGACGAAAGCCACACTGCATCTCCTGAATCCGAGGCTCGATTATCCGACGGATCCTCCTCTCCAATACCCCCGAATAGACCTTACCAGGGAGGCTGAGGAGTGTGATACCCCTATAGTTGGAACACACCCTCCGGTCCCCCTTTTTAAAGAGGGGGACCACCACCCCAATCTGCCAGTCCAGAGGCACTGTCCCCGATGTCCACGCGATACTGCAGAGGCGTGTCAGCCAAGACAGCCCTACAACATCCAGAGCCTTGAGAAACTCAGGACGGACCTCATCCACCCCCGGGGCCTTGCCACCGAGGAGCTTTTTAACCACCTCGGCAACCTCAGCCCCAGAAATGGGAGGCCCCGTCTCCGAGCTCTCCGACTCTGCCTCTTCCGAGCACGTGTTGGTAGGATTGAGGAGTTCCTCGAAGTACTCCCCCCACCGACTCACAACATCCCTAGTTGAGGTCAGCAAAGCCCCGTCCCCACTGTAAACAGTGTTGACTGTGAGCCGCTTCCCCCCCTGAGACGCCGGATGGTGGACCAGAATCTTTTCGAGGCCGTCCGGAAATCGTTCTCCATGGTCTCACCGAACTCCTCCCAGGCCAGAGTTTTTGCCTCAGCAACCGCCAAAGCCGTGGCCCGTCTGGCCCGTCGGTACCTATCAGCTTCTTCCAGGGTCCCACTGGCCAAAAAGGCCCGATAGGACTCCTTCTTCAGCTTGACGGCTTCCCTCACCACTGGTGTCCACCAGCAGGTTCGAGGGTTGCCGCCACGACAGGCACCGACCACCTTACGGCCATAACTCCGACCAGCTGCCTCGGCAATGGAGTCACGGAACATGGCCCATTCGGACTCAATGTCCCCCACCTCAAATATGGTTGAAGCTCTGCCGGAGGTGGGAGTTAAAGCTCCTTCTGACGGGGGATTCTGACAAACGCTCCCAGCAGACCCTCACAATACGTTTGGGCCTGCCAGGTCTGATCGGCATCCTCCCCCACCAGCGGAGCCAACTCACCACCAGGTGGTGATCAGTTGACAGCTCCGCCCCTCTCTTCACCCGAGTGCCCAGGACATACGGCCGCAAGTCCGATGATACAACCACAAAGTCGATCATCGAACTGCGGCCAAGGGTGTCCTGGTGCCAAGTGCACATATGGACACCCTTATGCCTGAACATGGTGTTCGTTATGGACAGTCTATGACTGGCACAGAAGTCCAACAACATAACACCACTCTGATTCAGATCGGGGGGGCCGTTCCTCCCAATCACACCCCTCCAGGTCTCACTCTCATTGCCCACGTGAGCATTGAAGTCCCCCAGCAGAATGAGGGAGTCTCCGGTAGGAGCATTCTCCAGTGCCTCCCCCAGAGACTCCAAAAAGGGTAGGTACTCTGAACTGCTGTTTGGCGCATAGGCACAAACAACAGTCAGGACTCGTCCCCCCACCCAAAGGCGGAGGGAGGCTACCCTCTCGTTCACTGGGGTAAACCCCAATGTACTGGCACACAGCCGGGGGGCAATAAGTATGCCCACACCTGCTCTGCGCCTCTCACCACGGGCAACTCCAGAGTGGAAGAGAGTCCAACCCCTCTCAAGAGTACTGGTTCCAGATCCCAAGCCGTGCGTCGAGGTGAGTCCGACTATATCTAACGGTCTGATGAAGTTTCAACAATAAACAACAAACTTTGTATTATGAGAAAGAACCAGACTCATTCTTTAGGAATCCGAAAATAAGCTCTATTTTACGAGTTATGCACGAATTCGGATTCTCCTATAAAACGAATTCCTTAACTCAAACCAAGTTAAGACTGCTTTGTCCTTCATATTTATTCATGTCTAATCAAGTTTCAATGATAAACAACGTTGTACTTTTTAGAATGAGAAAGAACTTCTTCAGCAATAAGCATCTCTCGACAAATGACGAAATACAGATTTTGCTATAAAATTAATTGCTATCAGCCTGACTTAAAACTGTTTGTCTTCCTTATTTATCCACTTCAAATCAAGTTTCAACAATTAAAAAAATTTTGTAGTTTGAGAAAGAACAACTTAATCTTGAGCAATCAGTATAAAAAGAAGGTAAGCAAAGGTGCGAATGTCAAACCATACATGATCAAAACAGGGAGCGGAGGTGTTTGGCTGAGACAAGGGGTGAATGTCCACCCATAATTAATGAAAAGCGGGCAACAAGTAGGTTCGAATGCCCAACCATACATCATCAAAAGCAGGAGTGGATATGTTCGGCTACAAGAAGGTTTGAACGTCTGACCATAGTTTGTAAAAAGCGGGTAAGAAAAGGTTCAAATGCCCAAACATACACCATCAAAGGAGGGAGCGGAGGTGTTCCGCTGTAAGAAGGTGTTAATGTCCGACCATAGTTGTAAAAAACGGGTAAGAAAAGGTTAAAATACCCGACTGTACACAATCAGTAGCGGGTGCGGAGTTGTTCGGCTACTAAAAGGTGTGAAAGTCCGACCATGGTTTGTAAAAAGCGGGTAAGAAAAGGTGCGAATGCCCGAAAATGTATGATCAAAAGAGAGAGCGGAGGTGTTCGGCTGCAAGAAGGTGTGAATGTACACCCATAATTACTGAAAAATGGGTAAGAAAAGGTGCGAATGCACAACTATACATAATCAAAAGCAGGAGTGGATGTGTTCGGCTCCAAGAAGGGTTGAATGTCTGACCATAGTTTGTAAAAAGCAGGTAAGAAAAGGTTTGACTGCCCGAACATACACCATCAAAAGAGGGAGCGGAGGTGTTCCGCTGTAAGAAGGTGTGAATGTCCGACCATAGTTGGTAAAAAGCGGGTAAGAAAAGGTTAAAATACCCGACTGTACACAATCAATAGCGGGAGCGGAGTTGTTCGGCTACTAAAAGATGTGAAAGTCCGACTATGGTTTGTAAAAAGCGGGTAAGAAAAGGTGCTAATGCCCGACAATGTATGATCAATAGAGGGAGTGGAGGTTTTCGGCTGTAAGAAGGTCTGAATGTCCAACTATAATTTGTAAAAACCGGGTAAGAAAAGGCTTGAAAGCCCGACTATACACCATCATAAGCGGGAGAGGAGGTGTTCAGCTGCAAGAAGGTGTGAATGTCCACCCATAATTACTGAAAAATGGGTAAGAAAAGGTGCAAATGCCCAAACATACATCATCAAAAGCAGGAGTGGATGTTTTGGGCTACAAGAAGGTTTGAAAGTCCGACCATGGTTTGTAAAAAACGGGTAAGAAAAGGTGCGAATGCCCGACAATGTATGATCAAAAGAGGGAGCGGAGGTTTTTGGCTACAAGAAGGTTTGAATGTCCGACCATAGTTTGTAAAAAGCGGGTAAGAAAAGGTTCAAATGCCTGACAATACACCATCAAAAGCGGGAGCGGAGATGTTCCGCTGTAAGACGGTGTGAATGTCCGACCATAGTTGGTAAAAAGCGGGTAAGAAAAGGTTAAAATACCCGACTGTACACAATCAATAGGGGGAGCGGAGTTGTTCGGCTACAAGAAGGTGTGAAAGTCCAACCATGGTTTGTAAAAAGCTGGTAAGAAAAGGTTCGAATGCCCGAATATACACCATCAAAAGTGGAAGCGGAGGTGTTCGGCTGCAAGGTGTGAACGTCCGACCAAAGTTTGTAAAAAGCAGTTAAGAAAAGGTTCGAATATCCAACCAAACATAATCAAAAGCGGGAGCAGAGCTGTTCGACTGCAAGTAGGTGTGAATGTCCTGCCATAATTACTCACAAACGGGTAAGAAAAGGTAGTATTGCCAGACCATACATGATCAAAACAGGGAGCGGAGGTGGTTTAGCTGCAAAAAGGGGTGAATGTCCAACTAAAGTTCAAATATATTAACAAAAGCGGGAGGAGAGGTCTTCGGATTAGAGTGGTTGAAATTTCCAACCATAATCTATAAAATGTGGTGGAAAAAAAAAGGTGTGAAGGAATGAATTTTATAGCAAAATCCGAAATCATGCATAACTCCGCAAAAGGAACGTATTGCTCAACCAAAGGGATGCTTCTTTCTCATTCAGGGTAATATGAGGAACTTTATGCTTGATACATTTTAGACATGGATAACTATGAAGGACAAAGCAATTTTAACTTGGTTTGAGCAAAGCAATTCATTTTATAGGAAAATCCGAAATCGTGCAGGACTCATGAAAGTAAGCTTATTCTCGGATTCCTGATCCTCCAGTGTTGCTCTTTCCTATGCTGCAAAATACAGCCTTGTTCTTTGTTGAAATAGATATAGACATTGATAAATATGAAGGACAAAGCAGTTTCCACTTTGTTTGAGTGAAGGAATTAATTTTATAGCAAAATCCCAAATCAAGCAGAACGTATGAAAATAAGCGTGTTTTCGGATTCCTGATCCTTCAGTGTTGCTATTTCTTCTACTGCAAAATACAATGTTGTTCTTTGTTGAAGTCAATCTAGACATTGATAAATATGAAGGACAAAGCAGTTTTAACATAGTTTGAGTAAAGGAATTCATTTTATACATAAAATCCCAAATCATGCAGAACGTATGAAAATAAGCTTATTCTCGGATTCCTGTTCCTTCAAGTGTTGCTCTGTCTACTACTGCAAAATACAATGTTGTTCTTTGTTGAAGTCGATCTAGACATTGATAAATATGAAGGACAAAGCAGTTTTAACTTGGTTTGAGTGAAGGAATTCATTTTATACATAAAATCCCAAATCATGCAGAACGTATGAAAATAAGCTTATTCTCGGATTACTGATCCTTCAGTGATGCTCTTTCTTCTACTGCAAAATCCAGTGTTGTTCTTTGTTGAAGTCAATCTAGACATTGATAAATATGAAGGACAAAGTAGTTTTAACATAGTTTGAGTGAAAGCATTCATTTATAGTAAAATCAATAATCGGATTCCTAAACCTTTTGATTTGCTCTTTCTTTACTGCAAAGTACAATGTTGTTCTTTGTTGAAGTCGATCTAGACATTGATAAATATGAAGGACAAAGCAGTTTTCACTTGGTTTGAGTGAAGGATTTGCAGCTGAAAACCTCCCGCTCCCGCTTTCGAGCCTTTTCTTACCCGGTTTTTAGAAATTATGGTTGGACATTCAGACCTTGAAGCCGAAGACCTCCACGCCCTCTTTTGATCATACATTGTCGGGCATTCGCACCTTGTCTTACCCGCTTTTTACAAACTATAGTCAGACATTCACACCTTGCAGCTGAACCACCTCAGCTCCCTGTTTTGATCATGAATGGTCTGGCAATACTACCTTTTCTTACCCGTTTGTGAGTAATTATGGCTGGACATTCACACCTACTTGCAGTCGAACAGCTCTGCTCCCGCTTTTGATGGTATATATTCGGGCATTCGAACCTTTTCTTAACTGCTTTTTGCAAACTTTGGTCGGACGTTCACACCTTCTTGCAGCCGAACACCTCCGCTTCCGCTTTTGATGGTATATATTCGGGCATTCGAACCTTTTCTTAGCAGCTTTTTACAAACCATGGTTGAACTTTCACACCTTCTTGTAGCCGAACACCTCCGCTCCCGCTTTTGATGGTGTATAGTCAGGTATTTGAACCTTTTCTTACCCGCTTTTTACAAACTATGGTCGGACATTCAAACCTTCTTGTAGCCAAAAACCTCCGCTCCCTCTTTTGATCATACATTGTCGGGCATTCGCACCTTTTCTTACCCGTTTTTTACAAACCATGGTCGGACTGTCACACATTCTTGTAGCCAAACACATCCGCTCCCGCTATTGATTGTGTACAGTCGGGTATTTTAACCTTTTCTTACCCGCTTTTTACCAACTATGGTCGGACATTCACACCGTCTTACAGCGGAACACCTCCGCACCCGCTTTTGATGGTGTATAGTCAGTTATTTGAACCTTTTCTTACCCGCTTTTTACAAACTATGGTCGGACATTCAAACTTTCTTGTAGCCGAAAACCTCCGCTCCCTCTTTTGATCATACATTGTCGGGCATTCGCACCTTTTCTTACCCGTTTTTTACAAACCATGGTCGGACTGTCACACATTCTTGTAGCCAAACACATCCGCTCCCGCTATTGATTGTGTACAGTCGGGTATTTTAACCTTTTCTTACCCGTTTTTTACCAACTATGGTCGGACATTCACACCTTCTTACAGCGGAACACCTCCGCTCCCTCTTTTGATGGTGTATGTTTGGGCATTCGACCCTTTTCTTACTCGCTTTTTACAAACTATGCTCGGACATTCAAACCTTCTTGTAGCCGAACACATCCACTCCTGCTTTTGATGATGTATGGTTGGGCATTAAAACCTACTTGTTGCCCGCTTTTCATTAATTTTGGGTGGACATTCACACCTTGTCACAGCCAAACACCTCCGCTCCCTGTTTTGATCATGTATGGTTGGACATTCGCACCTTTTCTCACCCGCTTTTTGCCAACTATGGTCGGATGTTCACAGCTTCCTCTCCACCATACTTGTATGGTGGGATATTCACACCCACTTGCATCCGAAGACCTTTTGTTGATATTTAGTCGGTCATTCGCAGCTTACCCGCTTTTGGCAAACTATGGCCTTCATGCAGCCAAACACCTCTGATCTCGCTTTTGATGATGTAAGGTTGGGCATTCAGACCTTGCTTCACCTGCTTTTCACCAAATATAGTCGGACATTCACACCTTCTTGCAGCCGAACACTTCCGCTCCACCTTTTAGTGTTCTATCACACCTTTTTTTTCACCGCATTTTATAGATTATGGTTGGAAATTCTCAACCACTCTCATCCGAAGACCTCTCCTCCCGCTTTTGTTAATATATTTGAACTTTAGTCGGACATTCACACCTTCTTGCAGCTGAACCACCTCCGCTCCCTGTTTTGATCATGTATGGTCTGGCAATACTACCTTTTCTTACCCGTTTGTTAGTAATTATGGCTGGACATTCACACCTACTTGCAGCCGAACACCACCTCTCCCGCTTTTGATGATGTATGGACCGGCATTCTTACCTTTTCTAACACATTTTTCAGCAATTATGGTCGGAGATTCACACTTACTCACAGCCGAACAACTCCGCTCCCGCATTTGATGGTGTATAGTCGGGCATTCTCACCCTTTCTCATCAGCTTTTTGCAAATTATGATCTGACATTCACACCTGCTTTTGATAATGTATGGTTTGGCATTCGCACCTTTTCTTACCCATTTTTCAGTAATTATGGGTGGACATTCACACCTTCTTGCAGCTGAACACCTCCTCTCCCGCTATTGATTGTGTACAGTCGGGTATTTTAACCTTTTCTTACCCGCTTTTTACCAAATATGGTCGGACATTCACACCGTCTTACAGCGGAACACCTCTGCTCCCGCTTTTGATGGTGTATAGTCAGGCATTTGAACCTTTTCTTACCCGCTTTTTACAAACTATGGTCGGACATTCAAACCTTCTTGTAGCCGAAAACCTCCGCTCCCTCTTTTGATTATACATTGTTGGGCATTCGCACCTTATTTACAAACTATAGTCAGACATTCACACCTTGCAGCTGAGCCACCTCAGCTCCCTGTTTTGGTAGTGTATGTTCGGGCATTCGAACCTATTCTTACCCCCTTTTTACAAACTATGCTCGGAGATTCACACCTACTCACAGCCGAACAACTCCGCTCCCGCATTTGATGATGTCTTGGCCGGCATTCTAGTCTCTTCTAACACATTTTTCAGCAATTATGGTTGGACATTCACACCTACTCACAGCCGAACACTTCCGCTCCCGCATTTGATGTTGTATAGCCGGGCATTCTCACCCTTTCTCATCAGCTTTTTGCAAATTATGATCTGACATTCACACCTACTTGCAGTCGAACAGCTCTGCTCCCGCTTTTGATTATGTTTGGTTGGATATTCGAACCTTTTCTTAACTGCTTTTTACAAACTTTGGTCGGACGTTCACACCTTCTTGCAGCCGAACACATCCACTTCCACTTTTGATGGTATATATTCGGGCATTCGAACCTTTTCTTACCCGCTTTTTACAAACCGTGGTCGGACTTTCACACCTTCTTGTAGCCAAAAAACTCCGCTCCCGCTATTGATTGTGTACAGTTGGGTATTTTAACCTTTTCTTACCCGCTTTTTACCAACTATGGTCGGACATTTACACCTTCTTACAGCGGAACACCTCCGCTCCCTCTTTTGATGGTCTATGTTCGGGCATTCAAACCTTTTCTTACCCGCTTTTTACAAACTATGGTCGGACATTCAAACCTTCTTGTAGCCGAACACATCCACTCCTGCTTTTGATGATGTATGGTTGGGCATTTTCACCTTTTCTTACCCATTTTTCAGTAATTATGGGTGGACATTCACACCTTCTTGCAGCTGAACAACTCCTCTCCCGCTTATGATCATGTGCGGTTTGATATTCGAAAATTTTCTTTCATGTTTTAAAGCAATTATTGATGGACATTCAAATCTTCTTGTAGCCAAACACATCCACTCCTGCTTTTGATGATGTATGGTAACCTTTTCTTACCCGCTTTTTACAAACTATGGTCGGACATTCAAACCTTCTTGTAGCCAAAAACCTCCGCTCCCTCTTTTGATCATACATTGTCGGGCATTCGCACCTTATCTTACCCGCTTTTTACAAACTATAGTCAGACATTCACACCTTGCAGCTGAACCACCTCCGCTCCCTGTTTTGATCATGTATGGTCTGGCAATACTACCTTTTCTTACCCGTTTGTGAGTAATTAATCCCAAAATATTGAGCATAAAATAAGTCTTTATGCTGATGATGTATTACTTTTCCTTCAGAACTCACAGACGTCTCTCAGTCACACGATCACACTCATAAATAAATTCTCAGCACTTTCTGACTACTCTATCAACTGGTCTAAGACCACAGTTCTGCCCATTAACTGTAGGGTCCATAATATACCTGCGATCACTTTACAGTCAGGAAATATTAGATATTTAGGCATAAACATTTCCTCCAGGCTCTCAGAGCTAACAAAGCTAAATTATGTGCAATTATTAAAGACAGTAGAGGATGATCTCTCGTTGGAAGTCCTTACCTATATCACTTATGGGGAGAGTTACATCCATTAAAATGATGATACTACCAAAAGTTAACTATTTGTTCTCAATGATCTGGTTTAAGTCACTAGATTCATGCATCTCCAAATTTCTGTGGAAAAACAAACCACCACGTATTAGTTTAAAAACCCTACAGAAGACCAAGGACAGTGGTGGATTAGATTTACCTCATTTTCAGCACTATTCCTTAGACAATAGGTTACAATATATATCAAAATGGTTTAAACCTTGTTGTTGTCACAGTTCCCAGAGACGTTGTAATCGTTGAGGATTCTATATTCACCCCCTCATTAGAGGCACGTAATGCAGATTGATGACGCTGAATCTTCTTCTCTGTTCATTGCTGGCATCATTCCCAGCATCGTAAGTGTTCGTGGCATTGTTAGCCTCTTCTGCTGGATCTTGATATCGAGAATCCTTTTGTATTTCTGGTTTGTCAGTCCTCTGTCTTCGTTCACCGGAGTCTTCGTCTTTTTGTCCTTGAGTTTGGTGATTTTTTCTTCTTTTGATGCCTTGACACAATGTGACAGGTGATACCACGTGGGAGATCCTGTAACTTGGATTGCTGTCCCTGTGCTGCGAAATGGCTGTGCTGCTCAAATGGTCTCTCCTTCATCATGGTTACATGCTGCTATTCCGACATCTCGCCATTCCGACATGGGTCTCCAATTGTCGGAATGGCGACACTTAATTTTTTATCAAACGTCCCACCATTCCGACACTTTTTTCCTCCTATGGTCGGAATGGCGGTATGTTTTTTGTTTTTTTTAACATACCGCCATTCCGACAGTTCCTTTTAATAGCCTATTTTTTACCCAAAACATTTTGCACTAATGATATGCCGGCGCAAATACGCCCTAAAGTTTGGCGCACAAGCTTTGCACATGCAGAGGCCACAGCCTCGCAAACAAACTTTAATAATCTATTATCAAAATCCCCTGAATTTCAAATATAAAAATACAGATATTAATGTAACTCTGGCGAGACTGAAACTGATTAAGCAGAAATACAGTGTCAGTGAGCTGTCACAGCAGCCAGCTGGAGCGGAGCTCTCCACAGAGCCCATGCGTCTTTTGCACGCTGTCATCATATGCAAAAGTAATAATTGCAATTACAGATATCACGGCTACTGCACAGGACACAGTTGCGAGCACTCTGCCTTGCCTTGCCAATAGGAGAAGAGAGAAATGACAGCATAGAACGTATAAAACACAACAAAATGCAGTAAAAATGTTTATTCATGTTATTCACGTGATTTATGAGTACTCACTCCAATTTTGGGAAGCGCGGATGGGTTTTGCGCATTTGGCACAAACACACAGCCGCAACGGTTGTAGCTTTATACAGCCTGTTGATATCTTAAGGACCTAACTGGTCACACCTGGGAGTAAATGTCATGTAGAGATTGTTTTTACATGACATTACAGCTGAACATATAGCTTTCATCCACAAACCAACGTGGGAGAGCCCGAAGACGCATGTGCCAGACGCACATAGGCATGCGTAAAACCAATTTTGACCACTTCATACTGTTTATTTGCTTTCTTTTAGTTAACTTTCGTTTCTTTTGGATTCTTGTGCGTGTTATGGAGCCGTTTTGGTCCATGTTTGTAAGCCTTTTTTTCCTGGATTAAATTTTCGGAAGTTGAAACAAGTGGCATTGGAGTGTGTGATTGAAAACCACCGCGGACTGCTTCTCCTCCTCCAGTTGCCGAGACTTTGTGTTTTTAATAACTCTTGTCTATAAACATGTGTTAAACATATAAATTGCATGAACAGAAAGAAGGGACTCACCTGTTGAGTAACACACATTTCCTTATACGGAAAGCCTTGTCGGAATGGTGGGACATTTGAACGTCAGAATAGCGGGATGTCGCAATGGTGGGATGTCGGAATGGTGGGACGTTTGCATGTCGGAATGGTGGGATGTCGGAATGGTGGGATGTCGGAATGGTGGGATGTCGGAATAGCGGGATGTCGGAATGGCGGGATTTCGGAATGGGTGTTGCCACCCCCTTCATCATATACACAGTTATTTATACATCCCCTTCCACCATGAAGCGTTGTCCCTTTTTGTTTCTCTCTTTGTTCTTAAAATGCTGTTATGCATGTCTAAACCAATCCATTAAATTAGATCATTTTGGCAGTAAAGCGATCTACAA
Source organism: Leuresthes tenuis (assembly GCF_036924035.1). NCBI lineage: Eukaryota > Metazoa > Chordata > Actinopteri > Atheriniformes > Atherinopsidae > Leuresthes > Leuresthes tenuis. The sequence continues at coordinate 10,474,274 of NW_027325369.1, forward strand.
TGTGCTTGGTCGCAAAGCTGCTCATCTGTGGTAAACAGCTCTTCAGAAAGGCATTCTTCAATTGATTTCACTAATTCTATGTAATAATTTTGTGATTTCCTACAAAACTACACTTCTTCTCCCATCTGTCTGAGTATTTAATATTGTCTGGGTCCCGTTAAAACATGTATTTTTCCCATCTAATTCCTTGTTTGCTTTAAAACAAGTATTCCCCATTTTCTATCCCTTCAGTAGCCAACCAGTTTGTATGGAGTACACTGGAGCAACTTGACTGATCAGTAAAACACTGCTTTTGTTGTCACCGCAAGGCTTCCCCCATCGGTTGTTTCACTGAGACACTACTGAGTAACTATAACTCAACACAGTTTATACACATAACATTCATATACATACTAACAAACAAACAAACAAACAATTATTTATCGCAATTTTCTCATCTCTGTTTGAACGTACACCCAGGTAAATATTCCTGTAGTCTTCTCATACCGACTATGGACCCATTCATTGTTTAACTTCACTGTTTTGCAAATCCTAATTGAATATTACACATTGACATTGAATTTTACTTGATAAGCAGGTCTTCATTGCATTCAGCAGCCTATATGTGAGCATCTATGTGTAAGCTGTTCTTCTTTGCATTTATCAGCAGCAAGCAATTCTTCATTGCACATGCATATGAAAATAGTAAAACAATTCCAATGCGTTAGCGAAACCTTCTATATCAGGAGTGTCCATCATGATGCTGGGAATAGAACCTCTTTCCCAGAATAGTTCAACCTTCATTACTCAACTGATCATAACTCCGCAATGAGCACATTTCAAAGTATCATTCCTCTACATATATTCAAAAATCTATGTGTAAATGTTTAATATTTCTTATATTTGTTGATGTCATTCTGTGTGCATGTGGCCTAAACCCAATCTCTGTGTGGCAATTTTAATTTAAACAAGTTGAACTCTGCCTCTGATCATTTAAAAAAGGTGTGTACCAATATCAACCTTTCTCAGGTAATTACAGATCCTACAAAACCAAAGAGATCCTTCAAGGTTGTCCCTGATTGGCTCAATCTTAACAAATCAAAGGTAGAAAATCGGCAGTATCCGAACTTGGTGTTAGTTATCACTGCTCAATAGCCTGTATCAGAATTGCAAAAATGAAAACATTAGGTCCACGCTTGGTATCCAGATCCTGAAACATCTCCATGAGCAGGCTTTTTTTTAACTGATCTGTTGAATAGTTATATGACACTGTTAAAATCCCAGATGAAGATCTAGCACTTGACCATTTTTGTAAATCTTCTAATTCCATAGTTGATAAACACGCCCCTTTTAAAAAGTATAGAACTTAGAACAGGTCTATCCCTGGCTTTCGGCAGAACTGTCTTCTTTACTTTTTTTTCCCCTTGTCCTGTTCAGCATTATGTCAGAAGAATTGTAGTCTGAATACCTTTGATGCCAAACAGATTTGTTTTAGAAAGGGAAGTTTTATAAATGTAAAGCTCCCCTTGATGCCAATTTATTTATTTCTGTTTACAATATATGACATGAACTGAACTGAACCGGACCGGGGGACAAGGAAAGAAGAAGAGGAAAGAAGAGGAAACAGAACAAAAATAGAAACAAAAACCAGACAACCAGCTGCTACACCTGTAAAAAATAAAACAGACAACAATCCATGGCCTATGAGGGGAATCCAGCCTTAGCGCCACCAGGAGCACCGGAAAGCAGACAAGCAGAGAAAAAACAAACACACAAACAAACAAAAACAAGCACAAGAAGCGGCAATCGCATACAACACAGCTGTGGATATAGATGACCTGAGACGACATGATAATACATCAACTGCTTAGTGACCATGCTACTGGACTAATGAATGTGTGTGTGTGTGTGTGAGAACATGCAACACCCATGGCACAGGACCTACATGATAACCGTGCTTAGTTATGAGTGTATAAGCGTACAGGGCCACAATCCACAGCCCCCCCCCAACCAATCAGAAGCAGGCAGAGAGGGCCACAAGACCCAGGCCACCAGCAGCCCCCACAGAGCACAGAACCCAGGCAGCCCACCGCAGGGGCAACCACGCATCCACCCAGAAGACTGCAGAGGAAGCCCCCGGAAAGAGCCCCCATAAGCATAGGGCAGAGGCACTCCGGGAACCAGGGGCAACAGCCCATCGACCCCGCCAGGCCCCAGCCGCCCAGACATGGGCCGTGCACTGGACCTGGGCCCCAGGAGCCCGAGCGCCCCCAAACCCCCCGGCAGAGGCCCCACCCAATACCCAGGAGGGCCAAGCGCCCCAGACAGCCACAAACTGGGTCAGCGCCTGCCCCAGCGCCCCTGGCCAAGTGCCCTGGGAGTCAAGACGTGCCCACAGGTGGGTGAAGTCGCGAGCAGTGGGGAGAGGCAACGCTGATGCCCCATCGGGAGAAACACAGGCAGGCCAGGCGACAGCAAGTCCCAGATCCAGGCCCAATCATTACCACACACACTTTCACGTCCCATACATCCACACATCCACACATCCTACCTCCCTCGACTCTGCTGGGGTGTAGTGCAGCGGGCACACCAGGAGGCCAGCAACCCTCCAGCCACCACAGACCCCGAACCAGCAGAACAATTAATTAATCCTCCTGGCCCCTCCTGCCCCGAGCAGACACCAGGAAGCAGGGGTGTGCGAAGAAGACCCCTCCCCTCACCCTTCTGGCTCTTCAATATTTTCTAATAGTGAGCAATTAAAATTGAGGGGCAGCCAAACTTGTAGAACTGGGAGCGCGGCACTCTGGGCAGCCTACATACCCAAAGAGCCCCGCCCACCAGATGCCACTCAGTGTAACCACCCCCCAAGACCTAATGTGTGTGTGTGAGTGTGTTTGATAAGTAGTAATGTCTAAGGTGTAATTAAAACAGGGGCAGGGAACTGCAGAGTGCAACCAAAGGGGACCACCTACGTGGCCCCATCCACTACACCCCACCGAACACACACGCCCCCAAAACCCTTCATGTGTGAGTGTGTGCTGTGTACAGGAGCCAGAAGGGAGAGGGGTATGGGGATATATACCGGGGGAGCTACTCTCCCCCAGAGAGGGCAGCCAGGGACTGGCTGCAATAGGCATCCCCGCTACCTGGGAGCCAACAATGGGCAGGAGGGCCTGATGTCCACCAGGCTCGGGGCCTGCAGCGACCATATTCCGGGAGCTACTGTACCCCCAGAAGGTACCCATCCCGCCCCACCCCACTCAACCCAACCCCCCCCAGGAGGACCTCTACAAAAAACAAACAAACAAACCACCCGGTCACACCAGTTGCAGCAGCCTGGGCCTGAGACCCACCATCACCCAGCAACCCACCACCACCACTATGTGATAAAACTAATCAGAGGGGACCAGAGAGAATGAAATTCAGCCAATTGATGTTTTGAGGAGGCAGACATTGTTTCCATGCTAATATAATCTAAAAGAAAATTTCTAAACTGGTTAATACACAGATTGTTCTTCGCTTTCCAGTTCATGAGAATAGTTTTCTTTGCGATACATATCACTGTGACAACCATGTGTGCTGAGTTAATTTCCATGTTGATGTTGTCTAAGTCACCCAGTATGCACAGTGTGGGGCATGCAGGGATGCTACACTTTAGCCATGTTGACAGGTCCTCACAGACTTCAAGCCAGAACTTCTGGACAGGCGCAGAAAACCACAAAGCGTGTGCATAATCATCAGGTGTGTTATCTGTGCAATGTGAGCAGATGTTTGAGTGTGTTAGACCCATCCTGAACATCCTTTGTCCTGTATAGTGTGTTCTATGAAGGATTTTGTATTGTATGAGCTGTAAATTAGGATTTCGAGTCTTTATGAAGGTGTTCAAACATATTTGTGGTTAGAAGCTATGACCAGAACTGATGGATAAATCTGCCTCCCATTTTGAGGATGGAAGAGACATTGTGTCATCTATCTTAGACAATAATTTATATATTTTTGATAGTAGTTTTGGGGTACAGCTGCTTAGAAATTCTGCTACCCTAGTCGGGGGTTGTAAGTCTGGTTGGTGGAGGATATATCCATCCATCCATCCATCATCTGCCGCTTATCCGGGGGTCGGGTCGCGGGGGCAGCAGCTTGAGCAGAGAAACCCAGACGTCTCTGTCCCCGGCCACTTCCTCCAGCTCTTCCGGGGGGACCCCGAGGCGTTCCCAGGCCAGCCGAGAGACATAGTCTCTCCAACGTGTCCTGGGTCTCCCCCGGGGTCTCCTCCCAGTGGGACGTGCCCGGAACACCTCCCCAGGGAGGCGCCCAGGGGGCATCCTAACCAGATGCCCGAGCCACCTCATCTGACTCCTCTCAATGCGGAGGAGCAGCGGTTCTACTCCGAGCCCCTCCCGGATGACTGAGCTTCTCACCCTATCTCTAAGGGAGAGCCCAGACACCCTGCGGAGGAAACCCATTTCGGCCGCTTGTATTCGCGATCTTGTTCTTTCGGTCACTACCCACAACTCGTGACCATAGGTGAGGATGGGAACGTAGATTGACCAGTAAGTAGAGAGCTTCGCCTTCTGGCTCAGCTCCCTCTTCACAACGACGGGTCGGTGCAGAGCCTGCAACACTGCAGGCGCCGCACCGATCCGCCCGTCAATCTCCCGCTCCATTCGTCCGTCACTCGTGAACAAGACCCCGAGATACTTGAACTCCTCCTCTTGGGGAAGGATCTCATTCCCGACCCGGAGAGAGCATTCCACTCTTTTCCGGCTGAGAACCATAGTCTCGGATTTGGAGGTGCTGATTCTCATCCCAGCCGCTTCACACTCGGCTGCGAATCACTCCAGTGAGAGCTGAAGGTCACGGCCTGACGACGCTAACAGAACCACATCATCTGCAAAAAGCAGAGACCCGATTCTGAGGTCGCCAAATGGGACACCCTCAACGCCCTGGCTCCGCCTAGAAATTCTGTCCATAAAAGTTAGGAACAGAATCGGTGACAAAGGGCAGCCCTGACGGAGTCCAACTCTCACCGGAAACGTATCCGACTTACTGCCGGCAATGCGGACCAAACTCTGGCACCGGTCATACAGAGACCGAACGGCCCCTATCAAGGGGTCCGGCACTCCATATTCCCGGAGCACCCCCCACAGGACTCCACGAGGGACACGGTCGAACGCTTTTTCCAAGTCCACAAAACACATGTAGACTGGTTGGGCGAACTCCCATGCACCCTCCAGGATCCTGCCGAGGGTATAGAGCTGGTCCACTGTTCCACGGCCAGGACGAAAGCCACACTGCATCTCCTGAATCCGAGGCTCGATTATCCGACGGATCCTCCTCTCCAATACCCCCGAATAGACCTTACCAGGGAGGCTGAGGAGTGTGATACCCCTATAGTTGGAACACACCCTCCGGTCCCCCTTTTTAAAGAGGGGGACCACCACCCCAATCTGCCAGTCCAGAGGCACTGTCCCCGATGTCCACGCGATACTGCAGAGGCGTGTCAGCCAAGACAGCCCTACAACATCCAGAGCCTTGAGAAACTCAGGACGGACCTCATCCACCCCCGGGGCCTTGCCACCGAGGAGCTTTTTAACCACCTCGGCAACCTCAGCCCCAGAAATGGGAGGCCCCGTCTCCGAGCTCTCCGACTCTGCCTCTTCCGAGCACGTGTTGGTAGGATTGAGGAGTTCCTCGAAGTACTCCCCCCACCGACTCACAACATCCCTAGTTGAGGTCAGCAAAGCCCCGTCCCCACTGTAAACAGTGTTGACTGTGAGCCGCTTCCCCCCCTGAGACGCCGGATGGTGGACCAGAATCTTTTCGAGGCCGTCCGGAAATCGTTCTCCATGGTCTCACCGAACTCCTCCCAGGCCAGAGTTTTTGCCTCAGCAACCGCCAAAGCCGTGGCCCGTCTGGCCCGTCGGTACCTATCAGCTTCTTCCAGGGTCCCACTGGCCAAAAAGGCCCGATAGGACTCCTTCTTCAGCTTGACGGCTTCCCTCACCACTGGTGTCCACCAGCAGGTTCGAGGGTTGCCGCCACGACAGGCACCGACCACCTTACGGCCATAACTCCGACCAGCTGCCTCGGCAATGGAGTCACGGAACATGGCCCATTCGGACTCAATGTCCCCCACCTCAAATATGGTTGAAGCTCTGCCGGAGGTGGGAGTTAAAGCTCCTTCTGACGGGGGATTCTGACAAACGCTCCCAGCAGACCCTCACAATACGTTTGGGCCTGCCAGGTCTGATCGGCATCCTCCCCCACCAGCGGAGCCAACTCACCACCAGGTGGTGATCAGTTGACAGCTCCGCCCCTCTCTTCACCCGAGTGCCCAGGACATACGGCCGCAAGTCCGATGATACAACCACAAAGTCGATCATCGAACTGCGGCCAAGGGTGTCCTGGTGCCAAGTGCACATATGGACACCCTTATGCCTGAACATGGTGTTCGTTATGGACAGTCTATGACTGGCACAGAAGTCCAACAACATAACACCACTCTGATTCAGATCGGGGGGGCCGTTCCTCCCAATCACACCCCTCCAGGTCTCACTCTCATTGCCCACGTGAGCATTGAAGTCCCCCAGCAGAATGAGGGAGTCTCCGGTAGGAGCATTCTCCAGTGCCTCCCCCAGAGACTCCAAAAAGGGTAGGTACTCTGAACTGCTGTTTGGCGCATAGGCACAAACAACAGTCAGGACTCGTCCCCCCACCCAAAGGCGGAGGGAGGCTACCCTCTCGTTCACTGGGGTAAACCCCAATGTACTGGCACACAGCCGGGGGGCAATAAGTATGCCCACACCTGCTCTGCGCCTCTCACCACGGGCAACTCCAGAGTGGAAGAGAGTCCAACCCCTCTCAAGAGTACTGGTTCCAGATCCCAAGCCGTGCGTCGAGGTGAGTCCGACTATATCTAACGGTCTGATGAAGTTTCAACAATAAACAACAAACTTTGTATTATGAGAAAGAACCAGACTCATTCTTTAGGAATCCGAAAATAAGCTCTATTTTACGAGTTATGCACGAATTCGGATTCTCCTATAAAACGAATTCCTTAACTCAAACCAAGTTAAGACTGCTTTGTCCTTCATATTTATTCATGTCTAATCAAGTTTCAATGATAAACAACGTTGTACTTTTTAGAATGAGAAAGAACTTCTTCAGCAATAAGCATCTCTCGACAAATGACGAAATACAGATTTTGCTATAAAATTAATTGCTATCAGCCTGACTTAAAACTGTTTGTCTTCCTTATTTATCCACTTCAAATCAAGTTTCAACAATTAAAAAAATTTTGTAGTTTGAGAAAGAACAACTTAATCTTGAGCAATCAGTATAAAAAGAAGGTAAGCAAAGGTGCGAATGTCAAACCATACATGATCAAAACAGGGAGCGGAGGTGTTTGGCTGAGACAAGGGGTGAATGTCCACCCATAATTAATGAAAAGCGGGCAACAAGTAGGTTCGAATGCCCAACCATACATCATCAAAAGCAGGAGTGGATATGTTCGGCTACAAGAAGGTTTGAACGTCTGACCATAGTTTGTAAAAAGCGGGTAAGAAAAGGTTCAAATGCCCAAACATACACCATCAAAGGAGGGAGCGGAGGTGTTCCGCTGTAAGAAGGTGTTAATGTCCGACCATAGTTGTAAAAAACGGGTAAGAAAAGGTTAAAATACCCGACTGTACACAATCAGTAGCGGGTGCGGAGTTGTTCGGCTACTAAAAGGTGTGAAAGTCCGACCATGGTTTGTAAAAAGCGGGTAAGAAAAGGTGCGAATGCCCGAAAATGTATGATCAAAAGAGAGAGCGGAGGTGTTCGGCTGCAAGAAGGTGTGAATGTACACCCATAATTACTGAAAAATGGGTAAGAAAAGGTGCGAATGCACAACTATACATAATCAAAAGCAGGAGTGGATGTGTTCGGCTCCAAGAAGGGTTGAATGTCTGACCATAGTTTGTAAAAAGCAGGTAAGAAAAGGTTTGACTGCCCGAACATACACCATCAAAAGAGGGAGCGGAGGTGTTCCGCTGTAAGAAGGTGTGAATGTCCGACCATAGTTGGTAAAAAGCGGGTAAGAAAAGGTTAAAATACCCGACTGTACACAATCAATAGCGGGAGCGGAGTTGTTCGGCTACTAAAAGATGTGAAAGTCCGACTATGGTTTGTAAAAAGCGGGTAAGAAAAGGTGCTAATGCCCGACAATGTATGATCAATAGAGGGAGTGGAGGTTTTCGGCTGTAAGAAGGTCTGAATGTCCAACTATAATTTGTAAAAACCGGGTAAGAAAAGGCTTGAAAGCCCGACTATACACCATCATAAGCGGGAGAGGAGGTGTTCAGCTGCAAGAAGGTGTGAATGTCCACCCATAATTACTGAAAAATGGGTAAGAAAAGGTGCAAATGCCCAAACATACATCATCAAAAGCAGGAGTGGATGTTTTGGGCTACAAGAAGGTTTGAAAGTCCGACCATGGTTTGTAAAAAACGGGTAAGAAAAGGTGCGAATGCCCGACAATGTATGATCAAAAGAGGGAGCGGAGGTTTTTGGCTACAAGAAGGTTTGAATGTCCGACCATAGTTTGTAAAAAGCGGGTAAGAAAAGGTTCAAATGCCTGACAATACACCATCAAAAGCGGGAGCGGAGATGTTCCGCTGTAAGACGGTGTGAATGTCCGACCATAGTTGGTAAAAAGCGGGTAAGAAAAGGTTAAAATACCCGACTGTACACAATCAATAGGGGGAGCGGAGTTGTTCGGCTACAAGAAGGTGTGAAAGTCCAACCATGGTTTGTAAAAAGCTGGTAAGAAAAGGTTCGAATGCCCGAATATACACCATCAAAAGTGGAAGCGGAGGTGTTCGGCTGCAAGGTGTGAACGTCCGACCAAAGTTTGTAAAAAGCAGTTAAGAAAAGGTTCGAATATCCAACCAAACATAATCAAAAGCGGGAGCAGAGCTGTTCGACTGCAAGTAGGTGTGAATGTCCTGCCATAATTACTCACAAACGGGTAAGAAAAGGTAGTATTGCCAGACCATACATGATCAAAACAGGGAGCGGAGGTGGTTTAGCTGCAAAAAGGGGTGAATGTCCAACTAAAGTTCAAATATATTAACAAAAGCGGGAGGAGAGGTCTTCGGATTAGAGTGGTTGAAATTTCCAACCATAATCTATAAAATGTGGTGGAAAAAAAAAGGTGTGAAGGAATGAATTTTATAGCAAAATCCGAAATCATGCATAACTCCGCAAAAGGAACGTATTGCTCAACCAAAGGGATGCTTCTTTCTCATTCAGGGTAATATGAGGAACTTTATGCTTGATACATTTTAGACATGGATAACTATGAAGGACAAAGCAATTTTAACTTGGTTTGAGCAAAGCAATTCATTTTATAGGAAAATCCGAAATCGTGCAGGACTCATGAAAGTAAGCTTATTCTCGGATTCCTGATCCTCCAGTGTTGCTCTTTCCTATGCTGCAAAATACAGCCTTGTTCTTTGTTGAAATAGATATAGACATTGATAAATATGAAGGACAAAGCAGTTTCCACTTTGTTTGAGTGAAGGAATTAATTTTATAGCAAAATCCCAAATCAAGCAGAACGTATGAAAATAAGCGTGTTTTCGGATTCCTGATCCTTCAGTGTTGCTATTTCTTCTACTGCAAAATACAATGTTGTTCTTTGTTGAAGTCAATCTAGACATTGATAAATATGAAGGACAAAGCAGTTTTAACATAGTTTGAGTAAAGGAATTCATTTTATACATAAAATCCCAAATCATGCAGAACGTATGAAAATAAGCTTATTCTCGGATTCCTGTTCCTTCAAGTGTTGCTCTGTCTACTACTGCAAAATACAATGTTGTTCTTTGTTGAAGTCGATCTAGACATTGATAAATATGAAGGACAAAGCAGTTTTAACTTGGTTTGAGTGAAGGAATTCATTTTATACATAAAATCCCAAATCATGCAGAACGTATGAAAATAAGCTTATTCTCGGATTACTGATCCTTCAGTGATGCTCTTTCTTCTACTGCAAAATCCAGTGTTGTTCTTTGTTGAAGTCAATCTAGACATTGATAAATATGAAGGACAAAGTAGTTTTAACATAGTTTGAGTGAAAGCATTCATTTATAGTAAAATCAATAATCGGATTCCTAAACCTTTTGATTTGCTCTTTCTTTACTGCAAAGTACAATGTTGTTCTTTGTTGAAGTCGATCTAGACATTGATAAATATGAAGGACAAAGCAGTTTTCACTTGGTTTGAGTGAAGGATTTGCAGCTGAAAACCTCCCGCTCCCGCTTTCGAGCCTTTTCTTACCCGGTTTTTAGAAATTATGGTTGGACATTCAGACCTTGAAGCCGAAGACCTCCACGCCCTCTTTTGATCATACATTGTCGGGCATTCGCACCTTGTCTTACCCGCTTTTTACAAACTATAGTCAGACATTCACACCTTGCAGCTGAACCACCTCAGCTCCCTGTTTTGATCATGAATGGTCTGGCAATACTACCTTTTCTTACCCGTTTGTGAGTAATTATGGCTGGACATTCACACCTACTTGCAGTCGAACAGCTCTGCTCCCGCTTTTGATGGTATATATTCGGGCATTCGAACCTTTTCTTAACTGCTTTTTGCAAACTTTGGTCGGACGTTCACACCTTCTTGCAGCCGAACACCTCCGCTTCCGCTTTTGATGGTATATATTCGGGCATTCGAACCTTTTCTTAGCAGCTTTTTACAAACCATGGTTGAACTTTCACACCTTCTTGTAGCCGAACACCTCCGCTCCCGCTTTTGATGGTGTATAGTCAGGTATTTGAACCTTTTCTTACCCGCTTTTTACAAACTATGGTCGGACATTCAAACCTTCTTGTAGCCAAAAACCTCCGCTCCCTCTTTTGATCATACATTGTCGGGCATTCGCACCTTTTCTTACCCGTTTTTTACAAACCATGGTCGGACTGTCACACATTCTTGTAGCCAAACACATCCGCTCCCGCTATTGATTGTGTACAGTCGGGTATTTTAACCTTTTCTTACCCGCTTTTTACCAACTATGGTCGGACATTCACACCGTCTTACAGCGGAACACCTCCGCACCCGCTTTTGATGGTGTATAGTCAGTTATTTGAACCTTTTCTTACCCGCTTTTTACAAACTATGGTCGGACATTCAAACTTTCTTGTAGCCGAAAACCTCCGCTCCCTCTTTTGATCATACATTGTCGGGCATTCGCACCTTTTCTTACCCGTTTTTTACAAACCATGGTCGGACTGTCACACATTCTTGTAGCCAAACACATCCGCTCCCGCTATTGATTGTGTACAGTCGGGTATTTTAACCTTTTCTTACCCGTTTTTTACCAACTATGGTCGGACATTCACACCTTCTTACAGCGGAACACCTCCGCTCCCTCTTTTGATGGTGTATGTTTGGGCATTCGACCCTTTTCTTACTCGCTTTTTACAAACTATGCTCGGACATTCAAACCTTCTTGTAGCCGAACACATCCACTCCTGCTTTTGATGATGTATGGTTGGGCATTAAAACCTACTTGTTGCCCGCTTTTCATTAATTTTGGGTGGACATTCACACCTTGTCACAGCCAAACACCTCCGCTCCCTGTTTTGATCATGTATGGTTGGACATTCGCACCTTTTCTCACCCGCTTTTTGCCAACTATGGTCGGATGTTCACAGCTTCCTCTCCACCATACTTGTATGGTGGGATATTCACACCCACTTGCATCCGAAGACCTTTTGTTGATATTTAGTCGGTCATTCGCAGCTTACCCGCTTTTGGCAAACTATGGCCTTCATGCAGCCAAACACCTCTGATCTCGCTTTTGATGATGTAAGGTTGGGCATTCAGACCTTGCTTCACCTGCTTTTCACCAAATATAGTCGGACATTCACACCTTCTTGCAGCCGAACACTTCCGCTCCACCTTTTAGTGTTCTATCACACCTTTTTTTTCACCGCATTTTATAGATTATGGTTGGAAATTCTCAACCACTCTCATCCGAAGACCTCTCCTCCCGCTTTTGTTAATATATTTGAACTTTAGTCGGACATTCACACCTTCTTGCAGCTGAACCACCTCCGCTCCCTGTTTTGATCATGTATGGTCTGGCAATACTACCTTTTCTTACCCGTTTGTTAGTAATTATGGCTGGACATTCACACCTACTTGCAGCCGAACACCACCTCTCCCGCTTTTGATGATGTATGGACCGGCATTCTTACCTTTTCTAACACATTTTTCAGCAATTATGGTCGGAGATTCACACTTACTCACAGCCGAACAACTCCGCTCCCGCATTTGATGGTGTATAGTCGGGCATTCTCACCCTTTCTCATCAGCTTTTTGCAAATTATGATCTGACATTCACACCTGCTTTTGATAATGTATGGTTTGGCATTCGCACCTTTTCTTACCCATTTTTCAGTAATTATGGGTGGACATTCACACCTTCTTGCAGCTGAACACCTCCTCTCCCGCTATTGATTGTGTACAGTCGGGTATTTTAACCTTTTCTTACCCGCTTTTTACCAAATATGGTCGGACATTCACACCGTCTTACAGCGGAACACCTCTGCTCCCGCTTTTGATGGTGTATAGTCAGGCATTTGAACCTTTTCTTACCCGCTTTTTACAAACTATGGTCGGACATTCAAACCTTCTTGTAGCCGAAAACCTCCGCTCCCTCTTTTGATTATACATTGTTGGGCATTCGCACCTTATTTACAAACTATAGTCAGACATTCACACCTTGCAGCTGAGCCACCTCAGCTCCCTGTTTTGGTAGTGTATGTTCGGGCATTCGAACCTATTCTTACCCCCTTTTTACAAACTATGCTCGGAGATTCACACCTACTCACAGCCGAACAACTCCGCTCCCGCATTTGATGATGTCTTGGCCGGCATTCTAGTCTCTTCTAACACATTTTTCAGCAATTATGGTTGGACATTCACACCTACTCACAGCCGAACACTTCCGCTCCCGCATTTGATGTTGTATAGCCGGGCATTCTCACCCTTTCTCATCAGCTTTTTGCAAATTATGATCTGACATTCACACCTACTTGCAGTCGAACAGCTCTGCTCCCGCTTTTGATTATGTTTGGTTGGATATTCGAACCTTTTCTTAACTGCTTTTTACAAACTTTGGTCGGACGTTCACACCTTCTTGCAGCCGAACACATCCACTTCCACTTTTGATGGTATATATTCGGGCATTCGAACCTTTTCTTACCCGCTTTTTACAAACCGTGGTCGGACTTTCACACCTTCTTGTAGCCAAAAAACTCCGCTCCCGCTATTGATTGTGTACAGTTGGGTATTTTAACCTTTTCTTACCCGCTTTTTACCAACTATGGTCGGACATTTACACCTTCTTACAGCGGAACACCTCCGCTCCCTCTTTTGATGGTCTATGTTCGGGCATTCAAACCTTTTCTTACCCGCTTTTTACAAACTATGGTCGGACATTCAAACCTTCTTGTAGCCGAACACATCCACTCCTGCTTTTGATGATGTATGGTTGGGCATTTTCACCTTTTCTTACCCATTTTTCAGTAATTATGGGTGGACATTCACACCTTCTTGCAGCTGAACAACTCCTCTCCCGCTTATGATCATGTGCGGTTTGATATTCGAAAATTTTCTTTCATGTTTTAAAGCAATTATTGATGGACATTCAAATCTTCTTGTAGCCAAACACATCCACTCCTGCTTTTGATGATGTATGGTAACCTTTTCTTACCCGCTTTTTACAAACTATGGTCGGACATTCAAACCTTCTTGTAGCCAAAAACCTCCGCTCCCTCTTTTGATCATACATTGTCGGGCATTCGCACCTTATCTTACCCGCTTTTTACAAACTATAGTCAGACATTCACACCTTGCAGCTGAACCACCTCCGCTCCCTGTTTTGATCATGTATGGTCTGGCAATACTACCTTTTCTTACCCGTTTGTGAGTAATTAATCCCAAAATATTGAGCATAAAATAAGTCTTTATGCTGATGATGTATTACTTTTCCTTCAGAACTCACAGACGTCTCTCAGTCACACGATCACACTCATAAATAAATTCTCAGCACTTTCTGACTACTCTATCAACTGGTCTAAGACCACAGTTCTGCCCATTAACTGTAGGGTCCATAATATACCTGCGATCACTTTACAGTCAGGAAATATTAGATATTTAGGCATAAACATTTCCTCCAGGCTCTCAGAGCTAACAAAGCTAAATTATGTGCAATTATTAAAGACAGTAGAGGATGATCTCTCGTTGGAAGTCCTTACCTATATCACTTATGGGGAGAGTTACATCCATTAAAATGATGATACTACCAAAAGTTAACTATTTGTTCTCAATGATCTGGTTTAAGTCACTAGATTCATGCATCTCCAAATTTCTGTGGAAAAACAAACCACCACGTATTAGTTTAAAAACCCTACAGAAGACCAAGGACAGTGGTGGATTAGATTTACCTCATTTTCAGCACTATTCCTTAGACAATAGGTTACAATATATATCAAAATGGTTTAAACCTTGTTGTTGTCACAGTTCCCAGAGACGTTGTAATCGTTGAGGATTCTATATTCACCCCCTCATTAGAGGCACGTAATGCAGATTGATGACGCTGAATCTTCTTCTCTGTTCATTGCTGGCATCATTCCCAGCATCGTAAGTGTTCGTGGCATTGTTAGCCTCTTCTGCTGGATCTTGATATCGAGAATCCTTTTGTATTTCTGGTTTGTCAGTCCTCTGTCTTCGTTCACCGGAGTCTTCGTCTTTTTGTCCTTGAGTTTGGTGATTTTTTCTTCTTTTGATGCCTTGACACAATGTGACAGGTGATACCACGTGGGAGATCCTGTAACTTGGATTGCTGTCCCTGTGCTGCGAAATGGCTGTGCTGCTCAAATGGTCTCTCCTTCATCATGGTTACATGCTGCTATTCCGACATCTCGCCATTCCGACATGGGTCTCCAATTGTCGGAATGGCGACACTTAATTTTTTATCAAACGTCCCACCATTCCGACACTTTTTTCCTCCTATGGTCGGAATGGCGGTATGTTTTTTGTTTTTTTTAACATACCGCCATTCCGACAGTTCCTTTTAATAGCCTATTTTTTACCCAAAACATTTTGCACTAATGATATGCCGGCGCAAATACGCCCTAAAGTTTGGCGCACAAGCTTTGCACATGCAGAGGCCACAGCCTCGCAAACAAACTTTAATAATCTATTATCAAAATCCCCTGAATTTCAAATATAAAAATACAGATATTAATGTAACTCTGGCGAGACTGAAACTGATTAAGCAGAAATACAGTGTCAGTGAGCTGTCACAGCAGCCAGCTGGAGCGGAGCTCTCCACAGAGCCCATGCGTCTTTTGCACGCTGTCATCATATGCAAAAGTAATAATTGCAATTACAGATATCACGGCTACTGCACAGGACACAGTTGCGAGCACTCTGCCTTGCCTTGCCAATAGGAGAAGAGAGAAATGACAGCATAGAACGTATAAAACACAACAAAATGCAGTAAAAATGTTTATTCATGTTATTCACGTGATTTATGAGTACTCACTCCAATTTTGGGAAGCGCGGATGGGTTTTGCGCATTTGGCACAAACACACAGCCGCAACGGTTGTAGCTTTATACAGCCTGTTGATATCTTAAGGACCTAACTGGTCACACCTGGGAGTAAATGTCATGTAGAGATTGTTTTTACATGACATTACAGCTGAACATATAGCTTTCATCCACAAACCAACGTGGGAGAGCCCGAAGACGCATGTGCCAGACGCACATAGGCATGCGTAAAACCAATTTTGACCACTTCATACTGTTTATTTGCTTTCTTTTAGTTAACTTTCGTTTCTTTTGGATTCTTGTGCGTGTTATGGAGCCGTTTTGGTCCATGTTTGTAAGCCTTTTTTTCCTGGATTAAATTTTCGGAAGTTGAAACAAGTGGCATTGGAGTGTGTGATTGAAAACCACCGCGGACTGCTTCTCCTCCTCCAGTTGCCGAGACTTTGTGTTTTTAATAACTCTTGTCTATAAACATGTGTTAAACATATAAATTGCATGAACAGAAAGAAGGGACTCACCTGTTGAGTAACACACATTTCCTTATACGGAAAGCCTTGTCGGAATGGTGGGACATTTGAACGTCAGAATAGCGGGATGTCGCAATGGTGGGATGTCGGAATGGTGGGACGTTTGCATGTCGGAATGGTGGGATGTCGGAATGGTGGGATGTCGGAATGGTGGGATGTCGGAATAGCGGGATGTCGGAATGGCGGGATTTCGGAATGGGTGTTGCCACCCCCTTCATCATATACACAGTTATTTATACATCCCCTTCCACCATGAAGCGTTGTCCCTTTTTGTTTCTCTCTTTGTTCTTAAAATGCTGTTATGCATGTCTAAACCAATCCATTAAATTAGATCATTTTGGCAGTAAAGCGATCTACAATGTGCTTGGTCGCAAAGCTGCTCATCTGTGGTAAACAGCTCTTCAGAAAGGCATTCTTCAATTGATTTCACTAATTCTATGTAATAATTTTGTGATTTCCTACAAAACTACACTTCTTCTCCCATCTGTCTGAGTATTTAATATTGTCTGGGTCCCGTTAAAACATGTATTTTTCCCATCTAATTCCTTGTTTGCTTTAAAACAAGTATTCCCCATTTTCTATCCCTTCAGTAGCCAACCAGTTTGTATGGAGTACACTGGAGCAACTTGACTGATCAGTAAAACACTGCTTTTGTTGTCACCGCAAGGCTTCCCCCATCGGTTGTTTCACTGAGACACTACTGAGTAACTATAACTCAACACAGTTTATACACATAACATTCATATACATACTAACAAACAAACAAACAAACAATTATTTATCGCAATTTTCTCATCTCTGTTTGAACGTACACCCAGGTAAATATTCCTGTAGTCTTCTCATACCGACTATGGACCCATTCATTGTTTAACTTCACTGTTTTGCAAATCCTAATTGAATATTACACATTGACATTGAATTTTACTTGATAAGCAGGTCTTCATTGCATTCAGCAGCCTATATGTGAGCATCTATGTGTAAGCTGTTCTTCTTTGCATTTATCAGCAGCAAGCAATTCTTCATTGCACATGCATATGAAAATAGTAAAACAATTCCAATGCGTTAGCGAAACCTTCTATATCAGGAGTGTCCATCATGATGCTGGGAATAGAACCTCTTTCCCAGAATAGTTCAACCTTCATTACTCAACTGATCATAACTCCGCAATGAGCACATTTCAAAGTATCATTCCTCTACATATATTCAAAAATCTATGTGTAAATGTTTAATATTTCTTATATTTGTTGATGTCATTCTGTGTGCATGTGGCCTAAACCCAATCTCTGTGTGGCAATTTTAATTTAAACAAGTTGAACTCTGCCTCTGATCATTTAAAAAAGGTGTGTACCAATATCAACCTTTCTCAGGTAATTACAGATCCTACAAAACCAAAGAGATCCTTCAAGGTTGTCCCTGATTGGCTCAATCTTAACAAATCAAAGGTAGAAAATCGGCAGTATCCGAACTTGGTGTTAGTTATCACTGCTCAATAGCCTGTATCAGAATTGCAAAAATGAAAACATTAGGTCCACGCTTGGTATCCAGATCCTGAAACATCTCCATGAGCAGGCTTTTTTTTAACTGATCTGTTGAATAGTTATATGACACTGTTAAAATCCCAGATGAAGATCTAGCACTTGACCATTTTTGTAAATCTTCTAATTCCATAGTTGATAAACACGCCCCTTTTAAAAAGTATAGAACTTAGAACAGGTCTATCCCTGGCTTTCGGCAGAACTGTCTTCTTTACTTTTTTTTCCCCTTGTCCTGTTCAGCATTATGTCAGAAGAATTGTAGTCTGAATACCTTTGATGCCAAACAGATTTGTTTTAGAAAGGGAAGTTTTATAAATGTAAAGCTCCCCTTGATGCCAATTTATTTATTTCTGTTTACAATATATGACATGAACTGAACTGAACCGGACCGGGGGACAAGGAAAGAAGAAGAGGAAAGAAGAGGAAACAGAACAAAAATAGAAACAAAAACCAGACAACCAGCTGCTACACCTGTAAAAAATAAAACAGACAACAATCCATGGCCTATGAGGGGAATCCAGCCTTAGCGCCACCAGGAGCACCGGAAAGCAGACAAGCAGAGAAAAAACAAACACACAAACAAACAAAAACAAGCACAAGAAGCGGCAATCGCATACAACACAGCTGTGGATATAGATGACCTGAGACGACATGATAATACATCAACTGCTTAGTGACCATGCTACTGGACTAATGAATGTGTGTGTGTGTGTGTGAGAACATGCAACACCCATGGCACAGGACCTACATGATAACCGTGCTTAGTTATGAGTGTATAAGCGTACAGGGCCACAATCCACAGCCCCCCCCCAACCAATCAGAAGCAGGCAGAGAGGGCCACAAGACCCAGGCCACCAGCAGCCCCCACAGAGCACAGAACCCAGGCAGCCCACCGCAGGGGCAACCACGCATCCACCCAGAAGACTGCAGAGGAAGCCCCCGGAAAGAGCCCCCATAAGCATAGGGCAGAGGCACTCCGGGAACCAGGGGCAACAGCCCATCGACCCCGCCAGGCCCCAGCCGCCCAGACATGGGCCGTGCACTGGACCTGGGCCCCAGGAGCCCGAGCGCCCCCAAACCCCCCGGCAGAGGCCCCACCCAATACCCAGGAGGGCCAAGCGCCCCAGACAGCCACAAACTGGGTCAGCGCCTGCCCCAGCGCCCCTGGCCAAGTGCCCTGGGAGTCAAGACGTGCCCACAGGTGGGTGAAGTCGCGAGCAGTGGGGAGAGGCAACGCTGATGCCCCATCGGGAGAAACACAGGCAGGCCAGGCGACAGCAAGTCCCAGATCCAGGCCCAATCATTACCACACACACTTTCACGTCCCATACATCCACACATCCACACATCCTACCTCCCTCGACTCTGCTGGGGTGTAGTGCAGCGGGCACACCAGGAGGCCAGCAACCCTCCAGCCACCACAGACCCCGAACCAGCAGAACAATTAATTAATCCTCCTGGCCCCTCCTGCCCCGAGCAGACACCAGGAAGCAGGGGTGTGCGAAGAAGACCCCTCCCCTCACCCTTCTGGCTCTTCAATATTTTCTAATAGTGAGCAATTAAAATTGAGGGGCAGCCAAACTTGTAGAACTGGGAGCGCGGCACTCTGGGCAGCCTACATACCCAAAGAGCCCCGCCCACCAGATGCCACTCAGTGTAACCACCCCCCAAGACCTAATGTGTGTGTGTGAGTGTGTTTGATAAGTAGTAATGTCTAAGGTGTAATTAAAACAGGGGCAGGGAACTGCAGAGTGCAACCAAAGGGGACCACCTACGTGGCCCCATCCACTACACCCCACCGAACACACACGCCCCCAAAACCCTTCATGTGTGAGTGTGTGCTGTGTACAGGAGCCAGAAGGGAGAGGGGTATGGGGATATATACCGGGGGAGCTACTCTCCCCCAGAGAGGGCAGCCAGGGACTGGCTGCAATAGGCATCCCCGCTACCTGGGAGCCAACAATGGGCAGGAGGGCCTGATGTCCACCAGGCTCGGGGCCTGCAGCGACCATATTCCGGGAGCTACTGTACCCCCAGAAGGTACCCATCCCGCCCCACCCCACTCAACCCAACCCCCCCCAGGAGGACCTCTACAAAAAACAAACAAACAAACCACCCGGTCACACCAGTTGCAGCAGCCTGGGCCTGAGACCCACCATCACCCAGCAACCCACCACCACCACTATGTGATAAAACTAATCAGAGGGGACCAGAGAGAATGAAATTCAGCCAATTGATGTTTTGAGGAGGCAGACATTGTTTCCATGCTAATATAATCTAAAAGAAAATTTCTAAACTGGTTAATACACAGATTGTTCTTCGCTTTCCAGTTCATGAGAATAGTTTTCTTTGCGATACATATCACTGTGACAACCATGTGTGCTGAGTTAATTTCCATGTTGATGTTGTCTAAGTCACCCAGTATGCACAGTGTGGGGCATGCAGGGATGCTACACTTTAGCCATGTTGACAGGTCCTCACAGACTTCAAGCCAGAACTTCTGGACAGGCGCAGAAAACCACAAAGCGTGTGCATAATCATCAGGTGTGTTATCTGTGCAATGTGAGCAGATGTTTGAGTGTGTTAGACCCATCCTGAACATCCTTTGTCCTGTATAGTGTGTTCTATGAAGGATTTTGTATTGTATGAGCTGTAAATTAGGATTTCGAGTCTTTATGAAGGTGTTCAAACATATTTGTGGTTAGAAGCTATGACCAGAACTGATGGATAAATCTGCCTCCCATTTTGAGGATGGAAGAGACATTGTGTCATCTATCTTAGACAATAATTTATATATTTTTGATAGTAGTTTTGGGGTACAGCTGCTTAGAAATTCTGCTACCCTAGTCGGGGGTTGTAAGTCTGGTTGGTGGAGGATATATCCATCCATCCATCCATCATCTGCCGCTTATCCGGGGGTCGGGTCGCGGGGGCAGCAGCTTGAGCAGAGAAACCCAGACGTCTCTGTCCCCGGCCACTTCCTCCAGCTCTTCCGGGGGGACCCCGAGGCGTTCCCAGGCCAGCCGAGAGACATAGTCTCTCCAACGTGTCCTGGGTCTCCCCCGGGGTCTCCTCCCAGTGGGACGTGCCCGGAACACCTCCCCAGGGAGGCGCCCAGGGGGCATCCTAACCAGATGCCCGAGCCACCTCATCTGACTCCTCTCAATGCGGAGGAGCAGCGGTTCTACTCCGAGCCCCTCCCGGATGACTGAGCTTCTCACCCTATCTCTAAGGGAGAGCCCAGACACCCTGCGGAGGAAACCCATTTCGGCCGCTTGTATTCGCGATCTTGTTCTTTCGGTCACTACCCACAACTCGTGACCATAGGTGAGGATGGGAACGTAGATTGACCAGTAAGTAGAGAGCTTCGCCTTCTGGCTCAGCTCCCTCTTCACAACGACGGGTCGGTGCAGAGCCTGCAACACTGCAGGCGCCGCACCGATCCGCCCGTCAATCTCCCGCTCCATTCGTCCGTCACTCGTGAACAAGACCCCGAGATACTTGAACTCCTCCTCTTGGGGAAGGATCTCATTCCCGACCCGGAGAGAGCATTCCACCCTTTTCCGGCTGAGAACCATAGTCTCGGATTTGGAGGTGCTGATTCTCATCCCAGCCGCTTCACACTCGGCTGCGAATCACTCCAGTGAGAGCTGAAGGTCACGGCCTGACGACGCTAACAGAACCACATCATCTGCAAAAAGCAGAGACCCGATTCTGAGGTCGCCAAATGGGACACCCTCAACGCCCTGGCTCCGCCTAGAAATTCTGTCCATAAAAGTTAGGAACAGAATCGGTGACAAAGGGCAGCCCTGACGGAGTCCAACTCTCACCGGAAACGTATCCGACTTACTGCCGGCAATGCGGACCAAACTCTGGCACCGGTCATACAGAGACCGAACGGCCCCTATCAAGGGGTCCGGCACTCCATATTCCCGGAGCACCCCCCACAGGACTCCACGAGGGACACGGTCGAACGCTTTCTCCAAGTCCACAAAACACATGTAGACTGGTTGGGCGAACTCCCATGCACCCTCCAGGATCCTGCCGAGGGTATAGAGCTGGTCCACTGTTCCACGGCCAGGACGAAAGCCACACTGCATCTCCTGAATCCGAGGCTCGATTATCCGACGGATCCTCCTCTCCAATACCCCCGAATAGACCTTACCAGGGAGGCTGAGGAGTGTGATACCCCTATAGTTGGAACACACCCTCCGGTCCCTCTTTTTAAAGAGGGGGACCACCACCCCAATTGGCCAAGCCAAGACAGCCCTACAACATCCAGAGCCTTGAGAAACTCAGGACGGACCTCATCCACCCCCGGGGCCTTGCCACCGAGGAACTTTTTAACCACCTCGGCAACCTCAGCCCCAGAAATGGGAGGCCCCGTCTCCGAGCTCTCCGACTCTGCCTCTTCCGAGCACGTGTTGGTAGGATTGAGGAGTTCCTCGAAGTACTCCCCCCACCGACTCACAACATCCCTAGTTGAGGTCAGCAAAGCCCCGTCCGCACTGTAAACAGTGTTGACTGTGATCCGCTTCCCCCCCCTGAGACGCCGGATGGTGGACCAGAATCTTTTCGAGGCCGTCCGGAAATCGTTCTCCATGGTCTCACCGAACTCCTCCCAGGCCCGAGTTTTTGCCTCAGCAACCGCCGAAGCCGCGGCCCGTCTGGCCCGTCGGTACCTATCAGCTTCTTCCAGGGTCCCACTGGCCAAAAAGGCCCGATAGGACTCCTTCTTCAGCTTGACGGCTTCCCTCACCACTGGTGTCCACCAGCAGGTTCGAGAGTTGCCGCCACGACAGGCACCGACCACCTTACGGCCACAACTCCGACCAGCTGCCTCAGCAATGGAGTCACGGAACATGGCCCATTCAATGTCCCCCACCTCAAATATGATTGAAGCTCTGCCGGAGGTGGGAGTTAAAGCTCCTTCTGACGGGGGATTCTGACAAACGCTCCCAGCAGACCCTCACAATACGTTTGGGCCTGCCAGGTCTGATCGGCATCCTCCCCCACCAGCGGAGCCAACTCACCACCAGGTGGTGATCAGTTGACAGCTCCGCCCCTCTCTTCACCCGAGTGTCCAGGACATACGGCCGCAAGTCCGATGATACAACCACAAAGTCGATCATCGAACTGCGGCCAAGGGTGTCCTGGTGCCAAGTGCACATATGGACACCCTTATGCCTGAACATGGTGTTCGTTATGGACAGTCTATGACTGGCACAGAAGTCCAACAACATAACACCACTCTGATTCAGATCGGGGGGGCCGTTCTTCCCAATCACACCCCTCCAGGTCTCACTGTCATTGCCCACGTGAGCATTGAAGTCCCCCAGCAGAATGAGGGAGTCTCCGGTAGGAGCATTCTCCAGTTCCTCCCCCAGAGACTCCAAAAAGGGTAGGTACTCTGAACTGCTGTTTGGCGCATAGGCACAAACAACAGTCAGGACTCGTCCCCCCACCCAAGGCGGAGGGAGGCTACCCTCTCGTTCACTGGGGTAAACCCCAATGTACTGGCACACAGCCGGGGGGCAATAAGTATGCCCACACCTGCTCTGCGCCTCTCACCACGGGCAACTCCAGAGTGGAAGAGAGTCCAACCCCTCTCAAGAGTACTGGTTCCAGATCCCAAGCCGTACATCGAGGTGAGTCCGACTATATCTAACGGTCTGATGAAGTTTCAACAATAAACAACAAACTTTGTATTATGAGAAAGAACCAGACTCATTCTTTAGGAATCCGAAAATAAGCTCTATTTTACGAGTTATGCACGAATTCGGATTCTCCTATAAAACGAATTCCTTAACTCAAACCAAGTTAAGACTGCTTTGTCCTTCATATTTATTCATGTCTAATCAAGTTTCAATGATAAACAACGTTGTACTTTGTAGAATGAGAAAGAACTTCTTCAGCAATAAGCATCACTCGACAAATGACGAAATACAGATTTTGCTATAAAATTAATTGCTATCAGCCTGACTTAAAACTGTTTGTCTTCCATATTTATCCACTTCAAATCAAGTTTAAACAATTAAAAAAAATTTGTAGTTTGAGAAAGAACAACTTAATCTTGAGCAATCAGTATAAAAAGAAGGTAAGCAAAGGTGCGAATGTCAAACCATACATGATCAAAACAGGGAGCGGAGGTGTTTGGCTGAGACAAGGTGTGAATGTCCACCCATAATTAATGAAAAGCGGGCAACAAGTAGGTTTGAATGCCCAACCATACATCATCAAAAGCAGGAGTGGATATGTTCGGCTACAAGAAGGTTTGAACGTCTGACCATAGTTTGTAAAAAGCGGGTAAGAAAAGGTTCAAATGCCCGAACATACACCATCAAAGGAGGGAGCGGAGGTGTTCCGCTGTAAGAAGGTGTGAATGTCCGACCATAGTTGGTAAAAAACGGGTAAGAAAAGGTTAAAATACCCGACTGTACACAATCAGTAGCGGGTGCGGAGTTGTTCGGCTACTAAAAGGTGTGAAAGTACGACCATGGTTTGTAAAAAGCGGGTAAGAAAAGGTGCGAATGCCCGAAAATGTATGATCAAAAGAGGGAGCGGAGGTGTTCGGCTGCAAGAAGGTGTGAATGTACACCCATAATTACTGAAAAATGGGTAAGAAAAGGTGCAAATGCCTAACTATACATAATCAAAAGCAGGAGTGGATGTGTTCGGCTCCAAAAAGGGTTGAATGTCTGACCATAGTTTGTAAAAAGCAGGTAAGAAAAGGTTTGACTGCCCGAACATACACCATCAAAAGAGGGAGCGGAGGTGTTCCGCTGTAAGAAGGTGTGAATGTCCGACCATAGTTGGTAAAAAGCGGGTAAGAAAAGGTTAAAATACCCGACTGTACACAATCAATAGCGGGAGCGGAGTTGTTCGGCTACTAAAAGATGTGAAAGTCCGACTATGGTTTGTAAAAAGCGGGTAAGAAAAGGTGCTAATGCCCGACAATGTATGATCAAAAGAGGGAGTGGAGGTTTTCGGCTGTAAGAAGGTCTGAATGTCCAACTATAATTTGTAAAAACCGGGTAAGAAAAGGCTTGAAAGCCCGACTATACACCATCATAAGCGGGAGAGGAGGTGTTCATCTGCAAGAAGGTGTGAATGTCCACCCATAATTACTGAAAAATGGGTAAGAAAAGGTGCGAATGCCCAAACATACATCATCAAAAGCAGGAGTGGATGTGTTGGGCTACAAGAAGGTTTGAAAGTCCAACCATAGTTTGTAAAAAACGGGTAAGAAAAGGTGCGAATGCCCGACAATGTATGATCAAAAGAGGGAGCGGAGGTTTTTGGCTACAAGAAGGTTTGAATGTCCGACCATAGTTTGTAAAAAGCAGGTAAGAAAAGGTTCAAATGCCTGACAATACACCATCAAAAGCGGGAGCGGAGGTGTTCCGCTGTAAGACGGTGTGAATGTCCGACCATAGTTGGTAAAAAGCGGGTAAGAAAAGGTTAAAATACCCGACTGTACACAATCAATAGCGGGAGCGGAGTTGTTCGGCTACATGAAGGTGTGAAAGTCCAACCATGGTTTGTAAAAAGCTGCTAAGAAAAGGTTCGAATGCCCGAATATATACCATCAAAAGCGGAAGCGGAGGTGTTCGGCTGCAAGAAGGTGTGAACGTCCGACCAAAGTTTGTAAAAAGCAGTTAAGAAAAGGTTCGAATATCCAACCAAACATAATCAAAAGCGGGAGCAGAGCTGTTCGACTGCAAGTAGGTGTGAATGTCCAGCCATAATTACTCACAAACGGGTAAGGAAAGGTAGTATTGCCAGACCATACATGATCAAAACAGCGAGCTGAGGTGGTTCAGCACCAAGGTGTGAATGTCTGACTATAGTTTGTAAAAAGCGGGTAAGATAAGGTGCGAATGCCCGACAATGTATAATCAAAAGAGGGAGCAGAGGTTTTCGGCTACAAGAAGGTTTGAATGTCCGACCATAGTTTGTAAAAAGCGGGTAAGAAAAGGTTCAAATGCCTGACTATACACCATCAAAAGCGGGAGCGGAGATGTTCCGCTGTAAGACGGTGTGAATGTCCGACCATAGTTGGTAAAAAGCGGGTAAGAAAAGGTTAAAATACCCGACTGTACACAATCAATAGCGGGAGCGGAGTTGTTCGGCTACTAAAAGATGTGAAAGTCCGACTATGGTTTGTAAAAAGCGGGTAAGAAAAGGTGCTAATGCCCGACTGTACACAATCAATAGCGGGAGAGGAGGTGTTCAGCTGCAAGAAGGTGTGAATGTCCACCCATAATTACTGAAAAATGGGTAAGAAAAGGTGCGAATGCCCAACCATACATTATCAAAAGCAGGTGTGAATGTCAGATCATAATTTGCAAAAAGCTGATGAGAAAGGGTGAGAATGCCCGACTATACACCATCAAATGCGGGAGCGGAGTTGTTCGGCTGTGAGTAAGTGTGAATCTCCGACCATAATTGCTGAAAAATGTGTTAGAAAAGGTAAGAATGCCGGTCCATACATCATCAAAAGCGGGAGAGGTGGTGTTCGGCTGCAAGTAGGTGTGAATGTCCAGCCATAATTACTAACAAACGGGTAAGAAAAGGTAGTATTGCCAGACCATACATGATCAAAACAGGGAGCGGAGGTGGTTCAGCTGCAAGAAGGTGTGAATGTCCGACTAAAGTTTAAATATATTAACAAAAGCGGGAGGAGAGGTCTTCGGATGAGAGTGGTTGAGAATTTCCAACCATAATCTATAAAATGCGGTGAAAAAAAAGGTGTGATAGAACACTAAAAGGTGGAGCGGAAGTGTTCGGCTGCAAGAAGGTGTGAATGTCCGACTATATTTGGTGAAAAGCAGGTGAAGCAAGGTCTGAATGCCCAACCTTACATCATCAAAAGCGAGATCAGAGGTGTTTGGCTGCATGAAGGCCATAGTTTGCCAAAAGCGGGTAAGCTGCGAATGACCGACTAAATATCAACAAAAGGTCTTCGGATGCAAGTGGGTGTGAATATCCCACCATACAAGTATGGTGGAGAGGAAGCTGTGAACAGCCGACCATAGTTGGCAAAAAGCGGGTGAGAAAAGGTGCGAATGTCCAACCATACATGATCAAAACAGGGAGCGGAGGTGTTTGGCTGTGACAAGGTGTGAATGTCCACCCAAAATTAATGAAAAGCGGGCAACAAGTAGGTTTGAATGCCCAACCATACATCATCAAAAGCAGGAGTGGATGTGATCGGCTACAAGAAGGTTTGAATGTCCGAGCATAGTTTGTAAAAAGCGTGTAAGAAAAGGTTCGAATGCCCAAACATACACCATCAAAAGAGGGAGAGGAGGTGTTCCGCTGTAAGAAGGTGTGAATGTCCGACCATAGTTTGTAAAAAATGGGAAAGAAAAGGTTAAAATACCCGACTGTACACAATCAATAGCGGGAGCGGATGTGTTTGGCTACAAGAATGTGTGACAGTCCGACCATGGTTTGTAAAAAACGGGTAAGAAAAGGTGCGAATGCCCGACAATGTATTATCAAAAGAGGGAGCGGAGGTTTTCGGCTACAAGAAGGTTTGAATGTCCGACCATAGTTTGTAAAAAGCGGGTAAGAAAAGGTTAAAATACCCAACTGTACACAATCAATAGCGGGAGAGGAGGTGTTCAGCTGCAAGAAGGTGTGAATGTCCACCCATAATTACTGAAAAATGGGTAAGAAAAGGTGCGAATGCCCAACCATACATTATCAAAAGCAGGTGTGAATGTCAGATCATAATTTGCAAAAAGCTGATGAGAAAGGGTGAGAATGCCCGACTATACACCATCAAATGCGGGAGCGGAGTTGTTCGGCTGTGAGTAAGTGTGAATCTCCGACCATAATTGCTGAAAAATGTGTTAGAAAAGGTAAGAATGCCGGTCCATACATCATCAAAAGCGGGAGAGGTGGTGTTCGGCTGCAAGTAGGTGTGAATGTCCAGCCATAATTACTAACAAACGGGTAAGAAAAGGTAGTATTGCCAGACCATACATGATCAAAACAGGGAGCGGAGGTGGTTCAGCTGCAAGAAGGTGTGAATGTCCGACTAAAGTTCAAATATATTAACAAAAGCGGGAGGAGAGGTCTTCGGATGAGAGTGGTTGAGAATTTCCAACCATAATCTATAAAATGCGGTGAAAAAAAAGGTGTGATAGAACACTAAAAGGTGGAGCGGAAGTGTTCGGCTGCAAGAAGGTGTGAATGTCCGACTATATTTGGTGAAAAGCAGGTGAAGCAAGGTCTGAATGCCCAACCTTACATCATCAAAAGCGAGATCAGAGGTGTTTGGCTGCATGAAGGCCATAGTTTGCCAAAAGCGGGTAAGCTGCGAATGACCGACTAAATATCAACAAAAGGTCTTCGGATGCAAGTGGGTGTGAATATCCCACCATACAAGTATGGTGGAGAGGAAGCTGTGAACAGCCGACCATAGTTGGCAAAAAGCGGGTGAGAAAAGGTGCGAATGTCCAACCATACATGATCAAAACAGGGAGCGGAGGTGTTTGGCTGTGACAAGGTGTGAATGTCCACCCAAAATTAATGAAAAGCGGGCAACAAGTAGGTTTGAATGCCCAACCATACATCATCAAAAGCAGGAGTGGATGTGATCGGCTA
This sequence comes from Leuresthes tenuis, assembly GCF_036924035.1. Taxonomy (NCBI): domain Eukaryota; kingdom Metazoa; phylum Chordata; class Actinopteri; order Atheriniformes; family Atherinopsidae; genus Leuresthes; species Leuresthes tenuis. The sequence continues at coordinate 10,502,545 of NW_027325369.1, forward strand.
CAAGAAGGTTTGAATGTCCGAGCATAGTTTGTAAAAAGCGTGTAAGAAAAGGTTCGAATGCCCAAACATACACCATCAAAAGAGGGAGAGGAGGTGTTCCGCTGTAAGAAGGTGTGAATGTCCGACCATAGTTGGTAAAAAACGGGTAAGAAAAGGTTAAAATACCCGACTGTACACAATCAATAGCGGGAGCGGATGTGTTTGGCTACAAGAATGTTTGACAGTCCAACCATGGTTTGTAAAAAACGGGTAAGAAAAGGTGCAAATGCCCGACAATGTATGATCAAAAGAGGGAGCGGAGGTTTTCAGCTACAAGAAGGTTTGAATGTCCGACCATAGTTTGTAAAAAGCGGGTAAGAAAAGGTTCAAATGCCTGACTATACACCATCAAAAGCGGGAGCGGAGTTGTTCCGCTGTAAGACGGTGTGAATGTCCGACCATAGTTGGTAAAAAGCGGGTAAGAAAAGGTTAAAATACCTGACTGTACACAATCAATAGCGGGAGCGGAGTTGTTCGGCTACAAGAAGGTGTGAAAGTTCAACCATGGTTTGTAAAAAGCTGCTAAGAAAAGGTTCAAATGCCTGACTATACACCATCAAAAGCGGGAGCGGAGGTGTTCCGCTGTAAGACGGTGTGAATGTCCGACCATAGTTGTTAAAAAGCGGGTAAGAAAAGGTTAAAATACCCGACTGTACACAATCAATAGGGGGAGCGGAGTTGTTCGGCTACAAGAATGTGTGACAGTCCGACCATGGTTTGTAAAAAGCTGGTAAGAAAAGGTTCGAATGCCCGAATATATACCATCAAAAGCGGAAGCGGAAGTGTTCGGCTGCAAGAAGGTGTGAACGTCCGACCAAAGTTTGTAAAAAGCAGTTAAGAAAAGGTTCGAATATCCAACCAAACATAATCAAAAGCGGGAGCAGAGCTGTTCGACTGCAAGTAGGTGTGAATGTCCAGCCATAATTACTCACAAACGGGTAAGAAAAGGTAGTATTGCCAGACCATACATGATCAAAACAGGGAGCTGAGGTGGTTCAGCACCAAGGTGTGAATGTCTGACTATAGTTTGTAAAAAGCGGGTAAGATAAGGTGCGAATGCCCGACAATGTATGATCAAAAGAGGGAGCAGAGGTTTTCGGCTACAAGAAGGTTTGAATGTCCGACCATAGTTTGTAAAAAGCGGGTAAGAAAAGGTTCAAATGCCTGACTATACACCATCAAAAGCGGGAGCGGAGATGTTCCGCTGTAAGACGGTGTGAATGTCCGACCATAGTTCGTAAAAAGTGGGTAAGAAAAGGTTAAAATACCCGACTGTACACAATCAATAGCGGGAGCGGATGTGTTTGGCTACAAGAATGTGTGAAAGTCCGACCATGGTTTGTAAAAAACGGGTAAGAAAAGGTGCGAATGCCCGACAATGTATGATCAAAAGAGGGTGCGGAGGTTTTTGGCTACAAGAAGGTTTGAATGTCCGACCATAGTTTGTAAAAAGCGGGTAAGAAAAGGTTTAAATGCCTGACTATACACCATCAAAAGCGGGAGCGGAGGTGTTCCGCTGTAAGACGGTGTGAATGTCCGACCATAGTTGGTAAAAAGCGGGTAAGAAAAGGTTAAAATACCTGACTGTACACAATCAATAGGGGGAGCGGAGTTGTTCGGCTACAAGAAGGTGTGAAAGTCCAACCATGGTTTGTAAAAAGCGGGTAAGAAAAGGTTCGAATGCCCGAATATATACCATCAAAAGTGGAAGTGGATGTGTTCGGCTGCAAGAAGGTGTGAACGTCCGACCAAAGTTTGTAAAAAGCAGTTAAGAAAAGGTTCGAATATCCAACCAAACATAATCAAAAGCGGGAGCAGAGCTGTTCGACTGCAAGTAGGTGTGAATGTCAGATCATAATTTGCAAAAAGCTGATGAGAAAGGGTGAGAATGCCCGGCTATACGCCATCAAATGCGGGAGCGGAAGTGTTCGGCTGTGAGTAGGTGTGAATGTCCGACCATAATTGCTGAAAAATGTGTTAGAAGAGACTAGAATGCCGGACAAGACATCATCAAAGGCGGGAGCGGAGTTGTTCGGCTGTGAGTAGGTGTGAATCTCCGAGCATAGTTTGTAAAAAGGGGGTAAGAATAGGTTCGAATGCCCGAACATACACTATCAAAACAGGGAGCTGAGGTGGCTCAGCTGCAAGGTGTGAATGTCTGACTATAGTTTGTAAATAAGGTGCGAATGCCCAACAATGTATAATCAAAAGAGGGAGCGGAGGTTTTCGGCTACAAGAAGGTTTGAATGTCCGACCATAGTTTGTAAAAAGCGGGTAAGAAAAGGTTCAAATGCCTGACTATACACCATCAAAAGCGGGAGCAGAGGTGTTCCGCTGTAAGACGGTGTGAATGTCCGACCATATTTGGTAAAAAGCGGGTAAGAAAAGGTTAAAATACCCGACTGTACACAATCAATAGCGGGAGAGGAGGTGTTCAGCTGCAAGAAGGTGTGAATGTCCACCCATAATTACTGAAAAATGGGTAAGAAAAGGTGCGAATGCCCAACCATACATTATCAAAAGCAGGTGTGAATGTCAGATCATAATTTGCAAAAAGCTGATGAGAAAGGGTGAGAATGCCCGACTATACACCATCAAATGCGGGAGCGGAGTTGTTCGGCTGTGAGTAAGTGTGAATGTCCGACCATAATTGCTGAAAAATGTGTTAGAAAAGGTAAGAATGCCGGTCCATACATCATCAAAAGTGGGAGAGGTGGTGTTCGGCTGCAAGTAGGTGTGAATGTCCAGCCATAATTACTAACAAACGGGTAAGAAAAGGTAGTATTGCCAGACCATACATGATCAAAACAGGGAGCGGAGGTGGTTCAGCTGCAAGAAGGTGTGAATGTCCGACTAAAGTTCAAATATATTAACAAAAGCGGGAGGAGAGGTCTTCGGATGAGAGTGGTTGAGAATTTCCAACCATAATCTATAAAATGCGGTGAAAAAAAAGGTGTGATAGAACACTAAAAGGTGGAGCGGAAGTGTTCGGCTGCAAGAAGGTGTGAATGTCCGACTATATTTGGTGAAAAGCAGGTGAAGCAAGGTCTGAATGCCCAACCTTACATCATCAAAAGCGAGATCAGAGGTGTTTGGCTGCATGAAGGCCATAGTTTGCCAAAAGCGGGTAAGCTGCGAATGACCGACTAAATATCAACAAAAGGTCTTCGGATGCAAGTGGGTGTGAATATCCCACCATACAAGTATGGTGGAGAGGAAGCTGTGAACAGCCGACCATAGTTGGCAAAAAGCGGGTGAGAAAAGGTGCGAATGTCCAACCATACATGATCAAAACAGGGAGCGGAGGTGTTTGGCTGTGACAAGGTGTGAATGTCCACCCAAAATTAATGAAAAGCGGGCAACAAGTAGGTTTGAATGCCCAACCATACATCATCAAAAGCAGGAGTGGATGTGTTCGGCTACAAGAAGGTTTGAATGTCCGAGCATAGTTTGTAAAAAGCGGGTAAGAAAAGGTTCGAATGCCCAAACATACACCATCAAAAGAGGGAGCGGAGGTGTTCCGCTGTAAGAAGGTGTGAATGTCCGACCATAGTTGGTAAAACACGGGTAAGAAAAGGTTAAAATACCCGACTGTACACAATCAATAGCGGGAGAGGAGGTGTTTGGCTACAAGAATGTGTGACAGTCCGACCATGGTTTGTAAAAAACGGGTAAGAAAAGGTTTAATTGCCTGACTATACACCATCAAAAGCGGGAGCGGAGGTTTTCGGCTACAAGAAGGTTTGAATGTCCGACCATAGTTTGTAAAAAGCAGGTAAGAAAAGGTTTGACTGCCCGAACATACACCATCAATAGCGGGAGCGGAGTTGTTCGGCTACTAAAAGATGTGAAAGTCCGACTATGGTTTGTAAAAAGCGGGTAAGAAAAGGTGCTAATGCCCGACAATGTATGATCAAAAGAGGGAGTGGAGGTTTTCGGCTGTAAGAAGGTCTGAATGTCCAACTATAATTTGTAAAAACCGGGTAAGAAAAGGCTTGAAAGCCCGACTATACACCATCATAAGCGGGAGAGGAGGTGTTCAGCTGCAAGAAGGTGTGAATGTCCACCCATAATTACTGAAAAATGGGTAAGAAAAGGTGCGAATGCCCAAACATATATCATCAAAAGCAGGAGTGGATGTGTTGGGTTACAAGAAGGTTTGAAAGTCCGACCATGGTTTGTAAAAAACGGGTAAGAAAAGGTGCGAATGCCCAACAATGTATGATCAAAAGAGGGAGCGGAGGTTTTTGGCTACAAGAAGGTTTGAATGTCCGACCATAGTTTGTAAAAAGCGGGTAAGAAAAGGTTCAAATGCCTGACAATACATCATCAAAAGCGGGAGCGGAGGTGTTCCGCTGTAAGACGGTGTGAATGTCCGACCATAGTTGGTAAAAAGCGGGTAAGAAAAGGTTAAAATACCTGACTGTACACAATCAATAGCGGGAGCGGAGTTGTTCGGCTACAAGAAGGTGTGAAAGTCCAACCATGGTTTGTAAAAAGCTGCTAAGAAAAGGTTCGAATGCCCGAATATATACCATCAAAAGCGGAAGCGGAGGTGTTCAGCTGCAAGAAGGTGTGAACGTCCGACCAAACTTTGTAAAAAGCAGTTAAGAAAAGGTTCGAATATCCAACCAAACATAATCAAAAGCGGGAGCAGAGCTGTTCGACTGCAAGTAGGTGTGAATGTCCAGCCATAATTACTCACAAACGGGTAAGAAAAGGTAGTATTGCCAGACCATACATGATCAAAACAGGGAGCTGAGGTGGTTCAGCACCAAGGTGTGAATGTCTGACTATAGTTTGTAAAAAGCGGGTAAGATAAGGTGCGAATGCCCGACAATGTATGATCAAAAGAGGGAGCGGAGGTTTTTGGCTACAAGAAGGTTTGAATGTCCGGCAATAGTTTGTAAAAAGCGGGTAAGAAAAGGTTCAAATGCCTGACTATACACCATCAAAAGCGGGAGCGGAGGTGTTCCGCTGTAAGACGGTGTGAATGTCCGACCATAGTTGGTAAAAAGCGGGTAAGAAAAGGTTAAAATACCCGACTGTACACAATCAATAGGGGGAGCGGAGTTGTTCGGCTACAAGAAGGTGTGAAAGTCCAACCATGGTTTGTAAAAAGCTGGTAAGAAAAGGTTCGAATGCCCGAATATATACCATCAAAAGCGGAAGCGGAGGTGTTCGGCTGCAAGAAGGTGTGAACGTCCGACCAAAGTTTGTAAAAAGCAGTTAAGAAAAGGTTCGAATATCCAACCAAACATAATCAAAAGCGGGAGCAGAGCTGTTCGACTGCAAGTAGGTGTGAATGTCCAGCCATAATTACTCACAAACGGGTAAGAAAAGGTAGTATTGCCAGACCATACATGATCAAAACAGGGAGCGGAGGTGGTTCAGCTGCAAGGTGTGAATGTCTGACTATAGTTTGTAAAAAGCGAGTAAGATAAGGTGCGAATGCCCGACAATGTATGATAAAAAGAGGGAGCAGAGGTTTTCGGCTGCAAGAAGGTCTGAATGTCCACCCAAAATTCCTGAAAAATGGGTAAAAAAAGGGTGCGAATTCCAAACCATGCATCATCAAAAGCAGGAGTGGATGTGTTCGGCTACAAGAAGATTTGAATGTCCATCAATAATTGCTTTAAAACATGAAAGAAAATTTTCGAATATCAAACCGCACATGATCATAAGCGGGAGAGGAGTTGTTCAGCTGCAAGAAGGTGTGAATGTCCACCCATAATTACTGAAAAATGGGTAAGAAAAGGTGAAAATGCCCAACCATACATCATCAAAAGCAGGAGTGGATGTGTTCGGCTACAAGAAGGTTTGAATGTCCGACCATAGTTTGTAAAAAGCGGGTAAGAAAAGGTTCGAATGCCCGAACATAGACCATCAAAAGAGGGAGCGGAGGTGTTCTGCTGTAAGAAGGTGTAAATGTCCGACCATAGTTGGTAAAAAGCGGGTAAGAAAAGGTTAAAATACCCGACTGTACACAATCAATAGCGGGAGCGGAGTTGTTTGGCTACAAGAAGGTGTGAAAGTCCGACCACGGTTTGTAAAAAGCGGGTAAGAAAAGGTTCGAATGCCCGAATATATACCATCAAAAGTGGAAGTGGATGTGTTCGGCTGCAAGAAGGTGTGAACGTCCGACCAAAGTTTGTAAAAAGCAGTTAAGAAAAGGTTCGAATATCCAACCAAACACAATCAAAAGCGGGAGTTCGACTGCAAGTAGGTGAATGTCAGATCATAATTTGCAAAAAGCTGATGAGAAAGGGTGGGAATGCCCGGCTATACACCATCAAATGCGGGAGCGGAAGTGTTCGGCTGTGAGTAGGTGTGAATCTCCGACCATAGTTTGTAAAAAGGGGGTAAGAATAGGTTCGCATGCCCGAACATACACTATCAAAACAGGGAGCTGAGGTGGCTCAGCTGCAAGGTGTGAATGTCTGACTATAGTTTGTAAATAAGGTGCGAATGCCCAACAATGTATAATCAACAATGTATAATCAATGTATAATCAAAAGAGGGAGCGGAGGTTTTCGGCTACAAGAAGGTTTGAATGTTTGTAAAATAGTTTGTAAAATGCGGGTAAGAAAAGAAAAGGTTCAAGCGCCTGACTATACACCATCAAAAGCGGGAGCAGAGGTGTTCCGCTGTAAGACGGTGTGAATGTCCGAACATATTTGGTAAAAAGCGGGTAAGAAAAGGTTAAAATACCCGACTGTACACAATCAATAGCGGGAGAGGAGGTGTTCAGCTGCAAGAAGGTGTGAATGTCCACCCATAATTACTGAAAAATGGGTAAGAAAAGGTGCGAATGCCCAACCATACATTATCAAAAGCAGGTGTGAATGTCAGATCATAATTTGCAAAAAGCTGATGAGAAAGGGTGAGAATGCCCGACTATACACCATCAAATGCGGGAGCGGAGTTGTTCGGCTGTGAGTAGGTGTGAATCTCCGACCATAATTGCTGAAAAATGTGTTAGAAAAGGTAAGAATGCCGGTCCATACATCATCAAAAGCGGGAGAGGTGGTGTTCAGCTGCAAGTAGGTGTGAATGTCCAGCCATAATTACTAACAAACGGGTAAGAAAAGGTAGTATTGCCATACCATATATGATCAAAACAGGGAGCGGAGGTGGTTCAGCTGCAAGAAGGTGTGAATGTCCGACTAAAGTTCAAATATATTAACAAAAGCGGGAGGAGAGGTCTTCGGATGAGAGTGGTTGAGAATTTCCAACCATAATCTATAAAATGCGGTGAAAAAAAGGTGTGATAGAACACTAAAAGGTGGAGCGGAAGTGTTCGGCTGCAAGAAGGTGTGAATGTCCTCCTATATTTGGTGAAAAGCAGGTGAAGCAAGGTCTGAATGCCCAACCTTACATCATCAAAAGCGAGATCAGAGGTGTTTGGCTGCATGAAGGCCATAGTTTGCCAAAAGCGGGTAAGCTGCGAATGACCGACTAAATATCAACAAAAGGTCTTCGGATGCAAGTGGGTGTGAATATCCCACCATACAAGTATGGTGGAGAGGAAGCTGTGAACAGCCGACCATAGTTGGCAAAAAGCGGGTGAGAAAAGGTGCGAATGTCCAACCATACATGATCAAAACAGGGAGCGGAGGTGTTTGGCTGTGACAAGGTGTGAATGTCCACCCAAAATTAATGAAAAGCGGGCAACAAGTAGGTTTGAATGCCCAACCATACATCATCAAAAGCAGGAGTGGATGTGTTCGGCTACAAGAAGATTTGAATGTCCATCAATAATTGCTTTAAAACATGAAAGAAAATTTTCGAATATCAAACCGCACATGATCATAAGCGGGAGAGGAGTTGTTCAGCTGCAAGAAGGTGTGAATGTCCACCCATAATTACTGAAAAATGGGTAAGAAAAGGTGAAAATGCCCAACCATACATCATCAAAAGCAGGAGTGGATGTGTTCGGCTACAAGAAGGTTTGAATGTCCGACCATAGTTTGTAAAAAGCGGGTAAGAAAAGGTTCGAATGTCCGAACATAGACCATCAAAAGAGGGAGCGGAGGTGTTCCGCTGTAAGAAGGTGTAAATGTCCGACCATAGTTGGTAAAAAGCGGGTAAGAAAAGGTTAAAATACCCGACTGTACACAATCAATAGCGGGAGCGGAGTTGTTTGGCTACAAGAAGGTGTGAAAGTCCGGCCACGGTTTGTAAAAAGCGGGTAAGAAAAGGTTCGAATGCCCGAATATATACCATCAAAAGTGGAAGTGGATGTGTTCGGCTGCAAGAAGGTGTGAACGTCCGACCAAAGTTTGTAAAAAGCAGTTAAGAAAAGGTTCGAATATCCAACCAAACATAATCAAAAGCGGGAGCAGAGCTGTTCGACTGCAAGTAGGTGTGAATGTCAGATCATAATTTGCAAAAAGCTGATGAGAAAGGGTGAGAATGCCCGGCTATACACCATCAAATGCGGGAGCGGAAGTGTTCGGCTGTGAGTAGGTGTGAATGTCCGACCATAATTGCTGAAAAATGTGTTAGAAGAGACTAGAATGCCGGACAAGACATCATCAAATGCGGGAGCGGAGTTGTTCAGCTGTGAGTAGGTGTGAATCTCCGAGCATAGTTTGTAAAAAGGGGGTAAGAATAGGTTCGAATGCCCGAACATACACTATCAAAACAGGGAGCTGAGGTGGCTCAGCTGCAAGGTGTGAATGTGTGACTATAGTTTGTAAATAAGGTGCGAATGCCCAACAATGTATAATCAAAAGAGGGAGCGGAGGTTTTCGGCTACAAGAAGGTTTGAATGTCCGACCATAGTTTGTAAAAAGCGGGTAAGAAAAGGTTCAAATGCCTGACTATACACCATCAAAAGCGGGAGCAGAGGTGTTCCGCTGTAAGACGGTGTGAATGTCCGAACATATTTGGTAAAAAGCGGGTAAGAAAAGGTTAAAATACCCGACTGTACACAATCAATAGCGGGAGAGGAGGTGTTCAGCTGCAAGAAGGTGTGAATGTCCACCCATAATTACTGAAAAATGGGTAAGAAAAGGTGCGAATGCCCAACCATACATTATCAAAAGCAGGTGTGAATGTCAGATCATAATTTGCAAAAAGCTGATGAGAAAGGGTGAGAATGCCCGACTATACACCATCAAATGCGGGAGCGGAGTTGTTCGGCTGTGAGTAAGTGTGAATCTCCGACCATAATTGCTGAAAAATGTGTTAGAAAAGGTAAGAATGCCGGTCCATACATCATCAAAAGCGGGAGAGGTGGTGTTCGGCTGCAAGTAGGTGTGAATGTCCAGCCATAATTACTAACAAACGGGTAAGAAAAGGTAGTATTGCCAGACCATACATGATCAAAACAGGGAGCGGAGGTGGTTCAGCTGCAAGAAGGTGTGAATGTCCGACTAAAGTTCAAATATATTAACAAAAGCGGGAGGAGAGGTCTTCGGATGAGAGTGGTTGAGAATTTCCAACCATAATCTATAAAATGCGGTGAAAAAAAAGGTGTGATAGAACACTAAAAGGTGGAGCGGAAGTGTTCGGCTGCAAGAAGGTGTGAATGTCCGACTATATTTGGTGAAAAGCAGGTGAAGCAAGGTCTGAATGCCCAACCTTACATCATCAAAAGCGAGATCAGAGGTGTTTGGCTGCATGAAGGCCATAGTTTGCCAAAAGCGGGTAAGCTGCGAATGACCGACTAAATATCAACAAAAGGTCTTCGGATGCAAGTGGGTGTGAATATCCCACCATACAAGTATGGTGGAGAGGAAGCTGTGAACAGCCGACCATAGTTGGCAAAAAGCGGGTGAGAAAAGGTGCGAATGTCCAACCATACATGATCAAAACAGGGAGCGGAGGTGTTTGGCTGTGACAAGGTGTGAATGTCCACCCAAAATTAATGAAAAGCGGGCAACAAGTAGGTTTGAATGCCCAACCATACACCATCAAAAGAGGGAGCGGAGGTGTTCCGCTGTAAGAAGGTGTGAATGTCCGACCATAGTTGGTAAAAAACGGGTAAGAAAAGGTTAAAATACCCGACTGTTCACAATCAATAGCGGGAGCGGATGTGTTTGGCTACAAGAATGTGTGACAGTCCGACCATGGTTTGTAAAAAACGGGTAAGAAAAGATGCGAATGCCCGACAATGTATGATCAAAAGAGGGAGCGGAGGTTTTCGGCTACAAGAAGGTTTGAATGTCCGACCATAGTTTGTAAAAAGCGGGTAAGAAAAGGTTCAAATGCCTGACTATACACCATCAAAAGCGGGAGCGGAGGTGTTCGGCTACAAGAAGGTGTGAAAGTTCAACTATGGTTTGTAAAAAGCTGCTAAGAAAAGGTTCGAATGCCCGAATATATACCATCAAAAGTGGAAGCGGAGGTGTTCGGCTGCAAGAAGGTGTGAACGTCCGACCAAAGTTTGCAAAAAGCAGTTAAGAAAAGGTTCGAATGCCCGAATATATACCATCAAAAGCGGGAGCAGAGCTGTTCGACTGCAAGTAGGTGTGAATGTCCAGCCATAATTACTCACAAACGGGTAAGAAAAGGTAGTATTGCCAGACCATACATGATCAAAACAGGGAGCTGAGGTGGTTCAGCTGCAAGGTGTGAATGTCTGACTATAGTTTGTAAAAAGCGGGTAAGACAAGGTGCGAATGCCCGACAATGTATGATCAAAAGAGGGAGTGGAGGTCTTCGGCTGCAAGGTCTGAATGTCCAACCATAATTTCTAAAAACCGGGTAAGAAAAGGCTCGAAAGCCCGACTATACACAATCAAAAGCGGGAGCGGGAGGTTTTCAGCTGCAAATCCTTCACTCAAACCAAGTGAAAACTGCTTTGTCCTTCATATTTATCAATGTCTAGATTTACTTCAACAAAGAACAACATTGTATTTTGCAGTAGTAGAACGAGCAACACTTGAAGGAACAGGAATCCGAGAATAAGCTTATTTTCATACGTTCTGCATGATTTGGGATTTTATGTATAAAATGAATTCCTTTACTCAAACTATGTTAAAACTGCTTTGTCCTTCATATTTATCAATGTCTAGATTGACTTCAACAAAGAACAACATTGTATTTTGCAGTAGATGAAATAGCAACACTGAAGGATCAGGAATCCGAAAACAAGCTTATTGTCATACGTTCTGCTTGATTTGGGATTTTGCTATAAAATTAATTCCTTCACTCAAACAAAGTGGAAACTGCTTTGTCCTTCATATTTATCAATGTCTAGATTTACTTCAACAAAGAACAACATTGTATTTTGCAGTAGTAGAACGAGCAGCACTTGAAGGAACAGGAATCCGAGAATAAGCTTATTTTCATACGTTCTGCATGATTTGGGATTTTATGTATAAAATGAATTCCTTTACTCAAACTATGTTAAAACTGCTTTGTCCTTCATATTTATCAATGTCTAGATTGACTTCAACAAAGAACAACATTGTATTTTGCAGTAGAAGAAATAGCAACACTGAAGGATCAGGAATCCGAAAACAAGCTTATTTTCATACGTTCTGCTTGATTTGGGATTTTGCTATAAAATTAATTCCTTCACTCAAACAAAGTGGAAACTGCTTTGTCCTTCATATTTATCAATGTCTATATCGATTTCAACAAAGAACAAGGCTGTATTTTGCAGTATAGGAAAGAGCAACACTGGAGGATCAGGAATCCGAGAATAAGCTTACTTTCATGAGTCCTGCACGATTTCGGATTTTCCTATAAAATGAATTGCTTTGCTCAAATCAAGTTAAAATTGCTTTGTCCTTCATAGTTATCCATGTCTAAAATGTATCAAGCATAAAGTTCCTCATATTACCCTGAATGAGAAAGAAGCATCCCTTTGGTTGAGCAATACGTTCTTTTTGCGGAGTTATGCATGATTTCGGATTTTGCTATAAAATTCATTCCTTCACACCTTTTTTTTCACCGCATTTTATAGATTATGGTTGGAAATTTCAACCACTCTAATCCGAAGACCTCTCCTCCCGCTTTTGTTAATATATTTGAACTTTAGTTGGACATTCACCCCTTTTTGCAGCTAAACCACCTCCGCTCCCTGTTTTGATCATGTATGGTCTGGCAATACTACCTTTTCTTACCCGTTTGTGAGTAATTATGGCTGGACATTCACACCTACTTGCAGCCGAACACCACCTCTCTCGCGTTTGATGATGTATGGACCGGCATTCTTACCTTTTCTAACACATTTTTCAGAAATTACGGTCGGAGATTCACACCTACTCACAGCCGAACAACTCCGCTCCCGCATTTGATGGTGTGCAGTCGGACATTCTCACCCTTTCTCATCAGCTTTTTGCAAATTATGATCTGACAGTCACACCTACTTGCAGTCGAAAAGCTATGCTCCCGCTTTTGATTATGTTTGGTTGGATATTCAAACCTTTTCTTAACTGCTTTTTACAAACTTTGGTTGGACGTTCACACCTTCTTGTAGCCGAACACATCCACTCCTGCTTTTGATGATGTATGGTTGGGCATTCGCACCTTTTTTTTACCCATTTGTCAGGAATAATGGGTGGACATTCACACCGTCTTGCAGCTGAACACCTCCTCTCCCACTTATGATCATGTGCGGTTTGATTTTCGAAAATTTTCTTTCATGTTTTCTAGCAATTATTGATGGACATTTAGACCTTCTTGCAGCTGAACACCTCCGCTCCTGCGTTTGATCATACCTTGTCAGGCATTCGCACCATGTCTTACCCGCTTTTTACAAACTTTAGTCGAACATTTACACCTTTTTGCAGCCGAACACCACCTCTCTCGCTTTTGATGATGTATGGTCTGGCATTCTTTCCTTTTCTAACACATTTTTCAGCAATTATGGTCGGACATTCACACCTACTCAGAGCCGAACACCTCCGCTCCCGCATTTGATGGTGTATAGTCGGGCATTCTCACACTTTCTCATCAGCTTTTTGCAAATTATGATCTGACATTCACACCTGCTTTTGATAATGTATGGTTGGGCATTCGCACCTTTTTTTACCCATTTTTCAGGAATTATGGGTGGACATTCACACCTTCTTGCAGCTGAACACCTCCTCTCCTTCTTATGATCATGTGCGGATGATATTCGAAAATTTTCTTTCATGTTTTAAAGCAATTATTGATGGACATTCAGACCTTCTTGCAGCTGAACCACTCTGCTCCCGCTTTTGATGGTGTATAGTCGGGCTTTCGAGCCTTTCCTTCCCGGTTTTTACAAATTATGGTTGGACATTCAGACCTTCTTGCAGCCGAACACCTCCGCTCCCTCTTTTGATCATACATTGTCGGGCATTAGCACCTTTTCTTACCCGCTTTTTACAAACCATAGTCGGACTTTCACATCTTTTAGTAGCCGAACAACTCCGCTCCCGCTATTGATTGTGTACAGTCGGGTATTTTAACCTTTTCTTACCCGCTTTTTACCAACTATGGTCGGACATTCACACCTTCTTACAGCGGAACACCTCCGCTCCCTCTTTTGATGGTGTATGTTCGGGCAGTCAAACCTTTTCTTACCTGCTTTTTACAAACTATGGTCAGACATTCAACCCTTCTTGGAGCCGAACACATCCACTCCTGCTTTTGATTATGTATAGTTGGGCATTCGCACCTTTTCTTACCAATTTTTCAGTAATTATGGGTGTACATTCACACCTTCTTGCAGCCGAACACCGCTCCCTCTTTTGATCATACATTTTCGGGCATTCGCACCTTTTCTTACCCGCTTTTTACAAACCATGGTCGGACTTTCACACCTTTTAGTAGCCGAACAACTCCGCACCCGCTACTGATTGTGTACAGTCGGGTATTTTAACCTTTTCTTACCCGTTTTTTACCAACTATGGTCGGACATTCACACCTTCTTACAGCGGAACACCTCCGCTCCCTCCTTTGATGGTGTATGTTCGGGCATTCGAACCTTTTCTTACCCGCTTTTTAAAACTATGGTCAGACGTTCAAACCTTCTTGTAGCCGAACATATCCACTCCTGCTTTTGATGATGTATGGTTGGGCATTCGAACCTACTTGATGCCCGCTTTTCATTAATTATGGGTGGACATTCACACCTTGTCTCAGCCAAACACCTCCGCTCCCTGTTTTGATCATGTATGGTTTGACATTCGCACCTTTGCTTACCCTCTTTTTATACTGATTGCTCAAGATTAAGTTGTTCTTTCTCAAACTACAAAATTTTTTTAATTGTTGAAACTTGATTTGAAGTGGATAAATAAGGAAGACAAACAGTTTTAAGTCAGGCTGATAGCAATTAATTTTATAGCAAAATCTGTATTTCGTCATTTGTCGAGAGATGCTTATTGCTGAAGAAGTTCTTTCTCATTCTACAAAGTACAACGTTGTTTATCATTGAAACTTGATTAGACATGAATAAATATGAAGGACAAAGCAGTCTTAACTTGGTTTGAGTTAAGGAATTCGTTTTATAGGAGAATCCGAATTTGTGCATAACTCGTAAAATAGAGCTTATTTTCGGATTCCTGAAGAATGAGTCTGGTTCTTTCTCATAATACAAAGTTTGTTGTTTATTGTTGAAACTTCATCAGACCGTTAGATATAGTCGGACTCACCTCGACGCACGGCTTGGGATCTGGAACCAGTACTCTTGAGAGGGGTTGGACTCTCTTCCACTCTGGAGTTGCCCGTGGTGAGAGGCGCAGAGCAGGTGTGGGCATACTTATTGCCCCCCGGCTGTGTGCCAGTACATTGGGGTTTACCCCAGTGAACGAGAGGGTAGCCTCCCTCCGCCTTTGGGTGGGGGGACGAGTCCTGACTGTTGTTTGTGCCTATGCGCCAAACAGCAGTTCAGAGTACCTACCCTTTTTGGAGTCTCTGGGGGAGGCACTGGAGAATGCTCCTACCGGAGACTCCCTCATTCTGCTGGGGGACTTCAATGCTCACGTGGGCAATGACAGTGAGACCTGGAGGGGTGTGATTGGGAGGAACGGCCCCCCCGATCTGAATCAGAGTGGTGTTATGTTGTTGGACTTCTGTGCCAGTCATAGACTGTCCATAACGAACACCATGTTCAGGCATAAGGGTGTCCATATGTGCACTTGGCACCAGGACACCCTTGGCCGCAGTTCGATGATCGACTTTGTGGTTGTATCATCGGACTTGCGGCCGTATGTCCTGGACACTCGGGTGAAGAGAGGGGCGGAGCTGTCAACTGATCACCACCTGGTGGTGAGTTGGCTCCGCTGGTGGGGGAGGATGCCGATCAGACCTGGCAGGCCCAAACGTATTGTGAGGGTCTGCTGGGAGCGTTTGTCAGAATCCCCCGTCAGAAGGAGCTTTAACTCCCACCTCCGGCAGAGCTTCAACCATATTTGAGGTGGGGGACATTGAGTCCGAATGGGCCATGTTCCGTGACTCCATTGCCGAGGCAGCTGGTCGGAGTTGTGGCCGTAAGGTGGTCGGTGCCTGTCGTGGCGGCAACCCTCGAACCTGCTGGTGGACACCAGTGGTGAGGGAAGCCGTCAAGCTGAAGAAGGAGTCCTATCGGGCCTTTTTGGCCAGTGGGACCCTGGAAGAAGCTGATAGGTACCGACGGGCCAGACGGGCCACGGCTTCGGCAGTTGCTGAGGCAAAAACTCGGGCCTGGGAGGAGTTCGGTGAGACCATGGAGAACGATTTCCGGACGGCCTCGAAAAGATTCTGGTCCACCATCCGGCGTCTCAGGGGGGGGGAGCGGCTCACAGTCAACACTGTTTACAGTGGGGACGGGGCTTTGCTGACCTCAACTAGGGATGTTGTGAGTCGGTGGGGGGAGTACTTCGAGGAACTCCTCAATCCTACCAACACGTGCTCGGAAGAGGCAGAGTCGGAGAGCTCGGAGACGGGGCCTCCCATTTCTGGGGCTGAGGTTGCCGAGGTGGTTAAAAAGCTCCTCGGTGGCAAGGCCCCGGGGGTGGATGAGGTCCGTCCTGAGTTTCTCAAGGCTCTGGATGTTGTAGGGCTGTCTTGGCTGACACGCCTCTGCAGTATCGCGTGGACATCGGGGACAGTGCCTCTGAACTGGCAGATTGGGTTGGTGGTCCCCCTCTTTAAAAAGGGGGACCGGAGGGTGTGTTCCAACTATAGGGGTATCACACTCCTCAGCCTCCCTGGTAAGGTCTATTCGGGGGTATTGGAGAGGAGGATCCGTCGGATAATCGAGCCTCGGATTCAGGAGATGCAGTGTGGCTTTCGTCCTGGCCGTGGAACAGTGGACCAGCTCTATACCCTCGGCAGGATCCTGGAGGGTGCATGGGAGTTCGCCCAACCAGTCTACATGTGTTTTGTGGACTTGGAGAAAGCGTTCGACCGTGTCCCTCGTGGAGTCCTGTGGGGGGTGCTCCGGGAATATGGAGTGCCGGACCCCTTGATAGGGGCCGTTCGGTCTCTGTATGACCGGTGCCAGAGTTTGGTCCGCATTGCCGGCAGTAAGTCGGATACGTTTCCGGTGAGAGTTGGACTCCGTCAGGGCTGCCCTTTGTCACCGATTCTGTTCCTAACTTTTATGGACAGAATTTCTAGGCGGAGCCAGGGCGTTGAGGGTGTCCCATTTGGCGACCTCAGAATCGGGTCTCTGCTTTTTGCAGATGATGTGGTTCTGTTAGCGTCGTCAGGCCGTGACCTTCAGCTCTCACTGGAGTGATTCGCAGCCGAGTGTGAAGCGGCTGGGATGAGAATCAGCACCTCCAAATCCGAGACTATGGTTCTCAGCCGGAAAAGGGTGGAATGCTCTCTCCGGGTCGGGAATGAGATCCTTCCCCAAGAGGAGGAGTTCAAGTATCTCGGGGTCTTGTTCACGAGTGACGGACGAATGGAGCGGGAGATTGACGGGCGGATCGGTGCGGCGCCTGCAGTGTTGCAGGCTCTGCACCGACCCGTCGTTGTGAAGAGGGAGCTGAGCCAGAAGGCGAAGCTCTCTACTTACTGGTCAATCTACGTTCCCATCCTCACCTATGGTCACGAGTTGTGGGTAGTGACCGAAAGAACAAGATCGCGAATACAAGCGGCCGAAATGGGTTTCCTCCGCAGGGTGTCTGGGCTCTCCCTTAGAGATAGGGTGAGAAGCTCAGTCATCCGGGAGGGGCTCGGAGTAGAACCGCTGCTCCTCCGCATTGAGAGGAGTCAGATGAGGTGGCTCGGGCATCTGGTTAGGATGCCCCCTGGGCGCCTCCCTGGGGAGGTGTTCCGGGCACGTCCCACTGGGAGGAGACCCCGGGGGAGACCCAGGACACGTTGGAGAGACTATGTCTCTCGGCTGGCCTGGGAACGCCTCGGGGTCCCCCCGGAAGAGCTGGAGGAAGTGGCCGGGGACAGAGACGTCTGGGTTTCTCTGCTCAAGCTGCTGCCCCCGCGACCCGACCCCCGGATAAGCGGCAGATGATGGATGGATGGATGGATATATCCTCCACCAACCAGACTTACAACCCCCGACTAGGGTAGCAGAATTTCTAAGCATCTGTACCCCAAAACTACTATCAAAAATATATAAATTATTGTCTAAGATAGATGACACAATTTCTCTTCCATCCTCAAAATGGGAGGCAGATTTATCCATCAGTTCTGGTCATAGCTTCTAACCACAAATATGTTTGAACACCTTCATAAAGACTCGAAATCCTAATTTACAGCTCATACAATACAAAATCCTTCATAGAACACACTATACAGGACAAAGGATGTTCAGGATGGGTCTAACACACTCAAACATCTGCTCACATTGCACAGATAACACACCTGATGATTATGCACACGCTTTGTGGTTTTCTGCGCCTGTCCAGAAGTTCTGGCTTGAAGTCTGTGAGGACCTATCAACATGGCTAAAGTGTAGCATCCCTGCATGCCCCACACTGTGCATACTGGGTGACTTAGACAACATCAACATGGAAATTAACTCAGCACACATGGTTGTCACAGTGTTATGTATCGCAAAGAAAACTATTCTCATGAACTGGAAAGCGAAGAACAATCTGTGTATTAACCAGTTTAGAAATTTTCTTTTAGATTATATTAGCATGGAAACAATGTCTGCCTCCTCAAAACATCAATTGGCTGAATTTCATTCTCTCTGGTCCCCTCTGATTAGTTTTATCACATAGTGGTGGTGGTGGGTTGCTGGGTGATGGTGGGTCTCAGGCCCGGGCTGCTGCGACTGGTGTGACCGGGTGGTTTGTTTGTTTGTTTTTTGATGTTGTTTGTTTGTTTTTTGTAGAGGTCCTCCTGGGTGGGGTTGGGTTGAGTGGGGTGGGGTGGGATGGGTACCTTCTGGGGGTACAGTAGCTCCCGGAATATGGTCGCTGCAGGCCCCGAGCCTGGTGGACATCAGGCCCTCCTGCCCATTGTTGGCTCCCAGGTAGCGGGGATGCCTATTGCAGCCAGTCCCTGGCTGCCCTCTCTGGGGGAGAGTAGCTCCCCCGGTATATATCCCCATATCCCTCTCCCTTCTGGCTCCTGTACACAGCACACACTCACACATGAAGGGTTTTGGGGGCGTGTGTGTTCGGTGGGGTGTAGTGGATGGGGCCACGTAGGTGGTCCCCTTTGGTTGCACTCTGCAGTTCCCTGCCCCTGTTTTAATTACACCTTAGACATTACTACTTATCAAACACACTCACACACACACATTAGGTCTTGGGGGGTGGTTACACTGAGTGGCATCTGGTGGGCGGGGCTCTTTGGGTATGTAGGCTGCCCAGAGTGCCGCGCTCCCAGTTCTACAAGTTTGGCTGCCCCTCAATTTTAATTGCTCACTATTAGAAAATATTGAAGAGCCAGAAGGGTGAGGGGAGGGGTCTTCTTCGCACACCCCTGCTTCCTGGTGTCTGCTCGGGGCAGGAGGGGCCAGGAGGATTAATTAATTGTTCTGCTGGTTCGGGGTCTGTGGTGGCTGGGGGGTTGCTGGCCTCCTGGTGTGCCCGCTGCACTACACCCCAGCAGAGTCGAGGGAGGTAGGATGTGTAGATGTGTGGATGTATGGGACGTGAAAGTGTGTGTGGTAATGATTGGGCCTGGATCTGGGACTTGCTGTCGCCTGGCCTGCCTGTGTTTCTCCCGATGGGGCATCAGCGTTGCCTCTCCCCACTGCTCGCGACTTCACCCACCTGTGGGCACGTCTTGACTCCCAGGGCACTTGGCCAGGGGCGCTGGGGCAGGCGCTGACCCACTTTGTGGCTGTCTGGGGCGCTTGGCCCTCCTGGGTATTGGGTGGGGCCTCTGCCGGGGGGTTTGGGGGCGCTCGGGCTCCTGGGGCCCAGGTCCAGTGCACGGCCCATGTCTGAGCGGCTGGGGCCTGGCGGGGTCGGTGGGCTGTTACCCCTGGTTCCCGGAGTGCCTCTGCCCTATGCTTATGGGGCTCTTTCCGGGGGCTTCCTCTGCAGTCTTCTGGGTGGATGCATGGTTGCCCCTGCAGTGGGCTGCCTGGGTTCTGTGCTCTGTGGGGGCTGCTGGTGGCCTGGGTCTTGTGGCCCTCTCTGCCTGCTTCTGATTGCTTGGGGGGGGGGGCTGTGGATTGTGGCCCTGTACGCTTATACACTCATAACTAAGCACGGTTATCATGTAGGTCCTGTGCCATGGGTGTTGCATGTTCTCACACACACACACACACATTCATTAGTCCAGTAGCATGGTCACTAAGCAGTTGATGTATTATCATGTCGTCTCAGGTCATCTATATCCACAGCTGTGTTGTATGCGATTGCCGCTTCTTGTGCTTGTTTTTGTTTGTTTGTGTGTTTGTTTTTTCTCTGCTTGTCTGCTTTCAGGTGCTCCTGGTGGCGCTAAGGCTGGATTCCCCTCATAGGCCATGGATTGTTGTCTGTTTTGTTTTTTACAGGTGTAGCAGCTGGTTGTCTGGTTTTTGTTTCTATTTTTGTTCTGTTTCCTCTTCTTTCCTCTTCTTCTTTCCTTGTCCCCCGGTCCGGTTCAGTTCAGTTCATGTCATATATTGTAAACAGAAATAAATAAATGGGCATCAAGGGGAGCTTTACATTTATAAAACTTCCCTTGGCAAAACAAATCTGTTTGGCATCAAAGGTATTCAGACTACAATTCCTGATATAGAAGGTTTCGCTAACGCATTGGAATTGTTTTACTATTTTCATATGCATGTGCAATGAAGAATTGCTTGCTGCTGATAAATGCAAAGAAGAACCGCTTACACATAGATGCTCACATATAGGCTGCTGAATGCAATGAAGACCTGCTTATCAAGTAAAGTTCAATGTCAATGTGTAATATTCAATTAGGATTTGCAAAACAGTGAAGTTAAACAATGAATGGGTCCATAGTCGGTATGAGAAGACTACAGGAATATTTACCTGGGTGTACGTTCAAACAGAGATGAGAAAATTGCGATAAATAATTGTTTGTTTGTTTGTTAGTATGTATAGGAATGTTATGTGTATAAACTGTGTTGAGTTATAGTTACTCAGTAGTGTCTCAGTGAAACAACCGACGGGGGAAGCCTTGCGGTGACAACAAAAGCAGTGTTTTACTGATCAGTCAAGTTGCTCCAGTGTACTCCATACAAACTGGTTGGCTACTGAAGGGATAGAAAATGGGGAATACTTGTTTTAAAGCAAACAAGGAATTAGATGGGAAAAATACATGTTTTAACGGGACCCAGACAATATTAAATACTCAGACAGATGGGAGAAGAAGTGTAGTTTTGTAGGAAATCACAAAATTATTACATAGAATTAGTGAAATCAATTGAAGAATGCCTTTCTGAAGAGCTGTTTACCACAGATGAGCAGCTTTGCGACCAAGCACATTGTAGATCGCTTTACTGCCAAAATGATCTAATTTAATGGATTGGTTTAGACATGCATAACAGCATTTTAAGAACAAAGAGAGAAACAAAAAGGGACAACGCTTCATGGTGGAAGGGGATGTATAAATAACTGTGTATATGATGAAGGGGGTGGCAACACCCATTCCGAAATCCCGCCATTCCGACATCCCGCTATTCTGACATCCCACCATTCCGACATACCACCATTCCGACATACCACCATTCCGACATGCAAACGTCCCACCATTCCGACATCCCACCATTGCGACATCCCGCTATTCTGACGTTCAAATGTCCCACCATTCCGACAAGGCTTTCCGTATAAGGAAATGTGTGTTACTCAACAGGTGAGTCCCTTCTTTCTGTTCATGCAATTTATATGTTTAACACATGTTTATAGACAAGCGTTATTAAAAACACAAAGTCTCGGCAACTGGAGGAGGAGAAGCAGTCCGCGGTGGTTTTCAATCACACACTCCAATGCCACTTGTTTCAACTTCCGAAAATTTAATCCAGGAAAAAAAGGCTTACAAACATGGACCAAAACGGCTCCATAACACGCACAAGAATCCAAAAGAAACGAAAGTTAACTAAAAGAAAGCAAATAAACAGTATGAAGTGGTCAAAATTGGTTTTACGCATGCCTATGTGCGTCTGGCACATGCGTCTTCGGGCTCTCCCACGTTGGTTTGTGGATGAAAGCTATATGTTCAGCTGTAATGTCATGTAAAAACAATCTCTACATGACATTTACTCCCAGGTGTGACCAGTTAGGTCCTTAAGATATCAACAGGCTGTATAAAGCTACAACCGTTGCGGCTGTGTGTTTGTGCCAAATGAGCAAAGCCCATCCGCGCTTCCCAAAATTGGAGTGAGTACTCATAAATCACGTGAATAACATGAATAAACATTTTTACTGCATTTTGTTGTGTTTTATACGTTCTATGCTGTCATTTCTCTCTTCTCCTATTGGCAAGGCAAGGCAGAGTGCTCGCAACTGTGTCCTGTGCAGTAGCCGTGATATCTGTAATTGCAATTATTACTTTTGCATATGATGACAGCGTGCAAAAGACGCATGGGCTCTGTGGAGAGCTCCGCTCCAGCTGGCTGCTGTGACAGCTCACTGACACTGTATTTCTGCTTAATCAGTTTCAGTCTCGCCAGAGTTACATTAATATCTGTATTTTTATATTTGAAATTCAGGGGATTTTGATAATAGATTATTAAAGTTTTTTGCGAGGCTGTGGCCTCTGCATGTGCAAAGCTTGTGCGCCAAACTTTAGGGCGTATTTGCGCCGGCATATCATTAGTGCAAAATGTTTTGGGTAAAAAATAGGCTATTAAAAGGAACTGTCGGAATGGCGGTATGTTAAAAAAAAAAAAAAAAACATACCGCCATTCCGACCATAGGAGGAAAAAAGTGTCGGAATGGTGGGACGTTTGATAAAAAATTAAGTGTCACCATTCCGACAATTGGAGACCCATGTCGGAATGGCGAGATGTCGGAATGGCAGCATGTAACCATGATGAAGGAGAGACCATTTGAGCAGCACAGCCATTTCGCAGCACAGGGACAGCAGTCCAAGTTACAGGATCTCCCACGTGGTATCACCTGTCACATTGTGTCAAGGCATCAAAAGAAGAAAAAATCACCAAACTCAAGGACAAAAAGACAAAGACTCCGGTGAACGAAGACAGAGGACTGACAGACCAGAAATACAAAAGGATTCTCGATATCAAGATCCAGAAGAAGAGGCTAACAATGCCACGAACACTTACGATGCTGGGGATGATGCCAGCAATGAACAGAGAAGAAGATTCAGTGTCATCAATCTGCATTACGTGCCTCTAATGAGGGGGTGAATATAGAATCCTCAACGATTACAACGTCTCTGGGAACTGTGACAACAACAAGGTTTAAACCATTTTGATATATATTGTAACCTATTGTCTAAGGAATAGTGCTGAAAATGAGGTAAATCTAATCCACCACTGTCCTTGGTCTTCTGTAGGGTTTTTAAACTAATACGTGGTGGTTTGTTTTTCCACAGAAATTTGGAGATGCATGAATCTAGTGACTTAAACCAGATCATTGAGAACAAATAGTTAACTTTTGGTAGTATCATCATTTTAATGGATGTAACTCTCCCCATAAGTGATATAGGTAAGGACTTCCAACGAGAGATCATCCTCTACTGTCTTTAATAATTGCACATAATTTAGCTTTGTTAGCTCTGAGAGCCTGGAGGAAATGTTTATGCCTAAATATCTAATATTTCCTGACTGTAAAGTGATCGCAGGTATATTATGGACCCTACAGTTAATGGGCAGAACTGTGGTCTTAGACCAGTTGATAGAGTAGTCAGAAAGTGCTGAGAATTTATTTATGAGTGTGATCGTGTGACTGAGAGACGTCTGTGAGTTCTGAAGGAAAAGTAATACATCATCAGCATAAAGACTTATTTTATGCTCAATATTTTGGGATTAATTACTCACAAACGGGTAAGAAAAGGTAGTATTGCCAGACCATACATGATCAAAACAGGGAGCGGAGGTGGTTCAGCTGCAAGGTGTGAATGTCTGACTATAGTTTGTAAAAAGCGGGTAAGATAAGGTGCGAATGCCCGACAATGTATGATCAAAAGAGGGAGCGGAGGTTTTTGGCTACAAGAAGGTTTGAATGTCCGACCATAGTTTGTAAAAAGCGGGTAAGAAAAGGTTACCATACATCATCAAAAGCAGGAGTGGATGTGTTTGGCTACAAGAAGATTTGAATGTCCATCAATAATTGCTTTAAAACATGAAAGAAAATTTTCGAATATCAAACCGCACATGATCATAAGCGGGAGAGGAGTTGTTCAGCTGCAAGAAGGTGTGAATGTCCACCCATAATTACTGAAAAATGGGTAAGAAAAGGTGAAAATGCCCAACCATACATCATCAAAAGCAGGAGTGGATGTGTTCGGCTACAAGAAGGTTTGAATGTCCGACCATAGTTTGTAAAAAGCGGGTAAGAAAAGGTTCGAATGCCCGAACATAGACCATCAAAAGAGGGAGCGGAGGTGTTCCGCTGTAAGAAGGTGTAAATGTCCGACCATAGTTGGTAAAAAGCGGGTAAGAAAAGGTTAAAATACCCAACTGTACACAATCAATAGCGGGAGCGGAGTTTTTTGGCTACAAGAAGGTGTGAAAGTCCGACCACGGTTTGTAAAAAGCGGGTAAGAAAAGGTTCGAATGCCCGAATATATACCATCAAAAGTGGAAGTGGATGTGTTCGGCTGCAAGAAGGTGTGAACGTCCGACCAAAGTTTGTAAAAAGCAGTTAAGAAAAGGTTCGAATATCCAACCAAACATAATCAAAAGCGGGAGCAGAGCTGTTCGACTGCAAGTAGGTGTGAATGTCAGATCATAATTTGCAAAAAGCTGATGAGAAAGGGTGAGAAATCCCGGCTATACAACATCAAATGCGGGAGCGGAAGTGTTCGGCTGTGAGTAGGTGTGAATGTCCAACCATAATTGCTGAAAAATGTGTTAGAAGAGACTAGAATGCCGGCCAAGACATCATCAAATGCGGGAGCGGAGTTGTTCGGCTGTGAGTAGGTGTGAATCTCCGAGCATAGTTTGTAAAAAGGGGGTAAGAATAGGTTCGAATGCCCGAACATACACTACCAAAACAGGGAGCTGAGGTGGCTCAGCTGCAAGGTGTGAATGTCTGACTATAGTTTGTAAATAAGGTGCGAATGCCCAACAATGTATAATCAAAAGAGGGAGCGGAGGTTTTCGGCTACAAGAAGGTTTGAATGTCCGACCATAGTTTGTAAAAAGCGGGTAAGAAAAGGTTCAAATGCCTGACTATACACCATCAAAAGCGGGAGCAGAGGTGTTCCGCTGTAAGACGGTGTGAATGTCCGACCATATTTGGTAAAAAGCGGGTAAGAAAAGGTTAAAATACCCGACTGTACACAATCAATAGCGGGAGAGGAGGTGTTCAGCTGCAAGAAGGTGTGAATGTCCACCCATAATTACTGAAAAATGGGTAAGAAAAGGTGCGAATGCCAAACCATACATTATCAAAAGCAGGTGTGAATGTCAGATCATAATTTGCAAAAAGCTGATGAGAAAGGGTGAGAATGCCCGACTATACACCATCAAATGCGGGAGCGGAGTTGTTCGGCTGTGAGTAAGTGTGAATCTCCGACCATAATTGCTGAAAAATGTGTTAGAAAAGGTAAGAATGCCGGTCCATACATCATCAAAAGCGGGAGAGGTGGTGTTCGGCTGCAAGTAGGTGTGAATGTCCAGCCATAATTACTAACAAACGGGTAAGAAAAGGTAGTATTGCCAGACCATACATGATCAAAACAGGGAGCGGAGGTGGTTCAGCTGCAAGAAGGTGTGAATGTCCGACTAAAGTTCAAATATATTAACAAAAGCGGGAGGAGAGGTCTTCGGATGAGAGTGGTTGAGAATTTCCAACCATAATCTATAAAATGCGGTGAAAAAAAAGGTGTGATAGAACACTAAAAGGTGGAGCGGAAGTGTTCGGCTGCAAGAAGGTGTGAATGTCCGACTATATTTGGTGAAAAGCAGGTGAAGCAAGGTCTGAATGCCCAACCTTACATCATCAAAAGCGAGATCAGAGGTGTTTGGCTGCATGAAGGCCATAGTTTGCCAAAAGCGGGTAAGCTGCGAATGACCGACTAAATATCAACAAAAGGTCTTCGGATGCAAGTGGGTGTGAATATCCCACCATACAAGTATGGTGGAGAGGAAGCTGTGAACATCCGACCATAGTTGGCAAAAAGCGGGTGAGAAAAGGTGCGAATGTCCAACCATACATGATCAAAACAGGGAGCGGAGGTGTTTGGCTGTGACAAGGTGTGAATGTCCACCCAAAATTAATGAAAAGCGGGCAACAAGTAGGTTTTAATGCCCAACCATACATCATCAAAAGCAGGAGTGGATGTGTTCGGCTACAAGAAGGTTTGAATGTCCGAGCATAGTTTGTAAAAAGCGAGTAAGAAAAGGGTCGAATGCCCAAACATACACCATCAAAAGAGGGAGCGGAGGTGTTCCGCTGTAAGAAGGTGTGAATGTCCGACCATAGTTGGTAAAAAACGGGTAAGAAAAGGTTAAAATACCCGACTGTACACAATCAATAGCGGGAGCGGATGTGTTTGGCTACAAGAATGTGTGACAGTCCGACCATGGTTTGTAAAAAACGGGTAAGAAAAGGTGCGAATGCCCGACAATGTATGATCAAAAGAGGGAGCGGAGGTTTTCGGCTACAAGAAGGTTTGAATGTCCGACCATAGTTTGTAAAAAGCGGGTAAGAAAAGGTTCAAATAACTGACTATACACCATCAAAAGCGGGTGCGGAGGTGTTCCGCTGTAAGACGGTGTGAATGTCCGACCATAGTTGGTAAAAAGCGGGTAAGAAAAGGTTAAAATACCCGACTGTACACAATCAATAGTGGGAGCGGATGTGTTTGGCTACAAGAATGTGTGACAGTCCGACCATGGTTTGTAAAAAACGGGTAAGAAAAGGTGCGAATGCCCGACAATGTATGATCAAAAGAGGGAGCGGAGGTTTTTGGCTACAAGAAGGTTTGAATGTCCGACCATAGTTTGTAAAAAGCGGGAAAGAAAAGGTTCAAATACCTGAGTATACACCATCAAAAGCGGGAGCGGAGGTGTTCGGCTACAAGAAGGTGTGAAAGTTCAACCATGGTTTGTAAAAAGCTGCTAAGAAAAGGTTCGAATGCCCGAATATATACCATCAAAAGCGGAAGCGGAGGTGTTCGGCTGCAAGAAGGTGTGAACGTCCGACCAAAGTTTGCAAAAAGCAGTTAAGATAAGGTTCGAATGCCCGAATATATACCATCAAAAGCGGGAGCAGAGCTGTTCGACTGCAAGTAGGTGTGAATGTCCAGCCATAATTACTCACAAACGGGTAAGAAAAGGTAGTATTGCCAGACCATTCATGATCAAAACAGGGAGCTGAGGTGGTTCAGCTGCAAGGTGTGAATGTCTGACTATAGTTTGTAAAAAGCGGGTAAGACAAGGTGCGAATGCCCGACAATGTATGATCAAAAGAGGGCGTGGAGGTCTTCGGCTTCAAGGTCTGAATGTCCAACCATAATTTCTAAAAACCGGGTAAGAAAAGGCTCGAAAGCGGGAGCGGGAGGTTTTCAGCTGCAAATCCTTCACTCAAACCAAGTGAAAACTGCTTTGTCCTTCATATTTATCAATGTCTAGATCGACTTCAACAAAGAACAACATTGTACTTTGCAGTAAAGAAAGAGCAAATCAAAAGGTTTAGGAATCCGATTATTGATTTTACTATAAATGAATGCTTTCACTCAAACTATGTTAAAACTACTTTGTCTTTCATATTTATCAATGTCTAGATTGACTTCAACAAAGAACAACACTGGATTTTGCAGTAGAAGAAAGAGCATCACTGAAGGATCAGTAATCCGAGAATAAGCTTATTTTCATACGTTCTGCATGATTTGGGATTTTATGTATAAAATGAATTCCTTCACTCAAACCAAGTTAAAACTGCTTTGTCCTTCATATTTATCAATGTCTAGATCGACTTCAACAAAGAACAACATTGTATTTTGCAGTAGAAGAAAAAGCAACACTGAAGGATCAGGAATCCGAGAATAAGCTTCTTTTCATACGTTCTGCATGATTTGGGATTTTATGTATAAAATGAATTCCTTCACTCAAACCAAGTGAAAACTGCTTTGTCCTTCATATTTATCAATGTCTAGATTTACTTCAAAAAAGAACAACATTGTATTTTGCAGTAGTAGACAGAGCAACACTTGAAGGAACAGGAATCCGAGAATAAGCTTATTTTCATACGTTCTGCATGATTTGGGATTTTATGTATAAAATGAATTCCTTTACTCAAACTATGTTAAAACTGCTTTGTCCTTCATATTTATCAATGTCTAGATTGACTTCAACAAAGAACAACATTGTATTTTGCAGTAGAAGAAATAGCAACACTGAAGGATCAGGAATCCGAAAACACGCTTATTTTCATACGTTCTGCTTGATTTGGGATTTTGCTATAAAATTAATTCCTTCACTCAAACAAAGTGGAAACTGCTTTGTCCTTCATATTTATCAATGTCTATATCGATTTCAACAAAGAACAAGGCTGTATTTTGCAGTATAGGAAAGAGCAACACTGGAGGATCAGGAATCCGAGAATAAGCTTACTTTCATGAGTCCTGCACGATTTCGGATTTTCCTATAAAATGAATTGCTTTGCTCAAACCAAGTTAAAATTGCTTTGTCCTTCATAGTTATCCATGTCTAAAATGTATCAAGCATAAAGTTCCTCATATTACCCTGAATGAGAAAGAAGCATCCCTTTGGTTGAGCAATACGTTCCTTTTGCGGAGTTATGCATGATTTCGGATTTTGCTATAAAATTCATTCCTTCACACCTTTTTTTTTCCACCACATTTTATAGATTATGGTTGGAAATTTCAACCACTCTAATCCGAAGACCTCTCCTCCCGCTTTTGTTAATATATTTGAACTTTAGTTGGACATTCACCCCTTTTTGCAGCTAAACCACCTCCGCTCCCTGTTTTGATCATGTATGGTCTGGCAATACTACCTTTTCTTACCCGTTTGTGAGTAATTATGGCAGGACATTCACACCTACTTGCAGTCGAACAGCTCTGCTCCCGCTTTTGATTATGTTTGGTTGGATATTCGAACCTTTTCTTAACTGCTTTTTACAAACTTTGGTCGGACGTTCACACCTTGCAGCCGAACACCTCCGCTTCCACTTTTGATGGTGTATATTCGGGCATTCGAACCTTTTCTTACCAGCTTTTTACAAACCATGGTTGGACTTTCACACCTTCTTGTAGCCGAACAACTCCGCTCCCCCTATTGATTGTGTACAGTCGGGTATTTTAACCTTTTCTTACCCGCTTTTTACCAACTATGGTCGGACATTCACACCGTCTTACAGCGGAACATCTCCGCTCCCGCTTTTGATGGTGTATTGTCAGGCATTTGAACCTTTTCTTACCCGCTTTTTACAAACTATGGTCGGACATTCAAACCTTCTTGTAGCCCAAAACATCCACTCCTGCTTTTGATGATGTATGTTTGGGCATTTGCACCTTTTCTTACCCATTTTTCAGTAATTATGGGTGGACATTCACACCTTCTTGCAGCTGAACACCTCCTCTCCCGCTTATGATGGTGTATAGTCGGGCTTTCAAGCCTTTTCTTATCCGGTTTTTACAAATTATAGTTGGACATTCAGACCTTCTTACAGCCGAAAACCTCCACTCCCTCTTTTGATCATACATTGTCGGGCATTAGCACCTTTTCTTACCCGCTTTTTACAAACCATAGTCGGACTTTCACATCTTTTAGTAGCCGAACAACTCCGCTCCCGCTATTGATTGTGTACAGTCGGGTATTTTAACCTTTTCTTACCCGCTTTTTACCAACTATGGTCGGACATTCACACCTTCTTACAGCGGAACACCTCCGCTCCCTCTTTTGATGGTGTATGTTCGGGCAGTCAAACCTTTTCTTACCTGCTTTTTACAAACTATGGTCAGACATTCAACCCTTCTTGGAGCCGAACACATCCACTCCTGCTTTTGATTATGTATAGTTGGGCATTCGCACCTTTTCTTACCCATTTTTCAGTAATTATGGGTGTACATTCACACCTTCTTGCAGCCGAACACCTCCGCTCTCTCTTTTGATCATACATTTTCGGGCATTCGCACCTTTTCTTACCCGCTTTTTACAAACCATGGTCGGACTTTCACACCTTTTAGTAGCCGAACAACTCCGCACCCGCTACTGATTGTGTACAGTCGGGTATTTTAACCTTTTCTTACCCGTTTTTGACCAACTATGGTCGGACATTAACACCTTCTTACAGCGGAACACCTCCGCTCCCTCCTTTGATGGTGTATGTTTGGGCATTTGAACCTTTTCTTACCCGCTTTTTACAAACTATGGTCAGACGTTCAAACCTTCTTGTAGCCGAACATATCCACTCCTGCTTTTGATGATGTATGGTTGGGCATTCGAACCTACTTGTTGCCCGCTTTTCATTAATTATGGGTGGACATTCACACCTTGTCTCAGCCAAACACCTCCGCTCCCTGTTTTGATCATGTATGGTTTGACATTCGCACCTTTGCTTACCTTCTTTTTATACTGATTGCTCAAGATTAAGTTGTTCTTTCTCAAACTACAAAATTTTTTTAATTGTTGAAACTTGATTTGAAGTGGATAAATAAGGAAGACAAACAGTTTTAAGTCAGGCTGATAGCAATTAATTTTATAGCAAAATCTGTATTTCGTCATTTGTCGAGAGATGCTTATTGCTGAAGAAGTTCTTTCTCATTCTAAAAAGTACAACGTTGTTTATCATTGAAACTTGATTAGACATGAATAAATATGAAGGACAAAGCAGTCTTAACTTGGTTTGAGTTAAGGAATTCGTTTTATAGGAGAATCCGAATTCGTGCATAACTCGTAAAATAGAGCTTATTTTCGGATTCCTAAAGAATGAGTCTGGTTCTTTCTCATAATACAAAGTTTGTTGTTTATTGTTGAAACTTCATCAGACCGTTAGATATAGTCGGACTCACCTCGACGCACGGCTTGGGATCTGGAACCAGTACTCTTGAGAGGGGTTGGACTCTCTTCCACTCTGGAGTTGCCCGTGGTGAGAGGCGCAGAGCAGGTGTGGGCATACTTATTGCCCCCCGGCTGTGTGCCAGTACATTGGGGTTTACCCCAGTGAACGAGAGGGTAGCCTCCCTCCGCCTTTGGGTGGGGGGACGAGTCCTGACTGTTGTTTGTGCCTATGCGCCAAACAGCAGTTCAGAGTACCTACCCTTTTTGGAGTCTCTGGGGGAGGCACTGGAGAATGCTCCTACCGGAGACTCCCTCATTCTGCTGGGGGACTTCAATGCTCACGTGGGCAATGAGAGTGAGACCTGGAGGGGTGTGATTGGGAGGAACGGCCCCCCCGATCTGAATCAGAGTGGTGTTATGTTGTTGGACTTCTGTGCCAGTCATAGACTGTCCATAACGAACACCATGTTCAGGCATAAGGGTGTCCATATGTGCACTTGGCACCAGGACACCCTTGGCCGCAGTTCGATGATCGACTTTGTGGTTGTATCATCGGACTTGCGGCCGTATGTCCTGGGCACTCGGGTGAAGAGAGGGGCGGAGCTGTCAACTGATCACCACCTGGTGGTGAGTTGGCTCCGCTGGTGGGGGAGGATGCCGATCAGACCTGGCAGGCCCAAACGTATTGTGAGGGTCTGCTGGGAGCGTTTGTCAGAATCCCCCGTCAGAAGGAGCTTTAACTCCCACCTCCGGCAGAGCTTCAACCATATTTGAGGTGGGGGACATTGAGTCCGAATGGGCCATGTTCCGTGACTCCATTGCCGAGGCAGCTGGTCGGAGTTATGGCCGTAAGGTGGTCGGTGCCTGTCGTGGCGGCAACCCTCGAACCTGCTGGTGGACACCAGTGGTGAGGGAAGCCGTCAAGCTGAAGAAGGAGTCCTATCGGGCCTTTTTGGCCAGTGGGACCCTGGAAGAAGCTGATAGGTACCGACGGGCCAGACGGGCCACGGCTTTGGCGGTTGCTGAGGCAAAAACTCTGGCCTGGGAGGAGTTCGGTGAGACCATGGAGAACGATTTCCGGACGGCCTCGAAAAGATTCTGGTCCACCATCCGGCGTCTCAGGGGGGGGGAAGCGGCTCACAGTCAACACTGTTTACAGTGGGGACGGGGCTTTGCTGACCTCAACTAGGGATGTTGTGAGTCGGTGGGGGGAGTACTTCGAGGAACTCCTCAATCCTACCAACACGTGCTCGGAAGAGGCAGAGTCGGAGAGCTCGGAGACGGGGCCTCCCATTTCTGGGGCTGAGGTTGCCGAGGTGGTTAAAAAGCTCCTCGGTGGCAAGGCCCCGGGGGTGGATGAGGTCCGTCCTGAGTTTCTCAAGGCTCTGGATGTTGTAGGGCTGTCTTGGCTGACACGCCTCTGCAGTATCGCGTGGACATCGGGGACAGTGCCTCTGGACTGGCAGATTGGGGTGGTGGTCCCCCTCTTTAAAAAGGGGGACCGGAGGGTGTGTTCCAACTATAGGGGTATCACACTCCTCAGCCTCCCTGGTAAGGTCTATTCGGGGGTATTGGAGAGGAGGATCCGTCGGATAATCGAGCCTCGGATTCAGGAGATGCAGTGTGGCTTTCGTCCTGGCCGTGGAACAGTGGACCAGCTCTATACCCTCGGCAGGATCCTGGAGGGTGCATGGGAGTTCGCCCAACCAGTCTACATGTGTTTTGTGGACTTGGAAAAAGCGTTCGACCGTGTCCCTCGTGGAGTCCTGTGGGGGGTGCTCCGGGAATATGGAGTGCCGGACCCCTTGATAGGGGCCGTTCGGTCTCTGTATGACCGGTGCCAGAGTTTGGTCCGCATTGCTGGCAGTAAGTCGGATACGTTTCCGGTGAGAGTTGGACTCCGTCAGGGCTGCCCTTTGTCACCGATTCTGTTCCTAACTTTTATGGACAGAATTTCTAGGCGGAGCCAGGGCGTTGAGGGTGTCCCATTTGGCGACCTCAGAATCGGGTCTCTGCTTTTTGCAGATGATGTGGTTCTGTTAGCGTCGTCAGGCCGTGACCTTCAGCTCTCACTGGAGTGATTCGCAGCCGAGTGTGAAGCGGCTGGGATGAGAATCAGCACCTCCAAATCCGAGACTATGGTTCTCAGCCGGAAAAGAGTGGAATGCTCTCTCCGGGTCGGGAATGAGATCCTTCCCCAAGAGGAGGAGTTCAAGTATCTCGGGGTCTTGTTCACGAGTGACGGACGAATGGAGCGGGAGATTGACGGGCGGATCGGTGCGGCGCCTGCAGTGTTGCAGGCTCTGCACCGACCCGTCGTTGTGAAGAGGGAGCTGAGCCAGAAGGCTAGTAGGTGGTCCCCTTTGGTTGCAATCTACGTTCCCTATGGTCACGAGTTGTGGGTAGTGACCGAAAGAACAAGATCGCGAATACAAGCGGCCGAAATGGGTTTCCTCCGCAGGGTGTCTGGGCTCTCCCTTAGAGATAGGGTGAGAAGCTCAGTCATCCGGGAGGGGCTCGGAGTAGAACCGCTGCTCCTCCGCATTGAGAGGAGTCAGATGAGGTGGCTCGGGCATCTGGTTAGGATGCCTCCCTGGGGAGGTGTTCCGGGCATGTCCCACTGGGAGGAGACCCCGGGGGAGACCCAGGACACGTTGGAGAGACTATGTCTCTCGGCTGGCCTGGGAACGCCTCGGGGTCCCCCCGGAAGAGCTGGAGGAAGTGGCCGGGGACAGAGACGTCTGGGTTTCTCTGCTCAAGCTGCTGCCCCCGCGACCCGACCCCCGGATAAGCGGCAGATGATGGATGGATGGATGGATATATCCTCCACCAACCAGACTTACAACCCCCGACTAGGGTAGCAGAATTTCTAAGCATCTGTACCCCAAAACTACTATCAAAAATATATAAATTATTGTCTAAGATAGATGACACAATGTCTCTTCCATCCTCAAAATGGGAGGCAGATTTATCCATCAGTTCTGGTCATAGCTTCTAACCACAAATATGTTTGAACACCTTCATAAAGACTCGAAATCCTAATTTCCAGCTCATACAATACAAAATCCTTCATAGAACATACTATACAGGACAAAGGATGTTCAGGATGGGTCTAACACACTCAAACATCTGCTCACATTGCACAGATAACACACCTGATGATTATGCACACGCTTTGTGGTTTTCTGCGCCTGTCCAGAAGTTCTGGCTTGAAGTCTGTGAGGACCTATCAACATGGCTAAAGTGTAGCATCCCTGCTTGCCCCACACTGTGCATACTGGGTGACTTAGACAACATCAACATGGAAATTAACTCAGCACACATGGTTGTCACAGTGTTATGTATCGCAAAGAATGTTTTCATGAACTGGAAAGCGAAGAACAATCTGTGTATTAACCAGTTTAGAAATTTTCTTTTAGATTATATGAGCATGGAAACAATGTCTGCCTCCTCAAAACATCAATTGGCTGAATTTCATTCTCTCTGGTCCCCTCTGATTAGTTTTATCACATAGTGGTGGTGGTGGGTTGCTGGGTGATGGTGGGTCTCAGGCCCGGGCTGCTGCGACTGGTGTGACCGGGTGGTTTGTTTGTTTGTTTTTTGTAGAGGTCCTCCTGGGTGGGGTTGGGTTGAGTGGGGTGGGGCGGGATGGGTACGTTCTGGGGGTACAGTAGCTCCCGGAATATGGTCGCTGCAGGCCCCGAGCCTGGTGGACATCAGGCCCTCCTGCCCATTGTTGGCTCCCAGGTAGCGGGGATGCCTATTGCAGCCAGTCCCTGGCTGCCCTCTCTGGGGGAGAGTAGCTCCCCCGGTATATATCCCCATACCCCTCTCCCTTCTGGCTCCTCTACACAGCACACACTCACACATGAAGGGTTTTGGGGGCGTGTGTGTTCGGTGGGGTGTAGTGGATGGGGCCACGTAGGTGGTCCCCTTTGGTTGCACTCTGCAGTTCCCTGCCCCTGTTTTAATTACACCTTAGACATTACTACTTATCAAACACACTCACACACACACATTAGGTCTTGGGGGGTGGTTACACTGAGTGGCATCTGGTGGGCGGGGCTCTTTGGGTATGTAGGCTGCCCAGAGTGCCGCGCTCCCAGTTCTACAAGTTTGGCTGCCCCTCAATTTTAATTGCTCACTATTAGAAAATATTGAAGAGCCAGAAGGGTGAGGGGAGGGGTCTTCTTCGCACACCCCTGCTTCCTGGTGTCTGCTCGGGGCAGGAGGGGCCAGGAGGATTAATTAATTGTTCTGCTGGTTCGGGGTCTGTGGTGGCTGGGGGGTTGCTGGCCTCCTGGTGTGCCCGCTGCACTACACCCCAGCAGAGTCGAGGGAGGTAGGATGTGTGGATGTGTGGATGTATGGGACGTGAAAGTGTGTGTGGTAATGATTTGGCCTGGATCTGGGACTTGCTGTCGCCTGGCCTGCCTGTGTTTCTCCCGATTGGGCATCAGCGTTGCCTCTCCCCACTGCTCGCGACTTCACCCACCTGTGGGCACGTCTTGACTCCCAGGGCACTTGGCCAGGGGCGCTGGGGCAGGCGCTGACCCACTTTGTGGCTGTCTGGGGCGCTTGGCCCTCCTGGGTATTGGGTGGGGCCTCTGCCGGGGGGTTTGGGGGCGCTCGGGCTCCTGGGGCCCAGGTCCCGGAGTGCCTCTGCCCTATGCTTATGGGGGCTCTTTCCGGGGGCTTCCTCTTCAGTCTTCTGGGTGGATGCGTGGTTGCCCCTGCGGTGGGCTGCCTGGGTTCTGTGCTCTGTGGGGGCTGCTGGTGGCCTGGGTCTTGTGGCCCTCTCTGCCTGCTTCTGATTGCTTGGGGGGGGGCTGTGGATTGTGGCCCTGTACGCTTATACACTCATAACTAAGCACGGTTATCATGTAGGTCCTGTGCCATGGGTGTTGCATGTTCTCACACACACACACACACATTCATTAGTCCAGTAGCATGGTCACTAAGCAGTTGATGTATTATCATGTCGTCTCAGGTCATCTATATCCACAGCTGTGTTGTATGCGATTGTCGCTTCTTGTGCTTGTTTTTGTTTGTTTGTGTGTTTGTTTTTTCTCTGCTTGTCTGCTTTCAGGTGCTCCTGGTGGCGCTAAGGCTGGATTCCCCTCATAGGCCATGGATTGTTGTCTGTTTTGTTTTTTACAGGTGTAGCAGCTGGTTGTCTGGTTTTTGTTTCTATTTTTGTTCTGTTTCCTCTTCTTTCCTCTTCTTCTTTCCTTGTCCCCCGGTCCGGTTCAGTTCAGTTCATGTCATATATTGTAAACAGAAATAAATAAATGGGCATCAAGGGGAGCTTTACATTTATAAAACTTCCCTTGGCAAAACAAATCTGTTTGGCATCAAAGGTATTCAGATTACAATTCTTCTGACATAATGCTGAACAGGACAAGGGGAAAAAAAAGTAAAGAAGACAGTTCTGCCGAAAGTCAGGGATAGACCTGTTCTAAGTTCTATACTTTTTAAAAGGGGCGTGTTTATCAACTATGGAATTAGAAGATTTAAAAAAATGGTCAAGTGCTAGATCTTCATCTGGGATTTTAACAGTGTCATATAACTATTCAACAGATCAGTTAAAAAAAAGCCTGCTCATGGAGATGTTTCAGGATCTGGATACCAAGCGTGGACCTAATGTTTTCATTTTTGCAATTCTGATACAGGCTATTGAGCAGTGATAACTAACACCAAGTTCAGATACTGCGGATTTTCTACCTTTGATATGTTAAGATTGAGCCAATCAGGGACAACCTTGAAGGATCTCTTTGGTTTTGTAGGATCAGTAATTACCTGAGAAAGGTTGATATTGGTACACACCTTTTTTAAATGATCAGAGGCAGAGTTCAACTTGTTTAAATTAAAATTGCCACACAGAGATTGGGTTTAGGCCACATGCACACAGAATGACATCAACAAATATAAGAAATATTAAACATTTACACATAGATTTTTGAATACATGTAGAGGAATGATACTTTGAAATGTGCTCATTGCGAAGTTATGATCAGTTGAGTAATGAAGGTTGAACTATTCTAGGAAAGAGGTTCTATTCCCAGCATCATGATGGACACTCCTGATATAGAAGGTTTCGCTAACGCATTGGAATTGTTTTACTATTTTCATATGCATGTGCAATGAAGAATTGCTTGCTGCTGATAAATGCAAAGAAGAACAGCTTACACATAGATGCTCACATATAGGCTGCTGAATGCAATGAAGACCTGCTTATCAAGTAAAGTTCAATGTCAATGTGTAATATTCAATTAGGATTTGCAAAACAGTGAAGTTAAACAATGAATGGGTCCATAGTCGGTATGAGAAGACTACAGGAATATTTACCTGAGTGTACGTTCAAACAGAGATGAGAAAATTGCGATAAATAATTGTTTGTTTGTTTGTTAGTATGTATAGGAATGTTATGTGTATAAACTGTGTTGAGTTATAGTTACTCAGTAGTGTCTCAGTGAAACAACCGACGGGGGAAGCCTTGCGGTGACAACAAAAGCAGTGTTTTACTGATCAGTCAAGTTGCTCCAGTGTACTCCATACAAACTGGTTGGCTACTGAAGGGATAGAAAATGGGGAATACTTGTTTTAAAGCAAACAAGGAATTAGATGGGAAAAATACATGTTTTAACGGGACCCAGACAATATTAAATACTCAGACAGATGGGAGAAGAAGTGTAGTTTTGTAGGAAATCACAAAATTATTACATAGAATTAGTGAAATCAATTGAAGAATGCCTTTCTGAAGAGCTGTTTACCACAGATGAGCAGCTTTGCGACCAAGCACATTGTAGATCGCTTTACTGCCAAAATGATCTAATTTAATGGATTGGTTTAGACATGCATAACAGCATTTTAAGAACAAAGAGAGAAACAAAAAGGGACAACGCTTCATGGTGGAAGGGGATGTATAAATAACTGTGTATATGATGAAGGGGGTGGCAACACCCATTCCGAAATCCCGCCATTCCGACATCCCGCTATTCTGACATCCCACCATTCCGACATACCACCATTCCGACATACCACCATTCCGACATGCAAACGTCCCACCATTCCGACATCCCACCATTGCGACATCCCGCTATTCTGACGTTCAAATGTCCCACCATTCCGACAAGGCTTTCCGTATAAGGAAATGTGTGTTACTCAACAGGTGAGTCCCTTCTTTCTGTTCATGCAATTTATATGTTTAACACATGTTTATAGACAAGCGTTATTAAAAACACAAAGTCTCGGCAACTGGAGGAGGAGAAGCAGTCCGCGGTGGTTTTCAATCACACACTCCAATGCCACTTGTTTCAACTTCCGAAAATTTAATCCAGGAAAAAAAGGCTTACAAACATGGACCAAAACGGCTCCATAACACGCACAAGAATCCAAAAGAAACGAAAGTTAACTAAAAGAAAGCAAATAAACAGTATGAAGTGGTCAAAATTGGTTTTACGCATGCCTATGTGCGTCTGGCACATGCGTCTTCGGGCTCTCCCACGTTGGTTTGTGGATGAAAGCTATATG
Organism: Leuresthes tenuis; assembly: GCF_036924035.1. NCBI lineage: Eukaryota > Metazoa > Chordata > Actinopteri > Atheriniformes > Atherinopsidae > Leuresthes > Leuresthes tenuis. Next base: position 10,540,562 of record NW_027325369.1, read on the forward strand.
TTCAGCTGTAATGTCATGTAAAAACAATCTCTACATGACATTTACTCCCAGGTGTGACCAGTTAGGTCCTTAAGATATCAACAGGCTGTATAAAGCTACAACCGTTGCGGCTGTGTGTTTGTGCCAAATGCGCAAAGCCCATCCGCGCTTCCCAAAATTGGAGTGAGTACTCATAAATCACGTGAATAACATGAATAAACGTTTTTACTGAATTTTGTTGTGTTTTATACGTTCTATGCTGTCATTTCTCTCTTCTCCTATTGGCAAGGCAAGGCAGAGTGCTCGCAACTGTGTCCTGTGCAGTAGCCGTGATATCTGTAATTGCAATTATTACTTTTGCATATGATGACAGCGTGCAAAAGACGCATGGGCTCTGTGGAGAGCTCCGCTCCAGCTGGCTGCTGTGACAGCTCACTGACACTGTATTTCTGCTTAATCAGTTTCAGTCTCGCCAGAGTTACATTAATATCTGTATTTTTATATTTGAAATTCAGGGGATTTTGATAATAGATTATTAAAGTTTGTTTGCGAGGCTGTGGCCTCTGCATGTGCAAAGCTTGTGCGCCAAACTTTAGGGCGTATTTGCGCCGGCATATCATTAGTGCAAAATGTTTTGGGTAAAAAAATAGGCTATTAAAAGGAACTGTCGGAATGTTAAAATAAAAACAAAAAACATACCGCCATTCCGACCATAGGAGGAAAAAAGTGTCGGAATGGTGGGACGTTTGATAAAAAATTAAGTGTCGCCATTCCGACAATTGGAGACCCATGTCGGAATGGCGAGATGTCGGAATGGCAGCATGTAACCATGATGAAGGAGAGACCATTTGAGCAGCACAGCCATTTCGCAGCACAGGGACAGCAGTCCAAGTTACAGGATCTCCCACGTGGTATCACCTGTCACATTGTGTCAAGGCATCAAAAGAAGAAAAAATCACCAAACTCAAGGACAAAAAGACAAAGACTCCGGTGAACGAAGACAGAGGACTGACAAACCAGAAATACAAAAGGATTCTCGATATCAAGATCCAGAAGAAGAGGCTAACAATGCCACGAACACTTACGATGCTGGGAATGATGCCAGCAATGAACAGAGAAGAAGATTCAGTGTCATCAATCTGCATTACGTGCCTCTAATGAGGGGGTGAATATAGAATCCTCAACGATTACAACGTCTCTGGGAACTGTGACAACAACAAGGTTTAAACCATTTTGATATATATTGTAACCTATTGTCTAAGGAATAGTGCTGAAAATGAGGTAAATCTAATCCACCACTGTCCTTGGTCTTCTGTAGGGTTATTAAACTAATACGTGGTGGTTTGTTTTTCCACAGAAATTTGGAGATGCATGAATCTAGTGACTTAAACCAAGTAGCAGATGGTTTTATGGGGATCATTGAGAACAAATAGTTAACTTTTGGTAGTATCATCATTTTAATGGATGTAACTCTCCCCATAAGTGATATAGGTAAGGACTTCCAACGAGAGATCGTTCTCTACTGTCTTTAATAATTGCACATAATTTAGCTTTGTTAGCTCTGAGGTTCAGCTTTGTGGTCAATGCTTGTTCTGTGTATATTAATATGTATATAATTGATGAATGAGGCTGGGTTTCACTGAGGTTCAGCTTTGTGATCAATGTTGGTTCTGTTTATATTAATGTGAATATAATTGAGGAATGAGGCTGGGTTTCACTGAGGTTAAACTCATTGATCAATGTTGGTTCTGTTTATATTAATATGAATAAAATTGAGGAATCAGGCTGCTTTTCACTGAGGTTAAACTCATTCATCAATGTTGGTTCTGTTTATATTAATATGAATATAATTGATGAATGAGGCTGGGTTTCACTGAGGTTGTGCTTTGTGGTCAATGTTGGTTCTGTTTACATTAATATGAATATAATTGATGAATGAGGCTGGGTTTCACTGAGGTTAAACTCATTGATCAATGTTGGTTCTGTTTATATTTATATGAATATAATTGATGAATAAGTGTGGGTTTCAATGAGGTTAAACTCATTGATCAATGTTGGTTCTGTTTATATCAATATGGATATAACTTATGAATGAGGCTGGGTTTCAATGAGGTTCAGCTTTGTGATCAATGTTGGTTCTGTTTATATCTATATGAATATAATTGATGAATAAGGCTGGGTTTCAGTGAGGTTAAACTCATTGATCAATGTTGGTTCTGTTTATACTAATATGAATATAATTGAGGAATGAGGCTGCGTTTCACTGAGGTTAAACTCACTGATCAATGTTGGTTCTGTTTAAATCTATATGAATATAATTGATGAATAAGGCTGGGTTTCAGTGAGGTTAAACTCATTGATCAATGTTGGTTCTGTTTATACTAATATGAATATAATTGATGAATGAGGCTGCGTTTCACTGAGGTTAAACTCACTGATCAATGTTGGTTCTGTTTATATTAATGTGAATATAATTGAGGAATGAAGCTGGGTTTCACTGAGGTTAAACTGATTGATCAATGTTGGTTCTCTTTATATTAATATGAATATAATTGATGAATGAGGCTGGGTTTCACTGAGGTTAATCTCATTGATCAATGTTGGTTCTGTTTATATCTATATGAATATAATTGATGAATAAGGCTGGGTTTCAGTGAGGTTAAACTCATTGATCAATGTTGGTTCTGTTTATACTAATATGAATATAATTGAGGAATGAGGCTGCGTTTCACTGAGGTTAAACTCACTGATCAATGTTGGTTCTGTTTATATTAATATGAATAAAATTGATGAATGACGCTGGGTTTCACTGAGGTTCAGCTTTGTGGTCAATGTTTGTTCTGTTTATATTACTATGAATATAATTGAGGAATGACGCTGCGTTTCACTGAGGTTAAACTCACTGATCAATGTTGGTTCTGTTTATATTAATATGAATAAAATTGATGAATGAGGCTGGGTTTCACTGAGGTTCAGCTTTGTGGTCAATGCTTGTTCTGTATATATTAATATGTATATAATTGATGAATGAGGCTGGGTTTCACTGAGGTTCAGCTTTGTGATCAATGTTGGTTCTGTTTATATTAATGTGAATATAATTTAGGAATGAGGCTGGGTTTCACTGAGGTTAAACTCATTGATCAATGTTGGTTCTGTTTATATTAATATGAATAAAATTGAGGAATGAGGCTGCTTTTCACTGAGGTTAAACTCATTCATCAATGTTGGTTCTGTTTATATTAATATGAATATAATTGATGAATGAGGCTGGGTTTCACTGAGGTTCATTTTTGTGGTCAATGTTGGTTCTGTTTATATTAATATGAATATAATTGATGAATGAGGCTGGGTTTCACTGAGGTTAAACTCATTGATCAACGTTGGTTCTGTTTATATTTATATGAATATAATTGATGAATAAGAGTGGGTTTCAATGAGGTTAAACTCATTGATCAATGTTGGTTCTGTTTATATCAATATGAATATAACTGATGAATGAGGCTGGGTTTCAATGAGGTTCAGCTTTGTGATCAATGTTGGTTCTGTTTATATTAATATGAATATAATTGATGAATGAGGGTGGGTTTCACTGAGGTTAAGCTTTGTGATCAATGTTGGTTCTGTTTATATTAATATGAATATAATTGATGAATGAGGCTGGGTTTCAGTGAGGTTAAACTCATTGATCAATGTTGGTTCTGTTTATACTAATATGAATATAATTGAGGAATGAGGCTGCGTTTCACTGAGGTTAAACTCACTGATCAATGTTGGTTCTGTTTATATTAATATGAATAAAATTGATGAATGAGGCTGGGTTTCACTGAGGTTCAGCTTTGTGGTCAATGCTTGTTCTGTTTATATTAATATGTGTATAATTGATGAATGAGGCTGGGTTTCACTGAGGTTCAGCTTTGTGATCAATGTTGGTTCTGTTTATATTAATATGAATATAATTTAGGAATGAGGCTGGGTTTCACTGAGGTTAAACTGATTGATCAATGTTGGTTCTGTTTATATTAATATTAATAAAATTGAGGAATGAGGCTGCTTTTCACTGAGGTTAAACTCATTCATCAATGTTGGTTCTGTTTATATTAATATGAATATAATTGATGAATGAGGCTGGGTTTCACTGAGGTTCTGCTTTGTGGTCAATGTTGGTTCTGTTTACATTAATATGAATATAATTGATGAATGAGGCTGGGTTTCACTGAGGTTAAACTCATTGATCAATGTTGGTTCTGTTTATATTTATATGAATATAATTGATGAATAAGTGTGGGTTTCAATGAGGTTAAACTCATTGATCAATGTTGGTTCTGTTTATATCAATATGGATATAACTTATGAATGAGGCTGGGTTTCAATGAGGTTCAGCTTTGTGATCAATGTTGGTTCTGTTTATATCTATATGAATATAATTGATGAATAAGGCTGGGTTTCAGTGAGGTTAAACTCATTGATCAATGTTGGTTCTGTTTATACTAATATGAATATAATTGAGGAATGAGGCTGCGTTTCACTGAGGTTAAACTCACTGATCAATGTTGGTTCTGTTTAAATCTATATGAATATAATTGATGAATAAGGCTGGGTTTCAGTGAGGTTAAACTCATTGATCAATGTTGGTTCTGTTTATACTAATATGAATATAATTGATGAATGAGGCTGCGTTTCACTGAGGTTAAACTCACTGATCAATGTTGGTTCTGTTTATATTAATGTGAATATAATTGAGGAATGAGGCTGGGTTTCACTGAGGTTAAACTGATTGATCAATGTTGGTTCTCTTTATATTAATATGAATATAATTGATGAATGAGGCTGGGTTTCACTGAGGTTAATCTCATTGATCAATGTTGGTTCTGTTTATATCTATATGAATATAATTGATGAATAAGGCTGGGTTTCAGTGAGGTTAAACTCATTGATCAATGTTGGTTCTGTTTATACTAATATGAATATAATTGAGGAATGAGGCTGCGTTTCACTGAGGTTAAACTCACTGATCAATGTTGGTTCTGTTTATATTAATATGAATAAAATTGATGAATGACGCTGGGTTTCACTGAGGTTCAGCTTTGTGGTCAATGTTTGTTCTGTTTATATTACTATGAATATAATTGAGGAATGACGCTGCGTTTCACTGAGGTTAAACTCACTGATCAATGTTGGTTCTGTTTATATTAATATGAATAAAATTGATGAATGAGGCTGGGTTTCACTGAGGTTCAGCTTTGTGGTCAATGCTTGTTCTGTATATATTAATATGTATATAATTGATGAATGAGGCTGGGTTTCACTGAGGTTCAGCTTTGTGATCAATGTTGGTTCTGTTTATATTAATGTGAATATAATTTAGGAATGAGGCTGGGTTTCACTGAGGTTAAACTCATTGATCAATGTTGGTTCTGTTTATATTAATATGAATAAAATTGAGGAATGAGGCTGCTTTTCACTGAGGTTAAACTCATTCATCAATGTTGGTTCTGTTTATATTAATATGAATATAATTGATGAATGAGGCTGGGTTTCACTGAGGTTCATTTTTGTGGTCAATGTTGGTTCTGTTTATATTAATATGAATATAATTGATGAATGAGGCTGGGTTTCACTGAGGTTAAACTCATTGATCAACGTTGGTTCTGTTTATATTTATATGAATATAATTGATGAATAAGAGTGGGTTTCAATGAGGTTAAACTCATTGATCAATGTTGGTTCTGTTTATATCAATATGAATATAACTGATGAATGAGGCTGGGTTTCAATGAGGTTCAGCTTTGTGATCAATGTTGGTTCTGTTTATATTAATATGAATATAATTGATGAATGAGGCTGGGTTTCACTGAGGTTAAGCTTTGTGATCAATGTTGGTTCTGTTTATATTAATATGAATATAATTGATGAATGAGGCTGGGTTTCAGTGAGGTTAAACTCATTGATCAATGTTGGTTCTGTTTATACTAATATGAATATAATTGAGGAATGAGGCTGCGTTTCACTGAGGTTAAACTCACTGATCAATGTTGGTTCTGTTTATATTAATATGAATAAAATTGATGAATGAGGCTGGGTTTCACTGAGGTTCAGCTTTGTGGTCAATGCTTGTTCTGTTTATATTAATATGTGTATAATTGATGAATGAGGCTGGGTTTCACTGAGGTTCAGCTTTGTGATCAATGTTGGTTCTGTTTATATTAATATGAATATAATTTAGGAATGAGGCTGGGTTTCACTGAGGTTAAACTGATTGATCAATGTTGGTTCTGTTTATATTAATATGAATAAAATTGAGGAATGAGGCTGCTTTTCACTGAGGTTAAACTCATTCATCAATGTTGGTTCTGTTTATATCTATATGAATATAATTGATGAATAAGGCTGGGTTTCAGTGAGGTTAAACTCATTGATCAATGTTGGTTCTGTTTATACTAATATGAATATAATTGAGGAATGAGGCTGCGTTTCACTGAGGTTAAACTCACTGATCAATGTTGGTTCTGTTTATATCTATATGAATATAATTGAGGAATGAGGCTGGGTTTCACTGAGGTTAAACTGATTGATCAATGTTGGTTCTCTTTATATTAATATGAATATAATTGATGAATGAGGCTGGGTTTCACTGAGGTTAAACTCATTGATCAATGTTTGTTCTGTTTATATCTATATGAATATAACTGATGAATAAGGCTGGGTTTCAGTGAGGTTAAACTCATTGATCAATGTTGGTTCTGTTTATACTAATATGAATATAATTGAGGAATGAGGCTGCGTTTCACTGAGGTTAAACTCACTGATCAATGTTGGTTCTGTTTATATTAATATGAATAAAATTGATGAATGAGGCTGGGTTTCACTGAGGTTCAGCTTTGTGGTCAATGCTTGTTCTGTATATATTAATATGTATATAATTGATGAATGAGGCTGGGTTTCACTGAGGTTCAGCTTTGTGATCAATGTTGGTTCTGTTTATATTAATGTGAATATAATTGAGGAATGAGGCTGGGTTTCACTGAGGTTAAACTCATTGATGAATGTTGGTTCTGTTTATATTAATATGAATAAAATTGAGGAATGAGGCTGCTTTTCACTGAGGTTAAACTCATTCATCAATGTTGGTTCTGTTTATATTAATATGAATATAATTGATGAATGAGGCTGGGTTTCACTGATGTTCAGCTTTGTGGTCAATGTTGGTTCTGATTATATTAATATGAATATAATTGATGAATGAGGCTGGGTTTCACTGAGGTTAAACTCATTGATCAATGTTGGTTCTGTTTATATTTATATGAATATAATTGATGAATAAGAGTGGGTTTCAATGAGGTTAAACTCATTGATCAATGTTGGTTCTGTTTATATCAATATGAATATAACTGATGAATGAGGCTGGGTTTCAATGAGGTTCAGCTTTGTGATCAATGTTGGTTCTGTTTATATTAATATGAATATAATTGATGAATGAGGCTGGGTTTCACCGAGGTTCAGCTTTGTGATCAATGTTGGTTTTGTTTATATTAATATGAATATAATTGATGAATGAGGCTGGGTTTCACTGAGGTTAAACTCATTGATCAATGTTGGTTCTGTTTATATTTATATGAATATAATTGATGAATAAGGCTGGGTTTCAGTGAGGTTAAACTCATTGATCAATGTTGGTTCTGTTTATACTAATATGAATATAATTGAGGAATGAGGCTGCGTTTCACTGAGGTTAAACTCACTGATCAATGTTGGTTCTGTTTATATTAATATGAATAAAATTGAGGAATGAGGCTGCGTTTCACTGAGGTTAAACTCACTGATCAATGTTGGTTCTGTTTATATTAATATCAATAAAATTGATGAATGAGGCTGGGTTTCACTGAGGTTCAGCTTTGTGGTCAATGCTTGTTCTGTTTATATTAATATGTATATAATTGATTAATGAGGCTGGGTTTCACTGAGGTTCAGCTTTGTGATCAATGTTGGTTCTGTTTATATTAATGTGAATATAATTGAGGAATGAGGCTGGGTTTCACTGAGCTTAAACTGATTGATCAATGTTGGTTCTGTTTATATTAATATGAATAAAATTGATGAATGAGGCTGCTTTTCACTGAGGTTAAACTCATTCATCAATGTTGGTTCTGTTTATATTAATATGAATATAATTGATGAATGAGGCTGGGTTTCACTGAGGTTAAGCTTTGTGATCAATGTTGGTTCTGTTTATATTAATATGAATATAACTGATGAATGAGGCTGGGTTTCACTGAGGTTAAACTCATTGATCAATGTTGGTTCTGTTTATATTAATATGAATATAATTGAGGAATGAGGCTGCGTTTGACTGAGGTTAAACTCATTGATCAATGTTGGTTCTGTTTATATTAATATGAATATAACTGATGAATGAGGCTGGGTTTCACTGAGGTTCAGCTTTGTGATCAATGTTGGTTCTGTTTATACTATTATGAATATAATTGATGAATGAGGCTGTGTTTCCCTGAGGTTCAGCTAATTGATCATTGTTGGTTCTGTTTATATTAATATGAATATAATTGATGAATGAGGCTGGGTTCCACTGAGGTTAAACTCATTGATCAATGTTGGTTCTGTTTATACTAATATGAATATAATTGATGAATGAGTCTGGGTTTCAAAGAGGTTAAACTAATTGATCAATGTTGGTTCTGTTTATATTAATATGAATATAATTGATGAATAAGAGTGGGTTTCAATGAGGTTAAACTCATTGATCAATGTTGGTTCTGTTTATATCAATATGAATATAACTGATGAATGAGGCTGGGTTTCAATGAGGTTCAGCTTTGTGATCAATGTTGGTTCTGTTTATATTAATATGAATATAATTGATGAATGAGGCTGGGTTTCACCGAGGTTCAGCTTTGTGATCAATGTTGGTTTTGTTTATATTAATATGAATATAATTGATGAATGAGGCTGGGTTTCACTGAGGTTAAACTCATTGATCAATGTTGGTTCTGTTTATATTTATATGAATATAATTGATGAATAAGGCTGGGTTTCAGTGAGGTTAAACTCATTGATCAATGTTGGTTCTGTTTATACTAATATGAATATAATTGAGGAATGAGGCTGCGTTTCACTGAGGTTAAACTCACTGATCAATGTTGGTTCTGTTTATATTAATATGAATAAAATTGAGGAATGAGGCTGCGTTTCACTGAGGTTAAACTCACTGATCAATGTTGGTTCTGTTTATATTAATATCAATAAAATTGATGAATGAGGCTGGGTTTCACTGAGGTTCAGCTTTGTGGTCAATGCTTGTTCTGTTTATATTAATATGTATATAATTGATTAATGAGGCTGGGTTTCACTGAGGTTCAGCTTTGTGATCAATGTTGGTTCTGTTTATATTAATGTGAATATAATTGAGGAATGAGGCTGGGTTTCACTGAGCTTAAACTGATTGATCAATGTTGGTTCTGTTTATATTAATATGAATAAAATTGATGAATGAGGCTGCTTTTCACTGAGGTTAAACTCATTCATCAATGTTGGTTCTGTTTATATTAATATGAATATAATTGATGAATGAGGCTGGGTTTCACTGAGGATAAGCTTTGTGATCAATGTTGGTTCTGTTTATACTATTATGAATATAATTGATGAATGAGTCTGGGTTTCAAAGAGGTTAAACTAATTGATCAATGTTGGTTCTGTTTATATTAATATGAATATAATTGATGAATGAGGCTGGGTTTCACTGAGGTTAAGCTTTGCGATCAATGTTGGTTCTGTTTATATTAATATGAATATAACTGATGAATGAGGCTGGGTTTCACTGAGGTTAAACTCATTGATCAATGTTGGTTCTGTTTATATTAATATGAATATAATTGAGGAATGAGGCTGCGTTTGACTGAGGTTAAACTCATTGATCAATGTTGGTTCTGTTTATATTAATATGAATATAACTGATGAATGAGGCTGGGTTTCACTGAGGTTCAGCTTTGTGATCAATGTTGGTTCTGTTTATACTATTATGAATATAATTGATGAATGAGGCTGGGATTCCCTGAGGTTCAGCTAATTGATCATTGTTGGTTCTGTTTATATTAATATGAATATAATTGATGAATGAGGCTGGGTTCCACTGAGGTTAAACTCATTGATCAATGTTGGTTCTGTTTATACTAATATGAATATAATTGATGAATGAGTCTGGGTTTCAAAGAGGTTAAACTAATTGATCAATGTTGGTTCTGTTTATATTAATATGAATATAATTGATGAATGAGAATGGGTTTCACTGAGGTTCAGCTTTGTGATCAATGTTGGTTCTGTTTATATTACTATGAATATAACTGATGAATGAGGCTGGGTTTCACTGAGGTTCAGCTTTGTGGTCAATGTTGGTTCTGTTTATATTAATATGAATATAATTGATGAATGAGGCTGGGTTTCACTGAGGTTAAACTCATTGATCAATGTTGGTTCTGTTTATATTTATATGAATATAATTGATGAATAAGAGTGGGTTTCAATGAGGTTATACTCATTGATCAATGTTGGTTCTGTTTATATCAATATGAATATAACTGATGAATGAGGCTGGGTTTCAATGAGGTTCAGCTTTGTGATCAATGTTGGTTCTGTTTATATTAATATGAATATAATTGATGAATGAGGCTGGGTTTCACTGAGGTTCAGCTTTGTGATCAATGTTGGTTCTGTTTATATTAATATGAATATAATTGATGAATGAGGCTGGGTTTCACTGAGGTTAAACTCATTGATCAATGTTGGTTCTGTTTATATTTATATGAATATAATTGATGAATAAGGCTGGGTTTCAGTGAGGTTAAACTCATTGATCAATGTTGGTTCTGTTTATACTAATATGAATATAATTGAGGAATGAGGCTGCGTTTCACTGAGGTTAAACTCACTGATCAATGTTGGTTCTGTTTATATTAATATGAATAAAATTGATGAATGAGGCTGGGTTTCACTGAGGTTCAGCTTTGTGGTCAATGCTTGTTCTGTTTATATTAATATGTATATAATTGATGAATGAGGCTGGGTTTCACTGAGGTTCAGCTTTGTGATCAATGTTGGTTCTGTTTATATTAATGTGAATATAATTGAGGAATGAGGCTGGGTTTCACTGAGGTTAAACTCATTGATCAATGTTTGTTCTGTTTATATTAATATGAATAAAATTGAGGAATGAGGCTGCTTTTCACTGAGGTTAAACTCATTCATCAATGTTGGTTCTGTTTATATTAATATGAATATAATTGATGAATGAGGCTGGGTTTCACTGAGGTTAAGCTTTGTGATCAATGTTGGTTCTGTTTATACTATTATGAATATAATTGATGAATGAGTCTGGGTTTCAAAGAGGTTAAACTAATTGATCAATGTTGGTTCTGTTTATATTAATATGAATATAATTGATGAATGAGGCTGGGTTTCACTGAGGTTCAGCTTTGTGATCAATGTTGGTTCTGTATATATTTATATGAATATAATTAATGAATGAGGCTGTGTTTTAAAGAAGTGAAACTCATTGATCAATGTTGGTTCTTTTTATATTAATATGAATATAATTGATGAATGAGGCTGGGTTTCACTGAGGTTCAGCTTTGTGATCAATGTTGGTTCTGTTTATATTAATATGAATATAATTTAGGAATGAGGCTGCGTTTCACTGAGGTTAAACTAATTGATCAATGTTGGTTCTGTTCATATAAATATGAATATAATTGATGAATGAGGCTGGGTTTCACTGAGGTTCAGCTATGTGATCAATGTTGGTTCTGTATATATTTATATGAATATAATTAATGAATGAGGCTGTTTTTCAAAGAAGTTAAACTCATTGATCAATGTTGGTTCTGTTTATATTAATATGAATATAATTGATGTATGAGGCTGGGTTTCACTGAGGTTCAGCTTTGTGATCAATGTTGGTTCTGTTTATATGAATATGAATATAATTGATGAATGAGGCTGGGTTTCACTGAGGTTAAACTCATTGATCAATGTTGGTTCTGTTTATACTAATATGAATATAATTGATGAATGAGTCTGGGTTTCAAAGAGGTTAAACTAATTGATCAATGTTGGTTCTGTTTATATTAATATGAATATAATTGATGAATGAGGCTGGGTTTCACTGAGGTTCAGCTTTGTGATCAATGTTGGTTCTGTTTATATTACTATGAATATAACTGATGAATGAGGCTGGGTTTCACTGAGGTTCAGCTTTGTGGTCAATGTTGGTTCTGTTTATATTAATATGAATATAATTGATGAATGAGGCTGGGTTTCACTGAGGTTAAACTCATTGATCAATGTTGGTTCTGTTTATATTTATATGAATATAATTGATGAATAAGAGAGGGTTTCAATGAGGTTAAACTCATTGATCAATGTTGGTTCTGTTTATATCAATATGAATATAACTGATGAATGAGGCTGGGTTTCAATGAGGTTCAGCTTTGTGATCAATGTTGGTTCTGTTTATATTAATATGAATATAATTGATGAATGAGGCTGGGTTTCACTGAGGTTCAGCTTTGTGATCAATGTTGGTTCTGTTTATATTAATATGAATATAATTGATGAATGAGGCTGGGTTTCACTGAGGTTAAACTCATTGATCAATGTTGGTTCTGTTTATATTTATATGAATATAATTGATGAATAAGGCTGGGTTTCAGTGAGGTTAAACTCATTGATCAATGTTGGTTCTGTTTATACTAATATGAATATAATTGAGGAATGAGGCTGCGTTTCACTGAGGTTAAACTCACTGATCAATGTTGGTTCTGTTTATATTAATATGAATAAAATTGATGAATGAGGCTGGGTTTCACTGAAGTTCAGCTTTGTGGCCAATGCTTGTTCTGTTTATATTAATATGTATATAATTGATGAATGAGGCTGGGTTTCACTGAGGTTCAGCTTTGTGATCAATGTTGGTTCTGTTTATATTAATGTGAATATAATTGAGGAATGAGGCTGGGTTTCACTGAGGTTAAACTCATTGATCAATGTTGGTTCTGTTTATATTAATATGAATAAAATTGAAGAATGAGGCTGCTTTTCACTGAGGTTAAACTCATTCATCAATGTTGGTTCTGTTTATATTAATATGAATATGATTGATTAATGAGGCTGGGTTTCACTGAGGTTAAGCTTTGTGATCAATATTGGTTCTGTTTATACTATTATGAATATAATTGATGAATGAGTCTGGGTTTCAAAGAGGTTAAACTAATTGATCAATGTTGGTTCTGTTTATATTAATATGAATATAATTGATGAATGAGGCTGGGTTTCACTGAGGTTAAGCTTTGCGATCAATGTTGGTTCTGTTTATATTAATATGAATATAACTGATGAATGAGGCTGGGTTTCACTGAGGTTATACTCATTGATCAATGTTGGTTCTGTTTATATTAATATGAATATAATCGAGGAATGAGGCTGCGTTTCACTGAGGTTAAACTCATTGATCAATGTTGGTTCTGTTTATATTAATATGAATATAACTGATGAATGAGGCTGGGTTTCACTGAGGTTCAGCTTTGTGATCAATGTTGGTTCTGTTTATACTATTATGAATATAATTGATGAATGAGTCTGGGTTTCACTGAGGTTCAGCTAATTGATCATTGTTGGTTCTGTTTATATTAATATGAATATAATTGATGAATGAGGATGGGTTTCACTGAGGTTAAGCTTTGTGATGAATGTTGGTTCTGTTTATATTAATATGAATATAACTGATGAATGAGGCTGGGTTTCACTGAGGTTCAGCTTTGTGGTCAATGTTGGTTCTGTTTATATTAATATGAATATAATTGATGATTGAGGCTGGGTTTCACTGAGGTTAAACTCATTGATCAATGTTGTTTCTGTTTATATTTATATTAATATAACTGATGAATGAGGCTGGGTTTCAATGAGGTTCAGCTTTGTGATCAATGTTGGTTGTGTTTATATTAATGTGAATATAATTGAGGAATGAGGCTGGGTTTCACTGAGGTTAAACTCATTGATCAATGTTGGTTCTGTTTATATTAATATGAATATAATTGAGGAATGAGGCTGGGTTTCACTGAGGCTAAACTCATTGATCAATGTTGGTTCTGTTTATACTAACATGAATATAATTGAGGAACGAGACTGCGTTTCACTGAGGTTAAACTCATTGATCAATGTTGGTTCTGTTTATATTAATATGAATATAATTGATGAATGAGTCTGGGTTTCACTGAGGTTCAGCTTTGTGATCAATGTTGGTTCTGTTTATACTATTATGAATATAATTGATGAATGAGTCTGGGTTTCACTGAGGTTCAGCTAATTGATCATTGTTGGTTCTGTTTATATTAATATGAATATAATTGATGAATGAGGTTGGGTTTCACTGAGTTTCAGCTTTGTGGTCAATGCTTGTTCTGTTTATATTAATATGTATATAATTGATGAATGAGGCTGGGTTTCACTGAGGTTCAGCTTTGTGATCAATGTTTGTTCTGTTTATATTAATATGAATATAATTGAGGAATAAGGCTGCGTTTCACTGAGGTTAAACTCATTGATCAATGTTGGTTCTGTTTATATTAAAATGAATATAATTGATGATTGAGGCTTGGTTTCACTGAGGTTCAGCTCTGTGATCAATGTTGGTTCTGTTTATATTAATATGAATATAATTGATGAATGAGGCTGGGTTTCACTGAGGTTCAGCTTTGTGGCCAATGTTGGTTCTGTTTATATTAATATGAATATAATTGATGAATGAGGCTGGGTTTCACTGAGGTTAAACTCATTGATCAATGTTGGTTCTGTTTATATTAATATGAATATAATTGATGAATGAGGCTGGGTTTCACTGAGGTTCAGCTTTGTGATCAATGTTGGTTCTGTATATATTTATATGAATATAATTAATGAATGAGGCTCTGCTTCAAAGAACTTAAACGCATTGATCAATGTTGGTTCTGTTTGTATTAATATGAATATAATTGAGGAATGAGGCTGCGTTTAACTGAGGTTAAACTCATTGATCAATGTTGGTTCTGTTTATATTAATATGAATAGAATTGATGAATGAGGCTGGGTTTCACTGAGGTTCAGCTTTGTGATCAATGTCGGTTCTGTTTATATTAATAGGAATAAAATTGATGAATGAGGCTGGATTTCACTGAGGTTCAGCTTTGTAGTCAATGCTTGTTCTGTTTATATTAATATGAATATAATTGATGAATGAGGCTGGGTTTCACTGAGATTCAGCTTTGTGGTCAAGGTTGGTTCTTTTTATATTAATATGAATATAATTGATGAATGAGGCTGGGTTTCACTGAGGTTAAACTCATTGATCAATGTTGGTTCTGTTTATATTAATATGAATATAACTGATGAATGAGGCTGGTTTTCACTGAGGTTCAGCTTTGTGGTCAATGTTGGTTCTGTTTATATTAATATGAATATAATTGATGAATGATGCTGGGTTTCACTGAGGTTCAGCTTTGTGATCAATGTTGGTTCTGTTTATATTAATATGAATATAATTGAGGAATGAGGCTGGGTTTCACTGAGGCTAAACTCATTGATCAATGTTGGTTCTGTTTATACTAATATGAATATAGTGGAGGAACGAGGCTGCGTTTCACTGAGGTTAAACTCATTGATCAATGTTGGTTCTGTTTATATTAATATGAATAAAATTGATGAATGAGGCTGGGTTTCACTGAGGTTCAGCTTTGTGATCAATGTCGGTTCTGTTTATATTAATATGAATATAATTGATGAATGAGGTTGGGTTTCACTGAGGTTCAGCTTTGTGATCAATGTTGGTTCTGTTTATATTAATATGAATATAATTGAGGAATAAGGCTGCGTTTCACTGAGGTTAAACTCATTGATCAATGATGGTTCTGTTTCTATTAAAATGAATATAATTGATGATTGAGGCTTGGTTTCACTGAGGTTCAGCTTTGTGATCAATGTTGGTTCTGTATATATTTATATGAATATAATTAATGAATGATGCTGTGTTTCAAAGAACTTAAACTCATTGATCAATGTTGGTTCTGTTTATAATAATATGAATAAAATTGAGGAATGAGGCTGCTTTTCACTGAGGTTAAACTCATTGATCAATGTTGGTTCTGTTTATATTTATATGAATATAATTGATGAATAAGAGAGGGTTTCAATGAGGTTAAACTCATTGATCAATGTTGGTTCTGTTTATATTACTATGAATATAACTGATGAATGAGGCTGGGTTTCACTGAGGTTCAGCTTTGTGGTCAATGTTGGTTCTGTTTATATTAATATGAATATAATTGATGAATGAGGCTGGGTTTCACTGAGGTTAAACTCATTGATCAATGTTGGTTCTGTTTATATTTATATGAATATAATTGATGAATAAGAGAGGGTTTCAATGAGGTTAAACTCATTGATCAATGTTGGTTCTGTTTATATCAATATGAATATAACTGATGAATGAGGCTGGGTTTCAATGAGGTTCAGCTTTGTGATCAATGTTGGTTCTGTTTATATTAATATGAATATAATTGATGAATGAGGCTGGGTTTCACTGAGGTTCAGCTTTGTGATCAATGTTGGTTCTGTTTATATTAATATGAATATAATTGATGAATGAGGCTGGGTTTCACTGAGGTTAAACTCATTGATCAATGTTGGTTCTGTTTATATTTATATGAATATAATTGATGAATAAGGCTGGGTTTCAGTGAGGTTAAACTCATTGATCAATGTTGGTTCTGTTTATACTAATATGAATATAATTGAGGAATGAGGCTGCGTTTCACTGAGGTTAAACTCACTGATCAATGTTGGTTCTGTTTATATTAATATGAATAAAATTGATGAATGAGGCTGGGTTTCACTGAAGTTCAGCGTTGTGGCCAATGCTTGTTCTGTTTATATTAATATGTATATAATTGATGAATGAGGCTGGGTTTCACTGAGGTTCAGCTTTGTGATCAATGTTGGTTCTGTTTATATTAATGTGAATATAATTGAGGAATGAGGCTGGGTTTCACTGAGGTTAAACTCATTGATCAATGTTGGTTCTGTTTATATTAATATGAATAAAATTGAAGAATGAGGCTGCTTTTCACTGAGGTTAAACTCATTCATCAATGTTGGTTCTGTTTATATTAATATGAATATGATTGATTAATGAGGCTGGGTTTCACTGAGGTTAAGCTTTGTGATCAATATTGGTTCTGTTTATACTATTATGAATACAATTGATGAATGAGTCTGGGTTTCAAAGAGGTTAAACTAATTGATCAATGTTGGTTCTGTTTATATTAATATGAATATAATTGATGAATGAGGCTGGGTTTCACTGAGGTTAAGCTTTGCGATCAATGTTGGTTCTGTTTATATTAATATGAATATAACTGATGAATGAGGCTGGGTTTCACTGAGGTTATACTCATTGATCAATGTTGGTTCTGTTTATATTAATATGAATATAATCGAGGAATGAGGCTGCGTTTCACTGAGGTTAAACTCATTGATCAATGTTGGTTCTGTTTATATTAATATGAATATAACTGATGAATGAGGCTGGGTTTCACTGAGGTTCAGCTTTGTGATCAATGTTGGTTCTGTTTATACTATTATGAATATAATTGATGAATGAGTCTGGGTTTCACTGAGGTTCAGCTTTGTGGTCAATGTTGGTTCTGTTTATATTAATATGAATATAATTGATGATTGAGGCTGGGTTTCACTGAGGTTAAACTCATTGATCAATGTTGGTTCTGTTTATATTTATATGAATATAATTGATGAATAAGAGAGGGTTTCAATGAGGTTAAACTCATTGATCAATGTTGGTTCTGTTTATATCAATATGAATATAACTGATGAATGAGGCTGGGTTTCAATGAGGTTCAGCTTTGTGATCAATGTTGGTTCTGTTTATATTAATATGAATATAATTGATGAATGAGGCTGGGTTTCACTGAGGTTCAGCTTTGTGATCAATGTTGGTTCTGTTTATATTAATATGAATATAATTGATGAATGAGGCTGGGTTTCACTGAGGTTAAACTCATTGATCAATGTTGGTTCTGTTTATATTTATATGAATATAATTGATGAATAAGGCTGGGTTTCAGTGAGGTTAAACTCATTGATCAATGTTGGTTCTGTTTATACTAATATGAATATAATTGAGGAATGAGGCTGCGTTTCACTGAGGTTAAACTCACTGATCAATGTTGGTTCTGTTTATATTAATATGAATAAAATTGATGAATGAGGCTGGGTTTCACTGAAGTTCAGCGTTGTGGCCAATGCTTGTTCTGTTTATATTAATATGTATATAATTGATGAATGAGGCTGGGTTTCACTGAGGTTCAGCTTTGTGATCAATGTTGGTTCTGTTTATATTAATGTGAATATAATTGAGGAATGAGGCTGGGTTTCACTGAGGTTAAACTCATTGATCAATGTTGGTTCTGTTTATATTAATATGAATAAAATTGAAGAATGAGGCTGCTTTTCACTGAGGTTAAACTCATTCATCAATGTTGGTTCTGTTTATATTAATATGAATATGATTGATTAATGAGGCTGGGTTTCACTGAGGTTAAGCTTTGTGATCAATATTGGTTCTGTTTATACTATTATGAATATAATTGATGAATGAGTCTGGGTTTCAAAGAGGTTAAACTAATTGATCAATGTTGGTTCTGTTTATATTAATATGAATATAATTGATGAATGAGGCTGGGTTTCACTGAGGTTAAGCTTTGCGATCAATGTTGGTTCTGTTTATATTAATATGAATATAACTGATGAATGAGGCTGGGTTTCACTGAGGTTATACTCATTGATCAATGTTGGTTCTGTTTATATTAATATGAATATAATCGAGGAATGAGGCTGCGTTTCACTGAGGTTAAACTCATTGATCAATGTTGGTTCTGTTTATATTAATATGAATATAACTGATGAATGAGGCTGGGTTTCACTGAGGTTCAGCTTTGTGATCAATGTTGGTTCTGTTTATACTATTATGAATATAATTGATGAATGAGTCTGGGTTTCACTGAGGTTCAGCTTTGTGGTCAATGTTGGTTCTGTTTATATTAATATGAATATAATTGATGATTGAGGCTGGGTTTCACTGAGGTTAAACTCATTGATCAATGTTGTTTCTGTTTATATTTATATCAATATAACTGATGAATGAGGCTGGGTTTCAATGAGGTTCAGCTTTGTGATCAATGTTGGTTGTGTTTATATTAATGTGAATATAATTGAGGAATGAGGCTGGGTTTCACTGAGGTTAAACTCATTGATCAATGTTGGTTCTGTTTATATTAATATGAATATAATTGAGGAATGAGGCTGGGTTTCACTGAGGCTAAACTCATTGATCAATGTTGGTTCTGTTTATACTAACATGAATATAATTGAGGAACGAGACTGCGTTTCACTGAGGTTAAACTCATTGATCAATGTTGGTTCTGTTTATATTAATATGAATATAATTGATGAATGAGTCTGGGTTTCACTGAGGTTCAGCTTTGTGATCAATGTTGGTTCTGTTTATACTATTATGAATATAATTGATGAATGAGTCTGGGTTTCACTGAGGTTCAGCTAATTGATCATTGTTGGTTCTGTTTATATTAATATGAATATAATTGATGAATGAGGTTGGGTTTCACTGAGTTTCAGCTTTGTGGTCAATGCTTGTTCTGTTTATATTAATATGTATATAATTGATGAATGAGGCTGGGTTTCACTGAGGTTCAGCTTTGTGATCAATGTTTGTTCTGTTTATATTAATATGAATATAATTGAGGAATAAGGCTGCGTTTCACTGAGGTTAAACTCATTGATCAATGTTGGTTCTGTTTATATTAAAATGAATATAATTGATGATTGAGGCTTGGTTTCACTGAGGTTCAGCTCTGTGATCAATGTTGGTTCTGTTTATATTAATATGAATATAATTGATGAATGAGGCTGGGTTTCACTGAGGTTCAGCTTTGTGGCCAATGTTGGTTCTGTTTATATTAATATGAATATAATTGATGAATGAGGCTGGGTTTCACTGAGGTTAAACTCATTGATCAATGTTGGTTCTGTTTATATTAATATGAATATAATTGATGAATGAGGCTGGGTTTCACTGAGGTTCAGCTTTGTGATCAATGTTGGTTCTGTATATATTTATATGAATATAATTAATGAATGAGGCTCTGCTTCAAAGAACTTAAACGCATTGATCAATGTTGGTTCTGTTTGTATTAATATGAATATAATTGAGGAATGAGGCTGCGTTTAACTGAGGTTAAACTCATTGATCAATGTTGGTTCTGTTTATATTAATATGAATAGAATTGATGAATGAGGCTGGGTTTCACTGAGGTTCAGCTTTGTGATCAATGTCGGTTCTGTTTATATTAATAGGAATAAAATTGATGAATGAGGCTGGATTTCACTGAGGTTCAGCTTTGTAGTCAATGCTTGTTCTGTTTATATTAATATGAATATAATTGATGAATGAGGCTGGGTTTCACTGAGATTCAGCTTTGTGGTCAAGGTTGGTTCTTTTTATATTAATATGAATATAATTGATGAATGAGGCTGGGTTTCACTGAGGTTAAACTCATTGATCAATGTTGGTTCTGTTTATATTAATATGAATATAACTGATGAATGAGGCTGGTTTTCACTGAGGTTCAGCTTTGTGGTCAATGTTGGTTCTGTTTATATTAATATGAATATAATTGATGAATGATGCTGGGTTTCACTGAGGTTCAGCTTTGTGATCAATGTTGGTTCTGTTTGAATTAATATGAATATAATTGAGGAATGAGGCTGGGTTTCACTGAGGCTAAACTCATTGATCAATGTTGGTTCTGTTTATACTAATATGAATATAGTGGAGGAACGAGGCTGCGTTTCACTGAGGTTAAACTCATTGATCAATGTTGGTTCTGTTTATATTAATATGAATAAAATTGATGAATGAGGCTGGGTTTCACTGAGATTCAGCTTTGTGATCAATGTCGGTTCTGTTTATATTAATATGAATATAATTGATGAATGAGGTTGGGTTTCACTGAGGTTCAGCTTTGTGATCAATGTTGGTTCTGTTTATATTAATATGAATATAATTGAGGAATAAGGCTGCGTTTCACTGAGGTTAAACTCATTGATCAATGATGGTTCTGTTTCTATTAAAATGAATATAATTGATGATTGAGGCTTGGTTTCACTGAGGTTCAGCTTTGTGATCAATGTTGGTTCTGTATATATTTATATGAATATAATTAATGAATGATGCTGTGTTTCAAAGAACTTAAACTCATTGATCAATGTTGGTTATGTTTATAATAATATGAATATAATTGATGAATGAGGCTGGGTTTCACTGAGGTTAAACTCATTGATCAATGTTGGTTCTGTTTATCTTAATATGAATATAATTAATGAATGAGGCTGGGTTTCACTGAGGTTCAGCTTTGTGATCAATGTTGGTTCTGTTTATATTAATATGAATATAATTGATGAATGAGGCTGGGTTTCACTGAGGTTCAGCTTTGTGATCAATGTTGGTTCTGTTTATATTAATATGAATATAATTGAGGAATGAGGCTGGGTTTCACTGAGGCTAAACTCATTGATCAATGTTGGTTCTGTTTATACTAATATAAATATAATTGAGGAACGAGGCTGGGTTTCAGTGAGGTTAAACTCATTGATCAATGTATGTTCTGTTTATATTAATATGAATAAAATTGATGAATGAGGCTGGGTTTCACTGAGGTTAAACTCATTGATCAATGTGCGTTCTGTTTATATTAATATGAATAAAATTGATGAATGAGGCTGGGTTTCACTGATGTTCAGCTTTGTGATCAATGTCGGTTCTGTTTATATTAATATGAATATAATTGATGAATGAGGTTGGGTTTCACTGAGGTTCAGCTTTGTGGTCAATGTTGGTTCTGTTTATATTAATATGAGTATAATTGAGGAATAAGGCTGCGTTTCACTGAGGTTAAACTCATTGATTAATGTTGGTTCTGTTTATATTAAAATGAATATAAATGATGATTGAGAAATGGTTTCACTGAGGTTCAGCTTTGTGATCAATGTTGGTTCTGTATATATTTATATGAATAAAATTAATGAATAAGGCTGTGTTTCAAAGAAGTTAAACTCATTGATCAATGTTGGTTCTTTTTATATTAATATGAATATAATTGATGAATGAGGCTGGGTTTCACTGAGGTTCAGCTTTGTGATCAATGTCGGTTCTGTTTATATTAATATGAATATAATTGATGAATGAGGCTGGGTTTCACTGAGGTTCAGCTTTTTGATCAATGCTTGTTCTGTTTCTATTAATATGTATATAATTGATGAATGAGGCTGGGTTTCACTGAGGTTCAGCTTTGTGATCAATGTTGGTTCTGTTTATATTAATATGAATATAATTGAGGAATGAGGCTGCGTTTCACTGAGGTTAAACTCATTAATCAATGTTGGTTCTGTTTATATTAATATGAATATAATTGATGAATGAGTCTGGGTTTCACTGAGGTTCAGCTTTGTGATCAATGTTGGTTTTGTATATATTTATATGAATATAATTAATGAATGAGGCTGTGTTTCAAAGAACTTAAACTCATTGATCAATGTTGGTTCTGTTTATATTAAAATGAATATAAATGATGATTGAGAAATGGTTTCACTGAGGTTCAGCTTTGTGATCAATGTTGGTTCTGTATATATTTATATGAATAAAATTAATGAATAAGGCTGTGTTTCAAAGAAGTTAAACTCATTGATCAATGTTGGTTCTTTTTATATTAATATGAATATAATTGATGAATGAGGCTGGGTTTCACTGAGGTTCAGCTTTGTGATCAATGTCGGTTCTGTTTATATTAATATGAATATAATTGATGAATGAGGCTGGGTTTCACTGAGGTTCAGCTTTTTGATCAATGCTTGTTCTGTTTCTATTAATATGTATATAATTGATGAATGAGGCTGGGTTTCACTGAGGTTCAGCTTTGTGATCAATGTTGGTTCTGTTTATATTTATATGAATATAATTGAGGAATGAGGCTGCGTTTCACTGAGGTTAAACTCATTAATCAATGTTGGTTCTGTTTATATTAATATGAATATAATTGATGAATGAGGCTGGGTTTCACTGAGGTTCAGCTTTGTGATCAATGTTGGTTCTGTTTATATTTATATGAATATAATTGAGGAATGAGGCTGCGTTTCACTGAGGTTAAACTCATTAATCAATGTTGGTTCTGTTTATATTGATATGAATATAATTGATGAATGAGGCTGGGTTTCACTGAGGTTTAGCTTTGTGATCAATGTTGGTTCTGTTTATATTAATATGAATATAATTGAGGAATAAGGCTGCGTTTCACTGAGGTTAAACTCATTGATCAATGTTGGTTCTGTTTATATTAATATGAAAATAATTGATGAATGAGGCTGGGTTTCACTGAGGTTCAGCTTTGTGATCAATGTTGGTTCTGTATATATTTATAGGAATATAATTAATGAATGAGGCTGTTTTTCAAAGAACTTAAACTCATTGATCAATGTTGGTTCTGTTTATATTGATATGAATATAATTGATGAATGAGGCTGGGTTTCACTGAGATTCAGCTTTGTGGTCAATGTTGGTTCTGTTTATATTAATATGAATATAATTGATGAATGAGGCTGGGTTTCACTGAGGTTCAGCTTTGTGTTCAATGTTGGTTCTGTTTATATTAATATGAATATAATTGATGAATGAGGCTGGGTTTCAGTGAGATTCAGCTTTGTGATTAATGTTGGTTCTGTTTATATTAATATGAATATAATTGATGAATAAGGCTGGGTTTCACTGAGGTTCAGCTTTGTGGTCAATGCTTGTTCTGTTTATATTAATATGTATATAATTGATGAATGAGGCTGGGTTTCACTGAGGTTCAGCTTTGTGATCAATGTTGGTTCTGTTTATATTAATATGAATATAATTGAGGAATAAGGCTGTGTTTCACTGAGGTTAAACTCATTGATCAATGATGGTTCTGTCTATATTAAAATTAATATAATTGATGATTGAGGCTTGGTTTCACTGAGGTTCAGCTTTGTGATTAATGTTGGTTCTGTATATATTTATATGAATATAATTAATGAATGAGGCTGTGTTTCAAAGAAGTTAAACTCATTGATCAATGTTGGTTCTTTTTATATTAATATGAATATAATTGATGAATGAGGCTGGGTTTCACTGAGGTTCAGCTTTGTGATCAATGTTGGTTCTTTTTATATTAATATGAATATAATTGATGAATGAGGCTGCGTTTCACTGAGGTTAAACTCATTGATCAATGTTGGTTCTGTTTATATTAATATGAATAAAATTGATGAATGAGGCTGGGTTTCACTGAGGTTCAGCTTTGTGATCAATGTTGGTTCTGTTTATATTAATATGAATATAATTGATGAATGAGGCTGGGTTTCACTGAGGTTCAGCTTTGTGATCAATGTTGGTTCTGTTTATATTAATATGAATATAATTGATGAATGAGGCTGGGTTTCACTGAGATTCAGCTATGTGATCAATGTTGGTTCTGTTTATATTAATATGAATATAATTAATGAATGAGGCTGGGTTTCACTGAGATTCAGCTTTGTGGTCAATGTTGGTTCTGTTTATATAAATATGAATATAATTGAGGAATGAGGCTGCGTTTCACTGAGGTTCAGCTTTGTGTTTAATGTTGGTTCTGTTTATATTAATATGAATATAATTGAGGAATGCGGCTGGGTTTCACTGATGTTAAGCTTTGTGATCAATGTTGGTTCTCTTTATATTAATATGAACATAATTGAGGAATGAGGCTGCGTTTCACTGAGGTTAAACTCATTGATCAATGTTGGTTCTGTTTATATTAATATGAATATAACTGATGAATGAGGCTGGGTGTCACTGAGGTTCAGCTTTGTGATCAATGTTGGTTCTGTTTATATGAATATGAAAATAATTGAGGAATGAGGCTGGGTTTCACTGAGGTTAAACTCATTGATCAATGTTGGTTCTGTTTATATTAATATGAATATAATTGATGAATGAGGCTGGGTTTCACTGAGGTTCAGCTTTGTGATCAATGTTTTTTCTGTTTATATTAATATGAATATAACTGATGAATGAGGCTGGGTTTTACTGAGGTTCAGCTTTGTGATCAATGTTGGTTCTGTTTATATGAATATGAATATAATTGAGGAATGAGGCTGGGTTTCACTGAGGTTAAACTCATTGATCAATGTTGGTTCTGTTTATATTAATATGAATATAATTGATGAATGAGGCTGGGTTTCACTGAGGTTCAGCTTTGTGGTCAATGCTTGTTCCGTTTATATTAATATGTATATAATTGATGAATGAGGCTGAGTTTCACTGAGGTTCAGCTTTGTGATCAATGTTGGTTCTGTTTATATTAATATGAATATAATTGAGGAATAAGGTGGGTTTCACTGAGGTTAAACTCATTGATCAATGATGGTTCTGTCTATATTAAAATGAATATAATTGATGATTGAGGCTTGGTTTCACTGAGGTTCAGCTTTGTGATCAATGTTGGTTCTGTTTATAATAATATGAATATAATTGATAAATGAGGCTGGGTTTCACTGAGGTTCAGCTTTGTGATCAATGTTGGTTCTGTATATATTTATATGAATATAATTGATGAATGAGGCTGTGTTTCAAAGAACTTAAACTCATTGATCAATGTTGGTTCTGTTTATATTAATATGAATATAATTGAGCAATGAGGCTGCGTTTCACTGAGGTTAAACTCATTGATCAATGTTGGTTCTGTTTATATTAATATGAATATAATTGATGAATGAGGCTGGGTTTCACTGAGGTTCAGCTTTGTGTTCAATGTTGGTTCTGTTTATATTAATATGAATATAATTGATGAATGAGGCTGGGTTTCACTGAGATTCAGCTATGTGATCAATGTTGGTTCTGTTTATATTAATATGAATATAATTAATGAATGAGGCTGGGTTTCACTGAGATTCAGCTTTGTGATCAATGTTGGTTCTCTTTATATTAATATGAACATAATTGAGGAATGAGGCTGCGTTTCACTGAGGTTAAACTCATTGATCAATGTTGGTTCTGTTTATATTAATATGAATATAACTGATGAATGAGGCTGGGTGTCACTGAGGTTCAGCTTTGTGATCAATGTTGGTTCTGTTTATATGAATATGAAAATAATTGAGGAATGAGGCTGGGTTTCACTGAGGTTAAACTCATTGATCAATGTTGGTTCTGTTTATATTAATATGAATATAATTGATGAATGAGGCTGGGTTTCACTGAGGTTCAGCTTTGTGATCAATGTTTGTGCTGTTTATATTAATATTAATATAATTGATGAATGAGGCTGGGTTTCACTGAGATTCAGCTTTGTGGTCAATGCTTGTTCTGTTTATATTAATATGTATATAATTGATGAATGAGGCTGGGTTTCACTGAGGTTCAGCTTTGTGATCAATGTTGGTTCTGTTTATATTAATATGAATATAATTGAGGAATAAGGCTGCGTTTCACTGAGGTTAAACTCATTGATCAATGTTGGTTCTGTTTATATTAATATGAATATAATTGAGGAATAAGGCTGCGTTTCACTGAGGTTAAACTCATTGATCAATGTTGGTTCTGTTTATATTAATATGAATATAATTGATGAATGAGGCTGGGTTTCATTGAGGTTCAGCTTTGTGATCAATGTTGTTTCTGTTTATATTTATAGGAATATAATTAATGAATGAGGCTGTGTTTCAAAGAACTTAAACTCATTGATCAATGTTGGTTCTGTTTATATTAATATGAATATAATTGAGGAATGAGGCTGCGTTTCACTGAGGTTAAACTCATTGATCAATGTTGGTTCTGTTTATATTAATATGAATAAAATTGATGAATGAGGCTGGGTTTCACTGAGGTTCAGCTTTGTGATCAATGTTGGTTCTGTTTATATTAATATGAATAAAATTGATGAATGAAGCTGGATTTCACTGAGATTCAGCTTTGTGGTCAATGTTGGTTCTTTTTATATTAATATGAATATAATTGATGAATGAGGCTGGGTTTCACTGAGGTTAAACTCATTGATCAATATTGGTTCTGTTTATATTAATATGAATATAATTGATGAATTAGGCTTGGTTTCACTGAGGTTCAGCTTTGTGATCAATGTTGGTTCTGTTTATATTAATATGAATATAATTTATGAATGAGGCTGGGTTTCACTGAGGTTCAGCTTTGCCATCAATGTTGGTTCTGTTTATATTAATATGAATATAATTGATGAATGAGGCTGGGTTTCACTGAGATTCAGCTTTGTGATCAATGTTGGTTCTGTTTATATTAATATGAATATAATTGATGAATGAGGCTGGGTTTCACTGAGGTTCAGCTTTGTGATCAATGTTGGTTTTGTATATATTTATATGAATATAATTAATGAATGAGGCTGTGTTTCAAAGAACTTAAACTCATTGATCAATGTTGGTTCTGTTTATATTAAAATGAATATAAATGATGATTGAGAAATGGTTTCACTGAGGTTCAGCTTTGTGATCAATGTTGGTTCTGTATATATTTATATGAATAAAATTAATGAATAAGGCTGTGTTTCAAAGAAGTTAAACTCATTGATCAATGTTGGTTCTTTTTATATTAATATGAATATAATTGATGAATGAGGCTGGGTTTCACTGAGGTTCAGCTTTGTGATCAATGTCGGTTCTGTTTATATTAATATGAATATAATTGATGAATGAGGCTGGGTTTCACTGAGGTTCAGCTTTTTGATCAATGCTTGTTCTGTTTCTATTAATATGTATATAATTGATGAATGAGGCTGGGTTTCACTGAGGTTCAGCTTTGTGATCAATGTTGGTTCTGTTTATATTTATATGAATATAATTGAGGAATGAGGCTGCGTTTCACTGAGGTTAAACTCATTAATCAATGTTGGTTCTGTTTATATTAATATGAATATAATTGATGAATGAGGCTGGGTTTCACTGAGGTTCAGCTTTGTGATCAATGTTGGTTCTGTTTATATTTATATGAATATAATTGAGGAATGAGGCTGCGTTTCACTGAGGTTAAACTCATTAATCAATGTTGGTTCTGTTTATATTAATATGAATATAATTGATGAATGAGGCTGGGTTTCACTGAGGTTTAGCTTTGTGATCAATGTTGGTTCTGTTTATATTAATATGAATATAATTGAGGAATAAGGCTGCGTTTCACTGAGGTTAAACTCATTGATCAATGTTGGTTCTGTTTATATTAATATGAAAATAATTGATGAATGAGGCTGGGTTTCACTGAGGTTCAGCTTTGTGATCAATGTTGGTTCTGTATATATTTATAGGAATATAATTAATGAATGAGGCTGTTTTTCAAAGAACTTAAACTCATTGATCAATGTTGGTTCTGTTTATATTGATATGAATATAATTGATGAATGAGGCTGGGTTTCACTGAGATTCAGCTTTGTGGTCAATGTTGGTTCTGTTTATATTAATATGAATATAATTGATGAATGAGGCTGGGTTTCACTGAGGTTCAGCTTTGTGTTCAATGTTGGTTCTGTTTATATTAATATGAATATAATTGATGAATGAGGCTGGGTTTCACTGAGATTCAGCTTTGTGATTAATGTTGGTTCTGTTTATATTAATATGAATATAATTGATGAATAAGGCTGGGTTTCACTGAGGTTCAGCTTTGTGGTCAATGCTTGTTCTGTTTATATTAATATGTATATAATTGATGAATGAGGCTGGGTTTCACTGAGGTTCAGCTTTGTGATCAATGTTGGTTCTGTTTATATTAATATGAATATAATTGAGGAATAAGGCTGTGTTTCACTGAGGTTAAACTCATTGATCAATGATGGTTCTGTCTATATTAAAATTAATATAATTGATGATTGAGGCTTGGTTTCACTGAGGTTCAGCTTTGTGATTAATGTTGGTTCTGTATATATTTATATGAATATAATTAATGAATGAGGCTGTGTTTCAAAGAAGTTAAACTCATTGATCAATGTTGGTTCTTTTTATATTAATATGAATATAATTGATGAATGAGGCTGGGTTTCACTGAGGTTCAGCTTTGTGATCAATGTTGGTTCTTTTTATATTAATATGAATATAATTGATGAATGAGGCTGCGTTTCACTGAGGTTAAACTCATTGATCAATGTTGGTTCTGTTTATATTAATATGAATAAAATTGATGAATGAGGCTGGGTTTCACTGAGGTTCAGCTTTGTGATCAATGTTGGTTCTGTTTATATTAATATGAATATAATTGATGAATGAGGCTGGGTTTCACTGAGGTTCAGCTTTGTGATCAATGTCGGTTCTTTTTATATTAATATGAATATAATTGATGAATGAGGCTGGGTTTCACTGAGGTTTAGCTTTGTGATCAATGTTGGTTCTGTTTATATTAATATGAATATAATTGATGAATGAGGCTGGGTTTCACTGAGGTTCAGCTTTGTGATCAATGTTGGTTCTGTTTATATTAATATGAATATAATTGATGAATGAGGCTGGGTTTCACTGAGATTCAGCTATGTGATCAATGTTGGTTCTGTTTATATTAATATGAATATAATTAATGAATGAGGCTGGGTTTCACTGAGATTCAGCTTTGTGGTCAATGTTGGTTCTGTTTATATAAATATGAATATAATTGAGGAATGAGGCTGCGTTTCACTGAGGTTCAGCTTTGTGTTTAATGTTGGTTCTGTTTATATTAATATGAATATAATTGAGGAATGCGGCTGGGTTTCACTGATGTTCAGCTTTGTGATCAATGTTGGTTCTCTTTATATTAATATGAACATAATTGAGGAATGAGGCTGCGTTTCACTGAGGTTAAACTCATTGATCAATGTTGGTTCTGTTTATATTAATATGAATATAACTGATGAATGAGGCTGGGTGTCACTGAGGTTCAGCTTTGTGATCAATGTTGGTTCTGTTTATATGAATATGAAAATAATTGAGGAATGAGGCTGGGTTTCACTGAGGTTAAACTCATTGATCAATGTTGGTTCTGTTTATATTAATATGAATATAATTGATGAATGAGGCTGGGTTTCACTGAGGTTCAGCTTTGTGATCAATGTTTGTTCTGTGTATATTAATATGAATATAACTGATGAATGAGGCTGGGTTTTACTGAGGTTCAGCTTTGTGATCAATGTTGGTTCTGTTTATATGAATATGAATATAATTGAGGAATGAGGCTGGGTTTCACTGAGGTTAAACTCATTGATCAATGTTGGTTCTGTTTATATTAATATGAATATAATTGATGAATGAGGCTGGGTTTCACTGAGGTTCAGCTTTGTGATCAATGTTTGTTCTGTTTAAATTGATATGAATATAATTGATGAATGAGGCTGGGTTTCACTGAGGTTCAGCTTTGTGGTCAATGCTTGTTCCGTTTATATTAATATGTATATAATTGATGAATGAGGCTGAGTTTCACTGAGGTTCAGCTTTGTGATCAATGTTGGTTCTGTTTATATTAATATGAATATAATTGAGGAATAAGGTGGGTTTCACTGAGGTTAAACTCATTGATCAATGATGGTTCTGTCTATATTAAAATGAATATAATTGATGATTGAGGCTTGGTTTCACTGAGGTTCAGCTTTGTGATCAATGTTGGTTCTGTTTATAATAATATGAATATAATTGATAAATGAGGCTGGGTTTCACTGAGGTTCAGCTTTGTGATCAATGTTGGTTCTGTATATATTTATATGAATATAATTGATGAATGAGGCTGTGTTTCAAAGAACTTAAACTCATTGATCAATGTTGGTTCTGTTTATATTAATATGAATATAATTGAGCAATGAGGCTGCGTTTCACTGAGGTTAAACTCATTGATCAATGTTGGTTCTGTTTATATTAATATGAATATAATTGATGAATGAGGCTGGGTTTCACTGAGGTTCAGCTTTGTGTTCAATGTTGGTTCTGTTTATATTAATATGAATATAATTGATGAATGAGGCTGGGTTTCACTGAGATTCAGCTATGTGATCAATGTTGGTTCTGTTTATATTAATATGAATATAATTAATGAATGAGGCTGGGTTTCACTGAGATTCAGCTTTGTGATCAATGTTGGTTCTCTTTATATTAATATGAACATAATTGAGGAATGAGGCTGCGTTTCACTGAGGTTAAACTCATTGATCAATGTTGGTTCTGTTTATATTAATATGAATATAACTGATGAATGAGGCTGGGTGTCACTGAGGTTCAGCTTTGTGATCAATGTTGGTTCTGTTTATATGAATATGAAAATAATTGAGGAATGAGGCTGGGTTTCACTGAGGTTAAACTCATTGATCAATGTTGGTTCTGTTTATATTAATATGAATATAATTGATGAATGAGGCTGGGTTTCACTGAGGTTCAGCTTTGTGATCAATGTTTGTGCTGTTTATATTAATATTAATATAATTGATGAATGAGGCTGGGTTTCACTGAGATTCAGCTTTGTGGTCAATGCTTGTTCTGTTTATATTAATATGTATATAATTGATGAATGAGGCTGGGTTTCACTGAGGTTCAGCTTTGTGATCAATGTTGGTTCTGTTTATATTAATATGAATATAATTGAGGAATAAGGCTGCGTTTCACTGAGGTTAAACTCATTGATCAATGTTGGTTCTGTTTATATTAATATGAATATAATTGAGGAATAAGGCTGCGTTTCACTGAGGTTAAACTCATTGATCAATGTTGGTTCTGTTTATATTAATATGAATATAATTGATGAATGAGGCTGGGTTTCACTGAGGTTCAGCTTTGTGATCAATGTTGTTTCTGTTTATATTTATAGGAATATAATTAATGAATGAGGCTGTGTTTCAAAGAACTTAAACTCATTGATCAATGTTGGTTCTGTTTATATTAATATGAATATAATTGAGGAATGAGGCTGCGTTTCACTGAGGTTAAACTCATTGATCAATGTTGGTTCTGTTTATATTAATATGAATAAAATTGATGAATGAGGCTGGGTTTCACTGAGGTTCAGCTTTGTGATCAATGTTGGTTCTGTTTATATTAATATGAATAAAATTGATGAATGAAGCTGGATTTCACTGAGATTCAGCTTTGTGGTCAATGTTGGTTCTTTTTATATTAATATGAATATAATTGATGAATGAGGCTGGGTTTCACTGAGGTTAAACTCATTGATCAATATTGGTTCTGTTTATATTAATATGAATATAATTGATGAATTAGGCTTGGTTTCACTGAGGTTCAGCTTTGTGATCAATGTTGGTTCTGTTTATATTAATATGAATATAATTTATGAATGAGGCTGGGTTTCACTGAGGTTCAGCTTTGCCATCAATGTTGGTTCTGTTTATATTAATATGAATATAATTGATGAATGAGGCTGGGTTTCACTGAGATTCAGCTTTGTGATCAATGTTGGTTCTGTTTATATTAATATGAATATAATTGATGAATGAGGCTGGGTTTCACTGAGATTCAGCTTTGTGGTCAATGTTGGTTCTGTTTATATTAATATGAATATAATTGATGAATGAGGCTGGGTTTCACTGAGGTTCAGCTTTGTGTTCAATGTTGGTTCTGTTTATATTAATATGAATATAATTGAGGAATGTGGCTGGGTTTCACTGATGTTCAGCTTTGTGAACAATGTTTGTTCTCTTTATATTAATATGAACATAATTGATGAATGAGGCTGCGTTTCACTGAGGTAAAACTCATTGATCAATGTTGGTTCTGTTTATATTAATATAAATATAATTGATGAATGAGGCTGGGTTTCACTGAGGTTCAGCTTTGTGATCAATGTTTGTTCTGTTTATATTACTATGAATATAATTGATGAATGAGGCTGGGTTTCACTGAGGTTCAGCTTTGTGGTCAATGCTTGTTCCGTTTATATTAATATGTATATAATTGATGAATGAGGCTGAGTTTCACTGAGGTTCAGCTTTGTGATCAATGTTGGTTCTGTTTATATTAATATGAATATAATTGAGGAATAAGGTGGGTTTCACTGAGGTTAAACTCATTGATCAATGATGGTTCTGTCTATAGTAAAATGAATATAATTGATGATTGAGGCTTGGTTTCACTGAGGTTCAGCTTTGTGATCAATGTTGGTTCTGTTTATAATAATATGAATATAATTGATGAATGAGGCTGGGTTTCACTGAGGTTCAGCTTTGTGATCAATGTTGGTTCTGTATATATTTATATGAATATAATTAATGAATGAGGCTGCGTTTCAAAGAACTTAAACTCATTGATCAATGTTGGTTCTGTTTATATTAATATGAATATAATTGAGCAATGAGGCTGCGTTTCACTGAGGTTAAACTCATTGATCAATGTTGGTTCTGTTTATATTAAGATGATAATAATTGATGAATGAGGCTGGGTTTCACTGAGGTTCAGCTTTGTGTTCAATGTTGGTTCTGTTTATATTAATATGAATATAATTGAGGAATGTGGCTGGGTTTCACTGATGTTCAGCTTTGTGATCAATGTTGGTTCTCTTTATATTAATATGAACATAATTGAGGAATGAGGCTGCGTTTCACTGAGGTTAAACTCATTGATCAATGTTGGTTCTGTTTATATTAATATGAATATAATTGATGAATGAGGCTGGGTTTCACTGAGGTTCAGCTTTGTGATCAATGTTTGTTCTGTTTATATTACTATGAATATAATTGAGGAATGAGGCTGCGTTTCACTGAGGTTAACCTCATTGATCAATGTTGGTTCTGTTTATATTAATATGAATATAACTGATGAATGAGGCTGGGTTTCACTGAGGTTCAGCTTTGTGATCAATGTTGGTTCTGTTTATATGAATATGAATATAATTGAGGAATGAGGCTGGGTTTCACTGTGGTTAAACTCATTGATCAATGTTGGTTCTGTTTATATTAATATGAATATAATTGATGAATGAGGCTGGGTTTCACTGAGGTTCAGCTTTGTGATCAATGTTTGTTCTGTTTATATTAATATGAATATAATTGATGAATGAGGCTGGGTTTCACTGAGGTTCAGCTTTGTGATCAATGTTGGTTCTGTTTATATTAATATGAATATAATTGAGGAATAAGGCTGCGTTTCACTGAGGTTAAACTCATTGATCAATGTTGGTTCTGTTTATATTAATATGAATATAATTGATGAATGAGGCTGGGTTTCACTGAGGTTCAGCTTTGTGATCAATGTTGGTTCTGTATATATTTATAGGAATATAATTAATGAATGAGGCAGTTTTTCAAAGAACTTAAACTCATTGATCAATGTTGGTTCTGTTTATATTAATATGAATATAATTGAGGAATGAGGCTGCGTTTCACTGAGGTTAAACTCATTGATCAATGTTGGTTCTGTTTATATTAATATGAATAAAATTGATGAATGAGGCTGGGTTTCACTGAGGTTCAGCTTTGTGATCAATGTTGGTTCTGTTTATATTAATATGAATAAAATTGATGAATGAAGCTGGATTTCACTGAGATTCAGCTTTGTGGTCAATGTTGGTTCTTTTTATATTAATATGAATATAATTGATGAATGAGGCTGGGTTTCACTGAGGTTAAACTCATTGATCAATATTGATTCTGTTTATATTAATATGAATATAATTGATGAATTAGGCTTGGTTTCACTGAGGTTCAGCTTTGTGATCAATGTTGGTTCTGTTTATATTAATATGAATATAATTGATGAATGAGGCTGGGTTTCACTGAGATTCAGCTTTGTGGTCAATGTTGGTTCTGTTTATATTAATATGAATATAATTGATGAATGAGGCTGGGTTTCACTGAGGTTCAGCTTTGTGTTCAATGTTGGTTCTGTTTATATTAATATGAATATAATTGAGGAATGTGGCTGGGTTTCACTGATGTTCAGCTTTGTGATCAATGTTGGTTCTCTTTATATTAATATGAACATAATTGAGGAATGAGGCTGCGTTTCACTGAGGTTAAACTCATTGATCAATGTTGGTTCTGTTTATATTAATATGAATATAATTGATGAATGAGGCTGGGTTTCACTGATGTTCAGCTTTGTGATCAATGTTTGTTCTGTATATATTACTATGAATATAATTGAGGAATGAGGCTGCGTTTCACTGAGGTTAAACTCATTGACCAATGTTGGTTCTGTTTATATTAATATGAATATAATTGATGAATGAGGCTGGGTTTCTCTGAGGTTCAGCTTTGTGATCAATGTTTGTTCTATTTGTATTACTATGAATATAATTGAGGAATGAGGCTGCGTTTCACTGAGGTTAAACTCATTGATCAATGTTGGTTCTGTTTATATTAATATGAATATAATTCAAGAATGAGGCTGGGTTTCACTGAGGTTAAACTCATTGATCAATGTTGGTTCTGTTTATATTAATATGAATATAACTGATGAATGAGGCTGGGTTTCACTGAGGTTCAGCTTTGTGATCAATGTTGGTTCTGTTTATATGAATATGAATATAATTGAGGAATGAGGCTGGGTTTCACTGAGGTTAAACTCATTGATCAATGTTGGTTCTGTTTATATTAATATGAATATAATTGATGAATGAGGCTGGGTTTCACTGAGGTTCAGCTTTGTGATCAATGTTTGTTCTGTTTATATTGATATGAATATAATTGATGAATGAGGCTGTGTTTCAATGAGGTTCAGCTTTGTGGTCAATGCTTGTTCCGTTTATATTAATATGTATATAATTGATGAATGAGGCTGAGTTTCACTGAGGTTCAGCTTTGTGATCAATGTTGGTTCTGTTTATATTAATATGAATATAACTGAGGAATAAGGTGGGTTTCACTGAGGTTAAACTCATTGATCAATGATGGTTCTGTCTATATTAAAATGAATATAATTGATGATTGAGGCTTGGTTTCACTGAGGTTCAGCTTTGTGATCAATGTTGGTTCTGTTTATAATAATATGAATATAATTGATGAATGAGGCTGGGTTTCACTGAGGTTCAGCTTTGTGATCAATGTCGGTTCTGTTTATATTAATATGAATATAATTGATGAATGAGGCTGGGTTTCACTGAGGTTCAGCTTTTTGATCAA
Organism: Leuresthes tenuis; assembly: GCF_036924035.1. NCBI lineage: Eukaryota > Metazoa > Chordata > Actinopteri > Atheriniformes > Atherinopsidae > Leuresthes > Leuresthes tenuis. Next base: position 10,576,831 of record NW_027325369.1, read on the forward strand.
TGCTTGTTCTGTTTCTATTAATATGTATATAATTGATGAATGAGGCTGGGTTTCACTGAGGTTCAGCTTTGTGATCAATGTTGGTTCTGTCTATATATTTATATGAATATAATTAATGATTGAGGCTGTGTTTCAAAGAACTTAAACTCATTGATCAATGTTGGTTCTGTTTATATTAATATGAATATAATTGAGCAATGAGGCTGCGTTTCACTGAGGTTAAACTCATTGATCAATGTTGGTTCTGTTTATATTGATATGAATATAATTGATGAATGAGGCTGGGTTTCACTGAGGTTCAGCTTTGTGTTCAATGTTGGTTCTGTTTATATTAATATGAATATAATTGAGGAATGTGGCTGGGTTTCACTGATGTTCAGCTTTGTGATCAATGCTTGTTCCGTTTATATTAATATGTATATAATTGATGAATGAGGCTGAGTTTCACTGAGGTTCAGCTTTGTGATCAATGTTGGTTCTGTTTATATTAATATGAATATAATTGAGGAATAAGGTGGGTTTCACTGAGGTTAAACTCATTGATCAATGATGGTTCTGTCTATAGTAAAATGAATATAATTGATGATTGAGGCTTGGTTTCACTGAGGTTCAGCTTTGTGATCAATGTTGGTTCTGTTTATAATAATATGAATATAATTGATGAATGAGGCTGGGTTTCACTGAGGTTCAGCTTTGTGATCAATGTTGGTTCTGTATATATTTATATGAATATAATTAATGAATGAGGCTGTGTTTCAAAGAACTTAAACTCATTGATCAATGTTGGTTCTGTTTATATTAATATGAATATAATTGAGCAATGAGGCTGCGTTTCACTGAGGTTAAACTCATTGATCAATGTTGGTTCTGTTTATATTAATATGAATATAATTGATGAATGAGGCTGGGTTTCACTGAGGTTCAGCTTTGTGTTCAATGTTGGTTCTGTTTATATTAATATGAATATAATTGAGGAATGTGGCTGGGTTTCACTGATGTTCAGCTTTGTGATCAATGTTGGTTCTCTTTATATTAATGTGAACATAATTGAGGAATGAGGCTGCGTTTCACTGAGGTTAAACTCATTGATCAATGTTGGTTCTGTTTATATTAATATGAATATAATTGATGAATGAGGCTGGGTTTCACTGAGGTTCAGCTTTGTGATCAATGTTTGTTCTGTTTATATTACTATGAATATAATTGAGGAATGAGGCTGCGTTTCACTGAGGTTAACCTCATTGATCAATGTTGGTTCTGTTTATATTAATATGAATATAACTGATGAATGAGGCTGGGTTTCACTGAGGTTCAGCTTTGTGATCAATGTTGGTTCTGTTTATATGAATATGAATATAATTGAGGAATGAGGCTGGGTTTCACTGTGGTTAAACTCATTGATCAATGTTGGTTCTGTTTATATTAATATGAATATAATTGATGAATGAGGCTGGGTTTCACTGAGGTTCAGCTTTGTGATCAATGTTTGTTCTGTTTATATTAATATGAATATAATTGATGAATGACGCTGGGTTTCACTGAGATTCAGCTTTGTGGTCAATGCTTGTTCTGTTTATATTAATATGTATATAATTGATGAATGAGGCTGGGTTTCACTGAGGTTCAGCTTTGTGATCAATGTTGGTTCTGTTTATATTAATATGAATATAATTGAGGAATAAGGCTGCGTTTCACTGAGGTTAAACTCATTGATCAATGTTGGTTCTGTTTATATTAATATGAATATAATTGATGAATGAGGCTGGGTTTCACTGAGGTTCAGCTTTGTGATCAATGTTGGTTCTGTATATATTTATAGGAATATAATTAATGAATGAGGCTGTTTTTCAAAGAACTTAAACTCATTGATCAATGTTGGTTCTGTTTATATTAATATGAATATAATTGAGGAATGAGGCTGCGTTTCACTGAGGTTAAACTCATTGATCAATGTTGGTTCTGTTTATATTAATATGAATAAAATTGATGAATGAGGCTGGGTTTCACTGAGGTTCAGCTTTGTGATCAATGTTGGTTCTGTTTATATTAATATGAATAAAATTGATGAATGAAGCTGGATTTCACTGAGATTCAGCTTTGTGGTCAATGTTGGTTCTTTTTATATTAATATGAATATAATTGATGAATGAGGCTGGGTTTCACTGAGGTTAAACTCATTGATCAATATTGATTCTGTTTATATTAATATGAATATAATTGATGAATTAGGCTTGGTTTCACTGAGGTTCAGCTTTGTGATCAATGTTGGTTCTGTTTATATTAATATGAATATAATTGATGAATGAGGCTGGGTTTCACTGAGATTCAGCTTTGTGGTCAATGTTGGTTCTGTTTATATTATTATGAATATAATTGATGAATGAGGCTGGGTTTCACTGAGGTTCAGCTTTGTGTTCAATGTTGGTTCTGTTTATATTAATATGAATATAATTGAGGAATGTGGCTGGGTTTCACTGATGTTCAGCTTTGTGATCAATGTTGGTTCTCTTTATATTAATATGAACATAATTGAGGAATGAGGCTGCGTTTCACTGAGGTTAAACTCATTGATCAATGTTGGTTCTGTTTATATTAATATGAATATAATTGATGAATGAGGCTGGGTTTCACTGATGTTCAGCTTTGTGATCAATGTTTGTTCTGTATATATTACTATGAATATAATTGAGGAATGAGGCTGCGTTTCACTGAGGTTAAACTCATTGACCAATGTTGGTTCTGTTTATATTAATATGAATATAATTGATGAATGAGGCTGGGTTTCTCTGAGGTTCAGCTTTGTGATCAATGTTGGTTCTGTTTATATTACTATGAATATAATTGAGGAATGAGGCTGCGTTTCACTGAGGTTAAACTCATTGACCAATGTTGGTTCTGTTTATATTAATATGAATATAATTGATGAATGAGGCTGGGTTTCACTGAGGTTCAGCTTTGTGATCAATGTTTGTTCTATTTGTATTACTATGAATATAATTGAGGAATGAGGCTGCGTTTCACTGAGGTTAAACTCATTGATCAATGTTGGTTCTGTTTATATTAATATGAATATAATTCAAGAATGAGGCTGGGTTTCACTGAGGTTAAACTCATTGATCAATGTTGGTTCTGTTTATATTAATATGAATATAACTGATGAATGAGGCTGGGTTTCACTGAGGTTCAGCTTTGTGATCAATGTTGGTTCTGTTTATATGAATATGAATATAATTGAGGAATGAGGCTGGGTTTCACTGAGGTTAAACTCATTGATCAATGTTGGTTCTGTTTATATTAATATGAATATAATTGATGAATGAGGCTGGGTTTCACTGAGGTTCAGCTTTGTGATCAATGTTTGTTCTGTTTATATTGATATGAATATAATTGATGAATGAGGCTGTGTTTCAATGAGGTTCAGCTTTGTGGTCAATGCTTGTTCCGTTTATATTAATATGTATATAATTGATGAATGAGGCTGAGTTTCACTGAGGTTCAGCTTTGTGATCAATGTTGGTTCTGTTTATATTAATATGAATATAACTGAGGAATAAGGTGGGTTTCACTGAGGTTAAACTCATTGATCAATGATGGTTCTGTCTATATTAAAATGAATATAATTGATGATTGAGGCTTGGTTTCACTGAGGTTCAGCTTTGTGATCAATGTTGGTTCTGTTTATAATAATATGAATATAATTGATGAATGAGGCTGGGTTTCACTGAGGTTCAGCTTTGTGATCAATGTCGGTTCTGTTTATATTAATATGAATATAATTGATGAATGAGGCTGGGTTTCACTGAGGTTCAGCTTTTTGATCAATGCTTGTTCTGTTTCTATTAATATGTATATAATTGATGAATGAGGCTGGGTTTCACTGAGGTTCAGCTTTGTGATCAATGTTGGTTCTGTATATATTTATATGAATATAATTAATGAATGAGGCTGTGTTTCAAAGAACTTAAACTCATTGATCAATGTTGGTTCTGTTTATATTAATATGAATATAATTGAGCAATGAGGCTGCGTTTCACTGAGGTTAAACTCATTGATCAATGTTGGTTCTGTTTATATTAATATGAATATAATTGATGAATGAGGCTGGGTTTCACTGAGGTTCAGCTTTGTGATCAATGTTTGTTCAGTTTATATTACTATGAATATAATTGAGGAATGAGGCTGCGTTTCACTGAGGTTAAACTCATTGATCAATGTTGGTTCTGTTTATATTAATATGAATATAACTGATGAATGAGGCTGGGTTTCACTGAGGTTCAGCTTTGTGATCAATGTTGGTTCTGTTTATATGAATATGAATATAATTGAGGAATGAGGCTGGGTTTCACTGAGGTTAAACTCATTGATCAATGTTGGTTCTGTTTATATTAATATGAATATAATTGATGAATGAGGCTGGGTTTCACTGAGGTTCAGCTTTGTGATCAATGTTTGTTCTATTTGTATTACTATGAATATAATTGAGGAATGAGGCTGCGTTTCACTGAGGTTAAACTCATTGATCAATGTTGGTTCTGTTTATATTAATATGAATATAATTCAAGAATGAGGCTGGGTTTCACTGAGGTTAAACTCATTGATCAATGTTGGTTCTGTTTATATTAATATGAATATAACTGATGAATGAGGCTGGGTTTCACTGAGGTTCAGCTTTGTGATCAATGTTGGTTCTGTTTATATGAATATGAATATAATTGAGGAATGAGGCTGGGTTTCACTGAGGTTAAACTCATTGATCAATGTTGGTTCTGTTTATATTAATATGAATATAATTGATGAATGAGGCTGGGTTTCACTGAGGTTCAGCTTTGTGATCAATGTTTGTTCTGTTTATATTGATATGAATATAATCGATGAATGAGGCTGTGTTTCACTGAGGTTCAGCTTTGTGGTCAATGCTTGTTCCGTTTATATTAATATGTATATAATTGATGAATGAGGCTGAGTTTCACTGAGGTTCAGCTTTGTGATCAATGTTGGTTCTGTTTATATTAATATGAATATAACTGAGGAATAAGGTGGGTTTCACTGAGGTTAAACTCATTGATCAATGATGGTTCTGTCTATATTAAAATGAATATAATTGATGATTGAGGCTTGGTTTCACTGAGGTTCAGCTTTGTGATCAATGTTGGTTCTGTTTATAATAATATGAATATAATTGATGAATGAGGCTGGGTTTCACTGAGGTTCAGCTTTGTGATCAATGTCGGTTCTGTTTATATTAATATGAATATAATTGATGAATGAGGCTGGGTTTCACTGAGGTTCAGCTTTTTGATCAATGCTTGTTCTGTTTCTATTAATATGTATATAATTGATGAATGAGGCTGGGTTTCACTGAGGTTCAGCTTTGTGATCAATGTTGGTTCTGTATATATTTATATGAATATAATTAATGAATGAGGCTGTGTTTCAAAGAACTTAAACTCATTGATCAATGTTGGTTCTGTTTATATTAATATGAATATAATTGAGCAATGAGGCTGCGTTTCACTGAGGTTAAACTCATTGATCAATGTTGGTTCTGTTTATATTAATATGAATATAATTGATGAATGAGGCTGGGTTTCACTGAGGTTCAGCTTTGTGTTCAATGTTGGTTCTGTTTATATTAATATGAATATAATTGAGGAATGTGGCTGGGTTTCACTGATGTTCAGCTTTGTGATCAATGTTGGTTCTCTTTATATTAATATGAACATAATTGAGGAATGAGGCTGCGTTTCACTGAGGTTAAACTCATTGATCAATGTTGGTTCTGTTTATATTAATATGAATATAATTGATGAATGAGGCTGGGTTTCACTGAGGTTCAGCTTTGTGATCAATGTTTGTTCTGTTTATATTACTATGAATATAATTGAGGAATGAGGCTGCGTTTCACTGAGGTTAAACTCATTGATCAATGTTGGTTCTGTTTATATTAATATGAATATAACTGATGAATGAGGCTGGGTTTCACTGAGGTTCAGCTTTGTGATCAATGTTGGTTCTGTTTATATGAATATGAATATAATTGAGGAATGAGGCTGGGTTTCACTGAGGTTAAACTCATTGATCAATGTTAGTTCTGTTTATATTAATATGAATATAATTGATGAATGAGGCTGGGTTTCACTGAGGTTCAGCTTTGTGATCAATGTTTGTTCTGTTTATATTAATATGAATATAATTGATGAATGAGGCTGGGTCTCACTGAGGTTCAGCTTTGTGGTCAATGCTTGTTCTGTTTATATCAATATGTATATAATTGATGAATGAGGCTGAGTTTCACTGAGGTTCAGCTTTGTGATCAATGTTGGTTCTGTTTATATTAATATGAATATAATTGATGAATGAGGCTGGGTTTCACTGAGGTTCAGCTTTGTGATCAATGTTGGTTCTGTATATATTTATATGAATATAATTAATGAATGAGGCTGTGTTTCAAAGAACTTAAACTCATTGATCAATGTTGGTTCTGTTTATATTAATATGAATATAATTGAGGAATGAGGCTGAGTTTCACTGAGGTTCAGCTTTGTGATCAATGTTGGTTCTGTTTATATTAATATGAATATAATTGATGAATGAGGCTGAGTTTCACTGAGGTTCAGCTTTGTGATCAATGTTGGTTCTGTTTATATTAATATGAATATAATTGATGAATGAGGCTGGGTTTCACTGAGGTTCAGCTTTGTGATCAATGTTGGTTCTGTATATATTTATATGAATATAATTAATGAATGAGGCTGTGTTTCAAAGAACTTAAACTCATTGATCAATGTTGGTTCTGTTTATATTAATATGAATATAATTGAGGAATGAGGCTGCGTTTCACTGAGGTTAAACTCATTGATCAATGTGCGTTCTGTTTATATTAATATGAATAAAATTGATGAATGAGGCTGGGTTTCACTGAGGTTCAGCTTTGTGATCAATGTTGGTTCTGTTTATATTAATATGAATAAAATTGATGAATGAGGCTGGATTTCACTAAGATTCAGCTTTGTGGTCAATGTTGGTTCTTTTTATATTAATATGAATATAATTGATGAATGAGGCTGGGTTTCACTGAGGTTAAACTCATTGATCAATATTGGTTCTGTTTATATTAATATGAATATAATTGATGAATGAGGCTGGGTTTCACTGAGGTTTAGCTTTGTGATCAATGTTGGTTCTGTTTATATTAATATGAATATAATTGATGAATGAGGCTGGGTTTCACTGAGGTTCAGCTTTGTGATCAATGTTGGTTCTGTTTATATTAATATGAATATAATTGATGAATGAGGCTGGGTTTCACTAAGATTCAGCTCTGTGATCAATGTTGGTTCTGTTTATATTAATATGAATATAATTGATGAATGAGGCTGGGTTTCACTGAGATTCAGCTTTGTGGTCAATGTTGGTTCTGTTTATATTAATATGAATATAATTGATGAATGAGGCTGGGTTTCACTGAGGTTCAGCTTTGTGTTCAATGTTGGTTCTGTTTATATTAATATGAATATAATTGAGGAATGCGGCTGGGTTTCACTGATGTTCAGCTTTGTGATCAATGTTGGTTCTCTTTATATTAATATGAACATAATTGAGGAATGAGGCTGCGTTTCACTGAGGTTAAACTCATTGACCAATGTTGGTTCTGTTTATATTAATATGAATATAATTGATGAATGAGGCTGGGTTTCTCTGAGGTTCAGCTTTGTGATCAATGTTTGTTCTGTTTATATTACTATGAATATAATTGAGGAATGAGGCTGCGTTTCACTGAGGTTAAACTCATTGATCAATGTTGGTTCTGTTTATATGAATATGAATATAATTGATGAATGAGGCTGGGTTTCACTGAGATTCAGCTTTGTGGTCAATGTTGGTTCTGTTTATATTAATATGAATATAATTGATGAATGAGGCTGGGTTTCACTGAGGTTCAGCTTTGTGTTCAATGTTGGTTCTGTTTATATTAATATGAATATAATTGAGGAATGCGGCTGGGTTTCACTGATGTTCCGCTTTGTGATCAATGTTGGTTCTCTTTATATTAATATGAACATAATTGAGGAATGAGGCTGCGTTTCACTGAGGTTAAACTCATTGACCAATGTTGGTTCTGTTTATATTAATATGAATATAATTGATGAATGAGGCTGGGTTTCACTGAGGTTCAGCTTTGTGATCAATGTTTGTTCTATTTGTATTACTATGAATATAATTGAGGAATGAGGCTGTGTTTCACTGAGGTTAAACTCATTGATCAATGTTGGTTCTGTTTATATTAATATGAATATAATTCAAGAATGAGGCTGGGTTTCTCTGAGGTTCAGCTTTGTGATCAATGTTTGTTCTGTTTATATTACTATGAATATAATTGAGGAATGAGGCTGCGTTTCACTGAGGTTAAACTCATTGATCAATGTTGGTTCTGTTTATATGAATATGAATATAATTGATGAATGAGGCTGGGTTTCACTGAGATTCAGCTTTGTGGTCAATGTTGGTTCTGTTTATATTAATATGAATATAATTGATGAATGAGGCTGGGTTTCACTGAGGTTCAGCTTTGTGTTCAATGTTGGTTCTGTTTATATTAATATGAATATAATTGAGGAATGCGGCTGGGTTTCACTGAGGTTCAGCTTTGTGATCAATGTTGGTTCTCTTTATATTAATATGAACATAATTGAGGAATGAGGCTGCGTTTCACTGAGGTTAAACTCATTGACCAATGTTGGTTCTGTTTATATTAATATGAATATAATTGATGAATGAGGCTGGGTTTCACTGAGGTTCAGCTTTGTGATCAATGTTTGTTCTGTTTATATTACTATGAATATAATTGAGGAATGAGGCTGCGTTTCACTGAGGTTAAACTCATTGATCAATGTTGGTTCTGTTTATATGACTATGAATATAATTGATGAATGAGGCTGGGTTTCACTGAGATTCAGCTTTGTGGTCAATGTTGGTTCTGTTTATATTAATATGAATATAATTGATGAATGAGGCTGGGTTTCACTGAGGTTCAGCTTTGTGTTCAATGTTGGTTCTGTTTATATTAATATGAATATAATTGAGGAATGCGGCTGGGTTTCACTGATGTTCAGCTTTGTGATCAATGTTGGTTCTCTTTATATTAATATGAACATAATTGAGGAATGAGGCTGCGTTTCACTGAGGTTAAACTCATTGACCAATGTTGGTTCTGTTTATATTAATATGAATATAATTGATGAATGAGGCTGGGTTTCACTGAGGTTCAGCTTTGTGATCAATGTTTGTTCTATTTGTATTACTATGAATATAATTGAGGAATGAGGCTGCGTTTCACTGAGGTTAAACTCATTGATCAATGTTGGTTCTGTTTATATTAATATGAATATAATTCAAGAATGAGGCTGGGTTTCACTGAGGTTAAACTCATTGATCAATGTTGGTTCTGTTTATATTAATATGAATATAACTGATGAATGAGGCTGGGTTTCACTGAGGTTCAGCTTTGTGATCAATGTTGGTTCTGTTTATATGAATATGAATATAATTGAGGAATGAGGCTGGGTTTCACTGAGGTTAAACTCATTGATCAATGTTGGTTCTGTTTATATTAATATGAATATAATTGATGAATGAGGCTGGGTTTCACTGAGGTTCAGCTTTGTGATCAATGTTTGTTCTGTTTATATTGATATGAATATAATTGATGAATGAGGCTGGGTTTCACTGAGGTTAAGCTTTGTGGTCAATGCTTGTTCCGTTTATATTAATATGTATATAATTGATGAATGAGGCTGAGTTTCACTGAGGTTCAGCTTTGTGATCAATGTTGGTTCTGTTTATATTAATATGAATATAACTGAGGAATAAGGTGGGTTTCACTGAGGTTAAACTCATTGATCAATGATGGTTCTGTCTATATTAAAATGAATATAATTGATGATTGAGGCTTGGTTTCACTGAGGTTCAGCTTTGTGATCAATGTTGGTTCTGTTTATAATAATATGAATATAATTGATGAATGAGGCTGGGTTTCACTGAGGTTCAGCTTTGTGATCAATGTCGGTTCTGTTTATATTAATATGAATATAATTGATGAATGAGGCTGGGTTTCACTGAGGTTCAGCTTTTTGATCAATGCTTGTTCTGTTTCTATTAATATGTATATAATTGATGAATGAGGCTGGGTTTCACTGAGGTTCAGCTTTGTGATCAATGTTGGTTCTGTATATATTTATATGAATATAATTAATGAATGAGGCTGTGTTTCAAAGAACCTAAACTCATTGATCAATGTTGGTTCTGTTTATATTAATATGAATATAATTGAGCAATGAGGCTGCGTTTCACTGAGGTTAAACTCATTGATCAATGTTGGTTCTGTTTATATTAATATGAATATAATTGATGAATGAGGCTGGGTTTCACTGAGGTTCAGCTTTGTGATCAATGTTGGTTCTGTTTATATTAATATGAATATAATTGATGAATGAGGCTGAGTTTCACTGAGGTTCAGCTTTGTGATCAATGTTGGTTCTGTTTATATTAATATGAATATAATTGATGAATGAGGCTGGGTTTCACTGAGGTTCAGCTTTGTGATCAATGTTGGTTCTGTATATATTTATATGAATATAATTAATGAATGAGGCTGTGTTTCAAAGAACTTAAACTCATTGATCAATGTTGGTTCTGTTTATATTAATATGAATATAATTGAGGAATGAGGCTGCGTTTCACTGAGGTTAAACTCATTGATCAATGTGCGTTCTGTTTATATTAATATGAATAAAATTGATGAATGAGGCTGGGTTTCACTGAGGTTCAGCTTTGTGATCAATGTTGGTTCTGTTTATATTAATATGAATAAAATTGATGAATGAGGCTGGATTTCACTAAGATTCAGCTTTGTGGTCAATGTTGGTTCTTTTTATATTAATATGAATATAATTGATGAATGAGGCTGGGTTTCACTGAGGTTAAACTCATTGATCAATATTGGTTCTGTTTATATTAATATGAATATAATTGATGAATGAGGCTGGGTTTCACTGAGGTTTAGCTTTGTGATCAATGTTGGTTCTGTTTATATTAATATGAATATAATTGATGAATGAGGCTGGGTTTCACTGAGGTTCAGCTTTGTGATCAATGTTGGTTCTGTTTATATTAATATGAATATAATTGATGAATGAGGCTGGGTTTCACTAAGATTCAGCTCTGTGATCAATGTTGGTTCTGTTTATATTAATATGAATATAATTGATGAATGAGGCTGGGTTTCACTGAGATTCAGCTTTGTGGTCAATGTTGGTTCTGTTTATATTAATATGAATATAATTGATGAATGAGGCTGGGTTTCACTGAGGTTCAGCTTTGTGTTCAATGTTGGTTCTGTTTATATTAATATGAATATAATTGAGGAATGCGGCTGGGTTTCACTGATGTTCAGCTTTGTGATCAATGTTGGTTCTCTTTATATTAATATGAACATAATTGAGGAATGAGGCTGCGTTTCACTGAGGTTAAACTCATTGACCAATGTTGGTTCTGTTTATATTAATATGAATATAATTGATGAATGAGGCTGGGTTTCTCTGAGGTTCAGCTTTGTGATCAATGTTTGTTCTGTTTATATTACTATGAATATAATTGAGGAATGAGGCTGCGTTTCACTGAGGTTAAACTCATTGATCAATGTTGGTTCTGTTTATATGAATATGAATATAATTGATGAATGAGGCTGGGTTTCACTGAGATTCAGCTTTGTGGTCAATGTTGGTTCTGTTTATATTAATATGAATATAATTGATGAATGAGGCTGGGTTTCACTGAGGTTCAGCTTTGTGTTCAATGTTGGTTCTGTTTATATTAATATGAATATAATTGAGGAATGCGGCTGGGTTTCACTGATGTTCAGCTTTGTGATCAATGTTGGTTCTCTTTATATTAATATGAACATAATTGAGGAATGAGGCTGCGTTTCACTGAGGTTAAACTCATTGACCAATGTTGGTTCTGTTTATATTAATATGAATATAATTGATGAATGAGGCTGGGTTTCACTGAGGTTCAGCTTTGTGATCAATGTTTGTTCTATTTGTATTACTATGAATATAATTGAGGAATGAGGCTGCGTTTCACTGAGGTTAAACTCATTGATCAATGTTGGTTCTGTTTATATTAATATGAATATAATTCAAGAATGAGGCTGGGTTTCTCTGAGGTTCAGCTTTGTGATCAATGTTTGTTCTGTTTATATTACTATGAATATAATTGAGGAATGAGGCTGCGTTTCACTGAGGTTAAACTCATTGATCAATGTTGGTTCTGTTTATATGAATATGAATATAATTGATGAATGAGGCTGGGTTTCACTGAGATTCAGCTTTGTGGTCAATGTTGGTTCTGTTTATATTAATATGAATATAATTGATGAATGAGGCTGGGTTTCACTGAGGTTCAGCTTTGTGTTCAATGTTGGTTCTGTTTATATTAATATGAATATAATTGAGGAATGCGGCTGGGTTTCACTGAGGTTCAGCTTTGTGATCAATGTTGGTTCTCTTTATATTAATATGAACATAATTGAGGAATGAGGCTGCGTTTCACTGAGGTTAAACTCATTGACCAATGTTGGTTCTGTTTATATTAATATGAATATAATTGATGAATGAGGCTGGGTTTCACTGAGGTTCAGCTTTGTGATCAATGTTTGTTCTGTTTATATTACTATGAATATAATTGAGGAATGAGGCTGCGTTTCACTGAGGTTAAACTCATTGATCAATGTTGGTTCTGTTTATATGACTATGAATATAATTGATGAATGAGGCTGGGTTTCACTGAGATTCAGCTTTGTGGTCAATGTTGGTTCTGTTTATATTAATATGAATATAATTGATGAATGAGGCTGGGTTTCACTGAGGTTCAGCTTTGTGTTCAATGTTGGTTCTGTTTATATTAATATGAATATAATTGAGGAATGCGGCTGGGTTTCACTGATGTTCAGCTTTGTGATCAATGTTGGTTCTCTTTATATTAATATGAACATAATTGAGGAATGAGGCTGCGTTTCACTGAGGTTAAACTCATTGACCAATGTTGGTTCTGTTTATATTAATATGAATATAATTGATGAATGAGGCTGGGTTTCACTGAGGTTCAGCTTTGTGATCAATGTTTGTTCTATTTGTATTACTATGAATATAATTGAGGAATGAGGCTGCGTTTCACTGAGGTTAAACTCATTGATCAATGTTGGTTCTGTTTATATTAATATGAATATAATTCAAGAATGAGGCTGGGTTTCACTGAGGTTAAACTCATTGATCAATGTTGGTTCTGTTTATATTAATATGAATATAACTGATGAATGAGGCTGGGTTTCACTGAGGTTCAGCTTTGTGATCAATGTTGGTTCTGTTTATATGAATATGAATATAATTGAGGAATGAGGCTGGGTTTCACTGAGGTTAAACTCATTGATCAATGTTGGTTCTGTTTATATTAATATGAATATAATTGATGAATGAGGCTGGGTTTCACTGAGGTTCAGCTTTGTGATCAATGTTTGTTCTGTTTATATTGATATGAATATAATTGATGAATGAGGCTGGGTTTCACTGAGGTTAAGCTTTGTGGTCAATGCTTGTTCCGTTTATATTAATATGTATATAATTGATGAATGAGGCTGAGTTTCACTGAGGTTCAGCTTTGTGATCAATGTTGGTTCTGTTTATATTAATATGAATATAACTGAGGAATAAGGTGGGTTTCACTGAGGTTAAACTCATTGATCAATGATGGTTCTGTCTATATTAAAATGAATATAATTGATGATTGAGGCTTGGTTTCACTGAGGTTCAGCTTTGTGATCAATGTTGGTTCTGTTTATAATAATATGAATATAATTGATGAATGAGGCTGGGTTTCACTGAGGTTCAGCTTTGTGATCAATGTCGGTTCTGTTTATATTAATATGAATATAATTGATGAATGAGGCTGGGTTTCACTGAGGTTCAGCTTTTTGATCAATGCTTGTTCTGTTTCTATTAATATGTATATAATTGATGAATGAGGCTGGGTTTCACTGAGGTTCAGCTTTGTGATCAATGTTGGTTCTGTATATATTTATATGAATATAATTAATGAATGAGGCTGTGTTTCAAAGAACCTAAACTCATTGATCAATGTTGGTTCTGTTTATATTAATATGAATATAATTGAGCAATGAGGCTGCGTTTCACTGAGGTTAAACTCATTGATCAATGTTGGTTCTGTTTATATTAATATAAATATAATTGATGAATGAGGCTGGGTTTCACTGAGGTTCAGCTTTGTGTTCAATGTTGGTTCTGTTTATATTAATATGAATATAATTGAGGAATGTGGCTGGGTTTCACTGATGTTCAGCTTTGTGATCAATGTTGGTTCTCTTTATATTAATATGAACATAATTGAGGAATGAGGCTGCGTTTCACTGAGGTTAAACTCATTGATCAATGTTGGTTCTGTTTATATTAATATGAATATAATTGATGAATGAGGCTGGGTTTCACTGAGGTTCAGCTTTGTGATCAATGTTTGTTCTGTTTATATTACTATGAATATAATTGAGGAATGAGGCTGCGTTTCACTGAGGTTAAACTCATTGATCAATGTTGGTTCTGTTTATATTAATATGAATATAACTGATGAATGAGGCTGGGTTTCACTGAGGTTCAGCTTTGTGATCAATGTTGGTTCTGTTTATATGAATATGAATATAATTGAGGAATGAGGCTGGGTTTCACTGAGGTTAAACTCATTGATCAATGTTGGTTCTGTTTATATTAATATGAATATAATTGATGAATGAGGCTGGGTTTCACTGAGGTTCAGCTTTGTGGTCAATGCTTGTTCTGTTTATATCAATATGTATATAATTGATGAATGAGGCTGAGTTTCACTGAGGTTCAGCTTTGTGATCAATGTTGGTTCTGTTTATATTAATATGAATATAATTGATGAATGAGGCTGGGTTTCACTGAGGTTCAGCTTTGTGATCAATGTTGGTTCTGTATATATTTATATGAATATAATTAATGAATGAGGCTGTGTTTCAAAGAACTTAAACTCATTGATCAATGTTGGTTCTGTTTATATTAATATGAATATAATTGAGGAATGAGGCTGAGTTTCACTGAGGTTCAGCTTTGTGATCAATGTTGGTTCTGTTTATATTAATATGAATATAATTGATGAATGAGGCTGAGTTTCACTGAGGTTCAGCTTTGTGATCAATGTTGGTTCTGTTTATATTAATATGAATATAATTGATGAATGAGGCTGGGTTTCACTGAGGTTCAGCTTTGTGATCAATGTTGGTTCTGTATATATTTATATGAATATAATTAATGAATGAGGCTGTGTTTCAAAGAACTTAAACTCATTGATCAATGTTGGTTCTGTTTATATTAATATGAATATAATTGAGGAATGAGGCTGCGTTTCACTGAGGTTAAACTCATTGATCAATGTTGGTTCTGTTTATATTAATATGAATAAAATTGATGAATGAGGCTGGGTTTCACTGAGGTTCAGCTTTGTGATCAATGTTGGTTCTGTTTATATTAATATGAATAAAATTGATGAATGAGGCTGGATTTCACTAAGATTCAGCTTTGTGGTCAATGTTGGTTCTTTTTATATTAATATGAATATAATTGATGAATGAGGCTGGGTTTCACTGAGGTTAAACTCATTGATCAATATTGGTTCTGTTTATATTAATATGAATATAATTGATGAATGAGGCTGGGTTTCACTGAGGTTTAGCTTTGTGATCAATGTTGGTTCTGTTTATATTAATATGAATATAATTGATGAATGAGGCTGGGTTTCACTGAGGTTCAGCTTTGTGATCAATGTTGGTTCTGTTTATATTAATATGAATATAATTGATGAATGAGGCTGGGTTTCACTAAGATTCAGCTCTGTGATCAATGTTGGTTCTGTTTATATTAATATGAATATAATTGATGAATGAGGCTGGGTTTCTCTGAGGTTCAGCTTTGTGATCAATGTTTGTTCTGTTTATATTACTATGAATATAATTGAGGAATGAGGCTGCGTTTCACTGAGGTTAAACTCATTGATCAATGTTGGTTCTGTTTATATGAATATGAATATAATTGATGAATGAGGCTGGGTTTCACTGAGATTCAGCTTTGTGGTCAATGTTGGTTCTGTTTATATTAATATGAATATAATTGATGAATGAGGCTGGGTTTCACTGAGGTTCAGCTTTGTGTTCAATGTTGGTTCTGTTTATATTAATATGAATATAATTGAGGAATGCGGCTGGGTTTCACTGATGTTCAGCTTTGTGATCAATGTTGGTTCTCTTCATATTAATATGAACATAATTGAGGAATGAGGCTGCGTTTCACTGAGGTTAAACTCATTGATCAATGTTGGTTCTGTTTATATTAATATGAATATAATTGATGAATGAGGCTTGGTTTCACTGAGGTTCAGCTTTGTGATCAATGTTGGTTCTGTTTATAATAATATGAATATAATTGATGAATGAGGCTGGGTTTCACTGAGGTTCAGCTTTGTGATCAATGTCGGTTCTGTTTATATTAATATGAATATAATTGATGAATGAGGCTGGGTTTCACTGAGGTTCAGCTTTTTGATCAATGCTTGTTCTGTTTCTATTAATATGTATATAATTGATGAATGAGGCTGGGTTTCACTGAGGTTCAGCTTTGTGATCAATGTTGGTTCTGTATATATTTATATGAATATAATTAATGAATGAGGCTGTGTTTCAAAGAACTTAAACTCATTGATCAATGTTGGTTCTGTTTATATTAATATGAATATAATTGAGCAATGAGGCTGCGTTTCACTGAGGTTAAACTCATTGATCAATGTTGGTTCTGTTTATATTAATATGAATATAATTGATGAATGAGGCTGGGTTTCACTGAGGTTCAGCTTTGTGTTCAATGTTGGTTCTGTTTATATTAATATGAATATAATTGAGGAATGTGGCTGGGTTTCACTGATGTTCAGCTTTGTGATCAATGTTGGTTCTCTTTATATTAATATGAACATAATTGAGGAATGAGGCTGCGTTTCACTGAGGTTAAACTCATTGATCAATGTTGGTTCTGTTTATATTAATATGAATATAATTGATGAATGAGGCTGGGTTTCACTGAGGTTCAGCTTTGTGATCAATGTTTGTTCTGTTTATATTACTATGAATATAATTGAGGAATGAGGCTGCGTTTCACTGAGGTTAAACTCATTGATCAATGTTGGTTCTGTTTATATTAATATGAATATAACTGATGAATGAGGCTGGGTTTCACTGAGGTTCAGCTTTGTGATCAATGTTGGTTCTGTTTATATGAATATGAATATAATTGAGGAATGAGGCTGGGTTTCACTGAGGTTAAACTCATTGATCAATGTTGGTTCTGTTTATATTAATATGAATATAATTGATGAATGAGGCTGGGTTTCACTGAGGTTCAGCTTTGTGATCAATGTTTGTTCTGTTTATATTAATATGAATATAATTGATGAATGAGGCTGGGTCTCACTGAGGTTCAGCTTTGTGGTCAATGCTTGTTCTGTTTATATCAATATGTATATAATTGATGAATGAGGCTGAGTTTCACTGAGGTTCAGCTTTGTGATCAATGTTGGTTCTGTTTATATTAATATGAATATAATTGATGAATGAGGCTGGGTTTCACTGAGGTTCAGCTTTGTGATCAATGTTGGTTCTGTATATATTTATATGAATATAATTAATGAATGAGGCTGTGTTTCAAAGAACTTAAACTCATTGATCAATGTTGGTTCTGTTTATATTAATATGAATATAATTGAGGAATGAGGCTGAGTTTCACTGAGGTTCAGCTTTGTGATCAATGTTGGTTCTGTTTATATTAATATGAATATAATTGATGAATGAGGCTGAGTTTCACTGAGGTTCAGCTTTGTGATCAATGTTTGTTCTGTTTATATTACTATGAATATAATTGAGGAATGAGGCTGCGTTTCACTGAGGTTAAACTCATTGATCAATGTTGGTTCTGTTTATATTAATATGAATATAACTGATGAATGAGGCTGGGTTTCACTGAGGTTCAGCTTTGTGATCAATGTTGGTTCTGTTTATATGAATATGAATATAATTGAGGAATGAGGCTGGGTTTCACTGAGGTTAAACTCATTGATCAATGTTGGTTCTGTTTATATTAATATGAATATAATTGATGAATGAGGCTGGGTTTCACTGAGGTTCAGCTTTGTGGTCAATGCTTGTTCTGTTTATATCAATATGTATATAATTGATGAATGAGGCTGAGTTTCACTGAGGTTCAGCTTTGTGATCAATGTTGGTTCTGTTTATATTAATATGAATATAATTGATGAATGAGGCTGGGTTTCACTGAGGTTCAGCTTTGTGATCAATGTTGGTTCTGTATATATTTATATGAATATAATTAATGAATGAGGCTGTGTTTCAAAGAACTTAAACTCATTGATCAATGTTGGTTCTGTTTATATTAATATGAATATAATTGAGGAATGAGGCTGAGTTTCACTGAGGTTCAGCTTTGTGATCAATGTTGGTTCTGTTTATATTAATATGAATATAATTGATGAATGAGGCTGAGTTTCACTGAGGTTCAGCTTTGTGATCAATGTTGGTTCTGTTTATATTAATATGAATATAATTGATGAATGAGGCTGGGTTTCACTGAGGTTCAGCTTTGTGATCAATGTTGGTTCTGTATATATTTATATGAATATAATTAATGAATGAGGCTGTGTTTCAAAGAACTTAAACTCATTGATCAATGTTGGTTCTGTTTATATTAATATGAATATAATTGAGGAATGAGGCTGCGTTTCACTGAGGTTAAACTCATTGATCAATGTTGGTTCTGTTTATATTAATATGAATAAAATTGATGAATGAGGCTGGGTTTCACTGAGATTCAGCTTTGTGGTCAATGTTGGTTCTGTTTATATTAATATGAATATAATTGATGAATGAGGCTGGGTTTCACTGAGGTTCAGCTTTGTGTTCAATGTTGGTTCTGTTTATATTAATATGAATATAATTGAGGAATGCGGCTGGGTTTCACTGATGTTCAGCTTTGTGATCAATGTTGGTTCTCTTCATATTAATATGAACATAATTGAGGAATGAGGCTGCGTTTCACTGAGGTTAAACTCATTGATCAATGTTGGTTCTGTTTATATTAATATGAATATAATTGATGAATGAGGCTTGGTTTCACTGAGGTTCAGCTTTGTGATCAATGTTGGTTCTGTTTATAATAATATGAATATAATTGATGAATGAGGCTGGGTTTCACTGAGGTTCAGCTTTGTGATCAATGTCGGTTCTGTTTATATTAATATGAATATAATTGATGAATGAGGCTGGGTTTCACTGAGGTTCAGCTTTTTGATCAATGCTTGTTCTGTTTCTATTAATATGTATATAATTGATGAATGAGGCTGGGTTTCACTGAGGTTCAGCTTTGTGATCAATGTTGGTTCTGTATATATTTATATGAATATAATTAATGAATGAGGCTGTGTTTCAAAGAACTTAAACTCATTGATCAATGTTGGTTCTGTTTATATTAATATGAATATAATTGAGCAATGAGGCTGCGTTTCACTGAGGTTAAACTCATTGATCAATGTTGGTTCTGTTTATATTAATATGAATATAATTGATGAATGAGGCTGGGTTTCACTGAGGTTCAGCTTTGTGTTCAATGTTGGTTCTGTTTATATTAATATGAATATAATTGAGGAATGTGGCTGGGTTTCACTGATGTTCAGCTTTGTGATCAATGTTGGTTCTCTTTATATTAATATGAACATAATTGAGGAATGAGGCTGCGTTTCACTGAGGTTAAACTCATTGATCAATGTTGGTTCTGTTTATATTAATATGAATATAATTGATGAATGAGGCTGGGTTTCACTGAGGTTCAGCTTTGTGATCAATGTTTGTTCTGTTTATATTACTATGAATATAATTGAGGAATGAGGCTGCGTTTCACTGAGGTTAAACTCATTGATCAATGTTGGTTCTGTTTATATTAATATGAATATAACTGATGAATGAGGCTGGGTTTCACTGAGGTTCAGCTTTGTGATCAATGTTGGTTCTGTTTATATGAATATGAATATAATTGAGGAATGAGGCTGGGTTTCACTGAGGTTAAACTCATTGATCAATGTTGGTTCTGTTTATATTAATATGAATATAATTGATGAATGAGGCTGGGTTTCACTGAGGTTCAGCTTTGTGATCAATGTTTGTTCTGTTTATATTAATATGAATATAATTGATGAATGAGGCTGGGTCTCACTGAGGTTCAGCTTTGTGGTCAATGCTTGTTCTGTTTATATCAATATGTATATAATTGATGAATGAGGCTGAGTTTCACTGAGGTTCAGCTTTGTGATCAATGTTGGTTCTGTTTATATTAATATGAATATAATTGATGAATGAGGCTGGGTTTCACTGAGGTTCAGCTTTGTGATCAATGTTGGTTCTGTATATATTTATATGAATATAATTAATGAATGAGGCTGTGTTTCAAAGAACTTAAACTCATTGATCAATGTTGGTTCTGTTTATATTAATATGAATATAATTGAGGAATGAGGCTGAGTTTCACTGAGGTTCAGCTTTGTGATCAATGTTGGTTCTGTTTATATTAATATGAATATAATTGATGAATGAGGCTGAGTTTCACTGAGGTTCAGCTTTGTGATCAATGTTTGTTCTGTTTATATTACTATGAATATAATTGAGGAATGAGGCTGCGTTTCACTGAGGTTAAACTCATTGATCAATGTTGGTTCTGTTTATATTAATATGAATATAACTGATGAATGAGGCTGGGTTTCACTGAGGTTCAGCTTTGTGATCAATGTTGGTTCTGTTTATATGAATATGAATATAATTGAGGAATGAGGCTGGGTTTCACTGAGGTTAAACTCATTGATCAATGTTGGTTCTGTTTATATTAATATGAATATAATTGATGAATGAGGCTGGGTTTCACTGAGGTTCAGCTTTGTGGTCAATGCTTGTTCTGTTTATATCAATATGTATATAATTGATGAATGAGGCTGAGTTTCACTGAGGTTCAGCTTTGTGATCAATGTTGGTTCTGTTTATATTAATATGAATATAATTGATGAATGAGGCTGGGTTTCACTGAGGTTCAGCTTTGTGATCAATGTTGGTTCTGTATATATTTATATGAATATAATTAATGAATGAGGCTGTGTTTCAAAGAACTTAAACTCATTGATCAATGTTGGTTCTGTTTATATTAATATGAATATAATTGAGGAATGAGGCTGAGTTTCACTGAGGTTCAGCTTTGTGATCAATGTTGGTTCTGTTTATATTAATATGAATATAATTGATGAATGAGGCTGAGTTTCACTGAGGTTCAGCTTTGTGATCAATGTTGGTTCTGTTTATATTAATATGAATATAATTGATGAATGAGGCTGGGTTTCACTGAGGTTCAGCTTTGTGATCAATGTTGGTTCTGTATATATTTATATGAATATAATTAATGAATGAGGCTGTGTTTCAAAGAACTTAAACTCATTGATCAATGTTGGTTCTGTTTATATTAATATGAATATAATTGAGGAATGAGGCTGCGTTTCACTGAGGTTAAACTCATTGATCAATGTTGGTTCTGTTTATATTAATATGAATAAAATTGATGAATGAGGCTGGGTTTCACTGAGGTTCAGCTTTGTGATCAATGTTGGTTCTGTTTATATTAATATGAATAAAATTGATGAATGAGGCTGGATTTCACTAAGATTCAGCTTTGTGGTCAATGTTGGTTCTTTTTATATTAATATGAATATAATTGATGAATGAGGCTGGGTTTCACTGAGGTTAAACTCATTGATCAATATTGGTTCTGTTTATATTAATATGAATATAATTGATGAATGAGGCTGGGTTTCACTGAGGTTTAGCTTTGTGATCAATGTTGGTTCTGTTTATATTAATATGAATATAATTGATGAATGAGGCTGGGTTTCACTGAGGTTCAGCTTTGTGATCAATGTTGGTTCTGTTTATATTAATATGAATATAATTGATGAATGAGGCTGGGTTTCACTAAGATTCAGCTCTGTGATCAATGTTGGTTCTGTTTATATTAATATGAATATAATTGATGAATGAGGCTGGGTTTCTCTGAGGTTCAGCTTTGTGATCAATGTTTGTTCTGTTTATATTACTATGAATATAATTGAGGAATGAGGCTGCGTTTCACTGAGGTTAAACTCATTGATCAATGTTGGTTCTGTTTATATGAATATGAATATAATTGATGAATGAGGCTGGGTTTCACTGAGATTCAGCTTTGTGGTCAATGTTGGTTCTGTTTATATTAATATGAATATAATTGATGAATGAGGCTGGGTTTCACTGAGGTTCAGCTTTGTGTTCAATGTTGGTTCTGTTTATATTAATATGAATATAATTGAGGAATGCGGCTGGGTTTCACTGATGTTCAGCTTTGTGATCAATGTTGGTTCTCTTCATATTAATATGAACATAATTGAGGAATGAGGCTGCGTTTCACTGAGGTTAAACTCATTGATCAATGTTGGTTCTGTTTATATTAATATGAATATAATTGATGAATGAGGCTTGGTTTCACTGAGGTTCAGCTTTGTGATCAATGTTGGTTCTGTTTATAATAATATGAATATAATTGATGAATGAGGCTGGGTTTCACTGAGGTTCAGCTTTGTGATCAATGTCGGTTCTGTTTATATTAATATGAATATAATTGATGAATGAGGCTGGGTTTCACTGAGGTTCAGCTTTTTGATCAATGCTTGTTCTGTTTCTATTAATATGTATATAATTGATGAATGAGGCTGGGTTTCACTGAGGTTCAGCTTTGTGATCAATGTTGGTTCTGTATATATTTATATGAATATAATTAATGAATGAGGCTGTGTTTCAAAGAACTTAAACTCATTGATCAATGTTGGTTCTGTTTATATTAATATGAATATAATTGAGCAATGAGGCTGCGTTTCACTGAGGTTAAACTCATTGATCAATGTTGGTTCTGTTTATATTAATATGAATATAATTGATGAATGAGGCTGGGTTTCACTGAGGTTCAGCTTTGTGTTCAATGTTGGTTCTGTTTATATTAATATGAATATAATTGAGGAATGTGGCTGGGTTTCACTGATGTTCAGCTTTGTGATCAATGTTTGTTCTGTTTATATTACTATGAATATAATTGAGGAATGAGGCTGCGTTTCACTGAGGTTAAACTCATTGATCAATGTTGGTTCTGTTTATATTAATATGAATATAACTGATGAATGAGGCTGGGTTTCACTGAGGTTCAGCTTTGTGATCAATGTTGGTTCTGTTTATATGAATATGAATATAATTGAGGAATGAGGCTGGGTTTCACTGAGGTTAAACTCATTGATCAATGTTGGTTCTGTTTATATTAATATGAATATAATTGATGAATGAGGCTGGGTTTCACTGAGGTTCAGCTTTGTGATCAATGTTTGTTCTGTTTATATTAATATGAATATAATTGATGAATGACGCTGGGTCTCACTGAGGTTCAGCTTTGTGGTCAATGCTTGTTCTGTTTATATCAATATGTATATAATTGATGAATGAGGCTGAGTTTCACTGAGGTTCAGCTTTGTGATCAATGTTGGTTCTGTTTATATTAATATGAATATAATTGATGAATGAGGCTGGGTTTCACTGAGGTTCAGCTTTGTGATCAATGTTGGTTCTGTATATATTTATATGAATATAATTAATGAATGAGGCTGTGTTTCAAAGAACTTAAACTCATTGATCAATGTTGGTTCTGTTTATATTAATATGAATATAATTGAGGAATGAGGCTGAGTTTCACTGAGGTTCAGCTTTGTGATCAATGTTGGTTCTGTTTATATTAATATGAATATAATTGATGAATGAGGCTGAGTTTCACTGAGGTTCAGCTTTGTGATCAATGTTGGTTCTGTTTATATTAATATGAATATAATTGATGAATGAGGCTGGGTTTCACTGAGGTTCAGCTTTGTGATCAATGTTGGTTCTGTATATATTTATATGAATATAATTAATGAATGAGGCTGTGTTTCAAAGAACTTAAACTCATTGATCAATGTTGGTTCTGTTTATATTAATATGAATATAATTGAGGAATGAGGCTGCGTTTCACTGAGGTTAAACTCATTGATCAATGTTGGTTCTGTTTATATTAATATGAATAAAATTGATGAATGAGGCTGGGTTTCACTGAGGTTCAGCTTTGTGATCAATGTTGGTTCTGTTTATATTAATATGAATAAAATTGATGAATGAGGCTGGATTTCACTAAGATTCAGCTTTGTGGTCAATGTTGGTTCTTTTTATATTAATATGAATATAATTGATGAATGAGGCTGGGTTTCACTGAGGTTAAACTCATTGATCAATATTGGTTCTGTTTATATTAATATGAATATAATTGATGAATGAGGCTGGGTTTCACTGAGGTTTAGCTTTGTGATCAATGTTGGTTCTGTTTATATTAATATGAATATAATTGATGAATGAGGCTGGGTTTCACTGAGGTTAAACTCATTGATCAATGTTGGTTCTGTTTATATGAATATGAATATAATTGATGAATGAGGCTGGGTTTCACTGAGATTCAGCTTTGTGGTCAATGTTGGTTCTGTTTATATTAATATGAATATAATTGATGAATGAGGCTGGGTTTCACTGAGGTTCAGCTTTGTGTTCAATGTTGGTTCTGTTTATATTAATATGAATATAATTGAGGAATGCGGCTGGGTTTCACTGATGTTCAGCTTTGTGATCAATGTTGGTTCTCTTCATATTAATATGAACATAATTGAGGAATGAGGCTGCGTTTCACTGAGGTTAAACTCATTGACCAATGTTGGTTCTGTTTATATTAATATGAATATAATTGATGAATGAGGCTGGGTTTCACTGAGGTTCAGCTTTGTGATCAATGTTTGTTCTATTTGTATTACTATGAATATAATTGAGGAATGAGGCTGCGTTTCACTGAGGTTAAACTCATTGATCAATGTTGGTTCTGTTTATATTAATATGAATATAATTCAAGAATGAGGCTGGGTTTCACTGAGGTTCAGCTTTGTGATCAATGTTGGTTCTGTTTATATTAATATGAATATAATTGATGAATGAGGCTGAGTTTCACTGAGGTTCAGCTTTGTGATCAATGTTGGTTCTGTATATATTTATATGAATATAATTAATAAATGAGGCTGTGTTTCAAAGAACTTAAACTCATTGATCAATGTTGGTTCTGTTTATATTAATATGAATATAATTGAGGAATGAGGCTGCGTTTCACTGAGGTTAAACTCATTGATCAATGTTGGTTCTGTTTATATTAATATGAATAAAATTGATGAATGAGGCTGGGTTTCACTGAGGTTCAGCTTTGTGATCAATGTTGGTTCTGTTTATATTAATATGAATAAAATTGATGAATGAGGCTGGATTTCACTGAGATTCAGCTTTGTGGTCAATGTTGGTTCTTTTTATATTAATATGAATATAATTGATGAATGAGGCTGGGTTTCACTGAGGTTAAACTCATTGATCAATATTGGTTCTGTTTATATTAATATGAATATAATTGATGAATGAGGCTGGGTTTCACTGAGGTTTAGCTTTGTGATCAATGTTGGTTCTGTTTATATTAATATGAATATAATTGATGAATGAGGCTGGGTTTCACTGAGGTTCAGCTTTGTGATCAATGTTGGTTCTGTTTATATTAATATGAATATAATTGATGAATGAGGCTGGGTTTCACTGAGATTCAGCTCTGTGATCAATGTTGGTTCTGTTTATATTAATATGAATATAATTGATGAATGAGGCTGGGTTTCACTGAGATTCAGCTTTGTGGTCAATGTTGGTTCTGTTTATATTAATATGAATATAATTGATGAATGAGGCTGGGTTTCACTGAGGTTCAGCATTGTGTTCAATGTTGGTTCTGTTTATATTAATATGAATATAATTGAGGAATGCGGCTGGGTTTCACTGATGTTCAGCTTTGTGATCAATGTTGGTTCTCTTTATATTAATATGAACATAATTGAGGAATGAGGCTGCGTTTCACTGAGGTTAAACTCATTGACCAATGTTGGTTCTGTTTATATTAATATGAATATAATTGATGAATGAGGCTGGGTTTCACTGAGGTTCAGCTTTGTGATCAATGTTTGTTCTGTTTATATTACTATGAATATAATTGAGGAATGAGGCTGCGTTACACTGAGGTTAAACTCATTGATCAATGTTGGTTCTGTTTATATGAATATGAATATAATTGATGAATGAGGCTGGGTTTCACTGAGATTCAGCTTTGTGGTCAATGTTGGTTCTGTTTATATTAATATGAATATAATTGATGAATGAGGCTGGGTTTCACTGAGGTTCAGCTTTGTGTTCAATGTTGGTTCTGTTTATATTAATATGAATATAATTGAGGAATGCGGCTGGGTTTCACTGATGTTCAGCTTTGTGATCAATGTTGGTTCTCTTTATATTAATATGAACATAATTGAGGAATGAGGCTGCGTTTCACTGAGGTTAAACTCATTGACCAATATTGGTTCTGTTTATATTAATATGAATATAATTGATGAATGAGGCTGGGTTTCACTGAGGTTCAGCTTTGTGATCAATGTTTGTTCTGTTTATATTACTATGAATATAATTGAGGAATGAGGCTGCGTTTCACTGAGGTTAAACTCATTGATCAATGTTGGTTCTGTTTATATGACTATGAATATAATTGATGAATGAGGCTGGGTTTCACTGAGATTCAGGTTTGTGGTCAATGTTGGTTCTGTTTATATTAATATGAATATAATTGATGAATGAGGCTGGGTTTCACTGAGGTTCAGCTTTGTGTTCAATGTTGGTTCTGTTTATATTAATATGAATATAATTGAGGAATGCGGCTGGGTTTCACTGATGTTCAGCTTTGTGATCAATGTTGGTTCTCTTTATATTAATATGAACATAATTGAGGAATGAGGCTGCGTTTCACTGAGGTTAAACTCATTGACCAATGTTGGTTCTGTTTATATTAATATGAATATAATTGATGAATGAGGCTGGGTTTCACTGAGGTTCAGCTTTGTGATCAATGTTTGTTCTATTTGTATTACTATGAATATAATTGAGGAATGAAGCTGCGTTTCACTGAGGTTAAACTCATTGATCAATGTTGGTTCTGTTTATATTAATATGAATATAATTCAAGAATGAGGCTGGGTTTCACTGAGGTTAAACTCATTGATCAATGTTGGTTCTGTTTATATTAATATGAATATAACTGATGAATGAGGCTGGGTTTCACTGAGGTTCAGCTTTGTGATCAATGTTGGTTCTGTTTATATGAATATGAATATAATTGAGGAATGAGGCTGGGTTTCACTGAGGTTAAACTCATTGATCAATGTTGGTTCTGTTTATATTAATATGAATATAATTGATGAATGAGGCTGGGTTTCAACTGAGGTTCAGCTTTGTGATCAATGTTTGTTCTGTTTATATTGATATGAATATAATTGATGAATGAGGCTGGGTTTCACTGAGGTTCAGCTTTGTGGTCAATGCTTGTTCCGTTTATATTAATATGTATATAATTGATGAATGAGGCTGAGTTTCACTGAGGTTCAGCTTTGTGATCAATGTTGGTTCGGTTTATATTAATATGAA
Organism: Leuresthes tenuis; assembly: GCF_036924035.1. Classification (NCBI taxonomy): domain Eukaryota; kingdom Metazoa; phylum Chordata; class Actinopteri; order Atheriniformes; family Atherinopsidae; genus Leuresthes; species Leuresthes tenuis. Next base: position 10,604,702 of record NW_027325369.1, read on the forward strand.
TATAACCGAGGAATAAGGTGGGTTTCACTGAGGTTAAACTCATTGATCAATGATGGTTCTGTCTATATTAAAATGAATATAATTGATGATTGAGGCTTGGTTTCACTGAGGTTCAGCTTTGTGATCAATGTTGGTTCTGTTTATATTAATATGAATATAATTGAGGAATGAGGCTGCGTTTCACTGAGGTTAAACTCATTGATCAATGTTGGTTCTGTTTATATTAATATGAATAAAATTGATGAATGAGGCTGGGTTTCACTGAGATTCAGCTTTGTGATCAATGTTGGTTCTGTTTATATTAATATGAATAAAATTGATGAATGAGGCTGGGTTTCACTGAGGTTCAGCTTTGTGTTCAATGTTGGTTCTGTTTATATTAATATGAATATAATTGAGGAATGCGGCTGGGTTTCACTGATGTTCAGCTTTGTGATCAATGTTGGTTCTCTTTATATTAATATGAACATAATTGAGGAATGAGGCTGCGTTTCACTGAGGTTAAACTCATTGACCAATGTTGGTTCTGTTTATATTAATATGAATATAATTGATGAATGAGGCTGGGTTTCACTGAGGTTCAGCTTTGTGATCAATGTTTGTTCTATTTGTATTACTATGAATATAATTGAGGAATGAGGCTGCGTTTCACTGAGGTTAAACTCATTGATCAATGTTGGTTCTGTTTATATTAATATGAATATAATTCAAGAATGAGGCTGGGTTTCACTGAGGTTAAACTCATTGATCAATGTTGGTTCTGTTTATATTAATATGAATATAACTGATGAATGAGGCTGGGTTTCACTGAGGTTCAGCTTTGTGATCAATGTTGGTTCTGTTTATATGAATATGAATATAATTGAGGAATGAGGCTGGGTTTCACTGAGGTTAAACTCATTGATCAATGTTGGTTCTGTTTATATTAATATGAATATAATTGATGAATGAGGCTGGGTTTCACTGAGGTTCAGCTTTGTGATCAATGTTTGTTCTGTTTATATTTATATGAATATAATTGATGAATGAGGCTGGGTTTCACTGAGGTTCAGCTTTGTGGTCAATGCTTGTTCCGTTTATATTAATATGTATATAATTGATGAATGAGGCTGAGTTTCACTGAGGTTCAGCTTTGTGATCAATGTTGGTTCTGTTTATATTAATATGAATATAACTGAGGAATAAGGTGGGTTTCACTGAGGTTAAACTCATTGATCAATGATGGTTCTGTCTATATTAAAATGAATATAATTGATGATTGAGGCTTGGTTTCACTGAGGTTCAGCTTTGTGATCAATGTTGGTTCTGTTTATATTAATATGAATATAATTGAGGAATGAGGCTGCGTTTCACTGAGGTTAAACTCATTGATCAATGTTGGTTCTGTTTATATTAATATGAATAAAATTGATGAATGAGGCTGGGTTTCACTGAGGTTCAGCTTTGTGATCAATGTTGGTTCTGTTTATATTAATATGAATAAAATTGATGAATGAGGCTGGATTTCACTAAGATTCAGCTTTGTGGTCAATGTTGGTTCTTTTTATATTAATATGAATATAATTGATGAATGAGGCTGGGTTTCACTGAGGTTAAACTCATTGATCAATATTGGTTCTGTTTATATTAATATGAATATAATTGATGAATGAGGCTGGGTTTCACTGAGGTTTAGCTTTGTGATCAATGTTGGTTCTGTTTATATTAATATGAATATAATTGATGAATGAGGCTGGGTTTCACTGAGGTTCAGCTTTGTGATCAATGTTGGTTCTGTTTATATTAATATGAATATAATTGATGAATGAGGCTGGGTTTCACTAAGATTCAGCTCTGTGATCAATGTTGGTTCTGTTTATATTAATATGAATATAATTGATGAATGAGGCTGGGTTTCTCTGAGGTTCAGCTTTGTGATCAATGTTTGTTCTGTTTATATTACTATGAATATAATTGAGGAATGAGGCTGCGTTTCACTGAGGTTAAACTCATTGATCAATGTTGGTTCTGTTTATATGAATATGAATATAATTGATGAATGAGGCTGGGTTTCACTGAGATTCAGCTTTGTGTTCAATGTTGGTTCTGTTTATATTAATATGAATATAATTGAGGAATGCGGCTGGGTTTCACTGATGTTCAGCTTTGTGATCAATGTTGGTTCTCTTCATATTAATATGAACATAATTGAGGAATGAGGCTGCGTTTCACTGAGGTTAAACTCATTGATCAATGTTGGTTCTGTTTATATTGATATGAATATAATTGATGAATGAGGCTTGGTTTCACTGAGGTTCAGCTTTGTGATCAATGTTGGTTCTGTTTATAATAATATGAATATAATTGATGAATGAGGCTGGGTTTCACTGAGGTTCAGCTTTGTGATCAATGTCGGTTCTGTTTATATTAATATGAATATAATTGATGAATGAGGCTGGGTTTCACTGAGGTTCAGCTTTTTGATCAATGCTTGTTCTGTTTCTATTAATATGTATATAATTGATGAATGAGGCTGGGTTTCACTGAGGTTCAGCTTTGTGATCAATGTTGGTTCTGTATATATTTATATGAATATAATTAATGAATGAGGCTGTGTTTCAAAGAACTTAAACTCATTGATCAATGTTGGTTCTGTTTATATTAATATGAATATAATTGAGCAATGAGGCTGCGTTTCACTGAGGTTAAACTCATTGATCAATGTTGGTTCTGTTTATATTAATATGAATATAATTGATGAATGAGGCTGGGTTTCACTGAGGTTCAGCTTTGTGTTCAATGTTGGTTCTGTTTATATTAATATGAATATAATTGAGGAATGTGGCTGGGTTTCACTGATGTTCAGCTTTGTGATCAATGTTGGTTCTCTTTATATTAATATGAACATAATTGAGGAATGAGGCTGCGTTTCACTGAGGTTAAACTCATTGATCAATGTTGGTTCTGTTTATATTAATATGAATATAATTGATGAATGAGGCTGGGTTTCACTGAGGTTCAGCTTTGTGATCAATGTTTGTTCTGTTTATATTACTATGAATATAATTGAGGAATGAGGCTGCGTTTCACTGAGGTTAAACTCATTGATCAATGTTGGTTCTGTTTATATTAATATGAATATAACTGATGAATGAGGCTGGGTTTCACTGAGGTTCAGCTTTGTGATCAATGTTGGTTCTGTTTATATGAATATGAATATAATTGAGGAATGAGGCTGGGTTTCACTGAGGTTAAACTCATTGATCAATGTTGGTTCTGTTTATATTAATATGAATATAATTGATGAATGAGGCTGGGTTTCACTGAGGTTCAGCTTTGTGATCAATGTTTGTTCTGTTTATATTAATATGAATATAATTGATGAATGAGGCTGGGTCTCACTGAGGTTCAGCTTTGTGGTCAATGCTTGTTCTGTTTATATCAATATGTATATAATTGATGAATGAGGCTGAGTTTCACTGAGGTTCAGCTTTGTGATCAATGTTGGTTCTGTTTATATTAATATGAATATAATTGATGAATGAGGCTGGGTTTCACTGAGGTTCAGCTTTGTGATCAATGTTGGTTCTGTATATATTTATATGAATATAATTAATGAATGAGGCTGTGTTTCAAAGAACTTAAACTCATTGATCAATGTTGGTTCTGTTTATATTAATATGAATATAATTGAGGAATGAGGCTGAGTTTCACTGAGGTTCAGCTTTGTGATCAATGTTGGTTCTGTTTATATTAATATGAATATAATTGATGAATGAGGCTGAGTTTCACTGAGGTTCAGCTTTGTGATCATTGTTGGTTCTGTTTATATTAATATGAATATAATTGATGAATGAGGCTGGGTTTCACTGAGGTTCAGCTTTGTGATCAATGTTGGTTCTGTATATATTTATATGAATATAATTAATGAATGAGGCTGTGTTTCAAAGAACTTAAACTCATTGATCAATGTTGGTTCTGTTTATATTAATATGAATATAATTGAGGAATGAGGCTGCGTTTCACTGAGGTTAAACTCATTGATCAATGTTGGTTCTGTTTATATTAATATGAATAAAATTGATGAATGAGGCTGGGTTTCACTGAGGTTCAGCTTTGTGATCAATGTTGGTTCTGTTTATATTAATATGAATAAAATTGATGAATGAGGCTGGATTTCACTAAGATTCAGCTTTGTGGTCAATGTTGGTTCTTTTTATATTAATATGAATATAATTGATGAATGAGGCTGGGTTTCACTGAGGTTAAACTCATTGATCAATATTGGTTCTGTTTATATTAATATGAATATAATTGATGAATGAGGCTGGGTTTCACTGAGGTTTAGCTTTGTGATCAATGTTGGTTCTGTTTATATTAATATGAATATAATTGATGAATGAGGCTGGGTTTCACTGAGGTTAAACTCATTGATCAATGTTGGTTCTGTTTATATGAATATGAATATAATTGATGAATGAGGCTGGGTTTCACTGAGATTCAGCTTTGTGGTCAATGTTGGTTCTGTTTATATTAATATGAATATAATTGATGAATGAGGCTGGGTTTCACTGAGGTTCAGCTTTGTGTTCAATGTTGGTTCTGTTTATATTAATATGAATATAATTGAGGAATGCGGCTGGGTTTCACTGATGTTCAGCTTTGTGATCAATGTTGGTTCTCTTCATATTAATATGAACATAATTGAGGAATGAGGCTGCGTTTCACTGAGGTTAAACTCATTGACCAATGTTGGTTCTGTTTATATTAATATGAATATAATTGATGAATGAGGCTGGGTTTCACTGAGGTTCAGCTTTGTGATCAATGTTTGTTCTATTTGTATTACTATGAATATAATTGAGGAATGAGGCTGCGTTTCACTGAGGTTAAACTCATTGATCAATGTTGGTTCTGTTTATATTAATATGAATATAATTCAAGAATGAGGCTGGGTTTCACTGAGGTTCAGCTTTGTGATCAATGTTGGTTCTGTTTATATTAATATGAATATAATTGATGAATGAGGCTGAGTTTCACTGAGGTTCAGCTTTGTGATCAATGTTGGTTCTGTATATATTTATATGAATATAATTAATAAATGAGGCTGTGTTTCAAAGAACTTAAACTCATTGATCAATGTTGGTTCTGTTTATATTAATATGAATATAATTGAGGAATGAGGCTGCGTTTCACTGAGGTTAAACTCATTGATCAATGTTGGTTCTGTTTATATTAATATGAATAAAATTGATGAATGAGGCTGGATTTCACTGAGATTCAGCTTTGTGGTCAATGTTGGTTCTTTTTATATTAATATGAATATAATTGATGAATGAGGCTGGGTTTCACTGAGGTTAAACTCATTGATCAATATTGGTTCTGTTTATATTAATATGAATATAATTGATGAATGAGGCTGGGTTTCACTGAGGTTTAGCTTTGTGATCAATGTTGGTTCTGTTTATATTAATATGAATATAATTGATGAATGAGGCTGGGTTTCACTGAGGTTCAGCTTTGTGATCAATGTTGGTTCTGTTTATATTAATATGAATATAATTGATGAATGAGGCTGGGTTTCACTGAGATTCAGCTCTGTGATCAATGTTGGTTCTGTTTATATTAATATGAATATAATTGATGAATGAGGCTGGGTTTCACTGAGATTCAGCTTTGTGGTCAATGTTGGTTCTGTTTATATTAATATGAATATAATTGATGAATGAGGCTGGGTTTCACTGAGGTTCAGCATTGTGTTCAATGTTGGTTCTGTTTATATTAATATGAATATAATTGAGGAATGCGGCTGGGTTTCACTGATGTTCAGCTTTGTGATCAATGTTGGTTCTCTTTATATTAATATGAACATAATTGAGGAATGAGGCTGCGTTTCACTGAGGTTAAACTCATTGACCAATGTTGGTTCTGTTTATATTAATATGAATATAATTGATGAATGAGGCTGGGTTTCACTGAGGTTCAGCTTTGTGATCAATGTTTGTTCTGTTTATATTACTATGAATATAATTGAGGAATGAGGCTGCGTTACACTGAGGTTAAACTCATTGATCAATGTTGGTTCTGTTTATATGAATATGAATATAATTGATGAATGAGGCTGGGTTTCACTGAGATTCAGCTTTGTGGTCAATGTTGGTTCTGTTTATATTAATATGAATATAATTGATGAATGAGGCTGGGTTTCACTGAGGTTCAGCTTTGTGTTCAATGTTGGTTCTGTTTATATTAATATGAATATAATTGAGGAATGCGGCTGGGTTTCACTGATGTTCAGCTTTGTGATCAATGTTGGTTCTCTTTATATTAATATGAACATAATTGAGGAATGAGGCTGCGTTTCACTGAGGTTAAACTCATTGACCAATGTTGGTTCTGTTTATATTAATATGAATATAATTGATGAATGAGGCTGGGTTTCACTGAGGTTCAGCTTTGTGATCAATGTTTGTTCTGTTTATATTACTATGAATATAATTGAGGAATGAGGCTGCGTTTCACTGAGGTTAAACTCATTGATCAATGTTGGTTCTGTTTATATGACTATGAATATAATTGATGAATGAGGCTGGGTTTCACTGAGATTCAGCTTTGTGGTCAATGTTGGTTCTGTTTATATTAATATGAATATAATTGATGAATGAGGCTGGGTTTCACTGAGGTTCAGCTTTGTGTTCAATGTTGGTTCTGTTTATATTAATATGAATATAATTGAGGAATGCGGCTGGGTTTCACTGATGTTCAGCTTTGTGATCAATGTTGGTTCTCTTTATATTAATATGAACATAATTGAGGAATGAGGCTGCGTTTCACTGAGGTTAAACTCATTGACCAATGTTGGTTCTGTTTATATTAATATGAATATAATTGATGAATGAGGCTGGGTTTCACTGAGGTTCAGCTTTGTGATCAATGTTTGTTCTATTTGTATTACTATGAATATAATTGAGGAATGAGGCTGCGTTTCACTGAGGTTAAACTCATTGATCAATGTTGGTTCTGTTTATATTAATATGAATATAATTCAAGAATGAGGCTGGGTTTCACTGAGGTTAAACTCATTGATCAATGTTGGTTCTGTTTATATTAATATGAATATAACTGATGAATGAGGCTGGGTTTCACTGAGGTTCAGCTTTGTGATCAATGTTGGTTCTGTTTATATGAATATGAATATAATTGAGGAATGAGGCTGGGTTTCACTGAGGTTAAACTCATTGATCAATGTTGGTTCTGTTTATATTAATATGATTATAATTGATGAATGAGGCTGGGTTTCACTGAGGTTCAGCTTTGTGATCAATGTTTGTTCTGTTTATATTGATATGAATATAATTGATGAATGAGGCTGGGTTTCACTGAGGTTCAGCTTTGTGATCAATGTTGGTTCTGTTTATATTAATATGAATATAACTGAGGAATAAGGTGGGTTTCACTGAGGTTAAACTCATTGATCAATGATGGTTCTGTCTATATTAAAATGAATATAATTGATGATTGAGGCTTGGTTTCACTGAGGTTCAGCTTTGTGATCAATGTTGGTTCTGTTTATAATAATATGAATATAATTGATGAATGAGGCTGGGTTTCACTGAGGTTCAGCTTTGTGATCAATATCGGTTCTGTTTATATTAATATGAATATAATTGATGAATGAGGCTGGGTTTCACTGAGGTTCAGCTTTTTGATCAATGCTTGTTCTGTTTCTATTAATATGTATATAATTGATGAATGAGGCTGGGTTTCACTGAGGTTCAGCTTTGTGATCAATGTTGGTTCTGTATATATTTATATGAATATAATTAATGAATGAGGCTGTGTTTCAAAGAACTTAAACTCATTGATCAATGTTGGTTCTGTTTATATTAATATGAATATAATTGAGCAATGAGGCTGCGTTTCACTGAGGTTAAACTCATTGATCAATGTTGGTTCTGTTTATATTAATATGAATATAATTGATGAATGAGGCTGGGTTTCACTGAGGTTCAGCTTTGTGTTCAATGTTGGTTCTGTTTATATTAATATGAATATAATTGAGGAATGTGGCTGGGTTTCACTGATGTTCAGCTTTGTGATCAATGTTGGTTCTCTTTATATTAATATGAACATAATTGAGGAATGAGGCTGCGTTTCACTGAGGTTAAACTCATTGATCAATGTTGGTTCTGTTTATATTAATATGAATATAATTGATGAATGAGGCTGGGTTTCACTGAGGTTCAGCTTTGTGATCAATGTTTGTTCTGTTTATATTACTATGAATATAATTGAGGAATGAGGCTGCGTTTCACTGAGGTTAAACTCATTGATCAATGTTGGTTCTGTTTATATTAATATGAATATAACTGATGAATGAGGCTGGGTTTCACTGAGGTTCAGCTTTGTGATCAATGTTGGTTCTGTTTATATGAATATGAATATAATTGAGGAATGAGGCTGGGTTTCACTGAGGTTAAACTCATTGATCAATGTTGGTTCTGTTTATATTAATATGAATATAATTGATGAATGAGGCTGGGTTTCACTGAGGTTCAGCTTTGTGATCAATGTTGGTTCTGTTTATATTAATATGAATATAATTGATGAATGAGGCTGGGTCTCACTGAGGTTCAGCTTTGTGGTCAATGCTTGTTCTGTTTATATCAATATGTATATAATTGATGAATGAGGCTGAGTTTCACTGAGGTTCAGCTTTGTGATCAATGTTGGTTCTGTTTATATTAATATGAATATAATTGATGAATGAGGCTGGGTTTCACTGAGGTTCAGCTTTGTGATCAATGTTGGTTCTGTATATATTTATATGAATATAATTAATGAATGAGGCTGTGTTTCAAAGAACTTAAACTCATTGATCAATGTTGGTTCTGTTTATATTAATATGAATATAATTGAGGAATGAGGCTGAGTTTCACTGAGGTTCAGCTTTGTGATCAATGTTGGTTCTGTTTATATTAATATGAATATAATTGATGAATGAGGCTGAGTTTCACTGAGGTTCAGCTTTGTGATCAATGTTGGTTCTGTTTATATTAATATGAATATAATTGATGAATGAGGCTGGGTTTCACTGAGGTTCAGCTTTGTGATCAATGTTGGTTCTGTATATATTTATATGAATATAATTAATGAATGAGGCTGTGTTTCAAAGAACTTAAACTCATTGATCAATGTTGGTTCTGTTTATATTAATATGAATATAATTGAGGAATGAGGCTGCGTTTCACTGAGGTTAAACTCATTGATCAATGTTGGTTCTGTTTATATTAATATGAATAAAATTGATGAATGAGGCTGGGTTTCACTGAGGTTCAGCTTTGTGATCAATGTTGGTTCTGTTTATATTAATATGAATAAAATTGATGAATGAGGCTGGATTTCACTAAGATTCAGCTTTGTGGTCAATGTTGGTTCTTTTTATATTAATATGAATATAATTGATGAATGAGGCTGGGTTTCACTGAGGTTAAACTCATTGATCAATATTGGTTCTGTTTATATTAATATGAATATAATTGATGAATGAGGCTGGGTTTCACTGAGGTTTAGCTTTGTGATCAATGTTGGTTCTGTTTATATTAATATGAATATAATTGATGAATGAGGCTGGGTTTCACTGAGGTTCAGCTTTGTGATCAATGTTGGTTCTGTTTATATTAATATGAATATAATTGATGAATGAGGCTGGGTTTCACTAAGATTCAGCTCTGTGATCAATGTTGGTTCTGTTTATATTAATATGAATATAATTGATGAATGAGGCTGGGTTTCTCTGAGGTTCAGCTTTGTGATCAATGTTTGTTCTGTTTATATTACTATGAATATAATTGAGGAATGAGGCTGCGTTTCACTGAGGTTAAACTCATTGATCAATGTTGGTTCTGTTTATATGAATATGAATATAATTGATGAATGAGGCTGGGTTTCACTGAGATTCAGCTTTGTGGTCAATGTTGGTTCTGTTTATATTAATATGAATATAATTGATGAATGAGGCTGGGTTTCACTGAGGTTCAGCTTTGTGTTCAATGTTGGTTCTGTTTATATTAATATGAATATAATTGAGGAATGCGGCTGGGTTTCCCTGATGTTCAGCTTTGTGATCAATGTTGGTTCTCTTCATATTAATATGAACATAATTGAGGAATGAGGCTGCGTTTCACTGAGGTTAAACTCATTGATCAATGTTGGTTCTGTTTATATTAATATGAATATAATTGATGAATGAGGCTTGGTTTCACTGAGGTTCAGCTTTGTGATCAATGTTGGTTCTGTTTATAATAATATGAATATAATTGATGAATGAGGCTGGGTTTCACTGAGGTTCAGCTTTGTGATCAATGTCGGTTCTGTTTATATTAATATGAATATAATTGATGAATGAGGCTGGGTTTCACTGAGGTTCAGCTTTTTGATCAATGCTTGTTCTGTTTCTATTAATATGTATATAATTGATGAATGAGGCTGGGTTTCACTGAGGTTCAGCTTTGTGATCAATGTTGGTTCTGTATATATTTATATGAATATAATTAATGAATGAGGCTGTGTTTCAAAGAACTTAAACTCATTGATCAATGTTGGTTCTGTTTATATTAATATGAATATAATTGAGCAATGAGGCTGCGTTTCACTGAGGTTAAACTCATTGATCAATGTTGGTTCTGTTTATATTAATATGAATATAATTGATGAATGAGGCTGGGTTTCACTGAGGTTCAGCTTTGTGTTCAATGTTGGTTCTGTTTATATTAATATGAATATAATTGAGGAATGTGGCTGGGTTTCACTGATGTTCAGCTTTGTGATCAATGTTGGTTCTCTTTATATTAATATGAACATAATTGAGGAATGAGAGTGCGTTTCACTGAGGTTAAACTCATTGATCAATGTTGGTTCTGTTTATATTAATATGAATATAATTGATGAATGAGGCTGGGTTTCACTGAGGTTCAGCTTTGTGATCAATGTTTGTTCTGTTTATATTACTATGAATATAATTGAGGAATGAGGCTGCGTTTCACTGAGGTTAAACTCATTGATCAATGTTGGTTCTGTTTATATTAATATGAATATAACTGATGAATGAGGCTGGGTTTCACTGAGGTTCAGCTTTGTGATCAATGTTGGTTCTGTTTATATGAATATGAATATAATTGAGGAATGAGGCTGAGTTTCACTGAGGTTAAACTCATTGATCAATGTTGGTTCTGTTTATATTAATATGAATATAATTGATGAATGAGGCTGGGTTTCACTGAGGTTCAGCTTTGTGATCAATGTTTGTTCTGTTTATATTAATATGAATATAATTTATGAATGAGGCTGGGTCTCACTGAGGTTCAGCTTTGTGGTCAATGCTTGTTCTGTTTATATCAATATGTATATAATTGATGAATGAGGCTGAGTTTCACTGAGGTTCAGCTTTGTGATCAATGTTGGTTCTGTTTATATTAATATGAATATAATTGATGAATGAGGCTGGGTTTCACTGAGGTTCAGCTTTGTGATCAATGTTGGTTCTGTATATATTTATATGAATATAATTAATGAATGAGGCTGTGTTTCAAAGAACTTAAACTCATTGATCAATGTTGGTTCTGTTTATATTAATATGAATATAATTGAGGAATGAGGCTGAGTTTCACTGAGGTTCAGCTTTGTGATCAATGTTGGTTCTGTTTATATTAATATGAATATAATTGATGAATGAGGCTGAGTTTCACTGAGGTTCAGCTTTGTGATCAATGTTGGTTCTGTTTATATTAATATGAATATAATTGATGAATGAGGCTGGGTTTCACTGAGGTTCAGCTTTGTGATCAATGTTGGTTCTGTATATATTTATATGAATATAATTAATGAATGAGGCTGTGTTTCAAAGAACTTAAACTCATTGATCAATGTTGGTTCTGTTTATATTAATATGAATATAATTGAGGAATGAGGCTGCGTTTCACTGAGGTTAAACTCATTGATCAATGTTGGTTCTGTTTATATTAATATGAATAAAATTGATGAATGAGGCTGGGTTTCACTGAGGTTCAGCTTTGTGATCAATGTTGGTTCTGTTTATATTAATATGAATAAAATTGATGAATGAGGCTGGATTTCACTAAGATTCAGCTTTGTGGTCAAGGTTGGTTCTTTTTATATTAATATGAATATAATTGATGAATGAGGCTGGGTTTCACTGAGGTTAAACTCATTGATCAATATTGGTTCTGTTTATATTAATATGAATATAATTGATGAATGAGGCTGGGTTTCACTGAGGTTTAGCTTTGTGATCAATGTTGGTTCTGTTTATATTAATATGAATATAATTGATGAATGAGGCTGGGTTTCACTGAGGTTAAACTCATTGATCAATGTTGGTTCTGTTTATATGAATATGAATATAATTGATGAATGAGGCTGGGTTTCACTGAGATTCAGCTTTGTGGTCAATGTTGGTTCTGTTTATATTAATATGAATATAATTGATGAATGAGGCTGGGTTTCACTGAGGTTCAGCTTTGTGTTCAATGTTGGTTCTGTTTATATTAATATGAATATAATTGAGGAATGCGGCTGGGTTTCACTGATGTTCAGCTTTGTGATCAATGTTGGTTCTCTTCATATTAATATGAACATAATTGAGGAATGAGGCTGCGTTTCACTGAGGTTAAACTCATTGACCAATGTTGGTTCTGTTTATATTAATATGAATATAATTGATGAATGAGGCTGGGTTTCACTGAGGTTCAGCTTTGTGATCAATGTTTGTTCTATTTGTATTACTATGAATATAATTGAGGAATGAGGCTGCGTTTCACTGAGGTTAAACTCATTGATCAATGTTGGTTCTGTTTATATTAATATGAATATAATTCAAGAATGAGGCTGGGTTTCACTGAGGTTCAGCTTTGTGATCAATGTTGGTTCTGTTTATATTAATATGAATATAATTGATGAATGAGGCTGAGTTTCACTGAGGTTCAGCTTTGTGATCAATGTTGGTTCTGTATATATTTATATGAATATAATTAATAAATGAGGCTGTGTTTCAAAGAACTTAAACTCATTGATCAATGTTGGTTCTGTTTATATTAATATGAATATAATTGAGGAATGAGGCTGCGTTTCACTGAGGTTAAACTCATTGATCAATGTTGGTTCTGTTTATATTAATATGAATAAAATTGATGAATGAGGCTGGGTTTCACTGAGGTTCAGCTTTGTGATCAATGTTGGTTCTGTTTATATTAATATGAATAAAATTGATGAATGAGGCTGGATTTCACTGAGATTCAGCTTTGTGGTCAATGTTGGTTCTTTTTATATTAATATGAATATAATTGATGAATGAGGCTGGGTTTCACTGAGGTTAAACTCATTGATCAATATTGGTTCTGTTTATATTAATATGAATATAATTGATGAATGAGGCTGGGTTTCACTGAGGTTTAGCTTTGTGATCAATGTTGGTTCTGTTTATATTAATATGAATATAATTGATGAATGAGGCTGGGTTTCACTGAGGTTCAGCTTTGTGATCAATGTTGGTTCTGTTTATATTAATATGAATATAATTGATGAATGAGGCTGGGTTTCACTGAGATTCAGCTCTGTGATCAATGTTGGTTCTGTTTATATTAATATGAATATAATTGATGAATGAGGCTGGGTTTCACTGAGATTCAGCTTTGTGGTCAATGTTGGTTCTGTTTATATTAATATGAATATAATTGAGGAATGAGGCTGCGTTTCACTGAGGTTCAGCATTGTGTTCAATGTTGGTTCTGTTTATATTAATATGAATATAATTGAGGAATGCGGCTGGGTTTCACTGATGTTCAGCTTTGTGATCAATGTTGGTTCTGTATATATTTATATGAATATAATTAATAAATGAGGCTGTGTTTCAAAGAACTTAAACTCATTGATCAATGTTGGTTCTGTTTATATTAATATGAATATAATTGAGGAATGAGGCTGCGTTTCACTGAGGTTAAACTCATTGATCAATGTTGGTTCTGTTTATATTAATATGAATAAAATTGATGAATGAGGCTGGGTTTCACTGAGGTTCAGCTTTGTGATCAATGTTGGTTCTGTTTATATTAACATGAATAAAATTGATGAATGAGGCTGGATTTCACTGAGATTCAGCTTTGTGGTCAATGTTGGTTCTTTTTATATTAATATGAATATAATTGATGAATGAGGCTGGGTTTCACTGAGGTTAAACTCATTGATCAATATTGGTTCTGTTTATATTAATATGAATATAATTGATGAATGAGGCTGGGTTTCACTGAGGTTTAGCTTTGTGATCAATGTTGGTTCTGTTTATATTAATATGAATATAATTGATGAATGAGGCTGGGTTTCACTGAGGTTCAGCTTTGTGATCAATGTTGGTTCTGTTTATATTAATATGAATATAATTGATGAATGAGGCTGGGTTTCACTGAGATTCAGCTCTGTGATCAATGTTGGTTCTGTTTATATTAATATGAATATAATTGATGAATGAGGCTGGGTTTCACTGAGATTCAGCTTTGTGGTCAATGTTGGTTCTGTTTATATTAATATGAATATAATTGATGAATGAGGCTGGGTTTCACTGAGGTTCAGCATTGTGTTCAATGTTGGTTCTGTTTATATTAATATGAATATAATTGAGGAATGCGGCTGGGTTTCACTGATGTTCAGCTTTGTGATCAATGTTGGTTCTCTTTATATTAATATGAACATAATTGAGGAATGAGGCTGCGTTTCACTGAGGTTAAACTCATTGACCAATATTGGTTCTGTTTATATTAATATGAATATAATTGATGAATGAGGCTTGGTTTCACTGAGGTTCAGCTTTGTGATCAATGTTTGTTCTGTTTATATTACTATGAATATAATTGAGGAATGAGGCTGCGTTTCACTGAGGTTAAACTCATTGATCAATGTTGGTTCTGTTTATATGAATATGAATATAATTGATGAATGAGGCTGGGTTTCACTGAGATTCAGCTTTGTGGTCAATGTTGGTTCTGTTTATATTAATATGAATATAATTGAGGAATGCGGCTGGGTTTCACTGATGTTCAGCTTTGTGATCAATGTTGGTTCTCTTTATATTAATATGAACATAATTGAGGAATGAGGCTGCGTTTCACTGAGGTTAAACTCATTGACCAATGTTGGTTCTGTTTATATTAATATGAATATAATTGATGAATGAGGCTGGGTTTCACTGAGGTTCAGCTTTGTGATCAATGTTTGTTCTATTTGTATTACTATGAATATAATTGAGGAATGAGGCTGGGTTTCACTGAGGTTCAGCTTTGTGATCAATGTTGGTTCTGTTTATATTAATATGAATATAATTGATGAATGAGGCTGGGTTTCACTGAGGTTCAGCTTTGTGATCAATGTTGGTTCTGTATATATTTATATGAATATAATTAATGAATGAGGCTGTGTTTCAAAGAACTTAAACTCATTGATCAATGTTGGTTCTGTTTATATTAATATGAATATAATTGAGGAATGAGGCTGCGTTTCACTGAGGTTAAACTCATTGATCAATGTTGGTTCTGTTTATATTAATATGAATAAAATTGATGAATGAGGCTGGATTTCACTGAGATTCAGCTTTGTGGTCAATGTTGGTTCTTTTTATATTAATATGAATATAATTGATGAATGAGGCTGGGTTTCACTGAGGTTAAACTCATTGATCAATATTGGTTCTGTTTATATTAATATGAATATAATTGATGAATGAGGCTGGGTTTCACTGAGGTTTAGCTTTGTGATCAATGTTGGTTCTGTTTATATTAATATGAATATAATTGATGAATGAGGCTGGGTTTCACTGAGGTTAAACTCATTGATCAATGTTGGTTCTGTTTATATTAATATGAATAAAATTGATGAATGAGGCTGGATTTCACTGAGATTCAGCTTTGTGATCAATGTTGGTTCTTTTTATATTAATATGAATATAATTGATAAATGAGGCTGGGTTTCACTGAGGTTAAACTCATTGATCAATATTGGTTCTGTTTATATTAATATGAATATAATTGATGAATGAGGCTGGGTTTCACTGAGGTTTAGCTTTGTGATCAATGTTGGTTCTGTTTATATTAATATGAATATAATTGATGAATGAGGCTGGGTTTCACTGAGGTTCAGCTTTGTGATCAATGTTGGTTCTGTTTATATTAATATGAATATAATTGATGAATGAGGCTGGGTTTCACTGAGATTCAGCTCTGTGATCAATGTTGGTTCTGTTTATATTAATATGAATATAATTGATGAATGAGGCTGGGTTTCACTGAGATTCAGCTTTGTGGTCAATGTTGGTTCTGTTTATATTAATATGAATATAATTGATGAATGAGGCTGGGTTTCACTGAGGTTCAGCTTTGTGTTCAATGTTGGTTCTGTTTATATTAATATGAATATAATTGAGGAATGCGGCTGGGTTTCACTGATGTTCAGCTTTGTGATCAATGTTGGTTCTCTTTATATTAATATGAACATAATTGAGGAATGAGGCTGCGTTTCACTGAGGTTAAACTCATTGACCAATGTTGGTTCTGTTTATATTAATATGAATATAATTGATGAATGAGGCTGGGTTTCACTGAGATTCAGCTTTGTGGTCAATGTTGGTTCTGTTTATATTAATATGAATATAATTGATGAATGAGGCTGGGTTTCACTGAGGTTCAGCTTTGTGTTCAATGTTGGTTCTGTTTATATTAATATGAATATAATTGAGGAATGTGGCTGGGTTTCACTGATGTTCAGCTTTGTGATCAATGTTGGTTCTCTTTATATTAATATGAACATAATTGAGGAATGAGGCTGGGTTTCACTGAGGTTAAACTCATTGATCAATATTGGTTCTGTTTATATTAATATGAATATAATTGATGAATGAGGCTGGGTTTCACTGATGTTTAGCTTTGTGATCAATGTTGGTTCTGTTTATATTAATATGAATATAATTGATGAATGAGGCTGGGTTTCACTGAGGTTAAACTCATTGATCAATGTTGGTTCTGTTTATATTAATATGAATAAAATTGATGAATGAGGCTGGATTTCACTGAGATTAAGCTTTGTGGTCAATGTTGGTTCTTTTTATATTAATATGAATATAATTGATAAATGAGGCTGGGTTTC
The DNA here is from genome assembly GCF_036924035.1 of Leuresthes tenuis. NCBI lineage: Eukaryota > Metazoa > Chordata > Actinopteri > Atheriniformes > Atherinopsidae > Leuresthes > Leuresthes tenuis. The sequence goes on from NW_027325369.1 coordinate 10,621,886, forward strand.
ACTGAGGTTAAACTCATTGATCAATATTGGTTCTGTTTATATTACTATGAATATAATTGATGAATGAGGCTGGGTTTCACTGAGGTTTAGCTTTGTGATCAATGTTGGTTCTGTTTATATTAATATGAATATAATTGATGAATGAGGCTGGGTTTCACTGAGGTTCAGCTTTGTGATCAATGTTGGTTCTGTTTATATTAATATGAATATAATTGATGAATGAGGCTGGGTTTCACTGAGATTCAGCTCTGTGATCAATGTTGGTTCTGTTTATATTAATATGAATATAATTGATGAATGAGGCTGGGTTTCACTGAGATTCAGCTTTGTGGTCAATGTTGGTTCTGTTTATATTAATATGAATATAATTGATGAATGAGGCTGGGTTTCACTGAGGTTCAGCTTTGTGTTCAATGTTGGTTCTGTTTATATTAATATGAATATAATTGAGGAATGCGGCTGGGTTTCACTGATGTTCAGCTTTGTGATCAATGTTGGTTCTCTTTATATTAATATGAACATAATTGAGGAATGAGGCTGCGTTTCACTGAGGTTAAACTCATTGACCAATGTTGGTTCTGTTTATATTAATATGAATATAATTGATGAATGAGGCTGGGTTTCACTGAGATTCAGCTTTGTGGTCAATGTTGGTTCTGTTTATATTAATATGAATATAATTGATGAATGAGGCTGGGTTTCACTGAGGTTCAGCTTTGTGTTCAATGTTGGTTCTGTTTATATTAATATGAATATAATTGAGGAATGTGGCTGGGTTTCACTGATGTTCAGCTTTGTGATCAATGTTGGTTCTCTTTATATTAATATGAACATAATTGAGGAATGAGGCTGCGTTTCACTGAGGTTAAACTCATTGACCAATGTTGGTTCTGTTTATATTAATATGAATATAATTGATGAATGAGGCTGGGTTTCACTGAGGTTCAGCTTTGTGATCAATGTTTGTTCTGTTTATATTACTATGAATATAATTGAGGAATGAGGCTGCGTTTCACTGAGGTTAAACTCATTGATCAATGTTGGTTCTGTTTATATGAATATGAATATAATTGATGAATGAGGCTGGGTTTCACTGAGATTCAGCTTTGTGGTCAATGTTGGTTCTGTTTATATTAATATGAATATAATTGATGAATGAGGCTGGGTTTCACTGAGGTTCAGCTTTGTGTTCAATGTTGGTTCTGTTTATATTAATATGAATATAATTGAGGAATGCGGCTGGGTTTCACTGATGTTCAGCTTTGTGATCAATGTTGGTTCTCTTTATATTAATATGAACATAATTGAGGAATGAGGCTGCGTTTCACTGAGGTTAAACTCATTGACCAATGTTGGTTCTGTTTATATTAATATGAATATAATTGATGAATGAGGCTGGGTTTCACTGAGGTTCAGCTTTGTGATCAATGTTTGTTCTATTTGTATTACTATGAATATAATTCAGGAATGAGGCTGCGTTTCACTGAGGTTAAACTCATTGATCAATGTTGGTTCTGTTTATATTAATATGAATATAATTGAAGAATGAGGCTGGGTTTCACTGAGGTTCATCTTTGTGATCAATGTTTGTTCTGTTTATATTAATATAAATATAATTGATGAATGAGGCTGGGTTTCACTGAGGTTCAGCTTTGTGATCAATGTTTGTTCTGTTTATATTAATATAAATATAATTGATGAATGAGGCTGGGTTTCACTGAGGTTCAGCTTTGTGATCAATGTTGGTTCTGTATATATTTATATGAATATAATTAATGAATGAGGCTGTGTTTCAAAGAACTTAAACTCATTGATCAATGTTGGTTCTGTTTATATTAATATGAATATAATTGAGGAATGAGGCTGCGTTTCACTGAGGTTAAACTCATTGATCAATGTTGGTTCTGTTTATATTAATATGAATAAAATTGATGAATGAGGCTGGGTTTCACTGAGGTTCAGCTTTGTGATCAATGTTGGTTCTGTATATATTTATATGAATATAATTAATGAATGAGGCTGTGTTTCAAAGAACTTAAACTCATTGATCAATGTTGGTTCTGTTTATATTAATATGAATATAATTGAGGAATGAGGCTGCGTTTCACTGAGGTTAAACTCATTGATCAATGTTGGTTCTGTTTATATTAATATGAATATAATTGATGAATGAGGCTGGATTTCACTGAGATTCAGCTTTGTGGTCAATGTTGGTTCTTTTTATATTAATATGAATATAATTGATGAATGAGGCTGGGTTTCACTGAGGTTAAACTCATTGATCAATATTGGTTCTGTTTATATTAATATGAATATAATTGATGAATGAGGCTGGGTTTCACTGAGGTTTAGCTTTGTGATCAATGTTGGTTCTGTTTATATTAATATGAATATAATTGATGAATGAGGCTGGGTTTCACTGAGGTTCAGCTTTGTGATCAATGTTGGTTCTGTTTATATTAATATGAATATAATTGATGAATGAGGCTGGGTTTCACTGAGATTCAGCTTTGTGGTCAATGTTGGTTCTGTTTATATTAATATGAATATAATTGATGAATGAGGCTGGGTTTCACTGAGGTTCAGCTTTGTGTTCAATGTTGGTTCTGTTTATATTAATATGAATATAATTGAGGAATGCGGCTGGGTTTCACTGATGTTCAGCTTTGTGATCAATGTTGGTTTTCTTTATATTAATATGAACATAATTGAGGAATGAGGCTGCGTTTCACTGAGGTTAAACTCATTGACCAATGTTGGTTCTGTTTATATTAATATGAATATAATTGATGAATGAGGCTGGGTTTCAATGAGGTTCAGCTTTGTGATCAATGTTTGTTCTGTTTATATTACTATGAATATAATTGAGGAATGAGGCTGCGTTTCCCTGAGGTTAAACTCATTGATCAATGTTGGTTCTGTTTATATGAATATGAATATAATTGATGAATGAGGCTGGGTTTCACTGAGATTCAGCTTTGTGGTCAATGTTGGTTCTGTTTATATTAATATGAATATAATTGATGAATGAGGCTGGGTTTCACTGAGGTTCAGCTTTGTGTTCAATGTTAGTTCTGTTTATATTAATATGAATATAATTGAGGAATGCGGCTGGGTTTCACTGATGTTCAGCTTTGTGATCAATGTTGGTTCTCTTTATATTAATATGAACATAATTGAGGAATGAGGCTGCGTTTCACTGAGGTTAAACTCATTGACCAATGTTGGTTCTGTTTATATTAATATGAATATAATTGATGAATGAGGCTGGGTTTCACTGAGGTTCAGCTTTGTGGTCAATGTTGGTTCTGTTTATATTAATATGAATATAATTGATGAATGAGGCTGGGTTTCACTGAGGTTCAGCTTTGTGTTCAATGTTGGTTCTGTTTATATTAATATGAATATAATTGAGGAATGCGGCTGGGTTTCACTGATGTTCAGCTTTGTGATCAATGTTGGTTCTCTTTATATTAATATGAACATAATTGAGGAATGAGGCTGCGTTTCACTGAGGTTAAACTCATTGACCAATGTTGGTTCTGTTTATATTAATATGAATATAATTGATGAATGAGGCTGGGTCTCACTGAGGTTCAGCTTTGTGATCAATGTTTGTTCTATTTGTATTACTATGAATATAATTGAGGAATGAGGCTGCGTTTCACTGAGGTTAAACTCATTGATCAATGTTGGTTCTGTTTATATTAATATGAATATAATTGAAGAATGAGGCTGGGTTTCACTGAGGTTCAGCTTTGTGATCAATGTTTGTTCTGTTTATATTAATATAAATATAATTGATGAATGAGGCTGGGTTTCACTGAGGTTCAGCTTTGTGATCAATGTTGGTTCTGTTTATATTAATATGAATATAATTGATGAATGAGGCTGGGTTTCACTGAGGTTCAGCTTTGTGATCAATGTTGGTTCTGTATATATTTATATGAATATAATTAATGAATGAGGCTGTGTTTCAAAGAACTTAAACTCATTGATCAATGTTGGTTCTGTTTATATTAATATGAATATAATTGAGGAATGAGGCTGCGTTTCACTGAGGTTAAACTCATTGATCAATGTTGGTTCTGTTTATATTAATATGAATAAAATTGATGAATGAGGCTGGATTTCACTGAGATTCAGCTTTGTGGTCAATGTTGGTTCTTTTTATATTAATATGAATATAATTGATGAATGAGGCTGGGTTTCACTGAGGTTAAACTCATTGATCAATATTGGTTCTGTTTATATTAATATGAATATAATTGATGAATGAGGCTGGGTTTCACTGAGGTTTAGCTTTGTGATCAATGTTGGTTCTGTTTATATTAATATGAATATAATTGATGAATGAGGCTGGGTTTCACTGAGGTTAAACTCATTGATCAATGTTGGTTCTGTTTATATTAATATGAATAAAATTGATGAATGAGGCTGGGTTTCACTGAGGTTTAGCTTTGTGATCAATGTTGGTTCTTTTTATATTAATATGAATATAATTGATGAATGAGGCTGGGTTTCACTGAGGTTCAGCTTTGTGATCAATGTTGGTTCTGTTTATATTAATATGAATATAATTGATGAATGAGGCTGGGTTTCACTGAGATTCAGCTCTGTGATCAATGTTGGTTCTGTTTATATTAATATGAATATAATTCATGAATGAGGCTGGGTTTCACTGAGATTCAGCTTTGTGGTCAATGTTGGTTCTGTTTATATTAATATGAATATAATTGATGAATGAGGCTGGGTTTCAGTGAGGTTCAGCTTTGTGTTCAATGTTGGTTCTGTTTACATTAATATGAATATAATTGAGGAATGCGGCTGGGTTTCACTGATGTTCAGCTTTGTGATCAATGTTGGTTCTCTTTATATTAATATGAACATAATTGAGGAATGAGGCTGCGTTTCACTGAGGTTAAACTCATTGACCAATGTTGGTTCTGTTTATATTAATATGAATATAATTGATGAATGAGGCTGGGTTTCACTGAGGTTCAGCTTTGTGATCAATGTTGGTTCTGTTTATATTAATATGAATATAATTGATGAATGAGGCTGGGTTTCACTGAGATTCAGCTCTGTGATCAATGTTGGTTCTGATTATATTAATATGAATATAATTGATGAATGAGGCTGGGTTTCACTGAGATTCAGCTTTGTGGTCAATGTTGGTTCTGTTTATATTAATATGAATATAATTGATGAATGAGGCTGGGTTTCACTGAGGTTCAGCTTTGTGTTCAATGTTGGTTCTTTTTATATTAATATGAATATAATTGAGGAATGCGGCTGGGTTTCACTGATGTTCAGCTTTGTGATCAATGTTGGTTCTCTTTATATTAATATGAACATAATTGAGGAATGAGGCTGCGTTTCACTGAGGTTAAACTCATTGACCAATGTTGGTTCTGTTTATATTAATATGAATATAATTGATGAATGAGGCTGGGTTTCACTGAGGTTCAGCTTTGAGATCAATGTTTGTTCTGTTTATATTACTATGAATATAATTGAGGAATGAGGCTGCGTTTCACTGAGGTTAAACTCATTGATCAATGTTGGTTCTGTTTATATGAATATGAATATAATTGATGAATGAGGCTGGGTTTCACTGAGATTCAGCTTTGTGGTCAATGTTGGTTCTGTTTATATTAATATGAATATAATTGATGAATGAGGCTGGGTTTCACTGAGGTTCAGCTTTGTGTTCAATGTTGGTTCTGTTTATATTAATATGAATATAATTGAGGAATGCGGCTGGGTTTCACTGATGTTCAGCTTTGTGATCAATGTTGGTTCTCTTTATATTAATATGAACATAATTGAGGAATGAGGCTGCGTTTCACTGAGGTTCAGCTTTGTGTTCAATGTTGGTTCTGTTTATATTAATATGAATATAATTGAGGAATGCGGCTGGGTTTCACTGATGTTCAGCTTTGTGATCAATGTTGGTTCTCTTTATATTAATATGAACATAATTGAGGAATGAGGCTGCGTTTCACTGAGGTTAAACTCATTGACCAATGTTGGTTCTGTTTATATTAATATGAATATAATTGATGAATGAGGCTGGGTTTCACTGAGGTTCAGCTTTGTGATCAATGTTGGTTCTGTTTATATTAATATGAATATAATTGATGAATGAGGCTGGGTTTCACTGAGATTCAGCTCTGTGATCAATGTTGGTTCTGTTTATATTAATATGAATATAATTGATGAATGAGGCTGGGTTTCACTGATATTCAGCTTTGTGATCAATGTTGGTTCTGTTTATATTAATATGAATATAATTGAGGAATGAGGCTGCGTTTCACTGAGGTTAAACTCATTGATCAATGTTGGTTCTGTTTATATTAATATGAATATAATTCATGAATGAGGCTGGGTTTCACTGAGATTCAGCTTTGTGGTCAATGTTGGTTCTGTTTATATTAATATGAATATAATTGATGAATGAGGCTGGGTTTCACTGAGGTTCAGCTTTGTGTTCAATGTTGGTTCTGTTTATATTAATATGAATATAATTGAGGAATGTGGCTGGGTTTCACTGATGTTCAGCTTTGTGATCAATGTTGGTTCTCTTTATATTAATATGAACATAATTGAGGAATGAGGCTGCGTTTCACTGAGGTTAAACTCATTGACCAATGTTGGTTCTGTTTATATTAATATGAATATAATTGATGAATGAGGCTGGGTTTCACTGAGGTTCAGCTTTGTGATCAATGTTTGTTCTGTTTATATTACTATGAATATAATTGAGGAATGAGGCTGCGTTTCACTGAGGTTAAACTCATTGATCAATGTTGGTTCTGTTTATATGAATATGAATATAATTGATGAATGAGGCTGGGTTTCACTGAGATTCAGCTTTGTGGTCAATGTTGGTTCTGTTTATATTAATATGAATATAATTGATGAATGAGGCTGGGTTTCACTGAGGTTCAGCTTTGTGTTCAATGTTGGTTCTGTTTATATTAATATGAATATAATTGAGGAATGCGGCTGGGTTTCACTGATGTTCAGCTTTGTGATCAATGTTGGTTCTCTTTATATTAATATGAACATAATTGAGGAATGAGGCTGCGTTTCACTGAGGTTAAACTCATTGACCAATGTTGGTTCTGTTTATATTAATATGAATATAATTGATGAATGAGGCTGGGTTTCACTGAGGTTCAGCTTTGTGATCAATGTTTGTTCTATTTGTATTACTATGAATATAATTCAGGAATGAGGCTGCGTTTCACTGAGGTTAAACTCATTGATCAATGTTGGTTCTGTTTATATTAATATGAATATAATTGAAGAATGAGGCTGGGTTTCACTGAGGTTCAGCTTTGTGATCAATGTTTGTTCTGTTTATATTAATATAAATATAATTGATGAATGAGGCTGGGTTTCACTGAGGTTCAGCTTTGTGATCAATGTTTGTTCTGTTTATATTAATATAAATATAATTGATGAATGAGGCTGGGTTTCACTGAGGTTCAGCTTTGTGATCAATGTTGGTTCTGTATATATTTATATGAATATAATTAATGAATGAGGCTGTGTTTCAAAGAACTTAAACTCATTGATCAATGTTGGTTCTGTTTATATTAATATGAATATAATTGAGGAATGAGGCTGCGTTTCACTGAGGTTAAACTCATTGATCAATGTTGGTTCTGTTTATATTAATATGAATAAAATTGATGAATGAGGCTGGGTTTCACTGAGGTTCAGCTTTGTGATCAATGTTGGTTCTGTATATATTTATATGAATATAATTAATGAATGAGGCTGTGTTTCAAAGAACTTAAACTCATTGATCAATGTTGGTTCTGTTTATATTAATATGAATATAATTGAGGAATGAGGCTGCGTTTCACTGAGGTTAAACTCATTGATCAATGTTGGTTCTGTTTATATTAATATGAATAAAATTGATGAATGAGGCTGGATTTCACTGAGATTCAGCTTTGTGGTCAATGTTGGTTCTTTTTATATTAATATGAATATAATTGATGAATGAGGCTGGGTTTCACTGAGGTTAAACTCATTGATCAATATTGGTTCTGTTTATATTAATATGAATATAATTGATGAATGAGGCTGGGTTTCACTGAGGTTTAGCTTTGTGATCAATGTTGGTTCTGTTTATATTAATATGAATATAATTGATGAATGAGGCTGGGTTTCACTGAGGTTCAGCTTTGTGATCAATGTTGGTTCTGTTTATATTAATATGAATATAATTGATGAATGAGGCTGGGTTTCACTGAGATTCAGCTTTGTGGTCAATGTTGGTTCTGTTTATATTAATATGAATATAATTGATGAATGAGGCTGGGTTTCACTGAGGTTCAGCTTTGTGTTCAATGTTGGTTCTGTTTATATTAATATGAATATAATTGAGGAATGCGGCTGGGTTTCACTGATGTTCAGCTTTGTGATCAATGTTGGTTTTCTTTATATTAATATGAACATAATTGAGGAATGAGGCTGCGTTTCACTGAGGTTAAACTCATTGACCAATGTTGGTTCTGTTTATATTAATATGAATATAATTGATGAATGAGGCTGGGTTTCAATGAGGTTCAGCTTTGTGATCAATGTTTGTTCTGTTTATATTACTATGAATATAATTGAGGAATGAGGCTGCGTTTCCCTGAGGTTAAACTCATTGATCAATGTTGGTTCTGTTTATATGAATATGAATATAATTGATGAATGAGGCTGGGTTTCACTGAGATTCAGCTTTGTGGTCAATGTTGGTTCTGTTTATATTAATATGAATATAATTGATGAATGAGGCTGGGTTTCACTGAGGTTCAGCTTTGTGTTCAATGTTAGTTCTGTTTATATTAATATGAATATAATTGAGGAATGCGGCTGGGTTTCACTGATGTTCAGCTTTGTGATCAATGTTGGTTCTCTTTATATTAATATGAACATAATTGAGGAATGAGGCTGCGTTTCACTGAGGTTAAACTCATTGACCAATGTTGGTTCTGTTTATATTAATATGAATATAATTGATGAATGAGGCTGGGTTTCACTGAGGTTCAGCTTTGTGGTCAATGTTGGTTCTGTTTATATTAATATGAATATAATTGATGAATGAGGCTGGGTTTCACTGAGGTTCAGCTTTGTGTTCAATGTTGGTTCTGTTTATATTAATATGAATATAATTGAGGAATGCGGCTGGGTTTCACTGATGTTCAGCTTTGTGATCAATGTTGGTTCTCTTTATATTAATATGAACATAATTGAGGAATGAGGCTGCGTTTCACTGAGGTTAAACTCATTGACCAATGTTGGTTCTGTTTATATTAATATGAATATAATTGATGAATGAGGCTGGGTCTCACTGAGGTTCAGCTTTGTGATCAATGTTTGTTCTATTTGTATTACTATGAATATAATTGAGGAATGAGGCTGCGTTTCACTGAGGTTAAACTCATTGATCAATGTTGGTTCTGTTTATATTAATATGAATATAATTGAAGAATGAGGCTGGGTTTCACTGAGGTTCAGCTTTGTGATCAATGTTTGTTCTGTTTATATTAATATAAATATAATTGATGAATGAGGCTGGGTTTCACTGAGGTTCAGCTTTGTGATCAATGTTGGTTCTGTTTATATTAATATGAATATAATTGATGAATGAGGCTGGGTTTCACTGAGGTTCAGCTTTGTGATCAATGTTGGTTCTGTATATATTTATATGAATATAATTAATGAATGAGGCTGTGTTTCAAAGAACTTAAACTCATTGATCAATGTTGGTTCTGTTTATATTAATATGAATATAATTGAGGAATGAGGCTGCGTTTCACTGAGGTTAAACTCATTGATCAATGTTGGTTCTGTTTATATTAATATGAATAAAATTGATGAATGAGGCTGGATTTCACTGAGATTCAGCTTTGTGGTCAATGTTGGTTCTTTTTATATTAATATGAATATAATTGATGAATGAGGCTGGGTTTCACTGAGGTTAAACTCATTGATCAATATTGGTTCTGTTTATATTAATATGAATATAATTGATGAATGAGGCTGGGTTTCACTGAGGTTTAGCTTTGTGATCAATGTTGGTTCTGTTTATATTAATATGAATATAATTGATGAATGAGGCTGGGTTTCACTGAGGTTAAACTCATTGATCAATGTTGGTTCTGTTTATATTAATATGAATAAAATTGATGAATGAGGCTGGGTTTCACTGAGGTTTAGCTTTGTGATCAATGTTGGTTCTTTTTATATTAATATGAATATAATTGATGAATGAGGCTGGGTTTCACTGAGGTTCAGCTTTGTGATCAATGTTGGTTCTCTTTATATTAATATGAACATAATTGAGGAATGAGGCTGCGTTTCACTGAGGTTCAGCTTTGTGTTCAATGTTGGTTCTGTTTATATTAATATGAATATAATTGAGGAATGCGGCTGGGTTTCACTGATGTTCAGCTTTGTGATCAATGTTGGTTCTCTTTATATTAATATGAACATAATTGAGGAATGAGGCTGCGTATCACTGAGGTTAAACTCATTGACCAATGTTGGTTCTGTTTATATTAATATGAATATAATTGATGAATGAGGCTGGGTTTCACTGAGGTTCAGCTTTGTGATCAATGTTGGTTCTGTTTATATTAATATGAATATAATTGATGAATGAGGCTGGGTTTCACTGAGATTCAGCTCTGTGATCAATGTTGGTTCTGTTTATATTAATATGAATATAATTGATGAATGAGGCTGGGTTTCACTGATATTCAGCTTTGTGATCAATGTTGGTTCTGTTTATATTAATATGAATATAATTGAGGAATGAGGCTGCGTTTCACTGAGGTTAAACTCATTGATCAATGTTGGTTCTGTTTATATTAATATGAATATAATTCATGAATGAGGCTGGGTTTCACTGAGATTCAGCTTTGTGGTCAATGTTGGTTCTGTTTATATTAATATGAATATAATTGATGAATGAGGCTGGGTTTCACTGAGGTTCAGCTTTGTGTTCAATGTTGGTTCTGTTTATATTAATATGAATATAATTGAGGAATGCGGCTGGGTTTCACTGATGTTCAGCTTTGTGATCAATGTTGGTTCTCTTTATATTAATATGAACATAATTGAGGAATGAGGCTGCGTTTCACTGAGGTTAAACTCATTGACCAATGTTGGTTCTGTTTATATTAATATGAATATAATTGATGAATGAGGCTGGGTTTCACTGAGATTCAGCTTTGTGGTCAATGTTGGTTCTGTTTATATTAATATGAATATAATTGATGAATGAGGCTGGGTTTCACTGAGGTTCAGCTTTGTGTTCAATGTTGGTTCTGTTTATATTAATATGAATATAATTGAGGAATGCGGCTGGGTTTCACTGATGTTCAGCTTTGTGATCAATGTTGGTTCTCTTTATATTAATATGAACATAATTGAGGAATGAGGCTGCGTTTCACTGAGCTTAAACTCATTGACCAATGTTGGTTCTGTTTATATTAATATGAATATAATTGATGAATGAGGCTGGGTTTCACTGAGGTTCAGCTTTGTGATCAATGTTTGTTCTGTTTATATTACTATGAATATAATTGAGGAATGAGGCTGCGTTTCACTGAGGTTAAACTCATTGATCAATGTTGGTTCTGTTTATATGAATATGAATATAATTGATGAATGAGGCTGGGTTTCACTGAGATTCAGCTTTGTGGTCAATGTTGGTTCTGTTTATATTAATATGAATATAATTGATGAATGAGGCTGGGTTTCACTGAGGTTCAGCTTTGTGTTCAATGTTGGTTCTGTTTATATTAATATGAATATAATTGAGGAATGCGGCTGGGTTTCACTGATGTTCAGCTTTGTGATCAATGTTGGTTCTCTTTATATTAATATGAACATAATTGAGGAATGAGGCTGCGTTTCACTGAGGTTAAACTCATTGACCAATGTTGGTTCTGTTTATATTAATATGAATATAATTGATGAATGAGGCTGGGTTTCACTGAGGTTCAGCTTTGTGATCAATGTTTGATCTATTTGTATTACTATGAATATAATTCAGGAATGAGGCTGCGTTTCACTGAGGTTAAACTCATTGATCAATGTTGGTTCTGTTTATATTAATATGAATATAATTGAAGAATGAGGCTGGGTTTCACTGAGGTTCAGCTTTGTGATCAATGTTTGTTCTGTTTATATTAATATAAATATAATTGATGAATGAGGCTGGGTTTCACTGAGGTTCAGCTTTGTGATCAATGTTGGTTCTGTTTATATTAATATGAATATAATTGATGAATGAGGCTGGGTTTCACTGAGGTTCAGCTTTGTGATCAATGTTGGTTCTGTATATATTTATATGAATATAATTAATGAATGAGGCTGTGTTTCAAAGAACTTAAACTCATTGATCAATGTTGGTTCTGTTTATATTAATATGAATATAATTGAGGAATGAGGCTGCGTTTCACTGAGGTTAAACTCATTGATCAATGTTGGTTCTGTTTATATTAATATGAATAAAATTGATGAATGAGGCTGGGTTTCACTGAGGTTCAGCTTTGTGATCAATGTTGGTTCTGTATATATTTATATGAATATAATTAATGAATGAGGCTGTGTTTCAAAGAACTTAAACTCATTGATCAATGTTGGTTCTGTTTATATTAATATGAATATAATTGAGGAATGAGGCTGCGTTTCACTGAGGTTAAACTCATTGATCAATGTTGGTTCTGTTTATATTAATATGAATAAAATTGATGAATGAGGCTGGATTTCACTGAGATTCAGCTTTGTGGTCAATGTTGGTTCTTTTTATATTAATATGAATATAATTGATGAATGAGGCTGGGTTTCACTGAGGTTAAACTCATTGATCAATATTGGTTCTGTTTATATTAATATGAATATAATTGATGAATGAGGCTGGGTTTCACTGAGGTTTAGCTTTGTGATCAATGTTGGTTCTGTTTATATTAATATGAATATAATTGATGAATGAGGCTGGGTTTCACTGAGGTTCAGCTTTGTGATCAATGTTGGTTCTCTTTATATTAATATGAACATAATTGAGGAATGAGGCTGCGTTTCACTGAGGTTCAGCTTTGTGTTCAATGTTGGTTCTGTTTATATTAATATGAATATAATTGAGGAATGCGGCTGGGTTTCACTGATGTTCAGCTTTGTGATCAATGTTGGTTCTCTTTATATTAATATGAACATAATTGAGGAATGAGGCTGCGTTTCACTGAGGTTAAACTCATTGACCAATGTTGGTTCTGTTTATATTAATATGAATATAATTGATGAATGAGGCTGGGTTTCACTGAGGTTCAGCTTTGTGATCAATGTTGGTTCTGTTTATATTAATATGAATATAATTGATGAATGAGGCTGGGTTTCACTGAGATTCAGCTCTGTGATCAATGTTGGTTCTGTTTATATTAATATGAATATAATTGATGAATGAGGCTGGGTTTCACTGATATTCAGCTTTGTGATCAATGTTGGTTCTGTTTATATTAATATGAATATAATTGAGGAATGAGGCTGCGTTTCACTGAGGTTAAACTCATTGATCAATGTTGGTTCTGTTTATATTAATATGAATATAATTCATGAATGAGGCTGGGTTTCACTGAGATTCAGCTTTGTGGTCAATGTTGGTTCTGTTTATATTAATATGAATATAATTGATGAATGAGGCTGGGTTTCACTGAGGTTCAGCTTTGTGTTCAATGTTGGTTCTGTTTATATTAATATGAATATAATTGAGGAATGCGGCTGGGTTTCACTGATGTTCAGCTTTGTGATCAATGTTGGTTCTCTTTATATTAATATGAACATAATTGAGGAATGAGGCTGCGTTTCACTGAGGTTAAACTCATTGACCAATGTTGGTTCTGTTTATATTAATATGAATATAATTGATGAATGAGGCTGGGTTTCACTGAGATTCAGCTTTGTGGTCAATGTTGGTTCTGTTTATATTAATATGAATATAATTGATGAATGAGGCTGGGTTTCACTGAGGTTCAGCTTTGTGTTCAATGTTGGTTCTGTTTATATTAATATGAATATAATTGAGGAATGCGGCTGGGTTTCACTGATGTTCAGCTTTGTGATCAATGTTGGTTCTCTTTATATTAATATGAACATAATTGAGGAATGAGGCTGCGTTTCACTGAGCTTAAACTCATTGACCAATGTTGGTTCTGTTTATATTAATATGAATATAATTGATGAATGAGGCTGGGTTTCACTGAGGTTCAGCTTTGTGATCAATGTTTGTTCTGTTTATATTACTATGAATATAATTGAGGAATGAGGCTGCGTTTCACTGAGGTTAAACTCATTGATCAATGTTGGTTCTGTTTATATGAATATGAATATAATTGATGAATGAGGCTGGGTTTCACTGAGATTCAGCTTTGTGGTCAATGTTGGTTCTGTTTATATTAATATGAATATAATTGATGAATGAGGCTGGGTTTCACTGAGGTTCAGCTTTGTGTTCAATGTTGGTTCTGTTTATATTAATATGAATATAATTGAGGAATGCGGCTGGGTTTCACTGATGTTCAGCTTTGTGATCAATGTTGGTTCTCTTTATATTAATATGAACATAATTGAGGAATGAGGCTGCGTTTCACTGAGGTTAAACTCATTGACCAATGTTGGTTCTGTTTATATTAATATGAATATAATTGATGAATGAGGCTGGGTTTCACTGAGGTTCAGCTTTGTGATCAATGTTTGATCTATTTGTATTACTATGAATATAATTCAGGAATGAGGCTGCGTTTCACTGAGGTTAAACTCATTGATCAATGTTGGTTCTGTTTATATTAATATGAATATAATTGAAGAATGAGGCTGGGTTTCACTGAGGTTCAGCTTTGTGATCAATGTTTGTTCTGTTTATATTAATATAAATATAATTGATGAATGAGGCTGGGTTTCACTGAGGTTCAGCTTTGTGATCAATGTTGGTTCTGTTTATATTAATATGAATATAATTGATGAATGAGGCTGGGTTTCACTGAGGTTCAGCTTTGTGATCAATGTTGGTTCTGTATATATTTATATGAATATAATTAATGAATGAGGCTGTGTTTCAAAGAACTTAAACTCATTGATCAATGTTGGTTCTGTTTATATTAATATGAATATAATTGAGGAATGAGGCTGCGTTTCACTGAGGTTAAACTCATTGATCAATGTTGGTTCTGTTTATATTAATATGAATAAAATTGATGAATGAGGCTGGGTTTCACTGAGGTTCAGCTTTGTGATCAATGTTGGTTCTGTATATATTTATATGAATATAATTAATGAATGAGGCTGTGTTTCAAAGAACTTAAACTCATTGATCAATGTTGGTTCTGTTTATATTAATATGAATATAATTGAGGAATGAGGCTGCGTTTCACTGAGGTTAAACTCATTGATCAATGTTGGTTCTGTTTATATTAATATGAATAAAATTGATGAATGAGGCTGGATTTCACTGAGATTCAGCTTTGTGGTCAATGTTGGTTCTTTTTATATTAATATGAATATAATTGATGAATGAGGCTGGGTTTCACTGAGGTTAAACTCATTGATCAATATTGGTTCTGTTTATATTAATATGAATATAATTGATGAATGAGGCTGGGTTTCACTGAGGTTTAGCTTTGTGATCAATGTTGGTTCTGTTTATATTAATATGAATATAATTGATGAATGAGGCTGGGTTTCACTGAGGTTCAGCTTTGTGATCAATGTTGGTTCTCTTTATATTAATATGAACATAATTGAGGAATGAGGCTGCGTTTCACTGAGGTTAAACTCATTGACCAATGTTGGTTCTGTTTATATTAATATGAATATAATTGATGAATGAGGCTGGGTTTCACTGAGGTTCAGCTTTGTGATCAATGTTTGTTCTATTTGTATTACTATGAATATAATTCAGGAATGAGGCTGCGTTTCACTGAGGTTAAACTCATTGATCAATGTTGGTTCTGTTTATATGAATATGAATATAATTGATGAATGAGGCTGGGTTTCACTGAGATTCAGCTTTGTGGTCAATGTTGGTTCTGTTTATATTAATATGAATATAATTGATGAATGAGGCTGGGTTTCACTGAGGTTCAGCTTTGTGTTCAATGTTGGTTCTGTTTATATTAATATGAATATAATTGAGGAATGCGGCTGGGTTTCACTGATGTTCAGCTTTGTGATCAATGTTGGTTCTCTTTATATTAATATGAACATAATTGAGGAATGAGGCTGCGTTTCACTGAGGTTAAACTCATTGACCAATGTTGGTTCTGTTTATATTAATATGAATATAATTGATGAATGAGGCTGGGTTTCACTGAGGTTCAGCTTTGTGATCAATGTTTGATCTATTTGTATTACTATGAATATAATTCAGGAATGAGGCTGCGTTTCACTGAGGTTAAACTCATTGATCAATGTTGGTTCTGTTTATATTAATATGAATATAATTGAAGAATGAGGCTGGGTTTCACTGAGGTTCAGCTTTGTGATCAATGTTTGTTCTGTTTATATTAATATAAATATAATTGATGAATGAGGCTGGGTTTCACTGAGGTTCAGCTTTGTGATCAATGTTGGTTCTGTTTATATTAATATGAATATAATTGATGAATGAGGCTGGGTTTCACTGAGGTTCAGCTTTGTGATCAATGTTGGTTCTGTATATATTTATATGAATATAATTAATGAATGAGGCTGTGTTTCAAAGAACTTAAACTCATTGATCAATGTTGGTTCTGTTTATATTAATATGAATATAATTGAGGAATGAGGCTGCGTTTCACTGAGGTTAAACTCATTGATCAATGTTGGTTCTGTTTATATTAATATGAATAAAATTGATGAATGAGGCTGGGTTTCACTGAGGTTCAGCTTTGTGATCAATGTTGGTTCTGTATATATTTATATGAATATAATTAATGAATGAGGCTGTGTTTCAAAGAACTTAAACTCATTGATCAATGTTGGTTCTGTTTATATTAATATGAATATAATTGAGGAATGAGGCTGCGTTTCACTGAGGTTAAACTCATTGATCAATGTTGGTTCTGTTTATATTAATATGAATAAAATTGATGAATGAGGCTGGATTTCACTGAGATTCAGCTTTGTGGTCAATGTTGGTTCTTTTTATATTAATATGAATATAATTGATGAATGAGGCTGGGTTTCACTGAGGTTAAACTCATTGATCAATATTGGTTCTGTTTATATTAATATGAATATAATTGATGAATGAGGCTGGGTTTCACTGAGGTTTAGCTTTGTGATCAATGTTGGTTCTGTTTATATTAATATGAATATAATTGATGAATGAGGCTGGGTTTCACTGAGGTTCAGCTTTGTGATCAATGTTGGTTCTCTTTATATTAATATGAACATAATTGAGGAATGAGGCTGCGTTTCACTGAGGTTAAACTCATTGACCAATGTTGGTTCTGTTTATATTAATATGAATATAATTGATGAATGAGGCTGGGTTTCACTGAGGTTCAGCTTTGTGATCAATGTTTGTTCTATTTGTATTACTATGAATATAATTCAGGAATGAGGCTGCGTTTCACTGAGGTTAAACTCATTGATCAATGTTGGTTCTGTTTATATTAATATGAATATAATTGAAGAATGAGGCTGGGTTTCACTGAGGTTCAGCTTTGTGATCAATGTTTGTTCTATTTGTATTACTATGAATATAATTGAGGAATGAAGCTGCGTTTCACTGAGGTTAAACTCATTGATCAATGTTGGTTCTGTTTATATTAATATGAACATAATTGAGGAATGAGGCTGCGTTTCACTGAGGTTAAACTCATTGACCAATGTTGGTTCTGTTTATATTAATATGAATATAATTGATGAATGAGGCTGGGTTTCACTGAGGTTCAGCTTTGTGATCAATGTTTGTTCTATTTGTATTACTATGAATATAATTCAGGAATGAGGCTGCGTTTCACTGAGGTTAAACTCATTGATCAATGTTGGTTCTGTTTATATGAATATGAATATAATTGATGAATGAGGCTGGGTTTCACTGAGATTCAGCTTTGTGGTCAATGTTGGTTCTGTTTATATTAATATGAATATAATTGATGAATGAGGCTGGGTTTCACTGAGGTTCAGCTTTGTGTTCAATGTTGGTTCTGTTTATATTAATATGAATATAATTGAGGAATGCGGCTGGGTTTCACTGATGTTCAGCTTTGTGATCAATGTTGGTTCTCTTTATATTAATATGAACATAATTGAGGAATGAGGCTGCGTTTCACTGAGGTTAAACTCATTGACCAATGTTGGTTCTGTTTATATTAATATGAATATAATTGATGAATGAGGCTGGGTTTCACTGAGGTTCAGCTTTGTGATCAATGTTTGATCTATTTGTATTACTATGAATATAATTCAGGAATGAGGCTGCGTTTCACTGAGGTTAAACTCATTGATCAATGTTGGTTCTGTTTATATTAATATGAATATAATTGAAGAATGAGGCTGGGTTTCACTGAGGTTCAGCTTTGTGATCAATGTTTGTTCTGTTTATATTAATATAAATATAATTGATGAATGAGGCTGGGTTTCACTGAGGTTCAGCTTTGTGATCAATGTTGGTTCTGTTTATATTAATATGAATATAATTGATGAATGAGGCTGGGTTTCACTGAGGTTCAGCTTTGTGATCAATGTTGGTTCTGTATATATTTATATGAATATAATTAATGAATGAGGCTGTGTTTCAAAGAACTTAAACTCATTGATCAATGTTGGTTCTGTTTATATTAATATGAATATAATTGAGGAATGAGGCTGCGTTTCACTGAGGTTAAACTCATTGATCAATGTTGGTTCTGTTTATATTAATATGAATAAAATTGATGAATGAGGCTGGGTTTCACTGAGGTTCAGCTTTGTGATCAATGTTGGTTCTGTATATATTTATATGAATATAATTAATGAATGAGGCTGTGTTTCAAAGAACTTAAACTCATTGATCAATGTTGGTTCTGTTTATATTAATATGAATATAATTGAGGAATGAGGCTGCGTTTCACTGAGGTTAAACTCATTGATCAATGTTGGTTCTGTTTATATTAATATGAATAAAATTGATGAATGAGGCTGGATTTCACTGAGATTCAGCTTTGTGGTCAATGTTGGTTCTTTTTATATTAATATGAATATAATTGATGAATGAGGCTGGGTTTCACTGAGGTTAAACTCATTGATCAATATTGGTTCTGTTTATATTAATATGAATATAATTGATGAATGAGGCTGGGTTTCACTGAGGTTTAGCTTTGTGATCAATGTTGGTTCTGTTTATATTAATATGAATATAATTGATGAATGAGGCTGGGTTTCACTGAGGTTCAGCTTTGTGATCAATGTTGGTTCTCTTTATATTAATATGAACATAATTGAGGAATGAGGCTGCGTTTCACTGAGGTTAAACTCATTGACCAATGTTGGTTCTGTTTATATTAATATGAATATAATTGATGAATGAGGCTGGGTTTCACTGAGGTTCAGCTTTGTGATCAATGTTTGTTCTATTTGTATTACTATGAATATAATTCAGGAATGAGGCTGCGTTTCACTGAGGTTAAACTCATTGATCAATGTTGGTTCTGTTTATATTAATATGAATATAATTGAAGAATGAGGCTGGGTTTCACTGAGGTTCAGCTTTGTGATCAATGTTTGTTCTGTTTATATTAATATAAATATAATTGATGAATGAGGCTGGGTTTCACTGAGGTTCAGCTTTGTGATCAATGTTGGTTCTGTTTATATTAATATGAATATAATTGATGAATGAGGCTGGGTTTCACTGAGGTTAAACTCATTGATCAATATTGGTTCTGTTTATATTAATATGAATATAATTGATGAATGAGGCTGGGTTTCACTGAGGTTTAGCTTTGTGATCAATGTTGGTTCTGTTTATATTAATATGAATATAATTGATGAATGAGGCTGGGTTTCACTGAGGTTCAGCTTTGTGATCAATGTTGGTTCTGTTTATATTAATATGAATATAATTGATGAATGAGGCTGGGTTTCACTGAGATTCAGCTTTGTGGTCAATGTTGGTTCTGTTTATATTAATATGAATATAATTGATGAATGAGGCTGGGTTTCACTGAGGTTCAGCTTTGTGTTCAATGTTGGTTCTGTTTATATTAATATGAATATAATTGAGGAATGCGGCTGGGTTTCACTGATGTTCAGCTTTGTGATCAATGTTGGTTCTCTTTATATTAATATGAACATAATTGAGGAATGAGGCTGCGTTTCACTGAGGTTAAACTCATTGACCAATGTTGGTTCTGTTTATATTAATATGAATATAATTGATGAATGAGGCTGGGTTTCACTGAGGTTCAGCTTTGTGATCAATGTTTGTTCTGTTTATATTACTATGAATATAATTGAGGAATGAGGCTGCGTTTCCCTGAGGTTAAACTCATTGATCAATGTTGGTTCTGTTTATATGAATATGAATATAATTGATGAATGAGGCTGGGTTTCACTGAGATTCAGCTTTGTGGTCAATGTTGGTTCTGTTTATATTAATATGAATATAATTGATGAATGAGGCTGGGTTTCACTGAGGTTCAGCTTTGTGTTCAATGTTAGTTCTATTTATATTAATATGAATATAATTGAGGAATGCGGCTGGGTTTCACTGATGTTCAGCTTTGTGATCAATGTTGGTTCTCTTTATATTAATATGAACATAATTGAGGAATGAGGCTGCGTTTCACTGAGGTTAAACTCATTGACCAATGTTGGTTCTGTTTATATTAATATGAATATAATTGATGAATGAGGCTGGGTTTCACTGAGGTTCAGCTTTGTGGTCAATGTTGGTTCTGTTTATATTAATATGAATATAATTGATGAATGAGGCTGGGTTTCACTGAGGTTCAGCTTTGTGTTCAATGTTGGTTCTGTTTATATTAATATGAATATAATTGAGGAATGCGGCTGGGTTTCACTGATGTTCAGCTTTGTGATCAATGTTGGTTCTCTTTATATTAATATGAACATAATTGAGGAATGAGGCTGCGTTTCACTGAGGTTAAACTCATTGACCAATGTTGGTTCTGTTTATATTAATATGAATATAATTGATGAATGAGGCTGGGTTTCACTGAGGTTCAGCTTTGTGATCAATGTTTGTTCTATTTGTATTACTATGAATATAATTGAGGAATGAGGCTGCGTTTCACTGAGGTTAAACTCATTGATCAATGTTGGTTCTGTTTATATTAATATGAATATAATTGAAGAATGAGGCTGGGTTTCACTGAGGTTCAGCTTTGTGATCAATGTTTGTTCTGTTTATATTAATATAAATATAATTGATGAATGAGGCTGGGTTTCACTGAGGTTCAGCTTTGTGATCAATGTTGGTTCTGTTTATATTAATATGAATATAATTGATGAATGAGGCTGGGTTTCACTGAGGTTCAGCTTTGTGATCAATGTTGGTTCTGTATATATTTATATGAATATAATTAATGAATGAGGCTGTGTTTCAAAGAACTTAAACTCATTGATCAATGTTGGTTCTGTTTATATTAATATGAATATAATTGAGGAATGAGGCTGCGTTTCACTGAGGTTAAACTCATTGATCAATGTTGGTTCTGTTTATATTAATATGAATAAAATTGATGAATGAGGCTGGATTTCACTGAGATTCAGCTTTGTGGTCAATGTTGGTTCTTTTTATATTAATATGAATATAATTGATGAATGAGGCTGGGTTTCACTGAGGTTCAGCTTTGTGTTCAATGTTGGTTCTGTTTATATTAATATGAATATAATTGAGGAATGCGGCTGGGTTTCACTGATGTTCAGCTTTGTGATCAATGTTGGTTCTCTTTATATTAATATGAACATAATTGAGGAATGAGGCTGCGTTTCACTGAGGTTAAACTCATTGACCAATGTTGGTTCTGTTTATATTAATATGAATATAATTGATGAATGAGGCTGGGTTTCACTGAGATTCAGCTTTGTGGTCAATGTTGGTTCTGTTTATATTAATATGAATATAATTGATGAATGAGGCTGGGTTTCACTGAGGTTCAGCTTCGTGTTCAATGTTGGTTCTGTTTATATTAATATGAATATAATTGAGGAATGTGGCTGGGTTTCACTGATGTTCAGCTTTGTGATCAATGTTGGTTCTCTTTATATTAATATGAACATAATTGAGGAATGAGGCTGCGTTTCACTGAGCTTAAACTCATTGACCAATGTTGGTTCTGTTTATATTAATATGAATATAATTGATGAATGAGGCTGGGTTTCACTGAGGTTCAGCTTTGTGATCAATGTTTGTTCTGTTTATATTACTATGAATATAATTGAGGAATGAGGCTGCGTTTCACTGAGGTTAAACTCATTGATCAATGTTGGTTCTGTTTATATGAATATGAATATAATTGATGAATGAGGCTGGGTTTCACTGAGATTCAGCTTTGTGGTCAATGTTGGTTCTGTTTATATTAATATGAATATAATTGATGAATGAGGCTGGGTTTCACTGAGGTTCAGCTTTGTGTTCAATGTTGGTTCTGTTTATATTAATATGAATATAATTGAGGAATGCGGCTGGGTTTCACTGATGTTCAGCTTTGTGATCAATGTTGGTTCTCTTTATATTAATATGAACATAATTGAGGAATGAGGCTGCGTTTCACTGAGGTTAAACTCATTGACCAATGTTGGTTCTGTTTATATTAATATGAATATAATTGATGAATGAGGCTGGGTTTCACTGAGGTTCAGCTTTGTGATCAATGTTTGTTCTATTTGTATTACTATGAATATAATTCAGGAATGAGGCTGCGTTTCACTGAGGTTAAACTCATTGATCAATGTTGGTTCTGTTTATATTAATATGAATATAATTGAAGAATGAGGCTGGGTTTCACTGAGGTTCAGCTTTGTGATCAATGTTTGTTCTGTTTATATTAATATAAATATAATTGATGAATGAGGCTGGGTTTCACTGAGGTTCAGCTTTGTGATCAATGTTGGTTCTGTTTATATTAATATGAATATAATTGATGAATGAGGCTGGGTTTCACTGAGGTTCAGCTTTGTGATCAATTTTGGTTCTGTATATATTTATATGAATATAATTAATGAATGAGGCTGTGTTTCAAAGAACTTAAACTCATTGATCAATGTTGGTTCTGTTTATATTAATATGAATATAATTGAGGAATGAGGCTGCGTTTCACTGAGGTTAAACTCATTGATCAATGTTGGTTCTGTTTATATTAATATGAATAAAATTGATGAATGAGGCTGGATTTCACTGAGATTCAGCTTTGTGGTCAATGTTGGTTCTTTTTATATTAATATGAATATAATTGATGAATGAGGCTGGGTTTCACTGAGGTTAAACTCATTGATCAATATTGGTTCTGTTTATATTAATATGAATATAATTGATGAATGAGGCTGGGTTTCACTGAGGTTTAGCTTTGTGATCAATGTTGGTTCTGTTTATATTAATATGAATATAATTGATGAATGAGGCTGGGTTTCACTGAGGTTCAGCTTTGTGATCAATGTTGGTTCTCTTTATATTAATATGAACATAATTGAGGAATGAGGCTGCGTTTCACTGAGGTTAAACTCATTGACCAATGTTGGTTCTGTTTATATTAATATGAATATAATTGATGAATGAGGCTGGGTTTCACTGAGGTTCAGCTTTGTGATCAATGTTTGTTCTATTTGTATTACTATGAATATAATTCAGGAATGAGGCTGCGTTTCACTGAGGTTAAACTCATTGATCAATGTTGGTTCTGTTTATATTAATATGAATATAATTGAAGAATGAGGCTGGGTTTCACTGAGGTTCAGCTTTGTGATCAATGTTTGTTCTGTTTATATTAATATAAATATAATTGATGAATGAGGCTGGGTTTCACTGAGGTTCAGCTTTGTGATCAATGTTGGTTCTGTTTATATTAATATGAATATAATTGATGAATGAGGCTGGGTTTCACTGAGGTTAAACTCATTGATCAATATTGGTTCTGTTTATATTAATATGAATATAATTGATGAATGAGGCTGGGTTTCACTGAGGTTTAGCTTTGTGATCAATGTTGGTTCTGTTTATATAAATATGAATATAATTGATGAATGAGGCTGGGTTTCACTGAGGTTAAGCTTTGTGATCAATGTTGGTTCTGTTTATATTAATATGAATATAATTGATGAATGAGGCTGGGTTTCACTGAGATTCAGCTTTGTGGTCAATGTTGGTTCTGTTTATATTAATATGAATATAATTGATGAATGAGGCTGGGTTTCACTGAGGTTCAGCTTTGTGTTCAATGTTGGTTCTGTTTATATTAATATGAATATAATTGAGGAATGCGGCTGGGTTTCACTGATGTTCAGCTTTGTGATCAATGTTGGTTCTCTTTATATTAATATGAACATAATTGAGGAATGAGGCTGCGTTTCACTGAGGTTAAACTCATTGACCAATGTTGGTTCTGTTTATATTAATATGAATATAATTGATGAATGAGGCTGGGTTTCACTGAGGTTCAGCTTTGTGATCAATGTTTGTTCTGTTTATATTACTATGAATATAATTGAGGAATGAGGCTGCGTTTCCCTGAGGTTAAACTCATTGATCAATGTTGGTTCTGTTTATATGAATATGAATATAATTGATGAATGAGGCTGGGTTTCACTGAGATTCAGCTTTGTGGTCAATGTTGGTTCTGTTTATATTAATATGAATATAATTGATGAATGAGGCTGGGTTTCACTGAGGTTCAGCTTTGTGTTCAATGTTAGTTCTATTTATATTAATATGAATATAATTGAGGAATGCGGCTGGGTTTCACTGATGTTCAGCTTTGTGATCAATGTTGGTTCTCTTTATATTAATATGAACATAATTGAGGAATGAGGCTGCGTTTCACTGAGGTTAAACTCATTGACCAATGTTGGTTCTGTTTATATTAATATGAATATAATTGATGAATGAGGCTGGGTTTCACTGAGGTTCAGCTTTGTGGTCAATGTTGGTTCTGTTTATATTAATATGAATATAATTGATGAATGAGGCTGGGTTTCACTGAGGTTCAGCTTTGTGTTCAATGTTGGTTCTGTTTATATTAATATGAATATAATTGAGGAATGCGGCTGGGTTTCACTGATGTTCAGCTTTGTGATCAATGTTGGTTCTCTTTATATTAATATGAACATAATTGAGGAATGAGGCTGCGTTTCACTGAGGTTAAACTCATTGACCAATGTTGGTTCTGTTTATATTAATATGAATATAATTGATGAATGAGGCTGGGTTTCACTGAGGTTCAGCTTTGTGATCAATGTTGGTTCTGTTTATATTAATATGAATATAATTGATGAATGAGGCTGGGTTTCACTGAGATTCAGCTCTGTGATCAATGTTGGTTCTGTTTATATTAATATGAATATAATTGATGAATGAGGCTGGGTTTCACTGATATTCAGCTTTGTGATCAATGTTGGTTCTGTTTATATTAATATGAATATAATTGATGAATGAGGCTGGGTTTCACTGAGATTCAGCTCTGTGATCAATGTTGGTTCTGTTTATATTAATATGAATATAATTCATGAATGAGGCTGGGTTTCACTGAGATTCAGCTTTGTGGTCAATGTTGGTTCTGTTTATATTAATATGAATATAATTGATGAATGAGGCTGGGTTTCACTGAGGTTCAGCTTTGTGTTCAATGTTGGTTCTGTTTATATTAATATGAATATAATTGAGGAATGCGGCTGGGTTTCACTGATGTTCAGCTTTGTGATCAATGTTGGTTCTCTTTATATTAATATGAACATAATTGAGGAATGAGGCTGCGTTTCACTGAGGTTAAACTCATTGACCAATGTTGGTTCTGTTTATATTAATATGAATATAATTGATGAATGAGGCTGGGTTTCACTGAGATTCAGCTTTGTGGTCAATGTTGGTTCTGTTTATATTAATATGAATATAATTGATGAATGAGGCTGGGTTTCAGTGAGGTTCAGCTTCGTGTTCAATGTTGGTTCTGTTTATATTAATATGAATATAATTGAGGAATGTGGCTGGGTTTCACTGATGTTCAGCTTTGTGATCAATGTTGGTTCTCTTTATATTAATATGAACATAATTGAGGAATGAGGCTGCGTTTCACTGAGCTTAAACTCATTGACCAATGTTGGTTCTGTTTATATTAATATGAATATAATTGATGAATGAGGCTGGGTTTCACTGAGGTTCAGCTTTGTGATCAATGTTTGTTCTGTTTATATTACTATGAATATAATTGAGGAATGAGGCTGCGTTTCACTGAGGTTAAACTCATTGATCAATGTTGGTTCTGTTTATATGAATATGAATATAATTGATGAATGAGGCTGGGTTTCACTGAGATTCAGCTTTGTGGTCAATGTTGGTTCTGTTTATATTAATATGAATATAATTGATGAATGAGGCTGGGTTTCACTGAGGTTCAGCTTTGTGTTCAATGTTGGTTCTGTTTATATTAATATGAATATAATTGAGGAATGCGGCTGGGTTTCACTGATGTTCAGCTTTGTGATCAATGTTGGTTCTCTTTATATTAATATGAACATAATTGAGGAATGAGGCTGCGTTTCACTGAGGTTAAACTCATTGACCAATGTTGGTTCTGTTTATATTAATATGAATATAATTGATGAATGAGGCTGGGTTTCACTGAGGTTCAGCTTTGTGATCAATGTTTGTTCTATTTGTATTACTATGAATATAATTCAGGAATGAGGCTGCGTTTCACTGAGGTTAAACTCATTGATCAATGTTGGTTCTGTTTATATTAATATGAATATAATTGAAGAATGAGGCTGGGTTTCACTGAGGTTCAGCTTTGTGATCAATGTTTGTTCTGTTTATATTAATATAAATATAATTGATGAATGAGGCTGGGTTTCACTGAGGTTCAGCTTTGTGATCAATGTTGGTTCTGTTTATATTAATATGAATATAATTGATGAATGAGGCTGGGTTTCACTGAGGTTCAGCTTTGTGATCAATGTTGGTTCTGTATATATTTATATGAATATAATTAATGAATGAGGCTGTGTTTCAAAGAACTTAAACTCATTGATCAATGTTGGTTCTGTTTATATTAATATGAATATAATTGAGGAATGAGGCTGCGTTTCACTGAGGTTAAACTCATTGATCAATGTTGGTTCTGTTTATATTAATATGAATAAAATTGATGAATGAGGCTGGGTTTCACTGAGGTTCAGCTTTGTGATCAATGTTGGTTCTGTATATATTTATATGAATATAATTAATGAATGAGGCTGTGTTTCAAAGAACTTAAACTCATTGATCAATGTTGGTTCTGTTTATATTAATATGAATATAATTGAGGAATGAGGCTGCGTTTCACTGAGGTTAAACTCATTGATCAATGTTGGTTCTGTTTATATTAATATGAATAAAATTGATGAATGAGGCTGGATTTCACTGAGATTCAGCTTTGTGGTCAATGTTGGTTCTTTTTATATTAATATGAATATAATTGATGAATGAGGCTGGGTTTCACTGAGGTTAAACTCATTGATCAATATTGGTTCTGTTTATATTAATATGAATATAATTGATGAATGAGGCTGGGTTTCACTGAGGTTTAGCTTTGTGATCAATGTTGGTTCTGTTTATATTAATATGAATATAATTGATGAATGAGGCTGGGTTTCACTGAGGTTCAGCTTTGTGATCAATGTTGGTTCTCTTTATATTAATATGAACATAATTGAGGAATGAGGCTGCGTTTCACTGAGGTTAAACTCATTGACCAATGTTGGTTCTGTTTATATTAATATGAATATAATTGATAAATGAGGCTGGGTTTCACTGAGGTTCAGCTTTGTGATCAATGTTTGTTCTATTTGTATTACTATGAATATAATTCAGGAATGAGGCTGCGTTTCACTGAGGTTAAACTCATTGATCAATGTTGGTTCTGTTTATATTAATATGAATATAATTGAAGAATGAGGCTGGGTTTCACTGAGGTTCAGCTTTGTGATCAATGTTTGTTCTGTTTATATTAATATAAATATAATTGATGAATGAGGATGGGTTTCACTGAGGTTCAGCTTTGTGATCAATGTTGGTTCTGTTTATATTAATATGAATATAATTGATGAATGAGGCTGGGTTTCACTGAGGTTAAACTCATTGATCAATATTGGTTCTGTTTATATTAATATGAATATAATTGATGAATGAGGCTGGGTTTCACTGAGGTTTAGCTTTGTGATCAATGTTGGTTCTGTTTATATTAATATGAATATAATTGATGAATGAGGCTGGGTTTCACTGAGGTTCAGCTTTGTGATCAATGTTGGTTCTGTTTATATTAATATGAATATAATTGATGAATGAGGCTGGGTTTCACTGAGATTCAGCTTTGTGGTCAATGTTGGTTCTGTTTATATTAATATGAATATAATTGATGAATGAGGCTGGGTTTCACTGAGGTTCAGCTTTGTGTTCAATGTTGGTTCTGTTTATATTAATATGAATATAATTGAGGAATGCGGCTGGGTTTCACTGATGTTCAGCTTTGTGATCAATGTTGGTTCTCTTTATATTAATATGAACATAATTGAGGAATGAGGCTGCGTTTCACTGAGGTTAAACTCATTGACCAATGTTGGTTCTGTTTATATTAATATGAATATAATTGATGAATGAGGCTGGGTTTCACTGAGGTTCAGCTTTGTGATCAATGTTTGTTCTGTTTATATTACTATGAATATAATTGAGGAATGAGGCTGCGTTTCCCTGAGGTTAAACTCATTGATCAATGTTGGTTCTGTTTATATGAATATGAATATAATTGATGAATGAGGCTGGGTTTCACTGAGATTCAGCTTTGTGGTCAATGTTGGTTCTGTTTATATTAATATGAATATAATTGATGAATGAGGCTGGGTTTCACTGAGGTTCAGCTTTGTGTTCAATGTTAGTTCTATTTATATTAATATGAATATAATTGAGGAATGCGGCTGGGTTTCACTGATGTTCAGCTTTGTGATCAATGTTGGTTCTCTTTATATTAATATGAACATAATTGAGGAATGAGGCTGCGTTTCACTGAGGTTAAACTCATTGACCAATGTTGGTTCTGTTTATATTAATATGAATATAATTGATGAATGAGGCTGGGTTTCACTGAGGTTCAGCTTTGTGGTCAATGTTGGTTCTGTTTATATTAATATGAATATAATTGATGAATGAGGCTGGGTTTCACTGAGGTTCAGCTTTGTGTTCAATGTTGGTTCTGTTTATATTAATATGAATATAATTGAGGAATGCGGCTGGGTTTCACTGATGTTCAGCTTTGTGATCAATGTTGGTTCTCTTTATATTAATATGAACATAATTGAGGAATGAGGCTGCGTTTCACTGAGGTTAAACTCATTGACCAATGTTGGTTCTGTTTATATTAATATGAATATAATTGATGAATGAGGCTGGGTTTCACTGAGGTTCAGCTTTGTGATCAATGTTTGTTCTATTTGTATTACTATGAATATAATTGAGGAATGAGGCTGCGTTTCACTGAGGTTAAACTCATTGATCAATGTTGGTTCTGTTTATATTAATATGAATATAATTGAAGAATGAGGCTGGGTTTCACTGAGGTTCAGCTTTGTGATCAATGTTTGTTCTGTTTATATTAATATAAATATAATTGATGAATGAGGCTGGGTTTCACTGAGGTTCAGCTTTGTGATCAATGTTGGTTCTGTTTATATTAATATGAATATAATTGATGAATGAGGCTGGGTTTCACTGAGGTTCAGCTTTGTGATCAATGTTGGTTCTGTATATATTTATATGAATATAATTAATGAATGAGGCTGTGTTTCAAAGAACTTAAACTCATTGATCAATATTGGTTCTGTTTATATTAATATGAATATAATTGAGGAATGAGGCTGCGTTTCACTGAGGTTAAACTCATTGACCAATGTTGGTTCTGTTTATATTAATATGAATATAATTGATGAATGAGGCTGGGTTTCACTGAGATTCAGCTTTGTGGTCAATGTTGGTTCTGTTTATATTAATATGAATATAATTGATGAATGAGGCTGGGTTTCACTGAGGTTCAGCTTCGTGTTCAATGTTGGTTCTGTTTATATTAATATGAATATAATTGAGGAATGTGGCTGGGTTTCACTGATGTTCAGCTTTGTGATCAATGTTGGTTCTCTTTATATTAATATGAACATAATTGAGGAATGAGGCTGCGTTTCACTGAGGTTAAACTCATTGACCAATGTTGGTTCTGTTTATATTAATATGAATATAATTGATGAATGAGGCTGGGTTTCACTGAGGTTCAGCTTTGTGATCAATGTTTGTTCTGTTTATATTACTATGAATATAATTGAGGAATGAGGCTGCGTTTCCCTGAGGTTAAACTCATTGATCAATGTTGGTTCTGTTTATATGAATATGAATATAATTGATGAATGAGGCTGGGTTTCACTGAGATTCAGCTTTGTGGTCAATGTTGGTTCTGTTTATATTAATATGAATATAATTGATGAATGAGGCTGGGTTTCACTGAGGTTCAGCTTTGTGTTCAATGTTAGTTCTATTTATATTAATATGAATATAATTGAGGAATGCGGCTGGGTTTCACTGATGTTCAGCTTTGTGATCAATGTTGGTTCTCTTTATATTAATATGAACATAATTGAGGAATGAGGCTGCGTTTCACTGAGGTTAAACTCATTGACCAATGTTGGTTCTGTTTATATTAATATGAATATAATTGATGAATGAGGCTGGGTTTCACTGAGGTTCAGCTTTGTGGTCAATGTTGGTTCTGTTTATATTAATATGAATATAATTGATGAATGAGGCTGGGTTTCACTGAGGTTCAGCTTTGTGTTCAATGTTGGTTCTGTTTATATTAATATGAATATAATTGAGGAATGCGGCTGGGTTTCACTGATGTTCAGCTTTGTGATCAATGTTGGTTCTCTTTATATTAATATGAACATAATTGAGGAATGAGGCTGCGTTTCACTGAGGTTAAACTCATTGACCAATGTTGGTTCTGTTTATATTAATATGAATATAATTGATGAATGAGGCTGGGTTTCACTGAGGTTCAGCTTTGTGATCAATGTTGGTTCTGTTTATATTAATATGAATATAATTGATGAATGAGGCTGGGTTTCACTGAGATTCAGCTCTGTGATCAATGTTGGTTCTGTTTATATTAATATGAATATAATTGATGAATGAGGCTGGGTTTCACTGATATTCAGCTTTGTGATCAATGTTGGTTCTGTTTATATTAATATGAATATAATTGATGAATGAGGCTGGGTTTCACTGAGATTCAGCTCTGTGATCAATGTTGGTTCTGTTTATATTAATATGAATATAATTCATGAATGAGGCTGGGTTTCACTGAGATTCAGCTTTGTGGTCAATGTTGGTTCTGTTTATATTAATATGAATATAATTGATGAATGAGGCTGGGTTTCACTGAGGTTCAGCTTTGTGTTCAATGTTGGTTCTGTTTATATTAATATGAATATAATTGAGGAATGCGGCTGGGTTTCACTGATGTTCAGCTTTGTGATCAATGTTGGTTCTCTTTATATTAATATGAACATAATTGAGGAATGAGGCTGCGTTTCACTGAGGTTAAACTCATTGACCAATGTTGGTTCTGTTTATATTAATATGAATATAATTGATGAATGAGGCTGGGTTTCACTGAGATTCAGCTTTGTGGTCAATGTTGGTTCTGTTTATATTAATATGAATATAATTGATGAATGAGGCTGGGTTTCAGTGAGGTTCAGCTTCGTGTTCAATGTTGGTTCTGTTTATATTAATATGAATATAATTGAGGAATGTGGCTGGGTTTCACTGATGTTCAGCTTTGTGATCAATGTTGGTTCTCTTTATATTAATATGAACATAATTGAGGAATGAGGCTGCGTTTCACTGAGCTTAAACTCATTGACCAATGTTGGTTCTGTTTATATTAATATGAATATAATTGATGAATGAGGCTGGGTTTCACTGAGGTTCAGCTTTGTGATCAATGTTTGTTCTGTTTATATTACTATGAATATAATTGAGGAATGAGGCTGCGTTTCACTGAGGTTAAACTCATTGATCAATGTTGGTTCTGTTTATATGAATATGAATATAATTGATGAATGAGGCTGGGTTTCACTGAGATTCAGCTTTGTGGTCAATGTTGGTTCTGTTTATATTAATATGAATATAATTGATGAATGAGGCTGGGTTTCACTGAGGTTCAGCTTTGTGTTCAATGTTGGTTCTGTTTATATTAATATGAATATAATTGAGGAATGCGGCTGGGTTTCACTGATGTTCAGCTTTGTGATCAATGTTGGTTCTCTTTATATTAATATGAACATAATTGAGGAATGAGGCTGCGTTTCACTGAGGTTAAACTCATTGACCAATGTTGGTTCTGTTTATATTAATATGAATATAATTGATGAATGAGGCTGGGTTTCACTGAGGTTCAGCTTTGTGATCAATGTTTGTTCTATTTGTATTACTATGAATATAATTCAGGAATGAGGCTGCGTTTCACTGAGGTTAAACTCATTGATCAATGTTGGTTCTGTTTATATTAATATGAATATAATTGAAGAATGAGGCTGGGTTTCACTGAGGTTCAGCTTTGTGATCAATGTTTGTTCTGTTTATATTAATATAAATATAATTGATGAATGAGGCTGGGTTTCACTGAGGTTCAGCTTTGTGATCAATGTTGGTTCTGTTTATATTAATATGAATATAATTGATGAATGAGGCTGGGTTTCACTGAGGTTCAGCTTTGTGATCAATGTTGGTTCTGTATATATTTATATGAATATAATTAATGAATGAGGCTGTGTTTCAAAGAACTTAAACTCATTGATCAATGTTGGTTCTGTTTATATTAATATGAATATAATTGAGGAATGAGGCTGCGTTTCACTGAGGTTAAACTCATTGATCAATGTTGGTTCTGTTTATATTAATATGAATAAAATTGATGAATGAGGCTGGGTTTCACTGAGGTTCAGCTTTGTGATCAATGTTGGTTCTGTATATATTTATATGAATATAATTAATGAATGAGGCTGTGTTTCAAAGAACTTAAACTCATTGATCAATGTTGGTTCTGTTTATATTAATATGAATATAATTGAGGAATGAGGCTGCGTTTCACTGAGGTTAAACTCATTGATCAATGTTGGTTCTGTTTATATTAATATGAATAAAATTGATGAATGAGGCTGGATTTCACTGAGATTCAGCTTTGTGGTCAATGTTGGTTCTTTTTATATTAATATGAATATAATTGATGAATGAGGCTGGGTTTCACTGAGGTTAAACTCATTGATCAATATTGGTTCTGTTTATATTAATATGAATATAATTGATGAATGAGGCTGGGTTTCACTGAGGTTTAGCTTTGTGATCAATGTTGGTTCTGTTTATATTAATATGAATATAATTGATGAATGAGGCTGGGTTTCACTGAGGTTCAGCTTTGTGATCAATGTTGGTTCTCTTTATATTAATATGAACATAATTGAGGAATGAGGCTGCGTTTCACTGAGGTTAAACTCATTGACCAATGTTGGTTCTGTTTATATTAATATGAATATAATTGATAAATGAGGCTGGGTTTCACTGAGGTTCAGCTTTGTGATCAATGTTTGTTCTATTTGTATTACTATGAATATAATTCAGGAATGAGGCTGCGTTTCACTGAGGTTAAACTCATTGATCAATGTTGGTTCTGTTTATATTAATATGAATATAATTGAAGAATGAGGCTGGGTTTCACTGAGGTTCAGCTTTGTGATCAATGTTTGTTCTGTTTATATTAATATAAATATAATTGATGAATGAGGCTGGGTTTCACTGAGGTTCAGCTTTGTGATCAATGTTGGTTCTGTTTATATTAATATGAATATAATTGATGAATGAGGCTGGGTTTCACTGAGGTTAAACTCATTGATCAATATTGGTTCTGTTTATATTAATATGAATATAATTGATGAATGAGGCTGGGTTTCACTGAGGTTTAGCTTTGTGATCAATGTTGGTTCTGTTTATATTAATATGAATATAATTGATGAATGAGG
Organism: Leuresthes tenuis; assembly: GCF_036924035.1. Lineage (NCBI taxonomy): Eukaryota > Metazoa > Chordata > Actinopteri > Atheriniformes > Atherinopsidae > Leuresthes > Leuresthes tenuis. Next base: position 10,656,197 of record NW_027325369.1, read on the forward strand.
CTGGGTTTCACTGAGGTTCAGCTTTGTGATCAATGTTGGTTCTGTTTATATTAATATGAATATAATTGATGAATGAGGCTGGGTTTCACTGAGATTCAGCTTTGTGGTCAATGTTGGTTCTGTTTATATTAATATGAATATAATTGATGAATGAGGCTGGGTTTCACTGAGGTTCAGCTTTGTGTTCAATGTTGGTTCTGTTTATATTAATATGAATATAATTGAGGAATGCGGCTGGGTTTCACTGATGTTCAGCTTTGTGATCAATGTTGGTTCTCTTTATATTAATATGAACATAATTGAGGAATGAGGCTGCGTTTCACTGAGGTTAAACTCATTGACCAATGTTGGTTCTGTTTATATTAATATGAATATAATTGATGAATGAGGCTGGGTTTCACTGAGGTTCAGCTTTGTGATCAATGTTTGTTCTGTTTATATTACTATGAATATAATTGAGGAATGAGGCTGCGTTTCCCTGAGGTTAAACTCATTGATCAATGTTGGTTCTGTTTATATGAATATGAATATAATTGATGAATGAGGCTGGGTTTCACTGAGATTCAGCTTTGTGGTCAATGTTGGTTCTGTTTATATTAATATGAATATAATTGATGAATGAGGCTGGGTTTCACTGAGGTTCAGCTTTGTGTTCAATGTTAGTTCTATTTATATTAATATGAATATAATTGAGGAATGCGGCTGGGTTTCACTGATGTTCAGCTTTGTGATCAATGTTGGTTCTCTTTATATTAATATGAACATAATTGAGGAATGAGGCTGCGTTTCACTGAGGTTAAACTCATTGACCAATGTTGGTTCTGTTTATATTAATATGAATATAATTGATGAATGAGGCTGGGTTTCACTGAGGTTCAGCTTTGTGGTCAATGTTGGTTCTGTTTATATTAATATGAATATAATTGATGAATGAGGCTGGGTTTCACTGAGGTTCAGCTTTGTGTTCAATGTTGGTTCTGTTTATATTAATATGAATATAATTGAGGAATGCGGCTGGGTTTCACTGATGTTCAGCTTTGTGATCAATGTTGGTTCTCTTTATATTAATATGAACATAATTGAGGAATGAGGCTGCGTTTCACTGAGGTTAAACTCATTGACCAATGTTGGTTCTGTTTATATTAATATGAATATAATTGATGAATGAGGCTGGGTTTCACTGAGGTTCAGCTTTGTGATCAATGTTTGTTCTATTTGTATTACTATGAATATAATTGAGGAATGAGGCTGCGTTTCACTGAGGTTAAACTCATTGATCAATGTTGGTTCTGTTTATATTAATATGAATATAATTGAAGAATGAGGCTGGGTTTCACTGAGGTTCAGCTTTGTGATCAATGTTTGTTCTGTTTATATTAATATAAATATAATTGATGAATGAGGCTGGGTTTCACTGAGGTTCAGCTTTGTGATCAATGTTGGTTCTGTTTATATTAATATGAATATAATTGATGAATGAGGCTGGGTTTCACTGAGGTTCAGCTTTGTGATCAATGTTGGTTCTGTATATATTTATATGAATATAATTAATGAATGAGGCTGTGTTTCAAAGAACTTAAACTCATTGATCAATATTGGTTCTGTTTATATTAATATGAATATAATTGAGGAATGAGGCTGCGTTTCACTGAGGTTAAACTCATTGACCAATGTTGGTTCTGTTTATATTAATATGAATATAATTGATGAATGAGGCTGGGTTTCACTGAGATTCAGCTTTGTGGTCAATGTTGGTTCTGTTTATATTAATATGAATATAATTGATGAATGAGGCTGGGTTTCACTGAGGTTCAGCTTCGTGTTCAATGTTGGTTCTGTTTATATTAATATGAATATAATTGAGGAATGTGGCTGGGTTTCACTGATGTTCAGCTTTGTGATCAATGTTGGTTCTCTTTATATTAATATGAACATAATTGAGGAATGAGGCTGCGTTTCACTGAGCTTAAACTCATTGACCAATGTTGGTTCTGTTTATATTAATATGAATATAATTGATGAATGAGGCTGGGTTTCACTGAGGTTCAGCTTTGTGATCAATGTTTGTTCTGTTTATATTACTATGAATATAATTGAGGAATGAGGCTGCGTTTCACTGAGGTTAAACTCATTGATCAATGTTGGTTCTGTTTATATGAATATGAATATAATTGATGAATGAGGCTGGGTTTCACTGAGATTCAGCTTTGTGGTCAATGTTGGTTCTGTTTATATTAATATGAATATAATTGATGAATGAGGCTGGGTTTCACTGAGGTTCAGCTTTGTGTTCAATGTTGGTTCTGTTTATATTAATATGAATATAATTGAGGAATGCGGCTGGGTTTCACTGATGTTCAGCTTTGTGATCAATGTTGGTTCTCTTTATATTAATATGAACATAATTGAGGAATGAGGCTGCGTTTCACTGAGGTTAAACTCATTGACCAATGTTGGTTCTGTTTATATTAATATGAATATAATTGATGAATGAGGCTGGGTTTCACTGAGGTTCAGCTTTGTGATCAATGTTTGTTCTATTTGTATTACTATGAATATAATTCAGGAATGAGGCTGCGTTTCACTGAGGTTAAACTCATTGATCAATGTTGGTTCTGTTTATATTAATATGAATATAATTGAAGAATGAGGCTGGGTTTCACTGAGGTTCAGCTTTGTGATCAATGTTTGTTCTGTTGATATTAATATAAATATAATTGATGAATGAGGCTGGGTTTCACTGAGGTTCAGCTTTGTGATCAATGTTGGTTCTGTTTATATTAATATGAATATAATTGATGAATGAGGCTGGGTTTCACTGAGGTTCAGCTTTGTGATCAATGTTGGTTCTGTATATATTTATCTGAATATAATTAATGAATGAGGCTGTGTTTCAAAGAACTTAAACTCATTGATCAATGTTGGTTCTGTTTATATTAATATGAATATAATTGAGGAATGAGGCTGCGTTTCACTGAGGTTAAACTCATTGATCAATGTTGGTTCTGTTTATATTAATATGAATAAAATTGATGAATGAGGCTGGGTTTCACTGAGGTTCAGCTTTGTGATCAATGTTGGTTCTGTATATATTTATATGAATATAATTAATGAATGAGGCTGTGTTTCAAAGAACTTAAACTCATTGATCAATGTTGGTTCTGTTTATATTAATATGAATATAATTGAGGAATGAGGCTGCGTTTCACTGAGGTTAAACTCATTGATCAATGTTGGTTCTGTTTATATTAATATGAATAAAATTGATGAATGAGGCTGGATTTCACTGAGATTCAGCTTTGTGGTCAATGTTGGTTCTTTTTATATTAATATGAATATAATTGATGAATGAGGCTGGGTTTCACTGAGGTTAAACTCATTGATCAATATTGGTTCTGTTTATATTAATATGAATATAATTGATGAATGAGGCTGGGTTTCACTGAGGTTTAGCTTTGTGATCAATGTTGGTTCTGTTTATATTAATATGAATATAATTGATGAATGAGGCTGGGTTTCACTGAGGTTCAGCTTTGTGATCAATGTTGGTTCTCTTTATATTAATATGAACATAATTGAGGAATGAGGCTGCGTTTCACTGAGGTTAAACTCATTGACCAATGTTGGTTCTGTTTATATTAATATGAATATAATTGATGAATGAGGCTGGGTTTCACTGAGGTTCAGCTTTGTGATCAATGTTTGTTCTATTTGTATTACTATGAATATAATTCAGGAATGAGGCTGCGTTTCACTGAGGTTAAACTCATTGATCAATGTTGGTTCTGTTTATATTAATATGAATATAATTGAAGAATGAGGCTGGGTTTCACTGAGGTTCAGCTTTGTGATCAATGTTTGTTCTGTTTATATTAATATAAATATAATTGATGAATGAGGCTGGGTTTCACTGAGGTTCAGCTTTGTGATCAATGTTGGTTCTGTTTATATTAATATGAATATAATTGATGAATGAGGCTGGGTTTCACTGAGGTTAAACTCATTGATCAATATTGGTTCTGTTTATATTAATATGAATATAATTGATGAATGAGGCTGGGTTTCACTGAGGTTTAGCTTTGTGATCAATGTTGGTTCTGTTTATATTAATATGAATATAATTGATGAATGAGGCTGGGTTTCACTGAGGTTCAGCTTTGTGATCAATGTTGGTTCTGTTTATATTAATATGAATATAATTGATGAATGAGGCTGGGTTTCACTGAGATTCAGCTTTGTGGTCAATGTTGGTTCTGTTTATATTAATATGAATATAATTGATGAATGAGGCTGGGTTTCACTGAGGTTCAGCTTTGTGTTCAATGTTGGTTCTGTTTATATTAATATGAATATAATTGAGGAATGCGGCTGGGTTTCACTGATGTTCAGCTTTGTGATCAATGTTGGTTCTCTTTATATTAATATGAACATAATTGAGGAATGAGGCTGCGTTTCACTGAGGTTAAACTCATTGACCAATGTTGGTTCTGTTTATATTAATATGAATATAATTGATGAATGAGGCTGGGTTTCACTGAGGTTCAGCTTTGTGATCAATGTTTGTTCTGTTTATATTACTATGAATATAATTGAGGAATGAGGATGCGTTTCCCTGAGGCTAAACTCATTGATCAATGTTGGTTCTGTTTATATGAATATGAATATAATTGATGAATGAGGCTGGGTTTCACTGAGATTCAGCTTTGTGGTCAATGTTGGTTCTGTTTATATTAATATGAATATAATTGATGAATGAGGCTGGGTTTCACTGAGGTTCAGCTTTGTGTTCAATGTTAGTTCTATTTATATTAATATGAATATAATTGAGGAATGCGGCTGGGTTTCACTGATGTTCAGCTTTGTGATCAATGTTGGTTCTCTTTATATTAATATGAACATAATTGAGGAATGAGGCTGCGTTTCACTGAGGTTAAACTCATTGACCAATGTTGGTTCTGTTTATATTAATATGAATATAATTGATGAATGAGGCTGGGTTTCACTGAGGTTCAGCTTTGTGGTCAATGTTGGTTCTGTTTATATTAATATGAATATAATTGATGAATGAGGCTGGGTTTCACTGAGGTTCAGCTTTGTGTTCAATGTTGGTTCTGTTTATATTAATATGAATATAATTGAGGAATGCGGCTGGGTTTCACTGATGTTCAGCTTTGTGATCAATGTTGGTTCTCTTTATATTAATATGAACATAATTGAGGAATGAGGCTGCGTTTCACTGAGGTTAAACTCATTGACCAATGTTGGTTCTGTTTATATTAATATGAATATAATTGATGAATGAGGCTGGGTTTCACTGAGGTTCAGCTTTGTGATCAATGTTGGTTCTGTATATATTTATATGAATATAATTAATGAATGAGGCTGTGTTTCAAAGAACTTAAACTCATTGATCAATGTTGGTTCTGTTTATATTAATATGAATATAATTGAGGAATGAGGCTGCGTTTCACTGAGGTTAAACTCATTGATCAATGTTGGTTCTGTTTATATTAATATGAATAAAATTGATGAATGAGGCTGGATTTCACTGAGATTCAGCTTTGTGGTCAATGTTGGTTCTTTTTATATTAATATGAATATAATTGATGAATGAGGCTGGGTTTCACTGAGGTTCAGCTTTGTGTTCAATGTTGGTTCTGTTTATATTAATATGAATATAATTGAGGAATGCGGCTGGGTTTCACTGATGTTCAGCTTTGTGATCAATGTTGGTTCTCTTTATATTAATATGAACATAATTGAGGAATGAGGCTGCGTTTCACTGAGGTTAAACTCATTGACCAATGTTGGTTCTGTTTATATTAATATGAATATAATTGATGAATGAGGCTGGGTTTCACTGAGGTTCAGCTTTGAGATCAATGTTTGTTCTGTTTATATTACTATGAATATAATTGAGGAATGAGGCTGCGTTTCACTGAGGTTAAACTCATTGATCAATGTTGGTTCTGTTTATATGAATATGAATATAATTGATGAATGAGGCTGGGTTTCACTGAGATTCAGCTTTGTGGTCAATGTTGGTTCTGTTTATATTAATATGAATATAATTGATGAATGAGGCTGGGTTTCACTGAGGTTCAGCTTTGTGTTCAATGTTGGTTCTGTTTATATTAATATGAATATAATTGAGGAATGCGGCTGGGTTTCACTGATGTTCAGCTTTGTGATCAATGTTGGTTCTCTTTATATTAATATGAACATAATTGAGGAATGAGGCTGCGTTTCACTGAGGTTCAGCTTTGTGTTCAATGTTGGTTCTGTTTATATTAATATGAATATAATTGAGGAATGCGGCTGGGTTTCACTGATGTTCAGCTTTGTGATCAATGTTGGTTCTCTTTATATTAATATGAACATAATTGAGGAATGAGGCTGCGTTTCACTGAGGTTAAACTCATTGACCAATGTTGGTTCTGTTTATATTAATATGAATATAATTGATGAATGAGGCTGGGTTTCACTGAGGTTCAGCTTTGTGATCAATGTTGGTTCTGTTTATATTAATATGAATATAATTGATGAATGAGGCTGGGTTTCACTGAGATTCAGCTCTGTGATCAATGTTGGTTCTGTTTATATTAATATGAATATAATTGATGAATGAGGCTGGGTTTCACTGAGATTCAGCTTTGTGATCAATGTTGGTTCTGTTTATATTAATATGAATATAATTCATGAATGAGGCTGGGTTTCACTGAGATTCAGCTCTGTGATCAATGTTGGTTCTGTTTATATTAATATGAATATAATTCATGAATGAGGCTGGGTTTCACTGAGATTCAGCTTTGTGGTCAATGTTGGTTCTGTTTATATTAATATGAATATAATTGATGAATGAGGCTGGGTTTCACTGAGGTTCAGCTTTGTGTTCAATGTTGGTTCTGTTTATATTAATATGAATATAATTGAGGAATGCGGCTGGGTTTCACTGATGTTCAGCTTTGTGATCAATGTTGGTTCTCTTTATATTAATATGAACATAATTGAGGAATGAGGCTGCGTTTCACTGAGGTTAAACTCATTGACCAATGTTGGTTCTGTTTATATTAATATGAATATAATTGATGAATGAGGCTGGGTTTCACTGAGGTTCAGCTTTGTGGTCAATGTTGGTTCTGTTTATATTAATATGAATATAATTGATGAATGAGGCTGGGTTTCACTGAGGTTCAGCTTTGTGTTCAATGTTGGTTCTGTTTATATTAATATGAATATAATTGAGGAATGCGGCTGGGTTTCACTGATGTTCAGCTTTGTGATCAATGTTGGTTCTGTTTATATTAATATGAATATAATTGAGGAATGAGGCTGCGTTTCACTGAGGTTAAACTCATTGACCAATGTTGGTTCTGTTTATATTAATATGAATATAATTGATGAATGAGGCTGGGTTTCACTGAGGTTCAGCTTTGTGATCAATGTTTGTTCTATTTGTATTACTATGAATATAATTGAGGAATGAGGCTGCGTTTCACTGAGGTTAAACTCATTGACCAATGTTGGTTCTGTTTATATTAATATGAATATAATTGATGAATGAGGCTGGGTTTCACTGAGGTTCAGCTTTGTGATCAATGTTGGTTCTGTTTATATTAATATGAATATAATTGATGAATGAGGCTGGGTTTCACTGAGATTCAGCTCTGTGATCAATGTTGGTTCTGTTTATATTAATATGAATATAATTGATGAATGAGGCTGGGTTTCACTGAGATTCAGCTTTGTGGTCAATGTTGGTTCTGTTTATATTAATATGAATATAATTGATGAATGAGGCTGGGTTTCACTGAGGTTCAGCTTTGTGTTCAATGTTGGTTCTGTTTATATTAATATGAATATAATTGAGGAATGCGGCTGGGTTTAACTGATGTTCAGCTTTGTGATCAATGTTGGTTCTCTTTATATTAATATGAACATAATTGAGGAATGAGGCTGCGTTTCACTGAGGTTAAACTCATTGACCAATGTTGGTTCTGTTTATATTAATATGAATATAATTGATTAATGAGGCTGGGTTTCACTGAGGTTCAGCATTGTGATCAATGTTTGTTCTGTTTATATTGATATGAATATAATTGATGAATGAGGCTGGGTTTCACTGAGGTTCAGCTTTGTGGTCAATGCTTGTTCCCTTTATATTAATATGTATATAATTGATGAATGAGGCTGAGTTTCACTGAGGTTCAGCTTTGTGATCAATGTTGGTTCTGTTTATATTAATATGAATATAATTGAGGAATAAGGTGGGTTTCACTGAGGTTAAACTCATTGATCAATGATGGTTCTGTCTATATTAAAATGAATATAATTGATGATTGAGGCTTGGTTTCACTGAGGTTCAGCTTTGTGAGCAATGTTGGTTCTGTATATATTTATATGAATATAATTAATGAATGAGGCTGTGTTTCAAAGAACTTAAACTCATTGATCACTGTTGGTTCTGTTTATAATAATATGAATATAATTGATGAATGACGCTGGGTTTCACTGAGGTTCAGCTTTGTGATCAATGTCGGTTCTGTTTATATTAATATGAATATAATTGATGAATGAGGCTGGGTTTCACTGAGGTTCAGCTTTTTGATCAATGCTTGTTCTCTTTCTATTAATATGTATATAATTGATGAATGAGGCTGGGTTTCACTGAGGTTCAGCTTTGTGATCAATGTTGGTTCTGTTTATATTTATATGAATATAATTGAGGAATGAGGCTGCGTTTCACTGAGGTTAAACTCATTAATCAATGTTGGTTCTGTTTATATTAATATGAATATAATTGATGAATGAGGCTGGGTTTCACTGAGGTTCAGCTTTGTGATCAATGTTGGTTCTGTATATATTTGTATGAATATAATTAATGAATGAGGCTGTGTTTCAAAGAACTTAAACTCATTGATCAATGTTGGTTCTGTTTATATTAATATGAATATAATTGAGCAATGAGGCTGCGTTTCACTGAGGTTAAACTCATTGATCAATGTTGGTTCTGTTTATATTAATATGAATATAATTGATGAATGAGGCTGGGTTTCACTGAGGTTCAGCTTTGTGTTCAATGTTGGTTCTGTTTATATTAATATGAATATAATTGAGGAATGTGGCTGGGTTTCACTGATGTTCAGCTTTGTGATCAATGTTGGTTCTCTTTATATTAATATGAACATAATTGAGGAATGAGGCTGCGTTTCACTGAGGTTAAACTCATTGATCAATGTTGGTTCTGTTTATATTAATATGAATATAATTGATGAATGAGGCTGGGTTTCACTGAGGTTCAGCTTTGTGATCAATGTTTGTTCTGTTTATATTACTATGAATATAATTGATGAATGAGGCTGCGTTTCACTGAGGTTAAACTCATTGATCAATGTTGGTTCTGTTTATATTAATATGAATATAACTGATGAATGAGGCTGGGTTTCACTGAGGTTCAGCTTTGTGATCAATGTTGGTTCTGTTTATATGAATATGAATATAATTGAGGAATGAGGCTGGGTTTCACTGAGGTTAAACTCATTGATCAATGTTGGTTCTGTTTATATTAATATGAATATAATTGATGAATGAGGCTGGGTTTCACTGAGGTTCAGCTTTGTGATCAATGTTTGTTCTGTTTATATTAATATGAATAAAATTGATGAATGAGGCTTGATTTCACTGAGATTCAGCTTTGTGGTCAATGTTGGTTCTTTTTATATTAATATGAATATAATTGATGAATGAGGCTGGGTTTCACTGAGGTTAAACTCATTGATCAATATTGGTTCTGTTTATATTAATATGAATATAATTGATGAATGAGGCTGGGTTTCACTGAGGTTTAGCTTTGTGATCAATGTTGGTTCTGTTTATATTAATATGAATATAATTGATGAATGAGGCTGGGTTTCACTGAGGTTCAGCTTTGTGATCAATGTTGGTTCTGTTTATATTAATATGAATACAATTGATGAATGAGGCTGGGTTTCACTGAGATTCAGCTCTCTGATCAATGTTGGTTCTGTTTATATTAATATGAATATAATTGATGAATGAGGCTGGGATTCACTGAGATTCAGCTTTGTGGTCAATGTTGGTTCTGTTTATATTAATATGAATATAATTGATGAATGAGGCTGGGTTTCACTGAGGTTCAGCTTTGTGTTCAATGTTGGTTCTGTTTATATTAATATGAATATAATTGAGGAATGCGGCTGGGTTTCACTGATGTTCAGCTTTGTGATCAATGTTGGTTCTCTTTATATTAATATGAACATAATTGAGGAATGAGGCTGCGTTTCACTGAGGTTAAACTCATTGACCAATGTTGGTTCTGTTTATATTAATATGAATATAATTGATGAATGAGGCTGGGTTTCACTGAGGTTCAGCTTTGTGATCAATGTTTGTTCTGTTTATATTACTATGAATATAATTGAGGAATGAGGCTGCGTTTCACTGAGGTTAAACTCATTGATCAATGTTGGTTCTGTTTATATGAATATGAATATAATTAATGAATTAGGCTGGGTTTCACTGAGATTCAGCTTTGTGGTCAATGTTGGTTCTGTTTATATTAATATGAATATAATTGATGAATGAGGCTGGGTTTCACTGAGGTTCAGCTTTGTGTTCAATGTTGGTTCTGTTTATATTAATATGAATATAATTGAGGAATGCGGCTGGGTTTCACTGATGTTCAGCTTTGTGATCAATGTTGGTTCTCATTATATTAATATCAACATAATTGAGCAATGAGGCTGCGTTTCACTGAGGTTAAACTCATTGATCAATGTTGGTTCTGTTTATATTAATATGAATATAACTGATGAATGAGGCTGGGTTTCACTGAGGTTCAGCTTTTTGATCAATGTTGGTTCTGTTTATATGAATATAAATATAATTGAGGAATGAGGCTGGGTTTCACTGAGGTTAAACTCATTGATCAATGTTGGTTCTGTTTATATTAATATGAATATAATTGAAGAATGAGGCTGGGTTTCACTGAGGTTCAGCTTTGTGATCAATGTTTGTTCTGTTTATATTAATATGAATATAATTGATGAATGAGGCTGGGTTTCACTGAGGTTCAGCTTTGTGATCAATGTTGGTTCTGTTTATGTTAATATGAATATAATTGATGAATGAGGCTGGGTTTCACTGAGGTTCAGCTTTGTGATCAATGTTGGTTCTGTATATATTTATATGAATATAATTAATGAATGAGGCTGTGTTTCAAAGAACTTAAACTCATTGATCAATGTTGGTTCTGTTTATATTACTATGAATATAATTGAGGAATGAGGCTGCGTTTCACTGAGGTTAAACTCATTGATCAATGTTGGTTCTGTTTATATTAATATGAATAAAATTGATGAATGAGGCTGGGTTTCACTCAGGTTCAGCTTTGTGATCAATGTTGGTTCTGTTTATATTAATATGAATACAATTGATGAATGAAGCTGGATTTCACTGAGATTCAGCTTTGTTGTCAATATTGGTTCTGTTTATATTAATATGAATATAATTGATGAATGAGGCTGGGTTTCACTGAGGTTCAGCTTTGTGATCAATATTGGTTCTGTTTATATTAATATGAATATAATTGATGAATGAGGCTGGGTTTCACTGAGATACAGCTCTGTGATCAATGTTGGTTCTGTTTATATTAATATGAACATAATTGAGGAATGAGGCTACGTTTCACTGAGGTTAAACTCATTGACCAATGTTGGTTCTGTTTATATTAATATGAATATAATTGAGGAATGAGGCTGCGTTTCACTGAGGTTAATCTCATTGATCAATGTTGGTTCTGTTTATATTAATATGAATATAATTGAGGAATGAGGCTGGGTTTCACTGAGGTTCAGCTTTTTGATCAATGTTTGTTCTGTTTATATTACTATGAATATAATTGAGGAATGAGGCTGCGTTTCACTGAGGTTAAACTCATTGATCAATGTTGGTTCTGTTTATATTAATATGAATATAACTGATGAATGAGGCTGGGTTTCACTGAGGTTCAGCTTTTTGATCAATGTTGGTTCTGTTTATATGAATATGAATATAATTGAGGAATGAGGCTGGGTTTCACTGAGGTTAAACTCATTGATCAATGTTGGTTCTGTTTATATTAATATGAATATAATTGATGAATGAAGCTGGGTTTCACTGAGGTTCAGCTTTGTGATCAATGTTTGTTCTGTTTATATTAATATGAATATAATTGATGAATGAGGCTGGGTTTCACTGAGGTTCAGCTTTGTGATCAATGTTTGTTCTGTTTATATTAATATGAATATAATTGATGAATGAGGCTGGGTTTCACTGAGGTTCAGCTTTGTGATCAATGTTGGTTCTGTATATATTTATATGAATATAATTAATGAATGAGGCTGTGTTTCAAAGAACTTAAACTCATTGATCAATGTTGGTTCTGTTTATATTAATATGAACATAATTGAGGAATGAGGCTGCGTTTCACTGAGGTTCAGCTTTGTGTTCAATGTTGGTTCTGTTTATATTAATATGAATATAATTGAGGAATGCGGCTGGGTTTCACTGATGTTCAGCTTTGTGATCAATGTTGGTTCTCTTTATATTAATATGAACATAATTGAGGAATGAGGCTGCGTTTCACTGAGGTTAAACTCATTGACCAATGTTGGTTCTGTTTATATTAATATGAATATAATTGATGAATGAGGCTGGGTTTCACTGAGGTTCAGCTTTGTGATCAATGTTGGTTCTGTTTATATTAATATGAATATAATTGATGAATGAGGCTGGGTTTCACTGAGATTCAGCTCTGTGATCAATGTTGGTTCTGTTTATATTAATATGAATATAATTGATGAATGAGGCTGGGTTTCACTGAGATTCAGCTTTGTGATCAATGTTGGTTCTGTTTATATTAATATGAATATAATTCATGAATGAGGCTGGGTTTCACTGAGATTCAGCTCTGTGATCAATGTTGGTTCTGTTTATATTAATATGAATATAATTCATGAATGAGGCTGGGTTTCACTGAGATTCAGCTTTGTGGTCAATGTTGGTTCTGTTTATATTAATATGAATATAATTGATGAATGAGGCTGGGTTTCACTGAGGTTCAGCTTTGTGTTCAATGTTGGTTCTGTTTATATTAATATGAATATAATTGAGGAATGCGGCTGGGTTTCACTGATGTTCAGCTTTGTGATCAATGTTGGTTCTCTTTATATTAATATGAACATAATTGAGGAATGAGGCTGCGTTTCACTGAGGTTAAACTCATTGACCAATGTTGGTTCTGTTTATATTAATATGAATATAATTGATGAATGAGGCTGGGTTTCACTGAGGTTCAGCTTTGTGGTCAATGTTGGTTCTGTTTATATTAATATGAATATAATTGATGAATGAGGCTGGGTTTCACTGAGGTTCAGCTTTGTGTTCAATGTTGGTTCTGTTTATATTAATATGAATATAATTGAGGAATGCGGCTGGGTTTCACTGATGTTCAGCTTTGTGATCAATGTTGGTTCTGTTTATATTAATATGAATATAATTGAGGAATGAGGCTGCGTTTCACTGAGGTTAAACTCATTGACCAATGTTGGTTCTGTTTATATTAATATGAATATAATTGATGAATGAGGCTGGGTTTCACTGAGGTTCAGCTTTGTGATCAATGTTTGTTCTATTTGTATTACTATGAATATAATTGAGGAATGAGGCTGCGTTTCACTGAGGTTAAACTCATTGACCAATGTTGGTTCTGTTTATATTAATATGAATATAATTGATGAATGAGGCTGGGTTTCACTGAGGTTCAGCTTTGTGATCAATGTTGGTTCTGTTTATATTAATATGAATATAATTGATGAATGAGGCTGGGTTTCACTGAGATTCAGCTCTGTGATCAATGTTGGTTCTGTTTATATTAATATGAATATAATTGATGAATGAGGCTGGGTTTCACTGAGATTCAGCTTTGTGGTCAATGTTGGTTCTGTTTATATTAATATGAATATAATTGATGAATGAGGCTGGGTTTCACTGAGGTTCAGCTTTGTGTTCAATGTTGGTTCTGTTTATATTAATATGAATATAATTGAGGAATGCGGCTGGGTTTAACTGATGTTCAGCTTTGTGATCAATGTTGGTTCTCTTTATATTAATATGAACATAATTGAGGAATGAGGCTGCGTTTCACTGAGGTTAAACTCATTGACCAATGTTGGTTCTGTTTATATTAATATGAATATAATTGATTAATGAGGCTGGGTTTCACTGAGGTTCAGCATTGTGATCAATGTTTGTTCTGTTTATATTGATATGAATATAATTGATGAATGAGGCTGGGTTTCACTGAGGTTCAGCTTTGTGGTCAATGCTTGTTCCCTTTATATTAATATGTATATAATTGATGAATGAGGCTGAGTTTCACTGAGGTTCAGCTTTGTGATCAATGTTGGTTCTGTTTATATTAATATGAATATAATTGAGGAATAAGGTGGGTTTCACTGAGGTTAAACTCATTGATCAATGATGGTTCTGTCTATATTAAAATGAATATAATTGATGATTGAGGCTTGGTTTCACTGAGGTTCAGCTTTGTGAGCAATGTTGGTTCTGTATATATTTATATGAATATAATTAATGAATGAGGCTGTGTTTCAAAGAACTTAAACTCATTGATCACTGTTGGTTCTGTTTATAATAATATGAATATAATTGATGAATGACGCTGGGTTTCACTGAGGTTCAGCTTTGTGATCAATGTCGGTTCTGTTTATATTAATATGAATATAATTGATGAATGAGGCTGGGTTTCACTGAGGTTCAGCTTTTTGATCAATGCTTGTTCTCTTTCTATTAATATGTATATAATTGATGAATGAGGCTGGGTTTCACTGAGGTTCAGCTTTGTGATCAATGTTGGTTCTGTTTATATTTATATGAATATAATTGAGGAATGAGGCTGCGTTTCACTGAGGTTAAACTCATTAATCAATGTTGGTTCTGTTTATATTAATATGAATATAAGTGATGAATGAGGCTGGGTTTCACTGAGGTTCAGCTTTGTGATCAATGTTGGTTCTGTATATATTTGTATGAATATAATTAATGAATGAGGCTGTGTTTCAAAGAACTTAAACTCATTGATCAATGTTGGTTCTGTTTATATTAATATGAATATAATTGAGCAATGAGGCTGCGTTTCACTGAGGTTAAACTCATTGATCAATGTTGGTTCTGTTTATATTAATATGAATATAATTGATGAATGAGGCTGGGTTTCACTGAGGTTCAGCTTTGTGTTCAATGTTGGTTCTGTTTATATTAATATGAATATAATTGAGGAATGTGGCTGGGTTTCACTGATGTTCAGCTTTGTGATCAATGTTGGTTCTCTTTATATTAATATGAACATAATTGAGGAATGAGGCTGCGTTTCACTGAGGTTAAACTCATTGATCAATGTTGGTTCTGTTTATATTAATATGAATATAATTGATGAATGAGGCTGGGTTTCACTGAGGTTCAGCTTTGTGATCAATGTTTGTTCTGTTTATATTACTATGAATATAATTGATGAATGAGGCTGCGTTTCACTGAGGTTAAACTCATTGATCAATGTTGGTTCTGTTTATATTAATATGAATATAACTGATGAATGAGGCTGGGTTTCACTGAGGTTCAGCTTTGTGATCAATGTTGGTTCTGTTTATATGAATATGAATATAATTGAGGAATGAGGCTGGGTTTCACTGAGGTTAAACTCATTGATCAATGTTGGTTCTGTTTATATTAATATGAATATAATTGATGAATGAGGCTGGGTTTCACTGAGGTTCAGCTTTGTGATCAATGTTTGTTCTGTTTATATTAATATGAATAAAATTGATGAATGAGGCTTGATTTCACTGAGATTCAGCTTTGTGGTCAATGTTGGTTCTTTTTATATTAATATGAATATAATTGATGAATGAGGCTGGGTTTCACTGAGGTTAAACTCATTGATCAATATTGGTTCTGTTTATATTAATATGAATATAATTGATGAATGAGGCTGGGTTTCACTGAGGTTTAGCTTTGTGATCAATGTTGGTTCTGTTTATATTAATATGAATATAATTG
Organism: Leuresthes tenuis; assembly: GCF_036924035.1. Lineage (NCBI taxonomy): Eukaryota > Metazoa > Chordata > Actinopteri > Atheriniformes > Atherinopsidae > Leuresthes > Leuresthes tenuis. The sequence goes on from NW_027325369.1 coordinate 10,672,331, forward strand.
ATGAATGAGGCTGGGTTTCACTGAGGTTCAGCTTTGTGATCAATGTTGGTTCTGTTTATATTAATATGAATACAATTGATGAATGAGGCTGGGTTTCACTGAGATTCAGCTCTCTGATCAATGTTGGTTCTGTTTATATTAATATGAATATAATTGATGAATGAGGCTGGGATTCACTGAGATTCAGCTTTGTGGTCAATGTTGGTTCTGTTTATATTAATATGAATATAATTGATGAATGAGGCTGGGTTTCACTGAGGTTCAGCTTTGTGTTCAATGTTGGTTCTGTTTATATTAATATGAATATAATTGAGGAATGCGGCTGGGTTTCACTGATGTTCAGCTTTGTGATCAATGTTGGTTCTCTTTATATTAATATGAACATAATTGAGGAATGAGGCTGCGTTTCACTGAGGTTAAACTCATTGACCAATGTTGGTTCTGTTTATATTAATATGAATATAATTGATGAATGAGGCTGGGTTTCACTGAGGTTCAGCTTTGTGATCAATGTTTGTTCTGTTTATATTACTATGAATATAATTGAGGAATGAGGCTGCGTTTCACTGAGGTTAAACTCATTGATCAATGTTGGTTCTGTTTATATGAATATGAATATAATTAATGAATTAGGCTGGGTTTCACTGAGATTCAGCTTTGTGGTCAATGTTGGTTCTGTTTATATTAATATGAATATAATTGATGAATGAGGCTGGGTTTCACTGAGGTTCAGCTTTGTGTTCAATGTTGGTTCTGTTTATATTAATATGAATATAATTGAGGAATGCGGCTGGGTTTCACTGATGTTCAGCTTTGTGATCAATGTTGGTTCTCATTATATTAATATCAACATAATTGAGCAATGAGGCTGCGTTTCACTGAGGTTAAACTCATTGATCAATGTTGGTTCTGTTTATATTAATATGAATATAACTGATGAATGAGGCTGGGTTTCACTGAGGTTCAGCTTTTTGATCAATGTTGGTTCTGTTTATATGAATATAAATATAATTGAGGAATGAGGCTGGGTTTCACTGAGGTTAAACTCATTGATCAATGTTGGTTCTGTTTATATTAATATGAATATAATTGAAGAATGAGGCTGGGTTTCACTGAGGTTCAGCTTTGTGATCAATGTTTGTTCTGTTTATATTAATATGAATATAATTGATGAATGAGGCTGGGTTTCACTGAGGTTCAGCTTTGTGATCAATGTTGGTTCTGTTTATGTTAATATGAATATAATTGATGAATGAGGCTGGGTTTCACTGAGGTTCAGCTTTGTGATCAATGTTGGTTCTGTATATATTTATATGAATATAATTAATGAATGAGGCTGTGTTTCAAAGAACTTAAACTCATTGATCAATGTTGGTTCTGTTTATATTACTATGAATATAATTGAGGAATGAGGCTGCGTTTCACTGAGGTTAAACTCATTGATCAATGTTGGTTCTGTTTATATTAATATGAATAAAATTGATGAATGAGGCTGGGTTTCACTCAGGTTCAGCTTTGTGATCAATGTTGGTTCTGTTTATATTAATATGAATACAATTGATGAATGAAGCTGGATTTCACTGAGATTCAGCTTTGTTGTCAATATTGGTTCTGTTTATATTAATATGAATATAATTGATGAATGAGGCTGGGTTTCACTGAGGTTCAGCTTTGTGATCAATATTGGTTCTGTTTATATTAATATGAATATAATTGATGAATGAGGCTGGGTTTCACTGAGATACAGCTCTGTGATCAATGTTGGTTCTGTTTATATTAATATGAACATAATTGAGGAATGAGGCTACGTTTCACTGAGGTTAAACTCATTGACCAATGTTGGTTCTGTTTATATTAATATGAATATAATTGAGGAATGAGGCTGCGTTTCACTGAGGTTAATCTCATTGATCAATGTTGGTTCTGTTTATATTAATATGAATATAATTGAGGAATGAGGCTGGGTTTCACTGAGGTTCAGCTTTTTGATCAATGTTTGTTCTGTTTATATTACTATGAATATAATTGAGGAATGAGGCTGCGTTTCACTGAGGTTAAACTCATTGATCAATGTTGGTTCTGTTTATATTAATATGAATATAATTGAGGAATGAGGCTGGGTTTCACTGAGGTTCAGCTTTTTGATCAATGTTTGTTCTGTTTATATTACTATGAATATAATTGAGGAATGAGGCTGCGTTTCACTGAGGTTAAACTCATTGATCAATGTTGGTTCTGTTTATATTAATATGAATATAACTGATGAATGAGGCTGGGTTTCACTGAGGTTCAGCTTTTTGATCAATGTTGGTTCTGTTTATATGAATATGAATATAATTGAGGAATGAGGCTGGGTTTCACTGAGGTTAAACTCATTGATCAATGTGCGTTCTGTTTATATTAATATGAATATAATTGATCAATGAGGCTGGGTTTCACTGAGGTTAAACTCATTGATCAATGTTGTTTCTGTTTATATTAATATGAATATAATTGATGAATGAGGCTGGGTTTCACTGAGGTTCAGCTTTGTGTTCAATGTTGGTTCTGTTTATATTAATATGAATATAATTGATGAATGAGGCTGGGTTTCACTGAGGTTAAACTCATTGATCAATATTGGTTCTGTTTATATTAATATGAATATAATTGATGAATGAGGCTGGGTTTCACTGAGGTTCAGCTTTGTGTTCAATGTTGGTTCTGTTTATATTAATATGAATATAATTGAGGAATGTGGCTGGGTTTCACTGATGTTCAGCTTTGTGATCAATGTTGGTTCTCTTTATATTAATATGAACATAATTGAGGAATGAGGCTGCGTTTCACTGAGGTTAAACTCATTGATCAATGTTGGTTCTGTTTATATTAATATGAATATAATTGATGAATGAGGCTGGGTTTCACTGAGGTTCAGCTTTGTGATCAATGTTGGTTCTGTATATATTTATATGAATATAATTAATGAATGAGGCTGTGTTTCAAAGAACTTAAACTCATTGATCAATGTTGGTTCTGTTTATATTAATATGAATATAATTGAGCAATGAGGCTGCGTTTCACTGAGGTTAAACTCATTGATCAATGTTGGTTCTGTTTATATTAATATGAATATAATTGATGAATGAGGCTGGGTTTCACTGAGGTTCAGCTTTGTGTTCAATGTTGGTTCTGTTTATATTAATATGAATATAATTGAGGAATGTGGCTGGGTTTCACTGATGTTCAGCTTTGTGATCAATGTTGGTTCTCTTTATATTAATATGAACATAATTGAGGAATGAGGCTGCGTTTCACTGAGGTTAAACTCATTGATCAATGTTGTTTCTGTTTATATTAATATGAATATAATTGATGAATGAGGCTGGGTTTCACTGAGGTTCAGCTTTGTGTTCAATGTTGGTTCTGTTTATATTAATATGAATATAATTGATGAATGAGGCTGGGTTTCACTGAGGTTAAACTCATTGATCAATATTGGTTCTGTTTATATTAATATGAATATAATTGATGAATGAGGCTGGGTTTCACTGAGGTTCAGCTTTGTGTTCAATGTTGGTTCTGTTTATATTAATATGAATATAATTGAGGAATGTGGCTGGGTTTCACTGATGTTCAGCTTTGTGATCAATGTTGGTTCTCTTTATATTAATATGAACATAATTGAGGAATGAGGCTGCGTTTCACTGAGGTTAAACTCATTGATCAATGTTGGTTCTGTTTATATTAATATGAATATAATTGATGAATGAGGCTGGGTTTCACTGAGGTTCAGCTTTGTGATCAATGTTTGTTCTGTTTATATTACTATGAATATAATTGAGGAATGAGGCTGCGTTTCACTGAGGTTAAACTCATTGATCAATGTTGGTTCTGTTTATATTAATATGAATATAACTGATGAATGAGGCTGGGTTTCACTGAGGTTCAGCTTTGTGATCAATGTTGGTTCTGTTTATATGAATATGAATATAATTGAGGAATGAGGCTGGGTTTCACTGAGGTTAAACTCATTGATCAATGTTGGTTCTGTTTATATTAATATGAATATAATTGATGAATGAGGCTGGGTTTCACTGAGGTTCAGCTTTGTGATCAATGTTTGTTCTGTTTATATTGATATGAATATAATTGATGAATGAGGCTGGGTTTCACTGAGGTTCAGCTTTGTGGTCAATGCTTGTTCCCTTTATATTAATATGTATATAATTGATGAATGAGGCTGAGTTTCACTGAGGTTCAGCTTTGTGATCAATGTTGGTTCTGTTTATATTAATATGAATATAATTGAGGAATAAGGTGGGTTTCACTGAGGTTAAACTCATTGATCAATGATGGTTCTGTCTATATTAAAATGAATATAATTGATGATTGAGGCTTGGTTTCACTGAGGTTCAGCTTTGTGAGCAATGTTGGTTCTGTATATATTTATATGAATATAATTAATGAATGAGGCTGTGTTTCAAAGAACTTAAACTCATTGATCACTGTTGGTTCTGTTTATAATAATATGAATATAATTGATGAATGACGCTGGGTTTCACTGAGGTTCAGCTTTGTGATCAATGTCGGTTCTGTTTATATTAATATGAATATAATTGATGAATGAGGCTGGGTTTCACTGAGGTTCAGCTTTTTGATCAATGCTTGTTCTCTTTCTATTAATATGTATATAATTGATGAATGAGGCTGGGTTTCACTGAGGTTCAGCTTTGTGATCAATGTTGGTTCTGTTTATATTTATATGAATATAATTGAGGAATGAGGCTGCGTTTCACTGAGGTTAAACTCATTAATCAATGTTGGTTCTGTTTATATTAATATGAATATAATTGATGAATGAGGCTGGGTTTCACTGAGGTTCAGCTTTGTGATCAATGTTGGTTCTGTATATATTTGTATGAATATAATTAATGAATGAGGCTGTGTTTCAAAGAACTTAAACTCATTGATCAATGTTGGTTCTGTTTATATTAATATGAATATAATTGAGCAATGAGGCTGCGTTTCACTGAGGTTAAACTCATTGATCAATGTTGGTTCTGTTTATATTAATATGAATATAATTGATGAATGAGGCTGGGTTTCACTGAGGTTCAGCTTTGTGTTCAATGTTGGTTCTGTTTATATTAATATGAATATAATTGAGGAATGTGGCTGGGTTTCACTGATGTTCAGCTTTGTGATCAATGTTGGTTCTCTTTATATTAATATGAACATAATTGAGGAATGAGGCTGCGTTTCACTGAGGTTAAACTCATTGATCAATGTTGGTTCTGTTTATATTAATATGAATATAATTGATGAATGAGGCTGGGTTTCACTGAGGTTCAGCTTTGTGATCAATGTTTGTTCTGTTTATATTACTATGAATATAATTGATGAATGAGGCTGCGTTTCACTGAGGTTAAACTCATTGATCAATGTTGGTTCTGTTTATATTAATATGAATATAACTGATGAATGAGGCTGGGTTTCACTGAGGTTCAGCTTTGTGATCAATGTTGGTTCTGTTTATATGAATATGAATATAATTGAGGAATGAGGCTGGGTTTCACTGAGGTTAAACTCATTGATCAATGTTGGTTCTGTTTATATTAATATGAATATAATTGATGAATGAGGCTGGGTTTCACTGAGGTTCAGCTTTGTGATCAATGTTTGTTCTGTTTATATTAATATGAATAAAATTGATGAATGAGGCTTGATTTCACTGAGATTCAGCTTTGTGGTCAATGTTGGTTCTTTTTATATTAATATGAATATAATTGATGAATGAGGCTGGGTTTCACTGAGGTTAAACTCATTGATCAATATTGGTTCTGTTTATATTAATATGAATATAATTGATGAATGAGGCTGGGTTTCACTGAGGTTTAGCTTTGTGATCAATGTTGGTTCTGTTTATATTAATATGAATATAATTGATGAATGAGGCTGGGTTTCACTGAGGTTCAGCTTTGTGATCAATGTTGGTTCTGTTTATATTAATATGAATACAATTGATGAATGAGGCTGGGTTTCACTGAGATTCAGCTCTCTGATCAATGTTGGTTCTGTTTATATTAATATGAATATAATTGATGAATGAGGCTGGGATTCACTGAGATTCAGCTTTGTGGTCAATGTTGGTTCTGTTTATATTAATATGAATATAATTGATGAATGAGGCTGGGTTTCACTGAGGTTCAGCTTTGTGTTCAATGTTGGTTCTGTTTATATTAATATGAATATAATTGAGGAATGCGGCTGGGTTTCACTGATGTTCAGCTTTGTGATCAATGTTGGTTCTCTTTATATTAATATGAACATAATTGAGGAATGAGGCTGCGTTTCACTGAGGTTAAACTCATTGACCAATGTTGGTTCTGTTTATATTAATATGAATATAATTGATGAATGAGGCTGGGTTTCACTGAGGTTCAGCTTTGTGATCAATGTTTGTTCTGTTTATATTACTATGAATATAATTGAGGAATGAGGCTGCGTTTCACTGAGGTTAAACTCATTGATCAATGTTGGTTCTGTTTATATGAATATGAATATAATTAATGAATTAGGCTGGGTTTCACTGAGATTCAGCTTTGTGGTCAATGTTGGTTCTGTTTATATTAATATGAATATAATTGATGAATGAGGCTGGGTTTCACTGAGGTTCAGCTTTGTGTTCAATGTTGGTTCTGTTTATATTAATATGAATATAATTGAGGAATGCGGCTGGGTTTCACTGATGTTCAGCTTTGTGATCAATGTTGGTTCTCATTATATTAATATCAACATAATTGAGCAATGAGGCTGCGTTTCACTGAGGTTAAACTCATTGATCAATGTTGGTTCTGTTTATATTAATATGAATATAACTGATGAATGAGGCTGGGTTTCACTGAGGTTCAGCTTTTTGATCAATGTTGGTTCTGTTTATATGAATATAAATATAATTGAGGAATGAGGCTGGGTTTCACTGAGGTTAAACTCATTGATCAATGTTGGTTCTGTTTATATTAATATGAATATAATTGAAGAATGAGGCTGGGTTTCACTGAGGTTCAGCTTTGTGATCAATGTTTGTTCTGTTTATATTAATATGAATATAATTGATGAATGAGGCTGGGTTTCACTGAGGTTCAGCTTTGTGATCAATGTTGGTTCTGTTTATGTTAATATGAATATAATTGATGAATGAGGCTGGGTTTCACTGAGGTTCAGCTTTGTGATCAATGTTGGTTCTGTATATATTTATATGAATATAATTAATGAATGAGGCTGTGTTTCAAAGAACTTAAACTCATTGATCAATGTTGGTTCTGTTTATATTAATATGAATATAATTGAGGAATGAGGCTGCGTTTCACTGAGGTTAAACTCATTGATCAATGTTGGTTCTGTTTATATTAATATGAATAAAATTGATGAATGAGGCTGGGTTTCACTCAGGTTCAGCTTTGTGATCAATGTTGGTTCTGTTTATATTAATATGAATACAATTGATGAATGAAGCTGGATTTCACTGAGATTCAGCTTTGTTGTCAATATTGGTTCTGTTTATATTAATATGAATATAATTGATGAATGAGGCTGGGTTTCACTGAGGTTCAGCTTTGTGATCAATATTGGTTCTGTTTATATTAATATGAATATAATTGATGAATGAGGCTGGGTTTCACTGAGATACAGCTCTGTGATCAATGTTGGTTCTGTTTATATTAATATGAACATAATTGAGGAATGAGGCTACGTTTCACTGAGGTTAAACTCATTGACCAATGTTGGTTCTGTTTATATTAATATGAATATAATTGAGGAATGAGGCTGCGTTTCACTGAGGTTAATCTCATTGATCAATGTTGGTTCTGTTTATATTAATATGAATATAATTGAGGAATGAGGCTGGGTTTCACTGAGGTTCAGCTTTTTGATCAATGTTTGTTCTGTTTATATTACTATGAATATAATTGATGAATGAGGCTGGGTTTCACTGAGGTTCAGCTTTGTGATCAATGTTTGTTCTGTTTATATTAATATGAATATAATTGATGAATGAGGCTGGGTTTCACTGAGGTTAAACTCATTGATCAATATTGGTTCTGTTTATATTAATATGAATATAATTGATGAATGAAGCTGGGTTTCACTGAGGTTCAGCTTTGTGATCAATGTTTGTTCTGTTTATATTAATATGAATATAATTGATGAATGAGGCTGGGTTTCACTGAGGTTCAGCTTTGTGATCAATGTTTGTTCTGTTTATATTAATATGAATATAATTGATGAATGAGGCTGGGTTTCACTGAGGTTCAGCTTTGTGATCAATGTTGGTTCTGTATATATTTATATGAATATAATTAATGAATGAGGCTGTGTTTCAAAGAACTTAAACTCATTGATCAATGTTGGTTCTGTTTATATTAATATGAATATAATTGAGGAATGAGGCTGCGTTTCACTGAGGTTAAACTCATTGATCAATGTTGGTTCTGTTTATATTAATATGAATAAAATTGATGAATGAGGCTGGGTTTCACTGAGGTTCAGCTTTGTGATCAATGTTGGTTCTGTTTATATTAATATGAATAAAATTGATGAATGAGGCTGGATTTCACTGAGATTCAGCTTTGTGGTCAATTTTGGTTCTTTTTATATTAATATGAATATAATTGATGAATGAGGCTGGGTTTCACTGAGGTTAAACTCATTGATCAATGTTGGTTCTGTTTATATTAATATGAATAAAATTGATGAATGAGGCTGTGTTTCAAAGAACTTAAACTCATTGATCAATGTTGGTTCTGTTTATATGAATATGAATATAATTGAGGAATGAGGCTGGGTTTCACTGAGGTTAAACTCATTGATCAATGTTGGTTCTGTTTATATTAATATGAATATAATTGATGAATGAGGCTGGGTTTCACTGAGGTTCAGCTTTGTGATCAATGTTTGTTCTTTTTATATTAATATGAATATAATTGATCAATGAGGCTGGGTTTCACTGAGGTTAAACTCATTGATCAATGTTGTTTCTGTTTATATTAATATGAATATAATTGATGAATGAGGCTGGGTTTCACTGAGGTTCAGCTTTGTGTTCAATGTTGGTTCTGTTTATATTAATATGAATATAATTGATGAATGAGGCTGGGTTTCACTGAGGTTAAACTCATTGATCAATATTGGTTCTGTTTATATTAATATGAATATAATTGATGAATGAGGCTGGGTTTCACTGAGGTTCAGCTTTGTGTTCAATGTTGGTTCTGTTTATATTAATATGAATATAATTGAGGAATGTGGCTGGGTTTCACTGATGTTCAGCTTTGTGATCAATGTTGGTTCTCTTTATATTAATATGAACATAATTGAGGAATGAGGCTGCGTTTCACTGAGCTTAAACTCATTGATCAATGTTGGTTCTGTTTATATTAATATGAATATAATTGATGAATGAGGCTGGGTTTCACTGAGGTTCAGCTTTGTGATCAATGTTTGTTCTGTTTATATTACTATGAATATAATTGAGGAATGAGGCTGCGTTTCACTGAGGTTAAACTCATTGATCAATGTTGGTTCTGTTTATATTAATATGAATATAATTGATGAATGAGGCTGGGTTTCACTGAGGTTCAGCTTTGTGATCAATGTTGGTTCTCTTTATATTAATATGAATATAATTAATGAATGAGGCTGTGTTTCAAAGAACTTAAACTCATTAATCAATGTTGGTTCTGTTTATATTAATATGAATATAATTGATGAATGAGGCTGGGTTTCACTGAGGTTCAGCTTTGTGATCAATGTTGGTTCTGTATATATTTATATGAATATAATTAATGAATGAGGCTGTGTTTCAAAGAACTTAAACTCATTGATCAATGTTGGTTCTGTTTATATTAATATGAATATAATTGAGCAATGAGGCTGCGTTTCACTGAGGTTAAACTCATTGATCAATGTTGGTTCTGTTTATATTAATATGAATATAATTGATGAATGAGGCTGGGTTTCACTGAGGTTCAGCTTTGTGTTCAATGTTGGTTCTGTTTATATTAATATGAATATAATTGAGGAATGTGGCTGGGTTTCACTGATGTTCAGCTTTGTGATCAATGTTGGTTCTCTTTATATTAATATGAACATAATTGAGGAATGAGGCTGCGTTTCACTGAGGTTAAACTCATTGATCAATGTTGGTTCTGTTTATATTAATATGAATATAATTGATGAATGAGGCTGGGTTTCACTGAGGTTCAGCTTTGTGTTCAATGTTGGTTCTGTTTATATTAATATGAATATAATTGATGAATGAGGCTGGGTTTCACTGAGGTTAAACTCATTGATCAATATTGGTTCTGTTTATATTAATATGAATATAATTGATGAATGAGGCTGGGTTTCACTGATGTTCAGCTTTGTGTTCAATGTTGGTTCTGTTTATATTAATATGAATATAATTGAGGAATGTGGCTGGGTTTCACTGATGTTCAGCTTTGTGATCAATGTTGGTTCTCTTTATATTAATATGAACATAATTGAGGAATGAGGCTGCGTTTCACTGAGGTTAAACTCATTGATCAATGTTGGTTCTGTTTATATTAATATGAATATAACTGATGAATGAGGCTGGATTTCACTGAGGTTCAGCTTTGTGATCAATGTTGATTCTGTTTATATGAATATGAATATAATTTAGGAATGAGGCTGGGTTTCACTGAGGTTAAACTCATTGATCAATGTTGGTTCTGTTTATATTAATATGAATATAATTGATGAATGAGGCTGGGTTTCACTGAGGTTCAGCTTTGTGATCAATGTTTGTTCTGTTTATATTGATATGAATATAATTGATGAATGAGGCTGGGTTTCACTGAGGTTCAGCTTTGTGGTCAATGCTTGTTCCGTTTATATTAATATGTATATAATTGATGAATGAGGCTGAGTTTCACTGAGGTTCAGCTTTGTGATCAATGTTGGTTCTGTTTATATTAATATGAATATAATTGAGGAATAAGGTGGGTTTCACTGAGGTTAAACTCATTGATCAATGATGGTTCTGTCTTTATTAAAATGAATATAATTAATGATTGAGGCTTGGTTTCACTGAGGTTCAGCTTTGTGATCAATGTTGGTTCTGTATATATTTATATGAATATAATTAATGAATGAGGCTGTGTTTCAAATAACTTAAACTCATTGATCACTGTTGGCTCTGTTTATAATAATATGAATATAATTGATGAATGAGGCTGGGTTTCACTGAGGTTCAGCTTTGTGATCAATGTCGGTTCTGTTTATATTAATATGAATATAATTGATGAATGAGGCTGGGTTTCACTGAGGTTCAGCTTTGTGATCAATGTTGGTTCTCTTTATATTAATATGAATATAATTAATGAATGAGGCTGTGTTTCAAAGAACTTAAACTCATTAATCAATGTTGGTTCTGTTTATATTAATATGAATATAATTGATGAATGAGGCTGGGTTTCACTGAGGTTCAGCTTTGTGATCAATGTTGGTTCTGTATATATTTATATGAATATAATTAATGAATGAGGCTGTGTTTCAAAGAACTTAAACTCATTGATCAATGTTGGTTCTGTTTATATTAATATGAATATAATTGAGCAATGAGGCTGCGTTTCACTGAGGTTAAACTCATTGATCAATGTTGGTTCTGTTTATATTAATATGAATATAATTGATGAATGAGGCTGGGTTTCACTGAGGTTCAGCTTTGTGTTCAATGTTGGTTCTGTTTATATTAATATGAATATAATTGAGGAATGTGGCTGGGTTTCACTGATGTTCAGCTTTGTGATCAATGTTGGTTCTCTTTATATTAATATGAACATAATTGAGGAATGAGGCTGCGTTTCACTGAGGTTAAACTCATTGATCAATGTTGTTTCTGTTTATATTAATATGAATATAATTGATGAATGAGGCTGGGTTTCACTGAGGTTCAGCTTTGTGTTCAATGTTGATTCTGTTTATATTAATATGAATATAATTGATGAATGAGGCTGGGTTTCACTGAGGTTAAACTCATTGATCAATATTGGTTCTGTTTATATTAATATGAATATAATTGATGAATGAGGCTGGGTTTCACTGAGGTTCAGCTTTGTGTTCAATGTTGGTTCTGTTTATATTAATATGAATATAATTGAGGAATGTGGCTGGGTTTCACTGATGTTCAGCTTTGTGATCAATGTTGGTTCTCTTTATATTAATATGAACATAATTGAGGAATGAGGCTGCGTTTCACTGAGGTTAAACTCATTGATCAATGTTGGTTCTGTTTATATTAATATGAATATAATTGATGAATGAGGCTGGGTTTCACTGAGGTTCAGCTTTGTGATCAATGTTTGTTCTGTTTATATTACTATGAATATAATTGAGGAATGAGGCTGCGTTTCACTGAGGTTAAACTCATTGATCAATGTTGGTTCTGTTTATATTAATATGAATATAACTGATGAATGAGGCTGGGTTTCACTGAGGTTCAGCTTTGTGATCAATGTTGGTTCTGTTTATATGAATATGAATATAATTGAGGAATGAGGCTGGGTTTCACTGAGGTTAAACTCATTGATCAATGTTGGTTCTGTTTATATTAATATGAATATAATTGATGAATGAGGCTGGGTTTCACTGAGGTTCAGCTTTGTGATCAATGTTTGTTCTGTTTATATTGATATGAATATAATTGATGAATGAGGCTGGGTTTCACTGAGGTTCAGCTTTGTGGTCAATGCTTGTTCCCTTTATATTAATATGTATATAATTGATGAATGAGGCTGAGTTTCACTGAGGTTCAGCTTTGTGATCAATGTTGGTTCTGTTTATATTAATATGAATATAATTGAGGAATAAGGTGGGTTTCACTGAGGTTAAACTCATTGATCAATGATGGTTCTGTCTATATTAAAATGAATATAATTGATGATTGAGGCTGGGTTTCACTGAGGTTCAGCTTTGTGTTCAATGTTGGTTCTGTTTATATTAATATGAATATAATTGATGAATGAGGCTGGGTTTCACTGAGGTTAAACTCATTGATCAATATTGGTTCTGTTTATATTAATATGAATATAATTGATGAATGAGGCTGGGTTTCACTGAGGTTCAGCTTTGTGTTCAATGTTGGTTCTGTTTATATTAATATGAATATAATTGAGGAATGTGGCTGGGTTTCACTGATGTTCAGCTTTGTGATCAATGTTGGTTCTCTTTATATTAATATGAACATAATTGAGGAATGAGGCTGCGTTTCACTGAGGTTAAACTCATTGATCAATGTTGGTTCTGTTTATATTAATATGAATATAATTGATGAATGAGGCTGGGTTTCACTGAGGTTCAGCTTTGTGATCAATGTTTGTTCTGTTTATATTACTATGAATATAATTGAGGAATGAGGCTGCGTTTCACTGAGGTTAAACTCATTGATCAATGTTGGTTCTGTTTATATTAATATGAATATAACTGATGAATGAGGCTGGGTTTCACTGAGGTTCAGCTTTGTGATCAATGTTGGTTCTGTTTATATGAATATGAATATAATTGAGGAATGAGGCTGGGTTTCACTGAGGTTAAACTCATTGATCAATGTTGGTTCTGTTTATATTAATATGAATATAATTGATGAATGAGGCTGGGTTTCACTGAGGTTCAGCTTTGTGATCAATGTTTGTTCTGTTTATATTGATATGAATATAATTGATGAATGAGGCTGGGTTTCACTGAGGTTCAGCTTTGTGGTCAATGCTTGTTCCCTTTATATTAATATGTATATAATTGATGAATGAGGCTGAGTTTCACTGAGGTTCAGCTTTGTGATCAATGTTGGTTCTGTTTATATTAATATGAATATAATTGAGGAATAAGGTGGGTTTCACTGAGGTTAAACTCATTGATCAATGATGGTTCTGTCTATATTAAAATGAATATAATTGATGATTGAGGCTTGGTTTCACTGAGGTTCAGCTTTGTGAGCAATGTTGGTTCTGTATATATTTATATGAATATAATTAATGAATGAGGCTGTGTTTCAAAGAACTTAAACTCATTGATCACTGTTGGTTCTGTTTATAATAATATGAATATAATTGATGAATGACGCTGGGTTTCACTGAGGTTCAGCTTTGTGATCAATGTCGGTTCTGTTTATATTAATATGAATATAATTGATGAATGAGGCTGGGTTTCACTGAGGTTCAGCTTTTTGATCAATGCTTGTTCTCTTTCTATTAATATGTATATAATTGATGAATGAGGCTGGGTTTCACTGAGGTTCAGCTTTGTGATCAATGTTGGTTCTGTTTATATTTATATGAATATAATTGAGGAATGAGGCTGCGTTTCACTGAGGTTAAACTCATTAATCAATGTTGGTTCTGTTTATATTAATATGAATATAATTGATGAATGAGGCTGGGTTTCACTGAGGTTCAGCTTTGTGATCAATGTTGGTTCTGTTTATATTAATATGAATATAATTGAGGAATAAGGTGGGTTTCACTGAGGTTAAACTCATTGATCAATGATGGTTCTGTCTATATTAAAATGAATATAATTGATGATTGAGGCTGGGTTTCACTGAGGTTCAGCTTTGTGTTCAATGTTGGTTCTGTTTATATGAATATGAATATAATTGAGGAATGAGGCTGGGTTTCACTGAGGTTAAACTCATTGATCAATGTTGGTTCTGTTTATATTAATATGAATATAATTGATGAATGAGGCTGGGTTTCACTGAGGTTCAGCTTTGTGATCAATGTTTGTTCTGTTTATATTAATATGAATAAAATTGATGAATGAGGCTTGATTTCACTGAGATTCAGCTTTGTGGTCAATGTTGGTTCTTTTTATATTAATATGAATATAATTGATGAATGAGGCTGGGTTTCACTGAGGTTAAACTCATTGATCAATATTGGTTCTGTTTATATTAATATGAATATAATTGATGAATGAGGCTGGGTTTCACTGAGGTTTAGCTTTGTGATCAATGTTGGTTCTGTTTATATTAATATGAATATAATTGATGAATGAGGCTGGGTTTCACTGAGGTTCAGCTTTGTGATCAATGTTGGTTCTGTTTATATTAATATGAATACAATTGATGAATGAGGCTGGGTTTCACTGAGATTCAGCTCTCTGATCAATGTTGGTTCTGTTTATATTAATATGAATATAATTGATGAATGAGGCTGGGATTCACTGAGATTCAGCTTTGTGGTCAATGTTGGTTCTGTTTATATTAATATGAATATAATTGATGAATGAGGCTGGGTTTCACTGAGGTTCAGCTTTGTGTTCAATGTTGGTTCTGTTTATATTAATATGAATATAATTGAGGAATGCGGCTGGGTTTCACTGATGTTCAGCTTTGTGATCAATGTTGGTTCTCTTTATATTAATATGAACATAATTGAGGAATGAGGCTGCGTTTCACTGAGGTTAAACTCATTGACCAATGTTGGTTCTGTTTATATTAATATGAATATAATTGATGAATGAGGCTGGGTTTCACTGAGGTTCAGCTTTGTGATCAATGTTTGTTCTGTTTATATTACTATGAATATAATTGAGGAATGAGGCTGCGTTTCACTGAGGTTAAACTCATTGATCAATGTTGGTTCTGTTTATATGAATATGAATATAATTAATGAATTAGGCTGGGTTTCACTGAGATTCAGCTTTGTGGTCAATGTTGGTTCTGTTTATATTAATATGAATATAATTGATGAATGAGGCTGGGTTTCACTGAGGTTCAGCTTTGTGTTCAATGTTGGTTCTGTTTATATTAATATGAATATAATTGAGGAATGCGGCTGGGTTTCACTGATGTTCAGCTTTGTGATCAATGTTGGTTCTCATTATATTAATATCAACATAATTGAGCAATGAGGCTGCGTTTCACTGAGGTTAAACTCATTGATCAATGTTGGTTCTGTTTATATTAATATGAATATAACTGATGAATGAGGCTGGGTTTCACTGAGGTTCAGCTTTTTGATCAATGTTGGTTCTGTTTATATGAATATAAATATAATTGAGGAATGAGGCTGGGTTTCACTGAGGTTAAACTCATTGATCAATGTTGGTTCTGTTTATATTAACATGAATATAATTGAAGAATGAGGCTGGGTTTCACTGAGGTTCAGCTTTGTGATCAATGTTTGTTCTGTTTATATTAATATGAATATAATTGATGAATGAGGCTGGGTTTCACTGAGGTTCAGCTTTGTGATCAATGTTGGTTCTGTTTATGTTAATATGAATATAATTGATGAATGAGGCTTGGTTTCACTGAGGTTCAGCTTTGTGATCAATGTTGGTTCTGTATATATTTATATGAATATAATTAATGAATGAGGCTGTGTTTCAAAGAACTTAAACTCATTGATCAATGTTGGTTCTGTTTATATTAATATGAATATAATTGATGAATGAGGCTGGGTTTCACTCAGGTTCAGCTTTGTGATCAATGTTGGTTCTGTTTATATTAATATGAATACAATTGATGAATGAAGCTGGATTTCACTGAGATTCAGCTTTGTTGTCAATATTGGTTCTGTTTATATTAATATGAATATAATTGATGAATGAGGCTGGGTTTCACTGAGGTTCAGCTTTGTGATCAATATTGGTTCTGTTTATATTAATATGAATATAATTGATGAATGAGGCTGGGTTTCACTGAGATACAGCTCTGTGATCAATGTTGGTTCTGTTTATATTAATATGAACATAATTGAGGAATGAGGCTACGTTTCACTGAGGTTAAACTCATTGACCAATGTTGGTTCTGTTTATATTAATATGAATATAATTGAGGAATGAGGCTGCGTTTCACTGAGGTTAATCTCATTGATCAATGTTGGTTCTGTTTATATTAATATGAATATAATTGAGGAATGAGGCTGGGTTTCACTGAGGTTCAGCTTTTTGATCAATGTTTGTTCTGTTTATATTACTATGAATATAATTGAGGAATGAGGCTGCGTTTCACTGAGGTTAAACTCATTGATCAATGTTGGTTCTGTTTATATTAATATGAATATAACTGATGAATGAGGCTGGGTTTCACTGAGGTTCAGCTTTTTGATCAATGTTGGTTCTGTTTATATGAATATGAATATAATTGAGGAATGAGGCTGGGTTTCACTGAGGTTAAACTCATTGATCAATGTTGGTTCTGTTTATATTAATATGAATATAATTGATGAATGAAGCTGGGTTTCACTGAGGTTCAGCTTTGTGATCAATGTTTGTTCTGTTTATATTAATATGAATATAATTGATGAATGAGGCTGGGTTTCACTGAGGTTCAGCTTTGTGATCAATGTTTGTTCTGTTTATATTAATATGAATATAATTGATGAATGAGGCTGGGTTTCACTGAGGTTCAGCTTTGTGATCAATGTTGGTTCTGTATATATTTATATGAATATAATTAATGAATGAGGCTGTGTTTCAAAGAACTTAAACTCATTGATCAATGTTGGTTCTGTTTATATTAATATGAATATAATTGAGGAATGAGGCTGCGTTTCACTGAGGTTAAACTCATTGATCAATGTTGGTTCTGTTTATATTAATATGAATAAAATTGATGAATGAGGCTGGGTTTCACTGAGGTTCAGCTTTGTGATCAATGTTGGTTCTGTTTATATTAATATGAATAAAATTGATGAATGAGGCTGGATTTCACTGAGATTCAGCTTTGTGGTCAATTTTGGTTCTTTTTATATTAATATGAATATAATTGATGAATGAGGCTGGGTTTCACTGAGGTTAAACTCATTGATCAATGTTGGTTCTGTTTATATTAATATGAATAAAATTGATGAATGAGGCTGTGTTTCAAAGAACTTAAACTCATTGATCAATGTTGGTTCTGTTTATATGAATATGAATATAATTGAGGAATGAGGCTGGGTTTCACTGAGGTTAAACTCATTGATCAATGTTGGTTCTGTTTATATTAATATGAATATAATTGATGAATGAGGCTGGGTTTCACTGAGGTTCAGCTTTGTGATCAATGTTTGTTCTGTTTATATTAATATGAATATAATTGATGAATGAGGCTGGGTTTCACTGAGGTTCAGCTTTGTGATCAATGTTTGTTCTGTTTATATTAATATGAATATAATTGATGAATGAGGCTGGGTTTCACTGAGGTTCAGCTTTGTGATCAATGTTGGTTCTGTTTATATTAATATGAATATAATTGATGAATGAGGCTGGGTTTCACTGAGGTTCAGCTTTGTGATCAATGTTGGTTCTGTATATATTTATATGAATATAATTAATGAATGAGGCTGTGTTTCAAAGAACTTAAACTCATTGATCAATGTTGGTTCTGTTTATATTAATATGAATATTATTGAGGAATGTGGCTGGGTTTCACTGATGTTCAGCTTTGTGATCAATGTTGGTTCTCTTTATATTAATATGAACATAATTGAGGAATGAGGCTGCGTTTCACTGAGGTTAAACTCATTGATCAATGTTGGTTCTGTTTATATTAATATGAATAAAAGTGATGAATGAGGCTGGATTTCACTGAGATTCAGCTTTGTGGTCAATTTTGGTTCTTTTTATATTAATATGAATATAATTGATCAATGAGGCTGGGTTTCACTGAGGTTCAGCTTTGTGATCAATGTTGGTTCTGTGTATATTAATATGAATATAATTGATGAATTAGGCTGGGTTTCACTGAGGTTCAGCTTTGTGATCAATGTTGGTTCTGTGTATATTAATATGAATATAATTGATGAATGAGGCTGGGTTTCACTGAGGTTCAGCTTTGTGATCAATGTTGGTTCTGTTTATATTAATATGAATATAATTGATGAATGAGGCTGGGTTTCACTGAGATTCAGCTTTGTGATCAATGTTGGTTCTGTTTATATTAATATGAATATAATTGATGAATGAGGCTGGGTTTCACTGAGATTCAGCTTTGTGGTCAATGTTGGTTCTGTTTATATTAATATGAATATAATTGATGAATGAGGCTGGGTTTCACTGAGGTTAAGCATTGTGTTAAATGTTGGTTCTGTTTATATTAATATGAATATAATTGAGGAATGTGGCTGGGTTTCACTGATGTTCAGCTTTGTGATCAATGTTGGTTCTCTTTATATTAATATGAACATAATTGAGGAATGAGGCTGCGTTTCACTGAGGTTAAACTCATTGATCAATGTTGGTTCTGTTTATATTAATATGAATATAATTGATGAATGAGGCTGGGTTTCACTGAGGTTCAGCTTTGTGATCAATGTTTGTTCTGTTTATATTACTATGAATATAATTGAGGAATGAGGCTGCGTTTCACTGAGGTTAAACTCATTGATCAATGTTGGTTCTGTTTATATTAATATGAATATAACTGATGAATGAGTCTGGGTTTCACTGAGGTTCAGCTTTGTGATCAATGTTGGTTCTTTTTATATGAATATGAATATAATTGAGGAATGAGGCTGGGTTTCACTGAGGTTAAACTCATTGATCAATGTTGGTTCTGTTTATATTAATATGAATATAATTGATGAATGAGGCTGGGTTTCACTGAGGTTCAGCTTTGTGATCAATGTTTGTTCTGTTTATATTAATATGAATATAATTGATGAATGAGGCTGGGTTTCACTGAGGTTCAGCTTTGTGGTCAATGCTTGTTCTGTTTATATTAATATGTATATAATTGATGAATGAGGCTGGGTTTCACTGAGGTTCAGCTTTGTAATCAATGTTGGTTCTGTTTATATTAATATGAATATAATTGAGGAATAAGGCTGCGTTTCAATGAGGTTAAACTCATTGATCAATGATGGTTCTGTCTATATTAAAATGAATATAATTGATGATTGAGGCTTGGTTTCACTGAGGTTCAGCTTTGTGATCAATGTTGGTTCTGTATATATTTATATGAATATAATTAATGAATGAGGCTGTGTTTCAAAGAACTTAAACTCATTGATCAATGTTGGTTCTGTTTATATTAATATGAATATAATTGAGGAATGTGGCTGGGTTTCACTGATGTTCAGCTTTGTGATCAATGTTGGTTCTCTTTATATTAATATGAACATAATTGAGGAATGAGGCTGCGTTTCACTGAGGTTAAACTCATTGATCAATGTTGGTTCTGTTTATATTAATATGAATAAAAGTGATGAATGAGGCTGGATTTCACTGAGATTCAGCTTTGTGGTCAATTTTGGTTCTTTTTATATTAATATGAATATATTTGATGAATGAGGCTGGGTTTCACTGAGGTTCAGCTTTGTGATCAATGTTGGTTCTGTTTATATTAATATGAATATAATTGATGAATGAGGCTGGGTTTCACTGAGATTCAGCTTTGTGATCAATGTTGGTTCTGTTTATATTAATATGAATATAATTGATGAATGAGGCTGGGTTTCACTGAGATTCAGCTTTGTGGTCAATGTTGGTTCTGTTTATATTAATATGAATATAATTGATGAATGAGGCTGGGTTTCACTGAGGTTAAGCTTTGTGTTAAATGTTGGTTCTGTTTATATTAATATGAATATAATTGAGGAATGTGGCTGGGTTTCACTGATGTTCAGCTTTGTGATCAATGTTGGTTCTCTTTATATTAATATGAACATAATTGAGGAATGAGGCTGCGTTTCACTGAGGTTAAACTCATTGATCAATGTTGGTTCTGTTTATATTAATATGAATATAATTGATGAATGAGGCTGGGTTTCACTGAGGTTCAGCTTTGTGATCAATGTTTGTTCTGTTTATATTACTATGAATATAATTGAGGAATGAGGCTGCGTTTCACTGAGGTTAAACTCATTGATCAATGTTGGTTCTGTTTATATTAATATGAATATAACTGATGAATGAGTCTGGGTTTCACTGAGGTTCAGCTTTGTGATCAATGTTGGTTCTGTTTATATGAATATGAATATAATTGAGGAATGAGGCTGGGTTTCACTGAGGTTCAGCTTTGTGATCAATGTTGGTTCTGTATATATTTATATGAATATAATTAATGAATGAGGCTGTGTTTCAAAGAACTTAAACTCATTGATCAATGTTGGTTCTGTTTATATTAATATGAATATAATTAAGGAATGTGGCTGGGTTTCACTGATGTTCAGCTTTGTGATCAATGTTGGTTCTCTTTATATTAATATGAACATAATTGAGGAATGAGGCTGCGTTTCACTGAGGTTAAACTCATTGATCAATGTTGGTTCTGTTTATATTAATATGAATAAAAGTGATGAATGAGGCTGGATTTCACTGAGATTCAGCTTTGTGGTCAATTTTGGTTCTTTTTATATTAATATGAATATAATTGATGAATGAGGCTGGGTTTCACTGAGGTTAAACTCATTGATCAATATTGGTTCTGTTTATATGAATATGAATATAATTGATGAATGAGGCTGGGTTTCACTGAGGTTCAGCTTTGTGATCAATGTTGGTTCTGTGTATATTAATATGAATATAATTGAGGAATGAGGCTGGGTTTCACTGAGGTTAAACTCATTGATCAATATTGGTTCTGTTTATGTTAATATGAATATAATTGATGAATGAGGCTGGGTTTCACTGAGGTTCAGCTTTGTGATCAATGTTTGTTCTGTTTATATTAATATGAATATAATTGATGAATGAGGCTGGGTTTCACTGAGGTTCAGCTTTGTGGTCAATGCTTGTTCTGTTTATATTAATATGTATATAATTGATGAATGAGGCTGGGTTTCAAAGAACTTAAACTCATTGATCAATGTTGGTTCTGTTTATAATAATATGAATATAATTGATGAATGAGGCTGGGTTTCACTGAGGTTAAACTCATTGATCAATGTTGGTTCTGTTTATATTAATATGAATATAATTGATGAATGAGGCTGGGTTTCACTGAGGTTCAGCTTTGTGGTCAATGTTGGTTCTGTTTATATTAATATGAATATAATTGAGGAATAAGGCTGCGTTTCACTGAGGTTAAACTCATTGATCAATGATGGTTCTGTCTATATTAAAATGAATATAATTGATGATTGAGGCTTGGTTTCACTGAGGTTCAGCTTTGTGATCAATGTTGGTTCTGTATATATTTATATGAATATAATTAATGAATGAGGCTGTGTTTCAAAGAACTTAAACTCATTGATCAATGTTGGTTCTGTTTATAATAATATGAATATAATTGATGAATGAGGCTGGGTTTCACTGAGGTTAAACTCATTGATCAATGATGGTTCTGTCTATATTAAAATGAATATAATTGATGATTGAGGCGTGGTTTCACTGAGGTTCAGCTTTGTGATCAATGTTGGTTCTGTATATATTTATATGAATATAATTAATGAATGAGGCTGGGTTTCACTGAGGTTAAACTCATTGATCAATGTTGGTTCTGTTTATATTAATATGAATATAATTGATGAATGAGGCTGGGTTTCACTGAGGTTCAGCTTTTTGATCAATGTTGGTTCTTTATATATTTATATGAATATAATTAATGAATGAGGCCGTGTTTCAAAGAACTTAAACTCATTGATCAATGTTGGTTCTGTTTATAATAATATGAATATAATTGATGAATGAGGCTGGGTTTCACTGAGGTTAAACTCATTGATCAATGTTGGTTCTGTTTATATTAATATGAATATAATTGATGAATGAGGCTGGGTTTCACTGAGGTTCAGCTTTGTGATCAATGTTGGTTCTGTTTATATTAATATGAATATAATTGATGAATGAGGCTGGGTTTCACTGAGGTTCAGCTTTGTGATCAATGTTGGTTCTGTTTATATTAATATGAATATAATTGAGGAATGAGGCTGGGTTTCACTGAGGCTAAACTCATTGATCAATGTTGGTTCTGTTTATATTAATATGAATATTATTGATGAATGAGGCTGGGTTTCACTGAGGTTCAGCTTTGTGGTCAATGCTTGTTCTGTTTATATTAATATGTATATAATTGATGAATGAGGCTGGGTTTCAAAGAACTTAAACTCATTGATCAATGTTGGTTCTGTTTATAATAATATGAATATAATTGATGAATGAGGCTGGGTTTCACTGAGGTTAAACTCATTGATCAATGTTGGTTCTGTTTATATTAATATGAATATAATTGATGAATGAGGCTGGGTTTCACTGAGGTTCAGCTTTGTGGTCAATGTTGGTTCTGTTTATATTAATATGAATATAATTGAGGAATAAGGCTGCGTTTCACTGAGGTTAAACTCATTGATCAATGATGGTTCTGTCTATATTAAAATGAATATAATTGATGATTGAGGCTTGGTTTCACTGAGGTTCAGCTTTGTGATCAATGTTGGTTCTGTATATATTTATATGAATATAATTAATGAATGAGGCTGTGTTTCAAAGAACTTAAAC
The DNA here is from genome assembly GCF_036924035.1 of Leuresthes tenuis. NCBI lineage: Eukaryota > Metazoa > Chordata > Actinopteri > Atheriniformes > Atherinopsidae > Leuresthes > Leuresthes tenuis. Next base: position 10,695,758 of record NW_027325369.1, read on the forward strand.
TCATTGATCAATGTTGGTTCTGTTTATAATAATATGAATATAATTGATGAATGAGGCTGGGTTTCACTGAGGTTAAACTCATTGATCAATGATGGTTCTGTCTATATTAAAATGAATATAATTGATGATTGAGGCTTGGTTTCACTGAGGTTCAGCTTTGTGATCAATGTTGGTTCTGTATATATTTATATGAATATAATTAATGAATGAGGCTGTGTTTCAAAGAACTTAAACTCATTGATCAATGTTGGTTCTGTTTATAATAATATGAATATAATTGATGAATGAGGCTGGGTTTCACTGAGGTTAAACTCATTGATCAATGTTGGTTCTGTTTATATTAATATGAATATAATTGAGGAATGAGGCTGGGTTTCACTGAGGCTAAACTCATTGATAAATGTTGGTTCTGTTTATACTAATATGAATATAATCGAGGAATAAGGCTGCGTTTCACTGAGGTTAAACTCATTGATCAATGATGGTTCTGTCTAAATTAAAATGAATATAATTGATGATTGAGATTGGGTTTCCCTGAGGTTCAGCTTTGTGATCAATGTTGGTTCTGTTTATATTAATATGAATATAATTGAGGAATAAGGCTGCGTTTCACTGAGGTTAAACTCATTGATCAATGATGGTTCTGTCTAAATTAAAATGAATATAATTGATGATTGAGGCTTGGTTTCACTGAGGTTCAGCTTTGTGATCAATGTTGGTTCTGTATATATTTATATGAATATAATTGATGAATGAGGCTGGGTTTCACTGAGGTTAAACTCATTGATCAATGTTGGTTCTGTTTATATTAATATGAATATAATTGATGAATGAGGCTGGGTTTCACTGAGGCTAAACTCATTGATCAATGTTGGTTCTGTTTATACTAATATGAATATAATTGAGGAACGAGGATGCGTTTCACTGACGTTAAACTCATTGATCAATGTTGGTTCTGTTTATATTAATATGAATATAATTGAGGAATGAGGCTGGGTTTCACTGAGGTTCAGCTTTGTGATCAATGTTTGTTCTGTTTATATTAATATGAATATAATTGATGAATGAGGCTGGGTTTCACTGAGGTTCAGCTTTGTGGTCCATGTTTGTTCTGTTTATATTAATATGAATATAATTGATGAATGAGGCTGGGTTTCACTGAGATTCAGCTTTGTGATCAATGTTGGTTCTGTTTATATTAATATGAATATAATTGATGAATGAGGCTGGGTTTCACTGAGGTTCAGCTTTGTGGTCCATGTTTGTTCTGTTTCTATTAATATGAATATAATTGATGAATGAGGCTGGGTTTCACTGAGATTCAGCTTTGTGATCAATGTTGGTTCTGTTTATATTAATATGAATATAATTGATGAATGAGGCTGGGTTTCACTGAGATTCAGCTTTGTGATCAATGTTGTGTCTGTTTATATTAATATGAATATAATTGATGAATGAGGCTGGGTTTCACTGAGATTCAGCTTTGTGGTCAATGTTGGTTCTGTTTATATTAATATGAATATAATTGATGAATGAGGCTGGGTTTCACTGAGGTTAAGCTTTGTGTTCAATGTTGGTTCTGTTTATATTAATATGAATATAATTGAGGAATGTGGCTGGGTTTCACTGATGTTCAGCTTTGTGATCAATGTTGGTTCTCTTTATATTAATATGAACATAATTGAGGAATGAGAATGCGTTTCACTGAGGTTAAACTCATTGATCAATGTTGGTTCTGTTTATATTAATATGAATATAATTGATGAATGAGGCTGGGTTTCACTGAGGTTCAGCTTTTTGATCAATGTTTGTTCTGTTTATATTACTATGAATATAATTGAGGAATGAGGCTGCGTTTCACTGAGGTTAAACTCATTGATCAATGTTGGTTCTGTTTATATTAATATGAATATAACTGATGAATGAGGCTGGGTTTCACTGAGGTTCAGCTTTGTGATCAATGTTGGTTCTGTTTATATGAATATGAATATAATTGAGGAATGAGGCTGGGTTTCACTGAGGTTAAACTCATTGATCAATGTTGGTTCTGTTTATATTAATATGAATATAATTGATGAATGAGGCTGGGTTTCACTGAGGTTCAGCTTTGTGATCAATGTTTGTTCTGTTTATATTAATATGAATATAATTGATGAATGAGGCTGGGTTTCACTGAGGTTCAGCTTTGTGGTCAATGCTTGTTCTGTTTATATTAATATGTATATAATTGATGAATGAGGCTGGGTTTCACTGAGGTTCAGCTTTGTAATCAATGTTGGTTCTGTTTATAATAATATGAATATAATTTATGAATGAGGCTGGGTTTCACTGAGGTTAAACTCATTGATCAATGTTGGTTCTGTTTATATTAATATGAATATAATTGATGAATGAGGCTGGGTTTCACTGAGGTTCAGCTTTGTGATCAATGTTTGTTCTGTTTATATTAATATGAATATAATTGATGAATGAGGCTGGGTTTTACTGAGGTTCAGCTTTGTGGTCAATGTTGGTTCTGTTTATATTAATATGAATATAATTGAGGAATAAGGCTGCGTTTCACTGAGGTTAAACTCATTGATCAATGATGGTTCTGTCTATATTAAAATGAATTTAATTGATGATTGAGGCTGGGTTTCACTGAGGTTCAGCTTTGTGATCAATGTTGGTTCTGTATATATTTATATGAATATAATTGATGAATGAGGCTGGGTTTCACTGAGGTTAAACTCATTGATCAATGTTGGTTCTGTTTATATTAATATGAATATAATTGATGAATGAGGCTTGGTTTCACTGAGGTTCAGCTTTGTGATCAATGTTGGTTCTGTATATATTTATATGAATATAATTGATGAATGAGGCTGGGTTTCACTGAGGTTCAGCTTTGTGATCAATGTTGGTTCTGTTTATATCAATATGAATATAATTGAGGAATGAGGCTGGGTTTCACTGAGGCTAAACTCATTGATCAATGTTGGTTCTGTTTATACTAACATGAATATAATTGAGGAATAAGGCTGCGTTTCACTGAGGTTAAACTCATTGATCAATGATGGTTCTGTCTAAATTAAAATGAATATAATTGATGATTGAGGCTGGGTTTCACTGAGGTTCAGCTTTGTGATCAATGTTGGTTCTGTTTATGTTAATATGAATATAATTGAGGAATAAGGCTGCGTTTCACTGAGGTTAAACTCATTGATCAATGATGGTTCTGTCTAAATTAAAATGAATATAATTGATGATTGAGGCTTGGTTTCACTGAGGTTCAGCTTTGTGATCAATGTTGGTTCTGTATATATTTATATGAATATAATTGATGAATGAGGCTGGGTTTCACTGAGGTTAAACTCATTGATCAATGTTGGTTCTGTTTATATTAATATGAATATAATTGATGAATGAGGCTGGGTTTCACTGAGGTTCAGGTTTTTGATCAATGTTGGTTCTGTATATATTTATATGAATATAATTAATGAATGAGGCCGTGTTTCAAAGAACTTAAACTCATTGATCAATGTTGGTTCTGTTTATATTAATATGAATATAATTGATGAATGAGGCTGGGTTTCACTGAGGTTCAGCTTTTTGATCAATGTTTGTTCTGTTTATATTACTATGAATATAATTGAGGAATGAGGCTGCGTTTCACTGAGGTTAAACTCATTGATCAATGTTGGTTCTGTTTATATTAATATGAATATAACTGATGAATGAGGCTGGGTTTCACTGAGGTTCAGCTTTGTGATCAATGTTGGTTCTGTTTATATGAATATGAATATAATTGAGGAATGAGGCTGGGTTTCACTGAGGTTAAACTCATTGATCAATGTTGGTTCTGTTTATATTAATATGAATATAATTGATGAATGAGGCTGGGTTTCACTGAGGTTCAGCTTTGTGATCAATGTTTGTTCTGTTTATATTAATATGAATATAATTGATGAATGAGGCTGGGTTTCACTGAGGTTCAGCTTTGTGGTCAATGCTTGTTCTGTTTATATTAATATGTATATAATTGATGAATGAGGCTGGGTTTCACTGAGGTTCAGCTTTGTAATCAATGTTGGTTCTGTTTATAATAATATGAATATAATTTATGAATGAGACTGGGTTTCACTGAGGTTAAACTCATTGATCAATGTTGGTTCTGTTTATATTAATATGAATATAATTGATGAATGAGGCTGGGTTTCACTGAGGTTCAGCTTTGTGGTCAATGTTGGTTCTGTTTATATTAATATGAATATAATTGAGGAATAAGGCTGCGTTTCACTGAGGTTAAACTCATTGATCAATGATGGTTCTGTCTATATCAAAATGAATTTAATTGATGATTGAGGCTGGGTTTCACTGAGGTTCAGCTTTGTGATCAATGTTGGTTCTGTATATATTTATATGAATATAATTGATGAATGAGGCTGGGTTTCACTGAGGTTAAACTCATTGATCAATGTTGGTTCTGTTTATATTAATATGAATATAATTGATGAATGAGGCTTGGTTTCACTGAGGTTCAGCTTTGTGATCAATGTTGGTTCTGTATATATTTATATGAATATAATTGATGAATGAGGCTGGGTTTCACTGAGGTTCAGCTTTGTGATCAATGTTGGTTCTGTTTATATTAATATGAATATAATTGAGGAATGAGGCTGGGTTTCACTGAGGCTAAACTCATTGATCAATGTTGGTTCTGTTTATACTAATATGAATATAATTGAGGAATAAGGCTGCGTTTCACTGAGGTTAAACTCATTGATCAATGATGGTTCTGTCTAAATTAAAATGAATATAATTGATGATTGAGGCTTGGTTTCACTGAGGTTCAGCTTTGTGATCAATGTTGGTTCTGTATATATTTATATGAATATAATTGATGAATGAGGCTGGGTTTCACTGAGGTTAAACTCATTGATCAATGTTGGTTCTGTTTATATTAATATGAATATAATTGATGAATGAGGCTGGGTTTCACTGAGGTTCAGCTTTTTGATCAATGTTGGTTCTGTATATATTTATATGAATATAATTAATGAATGAGGCCGTGTTTCAAAGAACTTAAACTCATTGATCAATGTTGGTTCTGTTTATAATTATATGAATATAATTGATGAATGAGGCTGGGTTTGACTGAGGTTAAACTCATTGATCAATGTTGGTTCTGTTTATATTAATATGAATATAATTGAGGAATGAGGCTGGGTTTCACTGAGGTTCAGCTTTGTGATCAATGTTGGTTCTGTTTATATTAATATGAATATAATTGATGAATGAGGCTGGGTTTCACTGAGGTTCAGCTTTTTGATCAATGTTGGTTCTGTATATATTTATATGAATATAATTAATGAATGAGGCCGTGTTTCAAAGAACTTAAACTCATTGATCAATGTTGGTTCTGTTTATAATAATATGAATATAATTGATGAATGAGGCTGGGTTTGACTGAGGTTAAACTCATTGATCAATGTTGGTTCTGTTTATATTAATATGAATATAATTGAGGAATGAGGCTGGGTTTCACTGAGGTTCAGCTTTGTGATCAATGTTGGTTCTGTTTATATTAATATGAATATAATTGATGAATGAGGCTGGGTTTCACTGAGGTTCAGCTTTGTGATCAATGTTGGTTCTGTTTATACTAATATGAATATAATTGAGGAACGAGGATGCGTTTCACTGAGGTTAAACTCATTGATCAATGTTGGTTCTGTTTATATTAATATGCATATAATTGATGAATGAGGCTGGGTTTCACTGAGGTTCAGCTTTGTGGTCAATGCTTGTTCTGTTTATATTAATATGTATATAATTGATGAATGAGGCTGGGTTTCACTGAGGTTCAGCTTTGCAATCAATGTTGGTTCTGTTTATAATAATATGAATATAATTTATGAATGAGGCTGGGTTTCACTGAGGTTAAACTCATTGATCAATGATGGTTCTGTCTATATTAAAATGAATATAATTGATGATTGAGGCTTGGTTTCACTGAGGTTCAGCTTTGTGATCAATGTTGGTTCTGTATATATTTATATGAATATAATTGATGAATGAGGCTGGGTTTCACTGAGGTTCAGCTTTGTGATCAATGTTGGTTCTGTTTATATTTATATGAATATAATTGATGAATGAGGCTGGGTTTCACTGAGGTTCAGCTTTGTGATCAATGTTGGTTCTGTTTATATTAATATGAATATAATTGAGGAATGAGGCTGGGTTTCACTGAGGCTAAACTCATTGATCAATGTTGGTTCTGTTTATACTAATATGAATATAATTGAGGAATAAGGCTGCGTTTCACTGAGGTTAAACTCATTGATCAATGATGGTTCTGTCTAAATTAAAATGAATATAATTGATGATTGAGGCTTGGTTTCACTGAGGTTCAGCTTTGTGATCAATGTTGGTTCTGTATATATTTATATGAATATAATTGATGAATGAGGCTGGGTTTCACTGAGGTTAAACTCATTGATCAATGTTGGTTCTGTTTATATTAATATGAATATAATTGATGAATGAGGCTGGGTTTCACTGAGGTTCAGCTTTTTGATCAATGTTGGTTCTGTATATATTTATATGAATATAATTAATGAATGAGGCCGTGTTTCAAAGAACTTAAACTCATTGATCAATGTTGGTTCTGTTTATAATTATATGAATATAATTGATGAATGAGGCTGGGTTTGACTGAGGTTAAACTCATTGATCAATGTTGGTTCTGTTTATATTAATATGAATATAATTGAGGAATGAGGCTGGGTTTCACTGAGGTTCAGCTTTGTGATCAATGTTGGTTCTGTTTATATTAATATGAATATAATTGATGAATGAGGCTGGGTTTCACTGAGGTTCAGCTTTTTGATCAATGTTGGTTCTGTATATATTTATATGAATATAATTAATGAATGAGGCCGTGTTTCAAAGAACTTAAACTCATTGATCAATGTTGGTTCTGTTTATAATAATATGAATATAATTGATGAATGAGGCTGGGTTTGACTGAGGTTAAACTCATTGATCAATGTTGGTTCTGTTTATATTAATATGAATATAATTGAGGAATGAGGCTGGGTTTCACTGAGGTTCAGCTTTGTGATCAATGTTGGTTCTGTTTATATTAATATGAATATAATTGATGAATGAGGCTGGGTTTCACTGAGGTTCAGCTTTGTGATCAATGTTGGTTCTGTTTATATTAATATGAATATAATTGAGGAATGAGGCTGGGTTTCACTGAGGCTAAACTCATTGATCAATGTTGGTTCTGTTTATACTAATATGAATATAATTGAGGAACGAGGATGCGTTTCACTGAGGTTAAACTCATTGATCAATGTTGGTTCTGTTTATATTAATATGCATATAATTGATGAATGAGGCTGGGTTTCACTGAGGTTCAGCTTTGTGGTCAATGCTTGTTCTGTTTATATTAATATGTATATAATTGATGAATGAGGCTGGGTTTCACTGAGGTTCAGCTTTGCAATCAATGTTGGTTCTGTTTATAATAATATGAATATAATTTATGAATGAGGCTGGGTTTCACTGAGGTTAAACTCATTGATCAATGATGGTTCTGTCTATATTAAAATGAATATAATTGATGATTGAGGCTTGGTTTCACTGAGGTTCAGCTTTGTGATCAATGTTGGTTCTGTATATATTTATATGAATATAATTGATGAATGAGGCTGGGTTTCACTGAGGTTCAGCTTTGTGATCAATGTTGGTTCTGTTTATATTTATATGAATATAATTGATGAATGAGGCTGGGTTTCACTGAGGTTCAGCTTTGTGATCAATGTTGGTTCTGTTTATATTAATATGAATATAATTGAGGAATGAGGCTGGGTTTCACTGAGGCTAAACTCATTGATCAATGTTGGTTCTGTTTATACTAATATGAATATAATTGAGGAATAAGGCTGCGTTTCACTGAGGTTAAACTCATTGATCAATGATGGTTCTGTCTAAATTAAAATGAATATAATTGATGATTGAGGCTTGGTTTCACTGAGGTTCAGCTTTGTGATCAATGTTGGTTCTGTATATATTTATATGAATATAATTGATGAATGAGGCTGGGTTTCACTGAGGTTAAACTCATTGATCAATGTTGGTTCTGTTTATATTAATATGAATATAATTGATGAATGAGGCTGGGTTTCACTGAGGTTCAGCTTTTTGATCAATGTTGGTTCTGTATATATTTATATGAATATAATTAATGAATGAGGCCGTGTTTCAAAGAACTTAAACTCATTGATCAATGTTGGTTCTGTTTATAATAATATGAATATAATTGATGAATGAGGCTGGGTTTGACTGAGGTTAAACTCATTGATCAATGTTGGTTCTGTTTATATTAATATGAATATAATTGAGGAATGAGGCTGGGTTTCACTGAGGTTCAGCTTTGTGATCAATGTTGGTTCTGTTTATAATAATATGAATATAATTGATGAATGAGGCTGGGTTTCACTGAGGTTCAGCTTTGTGATCAATGTTGGTTCTTTTTATATTAATATGAATATAATTGAGGAATGAGGCTGGGTTTCACTGAGGCTAAACTCATTGATCAATGTTGGTTCTGTTTATACTAATATGAATATAATTGAGGAACGAGGCTGCGTTTCACTGAGGTTAAACTCATTGATCAATGTTGGTTCTGTTTATATTAATATGAATATAATTGATGAATGAGGCTGGGTTTCACTGAGGATCAGCTTTGTGATCAATATTTGTTCTGTTTATATTAATATGAATATAATTGATGAATGAGGCTGGGTTTCACTGAGGTTCAGCTTTGTGGTCCATGTTTATTCTGTTTCTATTAATATGAATATAATTGATGAATGAGGCTGGGTTTCACTGAGATTCACCTTTGTGATCAATGTTGGTTCTGTTTATATTAATATGAATATAATTAATGAATGAGGCTGGGTTTCACTGAGGTTCAGCTTTGTGATCAATGTTTGTTCTGTTTATATTACTATGAATATAATTGAGGAATGAGGCTGCGTTTCACTGAGGTTAAACTCATTGATCAATGTTGGTTCTGTTTATATTAATATGAATATAACTGATGAATGAGGCTGGGTTTCACTGAGGTTCAGCTTTGTGATCAATGTTGGTTCTGTTTATATGAATATGAATATAATTGAGGAATGAGGCTGGGTTTCACTGAGGTTAAACTCATTGATCAATGTTGGTTCTGTTTATATTAATATGAATATAATTGATGAATGAGGCTGGGTTTCACTGAGGTTCAGCTTTGTGATCAATGTTTGTTCTGTTTATATTAATATGAATATAATTGATGAATGAGGCTGGGTTTCACTGAGGTTCAGCTTTGTGGTCAATGCTTGTTCTGTTTATATTAATATGTATATAATTGAGGAATGAGGCTGGGTTTCACTGAGGTTCAGCTTTGTGATCAATGTTGGTTCTGTTTATATTAATATGAATATAATTGATGAATGAGGCTGGGTTTCACTGAGGTTCAGCTTTGTGATCAATGTTGGTTCTGTTTTTATGAATATGAATATAATTGAGGAATGAGGCTGGGTTACACTGAGGCTAAACTCATTGATCAATGTTGGTTCTGTTTATACTAATATGAATATAATTGAGGAACGAGGATGCGTTTCACTGAGGTTAAACTCATTGATCAATGTTTGATCTGTTTATATTAATATGAATATAATTGATGAATGAGGCTGGGTTTCACTGAGGTTCAGCTTTGTGGTCAATGTTGGTTCTGTTTATATTAATATGAATATAATTGAGGAATAAGGCTGCGTTTCACTGAGGTTAAACTCATTGATCAATGATGGTTCTGTCTATATTAAAATTAATATAATTGATGATTGAGGCTTGGTTTCACTGAGGTTCAGCTTTGTGATCAATGTTGGTTCTGTATATATTTATATGAATATAATTGATGAATGAGGCTGGGTTTCACTGAGGTTAAACTCATTGATCAATGTTGGTTCTGTTTATATTAATATGAATATAATTGATGAATGAGGCTGGGTTTCACTGAGGTTCAGCTTTTTGATCAATGTTGGTTCTGTATATATTTATATGAATATAATTAATGAATGAGGCCGTGTTTCAAAGAACTTAAACTCATTGATCAATGTTGGTTCTGTTTATAATAATATGAATATAATTGATGAATGAGGCTGGGTTTCACTGAGGTTAAACTCATTGATCAATGTTGGTTCTGTTTATATTAATATGAATATAATTGATGAATGAGGCTGGGTTTCACTGAGGTTCAGCTTTGTGATCAATGTTGGTTCTGTTTATATTAATATGAATATAATTGAGGAATGAGGCTGGGTTTCACTGAGGCTAAACTCATTGATCAATGTTGGTTCTGTTTATACTAATATGAATATAATTGAGGAACGAGGCTGCGTTTCACTGAGGTTAAACTCATTGATCAATGTTGGTTCTGTTTATATTAATATGAATATAATTGATGAATGAGGCTGGGTTTCACTGAGGATCAGCTTTGTGATCAATATTTGTTCTGTTTATATTAATATGAATATAATTGATGAATGAGGCTGGGTTTCACTGAGGTTCAGCTTTGTGGTCCATGTTTGTTCTGTTTCTATTAATATGAATATAATTGATGAATGAGGCTGGGTTTCACTGAGATTCACCTTTGTGATCAATGTTGGTTCTGTTTATATTAATATGAATATAATTAATGAATGAGGCTGGGTTTCACTGAGGTTCAGCTTTGTGATCAATGTTTGTTCTGTTTATATTACTATGAATATAATTGAGGAATGAGGCTGCGTTTCACTGAGGTTAAACTCATTGATCAATGTTGGTTCTGTTTATATTAATATGAATATAACTGATGAATGAGGCTGGGTTTCACTGAGGTTCAGCTTTGTGATCAATGTTGGTTCTGTTTATATGAATATGAATATAATTGAGGAATGAGGCTGGGTTTCACTGAGGTTAAACTCATTGATCAATGTTGGTTCTGTTTATATTAATATGAATATAATTGATGAATGAGGCTGGGTTTCACTGAGGTTCAGCTTTGTGATCAATGTTTGTTCTGTTTATATTAATATGAATATAATTGATGAATGAGGCTGGGTTTCACTGAGGTTCAGCTTTGTGGTCAATGCTTGTTCTGTTTATATTAATATGTATATAATTGAGGAATGAGGCTGGGTTTCACTGAGGTTCAGCTTTGTGATCAATGTTGGTTCTGTTTATATTAATATGAATATAATTGAGGAATGAGGCTGGGTTACACTGAGGCTAAACTCATTGATCAATGTTGGTTCTGTTTATACTAATATGAATATAATTGAGGAACGAGGATGCGTTTCACTGAGGTTAAACTCATTGATCAATGTTTGTTCTGTTTATATTAATATGAATATAATTGATGAATGAGGCTGGGTTTCACTGAGGTTCAGCTTTGTGGTCAATGTTGGTTCTGTTTATATTAATATGAATATAATTGAGGAATAAGGCTGCGTTTCACTGAGGTTAAACTCATTGATCAATGATGGTTCTGTCTATATTAAAATTAATATAATTGATGATTGAGGCTTGGTTTCACTGAGGTTCAGCTTTGTGATCAATGTTGGTTCTGTATATATTTATATGAATATAATTGATGAATGAGGCTGGGTTTCACTGAGGTTAAACTCATTGATCAATGTTGGTTCTGTTTATATTAATATGAATATAATTGATGAATGAGGCTGGGTTTCACTGAGGTTCAGCTTTTTGATCAATGTTGGTTCTGTATATATTTATATGAATATAATTAATGAATGAGGCCGTGTTTCAAAGAACTTAAACTCATTGATCAATGTTGGTTCTGTTTATAATAATATGAATATAATTGATGAATGAGGCTGGGTTTCACTGAGGTTAAACTCATTGATCAATGTTGGTTCTGTTTATATTAATATGAATATAATTGATGAATGAGGCTGGGTTTCACTGAGGTTCAGCTTTGTGATCAATGTTGGTTCTGTTTATATTAATATGAATATAATTGATGAATGAGGCTGGGTTTCACTGAGGTTCAGCTTTGTGATCAATGTTGGTTCTTTTTATATTAATATGAATATAATTGAGGAATGAGGCTGGGTTTCACTGAGGCTAAACTCATTGATCAATGTTGGTTCTGTTTATACTAATATGAATATAATTGAGGAACGAGGCTGCGTTTCACTGAGGTTAAACTCATTGATCAATGTTGGTTCTGTTTATATTAATATGAATATAATTGATGAATGAGGCTGGGTTTCACTGAGGATCAGCTTTGTGATCAATGTTGGTTCTGTTTATATTAATATGAATATAATTGATGAATGAGGCTGGGTTTCACTGAGGTTCAGCTTTGTGGTCCATGTTTGTTCTGTTTCTATTAATATGAATATAATTGATGAATGAGGCTGGGTTTCACTGAGATTCACCTTTGTGATCAATGTTGGTTCTGTTTATATTAATATGAATATAATTAATGAATGAGGCTGGGTTTCACTGAGGTTCAGCTTTGTGATCAATGTTTGTTCTGTTTATATTACTATGAATATAATTGAGGAATGAGGCTGCGTTTCACTGAGGTTAAACTCATTGATCAATGTTGGTTCTGTTTATATTAATATGAATATAACTGATGAATGAGGCTGGGTTTCACTGAGGTTCAGCTTTGTGATCAATGTTGGTTCTGTTTATATGAATATGAATATAATTGAGGAATGAGGCTGGGTTTCACTGAGGTTCAGCTTTGTGATCAATGTTTGTTCTGTTTATATTAATATGAATATAATTGATGAATGAGGCTGGGTTTCACTGAGGTTCAGCTTTGTGGTCAATGCTTGTTCTGTTTATATTAATATGTATATAATTGAGGAATGAGGCTGGGTTTCACTGAGGTTCAGCTTTGTGATCAATGTTGGTTCTGTTTATATTAATATGAATATAATTGATGAATAAGGCTGGGTTTCACTGAGGTTCAGCTTTGTGATCAATGTTGGTTCTGTTTTTATTAATATGAATATAATTGAGGAATGAGGCTGGGTTACACTGAGGCTAAACTCATTGATCAATGTTGGTTCTGTTTATACTAATATGAATATAATTGAGGAACGAGGATGCGTTTCACTGAGGTTAAACTCATTGATCAATGTTTGTTCTGTTTATATTAATATGAATATAATTGATGAATGAGGCTGGGTTTCACTGAGGTTCAGCTTTGTGGTCAATGTTGGTTCTGTTTATATTAATATGAATATAATTGAGGAATAAGGCTGCGTTTCACTGAGGTTAAACTCATTGATCAATGATGGTTCTGTCTATATTAAAATTAATATAATTGATGATTGAGGCTTGGTTTCACTGAGGTTCAGCTTTGTGATCAATGTTGGTTCTGTATATATTTATATGAATATAATTGATGAATGAGGCTGGGTTTCACTGAGGTTAAACTCATTGATCAATGTTGGTTCTGTTTATATTAATATGAATATAATTGATGAATGAGGCTGGGTTTCACTGAGGTTCAGCTTTTTGATCAATGTTGGTTCTGTATATATTTATATGAATATAATTAATGAATGAGGCCGTGTTTCAAAGAACTTAAACTCATTGATCAATGTTGGTTCTGTTTATAATAATATGAATATAATTGATGAATGAGGCTGGGTTTCACTGAGGTTAAACTCATTGATCAATGTTGGTTCTATTTATATTAATATGAATATAATTGATGAATGAGGCTGGGTTTCACTGAGGTTCAGCTTTGTGATCAATGTTGGTTCTTTTTATATTAATATGAATATAATTGAGGAATGAGGCTGGGTTTCACTGAGGCTAAACTCATTGATCAATGTTGGTTCTGTTTATACTAATATGAATATAATTGAGGAACGAGGCTGCGTTTCACTGAGGTTAAACTCATTGATCAATGTTGGTTCTGTTTATATTAATATGAATATAATTGATGAATGAGGCTGGGTTTCACTGAGGTTCAGCTTTGTGATCAATATTTGTTCTGTTTATATTAATATGAATATAATTGATGAATGAGGCTGGGTTTCACTGAGGTTCAGCTTTGTGGTCCATGTTTGTTCTGTTTCTATTAATATGAATATAATTGATGAATCAGGCTGGGTTTCACTGAGATTCACCTTTGTGATCAATGTTGGTTCTGTTTATATTAATATGAATATAATTGATGAATGAGGCTGGGTTTCACTGAGATTCAGCTTTGTGATCAATGTTGGTTCTGTTTATATGAATATGAATATAATTGAGGAATGAGGCTGGGTTTCACTGAGGTTAAACTCATTGATCAATGTTGGTTCTGTTTATATTAATATGAATATAATTGATGAATGAGGCTGGGTTTCACTGAGGTTCAGCTTTGTGATCAATGTTGGTTCTGTTTATATTAATATGAATATAATTGATGAATGAGGCTGGGTTTCACTGAGGTTCAGCTTTGTGATCAATGTTTGTTCTGTTTATATTAATATGAATATAATTGATGAATGAGGCTGGGTTTCACTGAGGTTCAGCTTTGTGATCAATGTTGGTTCTGTTTATATTAATATGAATATAATTGATGAATGAGGCTGGGTTTCACTGAGGTTCAGCTTTGTGATCAATGTTGGTTCTGTTTATATTAATATGAATATAATTGAGGAATGAGGCTGGGTTTCACTGAGGCTAAACTCATTGATCAATGTTGGTTCTGTTTATACTAATATGAATATAATTGAGGAACGAGGCTGCGTTTCACTGAGGTTAAACTCATTGATCAATGTTGGTTCTGTTTATATTAATATGAATATAATTGATGAATGAGGCTGGGTTTCACTGAGGTTCAGCTTTGTGATCAATGTTTGTTCTGTTTATATTAATATGAATATAATTGATGAATGAGGCTGGGTTTCACTGAGGTTCAGCTTTGTGGTCCATGTTTGTTCTGTTTCTATTAATATGAATATAATTGATGAATGAGGCTGGGTTTCACTGAGATTCACCTTTGTGATCAATGTTGGTTCTGTTTATATTAATATGAATATAATTGATGAACGAGGCTGGGTTTCACTGAGATTCACCTTTGTGATCAATGTTGGTTCTGTTTATATGAATATGAATATAATTGAGGAATGAGGCTGGGTTTCACTGAGGTTAAACTCATTGATCAATGTTGGTTCTGTTTATATTAATATGAATATAATTGATGAATGAGGCTGGGTTTCACTGAGGTTCAGCTTTGTGATCAATGTTGGTTCTGTTTATATTAATATGAATATAATTGATGAATGAGGCTGGGTTTCACTGAGGTTCAGCTTTGTGATCAATGTTTGTTCTGTTTATATTAATATGAATATAATTGATGAATGAGGCTGGGTTTCACTGAGGTTCAGCTTTGTGGTCAATGTTGGTTCTGTTTATATTAATATGAATATAATTGAGGAATAAGGCTGCGTTTCACTGAGGTTAAACTCATTGATCAATGTTTGTTCTGTTTATATTAATATGAATATAATTGATGAATGAGGCTGGGTTTCACTGAGGTTCAGCTTTGTGGTCAATGTTGGTTCTGTTTATATTAATATGAATATAATTGAGGAATAAGGCTGCGTTTCACTGAGGTTAAACTCATTGATCAATGTTGGTTCTGTTTATATTAATATGAATAAAAGTGATGAATGAGGCTGGATTTCACTGAGATTCAGCTTTGTGGTCAATTTTGGTTCTTTTTATATTAATATGAATATAATTGATGAATGAGGCTGGGTTTCACTGAGGTTAAACTCATTGATCAATATTGGTTCTGTTTATATTAATATGAATATAATTGATGAATGAGGCTGGGTTTCACTGAGGTTCAGCTTTGTGATCAATATTTGTTCTGTTTATATTAATATGAATATAATTGATGAATGAGGCTGGGTTTCACTGAGGTTCAGCTTTGTGGTCCATGTTTGTTCTGTTTCTATTAATATGAATATAATTGATGAATGAGGCTGTGTTTCACTGAGATTCAGCTTTGTGATCAATGTTGGTTCTGTTTATATGAATATGAATATAATTGAGGAATGAGGCTGGGTTTCACTGAGATTCAGCTTTGTGATCAATGTTGGTTCTGTTTATATGAATATGAATATAATTGAGGAATGAGGCTGGGTTTCACTGAGGTTCAGCTTTGTGATCAATGTTGGTTCTGTTTATATTAATATGAATATAATTGATGAATGAGGCTGGGTTTCACTGAGGTTCAGCTTTGTGATCAATGTTGGTTCTGTTTATATTAATATGAATATAATTGATGAATGAGGCTGGGTTTCACTGAGGTTCAGCTTTGTGGTCCATGTTTGTTCTGTTTCTATTAATATGAATATAATTGATGAATGAGGCTGGGTTTCACTGAGATTCACCTTTGTGATCAATGTTGGTTCTGTTTATATTAATATGAATATAATTGATGAATGAGGCTGTGTTTCACTGAGATTCAGCTTTGTGATCAATGTTGGTTCTGTTTATATGAATATGAATATAATTGAGGAATGGGGCTGGGTTTCACTGAGGTTAAACTCATTGATCAATGTTGGTTCTGTTTATATTAATATGAATATAATTGAGGAATGAGGCTGGGTTTCACTGAGGTTCAGCTTTGTGATCAATGTTGGTTCTGTTTATATTAATATGAATATAATTGATGAATGAGGCTGTGTTTCACTGAGATTCAGCTTTGTGATCAATGTTGGGTCTGTTTATATGAATATGAATATAATTGAGGAATGAGGCTGGGTTTCACTGAGATTCAGCTTTGTGATCAATGTTGGTTCTGTTTATATGAATATGAATATAATTGAGGAATGAGGCTGGGTTTCACTGAGGTTCAGCTTTGTGATCAATGTTGGTTCTGTTTATATTAATATGAATATAATTGATGAATGAGGCTGGGTTTCACTGAGGTTCAGCTTTGTGATCAATGTTGGTTCTGTTTATATTAATATGAATATAATTGATGAATGAGGCTGGGTTTCACTGAGGTTCAGCTTTGTGGTCCATGTTTGTTCTGTTTCTATTAATATGAATATAATTGATGAATGAGGCTGGGTTTCACTGAGATTCACCTTTGTGATCAATGTTGGTTCTGTTTATATTAATATGAATATAATTGATGAATGAGGCTGGGTTTCACTGAGGTTCAGCTTTGTGATCAATGTTTGTTCTGTTTATATTAATATGAATATAATTGATGAATGAGGCTGGGTTTCACTGAGGTTCAGCTTTGTGATCAATGTTGGTTCTGTTTATATTAATATGAATATAATTGATGAATGAGGCTGGGTTTCACTGAGGTTCAGCTTTGTGATCAATGTTTGTTCTGTTTATATTAATATGAATATAATTGATGAATGAGGCTGGGTTTCACTGAGGCTAAACTCATTGATCAATGTTGGTTCTGTTTATACTAATATGAATATAATTGAGGAACGAGGCTGCGTTTCACTGAGGTTAAACTCATTGATCAATGTTGGTTCTGTTTATATTAATATGAATATAATTGATGAATGAGGCTGTGTTTCACTGAGATTCAGCTTTGTGATCAATGTTGGTTCTGTTTATATGAATATGAATATAATTGAGGAATGAGGCTGGGTTTCACTGAGGTTCAGCTTTGTGATCAATATTTGTTCTGTTTATATTAATATGAATATAATTGATGAATGAGGCTGGGTTTTACTGAGGTTCAGTTTTGTGGTCAATGTTGGTTCTGTATATATTTATATGAATATAATTGATGAATGACGCTGGGTTTCACTGAGGTTAAACTCATTGATCAATGTTGGTTCTGTTTATATTAATATGAATATAATTGATGAATGAGGCTGGGTTTCACTGAGGTTCAGCTTTTTGATCAATGTTGGTTCTGTATATATTTATATGAATATAATTAATGAATGAGGCCGTGTTTCAAAGAACTTAAACTCATTGATCAATGTTGGTTCTGTTTATAATAATATGAATATAATTGATGAATGAGGCTGGGTTTCACTGAGGTTAAACTCATTGATCAATGTTGGTTCTGTTTATATTAATATGAATATAATTGATGAATGAGGCTGGGTTTCACTGAGGTTCAGCTTTGTGATCAATGTTGGTTCTGTTTATATTAATATGAATATAATTGATGAATGAGGCTGGGTTTCACTGAGGTTCAGCTTTGTGATCAATGTTGGTTCTTTTTATATTAATATGAATATAATTGAGGAATGAGGCTGGGTTTCACTGAGGCTAAACTCATTGATCAATGTTGGTTCTGTTTATACTAATATGAATATAATTGAGGAACGAGGCTGCGTTTCACTGAGGTTAAACTCATTGATCAATGTTGGTTCTGTTTATATTAATATGAATATAATTGATGAATGAGGCTGGGTTTCACTGAGGTTCAGCTTTGTGATCAATATTTGTTCTGTTTATATTAATATGAATATAATTGATGAATGAGGCTGGGTTTCACTGAGGTTCAGCTTTGTGGTCCATGTTTGTTCTGTTTCTATTAATATGAATATAATTGATGAATGAGGCTGGGTTTCACTGAGATTCACCTTTGTGATCAATGTTGGTTCTGTTTATATGAATATGAATATAATTGAGGAATGAGGCTGGGTTTCACTGAGGTTAAACTCATTGATCAATGTTGGTTCTGTTTATATTAATATGAATATAATTGATGAATGAGGCTGGGTTTCACTGAGGTTCAGCTTTGTGATCAATGTTGGTTCTGTTTATATTAATATGAATATAATTGATGAATGAGGCTGGGTTTCACTGAGGTTCAGCTTTGTGATCAATGTTTGTTCTGTTTATATTAATATGAATATAATTGATGAATGAGGCTGGGTTTCACTGAGGTTCAGCTTTGTGATCAATGTTGGTTCTGTTTATATTAATATGAATATAATTGATGAATGAGGCTGGGTTTCACTGAGGTTCAGCTTTGTGATCAATGTTGGTTCTGTTTATATTAATATGAATATAATTGAGGAATGAGGCTGGGTTTCACTGAGGCTAAACTCATTGATCAATGTTGGTTCTGTTTATACTAAAATGAATATAATTGAGGAACGAGGCTGCGTTTCACTGAGGTTAAACTCATTGATCAATGTTGGTTCTGTTTATATTAATATGAATATAATTCATGAATGAGGCTGGGTTTCACTGAGGTTCAGCTTTGTGATCAATATTTGTTCTGTTTATATTAATATGAATATAATTGATGAATGAGGCTGGGTTTCACTGAGGTTCAGCTTTGTGGTCCATGTTTGTTCTGTTTCTATTAATATGAATATAATTGATGAATGAGGCTGGGTTTCACTGAGATTCACCTTTGTGATCAATGTTGGTTCTGTTTATATTAATATGAATATAATTGATGAATGAGGCTGGATTTCACTGAGGTTCAGCTTTGTGGTCCATGTTTGTTCTGTTTCTATTAATATGAATATAATTGATGAATGAGGCTGGGTTTCACTGAGATTCACCTTTGTGATCAATGTTGGTTCTGTTTATATGAATATGAATATAATTGAGGAATGAGGCTGGGTTTCACTGAGGTTAAACTCATTGATCAATGTTGGTTCTGTTTATATTAATATGAATATAATTGATGAATGAGGCTGGGTTTCACTGAGGTTCAGCTTTGTGATCAATGTTGGTTCTGTTTATATTAATATGAATATAATTGATGAATGAGGCTGGGTTTCACTGAGGTTCAGCTTTGTGATCAATGTTTGTTCTGTTTATATTAATATGAATATAATTGATGAATGAGGCTGGGTTTCACTGAGGTTCAGCTTTGTGATCAATGTTGGTTCTGTTTATATTAATATGAATATAATTGATGAATGAGGCTGGGTTTCACTGAGGTTCAGCTTTGTGATCAATGTTGGTTCTGTATATATTTATATGAATATAATTAATGAATGAGGCTGTGTTTCAAAGAACTTAAACTCATTGATCAATGTTGATTCTGTTTATATTAATATGAATATAATTGAGGAATGAGGCTGCGTTTCACTGAGGTTAAACTCATTGATCAATGTTGGTTCTGTTTATATTAATATGAATAAAAGTGATGAATGAGGCTGGATTTCACTGAGATTCAGCTTTGTGGTCAATTTTGGTTCTTTTTATATTAATATGAATATAATTGATGAATGAGGCTGGGTTTCACTGAGGTTAAACTCATTGATCAATATTGGTTCTGTTTATATTAATATGAATATAATTGATGAATGAGGCTGGGTTTCACTGAGGTTCAGCTTTGTGATCAATATTTGTTCTGTTTATATTAATATGAATATAATTGATGAATGAGGCTGGGTTTCACTGAGGTTCAGCTTTGTGGTCCAAGTTTGTTCTGTTTCTATTAATATGAATATAATTGATGAATGAGGCTGGGTTTCACTGAGATTCACCTTTGTGATCAATGTTGGTTCTGTTTATATTAATATGAATATAATTGATGAATGAGGCTGGGTTTCACTGAGATTCAGCTTTGTGATCAATGTTGGTTCTGTTTATATGAATATGAATATAATTGAGGAATGAGGCTGGGTTTCACTGAGGTTAAACTCATTGATCAATGTTGGTTCTGTTTATATTAATATGAATATAATTGATGAATGAGGCTGGGTTTCACTGAGGTTCAGCTTTGTGATCAATGTTGGTTCTGTTTATATTAATATGAATATAATTGATGAATGAGGCTGGGTTTCACTGAGGTTCAGCTTTGTGATCAATGTTTGTTCTGTTTATATTAATATGAATATAATTGATGAATGAGGCTGGGTTTCACTGAGGTTCAGCTTTGTGATCAATGTTGGTTCTGTTTATATTAATATGAATATAATTGATGAATGTGGCTGGGTTTCACTGAGGTTCAGCTTTGTGATCAATGTTGGTTCTGTTTATACTAATATGAAAATAATTGAGGAATGAGGCTGGGTTTCACTGAGGCTAAACTCATTGATCAATGTTGGTTCTGTTTATACTAATATGAATATAATTGAGGAACGAGGCTGCGTTTCACTGAGGTTAAACTCATTGATCAATGTTGGTTCTGTTTATATTAATATGAATATAATTGATGAATGAGGCTGGGTTTCACTGAGGTTCAGCTTTGTGGTCCATGTTTGTTCTGTTTCTATTAATATGAATATAATTGATGAATGAGGCTGGGTTTCACTGAGATTCACCTTTGTGATCAATGTTGGTTCTGTTTATATTAATATGAATATAATTGATGAATGAGGCTGGGTTTCACTGAGGTTCAGCTTTGTGGTCCATGTTTGTTCTGTTTCTATTAATATGAATATAATTGATGAATGAGGCTGGGTTTCACTGAGATTCACCTTTGTGATCAATGTTGGTTCTGTTTATATGAATATGAATATAATTGAGGAATGAGGCTGGGTTTCACTGAGGTTAAACTCATTGATCAATGTTGGTTCTGTTTATATTAATATGAATATAATTGATGAATGAGGCTGCTTTTCACTGAGGTTCAGCTTTGTGATCAATGTTGGTTCTGTTTATATTAATATGAATATAATTGATGAATGAGGCTGGGTTTCACTGAGGTTCAGCTTTGTGATCAATGTTTGTTCTGTTTATATTAATATGAATATAATTGATGAATGAGGCTGGGTTTCACTGAGGTTCAGCTTTGTGATCAATGTTGGTTCTGTATATATTTATATGAATATAATTAATGAATGAGGCTGTGTTTCAAAGAACTTAAACTCATTGATCAATGTTGATTCTGTTTATATTAATATGAATATAATTGAGGAATGAGGCTGCGTTTCACTGAGGTTAAACTCATTGATCAATGTTGGTTCTGTTTATATTAATATGAATAAAAGTGATGAATGAGGCTGGGTTTCACTGAGATTCAGCTTTGTGGTCAATGTTGGTTCTGTTTATATTAATATGAATATAATTGATGAATGAGGCTGGGTTTCACTGAGGTTCAGCTTTGTGATCAATGTTGGTTCTGTTTATATTAATATGAATATAATTGATGAATGAGGCTGGGTTTCACTGAGATTCAGCTTTGTGATCAATGTTGGTTCTGTTTATATTAATATGAATATAATTGATGAATGAGGCTGGGTTTCACTGAGATTCAGCTTTGTGGTCAATGTTGGTTCTGTTTATATTAATATGAATATAATTGATGAATGAGGCTGGGTTTCACTGAGGTTAAGCTTTGTGTTAAATGTTGGTTCTGTTTATATTAATATGAATATAATTGAGGAATGTGGCTGGGTTTCACTGATGTTCAGCTTTGTGATCAATGTTGGTTCTCTTTATATTAATATGAACATAATTGAGGAATGAGGCTGCGTTTCACTGAGGTTAAACTCATTGAATAATGTTGGTTCTGTTTATATTAATATGAATATAATTGATGAATGAGGCTGGGTTTCACTGAGGTTCAGCTTTGTGATCAATGTTTGTTCTGTTTATATTAATATGAATATAATTGATGAATGAGGCTGGGTTTCACTGAGGTTCAGCTTTGTGGTCCATGTTTGTTCTGTTTCTATTAATATGAATATAATTGATGAATGAGGCTGGGTTTCACTGAGATTCACCTTTGTGATCAATGTTGGTTCTGTTTATATGAATATGAATATAATTGAGGAATGAGGCTGGGTTTCACTGAGGTTAAACTCATTGATCAATGTTGGTTCTGTTTATATTAATATGAATATAATTGATGAATGAGGCTGCTTTTCACTGAGGTTCAGCTTTGTGATCAATGTTGGTTCTGTTTATATTAATATGAATATAATTGATGAATGAGGCTGGGTTTCACTGAGGTTCAGCTTTGTGATCAATGTTTGTTCTGTTTATATTAATATGAATATAATTGATGAATGAGGCTGGGTTTCACTGAGGTTCAGCTTTGTGATCAATGTTGGTTCTGTATATATTTATATGAATATAATTAATGAATGAGGCTGTGTTTCAAAGAACTTAAACTCATTGATCAATGTTGATTCTGTTTATATTAATATGAATATAATTGAGGAATGAGGCTGCGTTTCACTGAGGTTAAACTCATTGATCAATGTTGGTTCTGTTTATATTAATATGAATAAAAGTGATGAATGAGGCTGGATTTCACTGAGATTCAGCTTTGTGGTCAATTTTGGTTCTGTTTATATTAATATGAATATAATTGATGAATGAGGCTGGGTTTCACTGAGGTTAAACTCATTGATCAATATTGGTTCTGTTTATATTAATATGAACATAATTGATGAATTAGGCTGGGTTTCACTGAGGTTCAGCTTTGTGATCAATGTTGGTTCTGTGTATATTAATATGAATATAATTGATGAATGAGGCTGGGTTTCACTGAGGTTCAGCTTTGTGATCAATGTTGGTTCTGTTTATATTAATATGAATATAATTGATGAATGAGGCTGGGTTTCACTGAGATTCAGCTTTGTGATCAATGTTGGTTCTGTTTATATTAATATGAATATAATTGATGAATGAGGCTGGGTTTCACTGAGATTCAGCTTTGTGGTCAATGTTGGTTCTGTTTATATTAATATGAATATAATTGATGAATGAGGCTGGGTTTCACTGAGGTTAAGCTTTGTGTTAAATGTTGGTTCTGTTTATATTAATATGAATATAATTGAGGAATGTGGCTGGGTTTCACTGATGTTCAGCTTTGTGATCAATGTTGGTTCTCTTTATATTAATATGAACATAATTGAGGAATGAGGCTGCGTTTCACTGAGGTTAAACTCATTGAATAATGTTGGTTCTGTTTATATTAATATGAATATAATTGATGAATGAGGCTGGGTTTCACTGAGGTTCAGCTTTGTGATCAATGTTTGTTCTGTTTATATTAATATGAATATAATTGATGAATGAGGCTGGGTTTCACTGAGGTTCAGCTTTTTGGTCAATGCTTGTTCTGTTTATATTAATATGTATATAATTGATGAATGAGGCTGGGTTTCACTGAGGTTCAGCTTTGTAATCAATGTTGGTTCTGTTTATATTAATATGAATATAATTGAGGAATAAGGCTGCGTTTCACTGAGGTTAAACTCATTGATCAATGATGGTTCTGTCTATATTAAAATGAATATAATTGATGAATGAGGCTGGGTTTCACTGAGGTTCAGCTTTGTGATCAATGTTTGTTCTGTTTATATTAATATGAATATAATTGATGAATGAGGCTGGGTTTCACTGAGGTTCAGCTTTGTGGTCAATGCTTGTTCTGTTTATATTAATATGTATATAATTGTTGAATGAGGCTGGGTTTCACTGAGGTTCAGCTTTGTGATCAATGTTGGTTCTGTTTATATTAATATGAATATAATTGAGGAATAAGGCTGCGTTTCACTGAGGTTAAACTCATTGATAAATGATGGTTCTGTCTATATTAAAATGAATATAATTGATGATTGAGGCTTGGTTTCACTGAGGTTCAGCTTTGTGATCAATGTTGGTTCTGTATATATTTATATGAATATAATTGATGAATGAGGCTGGGTTTCACTGAGGTTAAACTCATTGATCAATGTTGGTTCTGTTTATATTAATATGAATATAATTGATGAATGAGGCTGGGTTTCACTGAGGTTCAGCTTTTTGATCAATGTTGGTTCTGTATATATTTATATGAATATAATTAATGAATGAGGCCGTGTTTCAAAGAACTTAAACTCATTGATCAATGTTGGTTCTGTTTATAATAATATGAATATAATTGATGAATGAGGCTGGGTTTCACTGAGGTTAAACTCATTGATCAATGTTGGTTCTGTTTATATTAATATGAATATAATTGATGAATGAGGCTGGGTTTCACTGAGGTTCAGCTTTGTGATCAATGTTGGTTCTGTTTATATTAATATGAATATAATTGATGAATGAGGCTGGGTTTCACTGAGGTTCAGCTTTGTGATCAATGTTGGTTCTGTTTATATTAATATGAATATAATTGAGGAATGAGGCTGGGTTTCACTGAGGCTAAACTCATTGATCAATGTTGGTTCTGTTTATACTAATATGAATATAATTGATGAATGAGGCTGGGTTTCACTGAGATTCAGCTTTGTGGTCAATGTTGGTTCTGTGTATATTAATATGAATATAATTGAGGAATGAGGCTGGGTTTCACTGAGGTTAAACTCATTGATCAATGTTGGTTCTGTTTATATTAATATGAATATAATTGATGAATGAGGCTGGGTTTCACTGAGGTTCAGCTTTGTGATCAATGTTGGTTCTGTTTATATTAATATGAATATAATTGAGGAATGAGGCTGGGTTTCACTGAGGCTAAACTCATTGATCAATGTTGGATCTGTTTATACTAATATGAATATAATTGAGGAACGAGGCTGCGTTTCACTGAGGTTAAACTCATTGATCAATGTTGGTTCTGTTTATATTAATATGAATATAATTGATGAATGAGGCTGGGTTTCACTGAGGTTCAGCTTTGTGATCAATGTTGGTTCTGTTTATATTAATATGAATATAATTGATGAATGAGGCTGGGTTTCACTGAGGTTCAGCTTTGTGATCAATGTTGGTTCTGTTTATATTAATATGAATATAATTGAGGAATGAGGCTGGGTTTCACTGAGGCTAAACTCATTGATCAATGTTGGTTCTGTTTATACTAATATGAATATAATTGAGGAACGAGGCTGCGTTTCACTGAGGTTAAACTCATTGATCAATGTTGGTTCTGTTTATATTAATATGAATATAATTGATGAATGAGGCTGGGTTTCACTGAGGTTCAGCTTTGTGATCAATATTTGTTCTGTTTATATTAATATGAATATAATTGATGAATGAGGCTGGGTTTTACTGAGGTTCAGTTTTGTGGTCCATTTTTGTTCTGTTTCTATTAATATGAATATAATTGATGAATGAGGCTGGGTTTCACTGAGATTCACCTTTGTGATCAATGTTGGTTCTGTTTATATTAATATGAATATAATTGATGAATGAGGCTGGGTTTCACTGAGGTTCAGCTTTGTGATCAATGTTTGTTCTGTTTATATTAATATGAATATAATTGATGAATGAGGCTGGGTTTCACTGAGGTTCAGCTTTGTGGTCAATGTTGGTTCTGTTTATATTAATATGAATATAATTGAGGAAAAAGGCTGCGTTTCACTGAGGTTAAACTCATTGATCAATGTTGGTTCTGTTTATAATAATATGAATATAATTGATGAATGAGGCTGGGTTTCACTGAGGTTAAACTCATTGATCAATGTTGGTTCTGTTTATATTAATATGAATATAATTGATGAATGAGGCTGGGTTTCACTGAGGTTCAGCTTTGTGATCAATGTTGGTTCTGTTTATATTAATATGAATATAATTGATGAATGAGGCTGGGTTTCACTGAGGTTCAGCTTTGTGATCAATGTTGGTTCTGTTTATATTAATATGAATATAATTGAGGAATGAGGCTGGGTTTCACTGAGGCTAAACTCATTGATCAATGTTGGTTCTGTTTATACTAATATGAATATAATTGATGAATGAGGCTGGGTTTCACTGAGATTCAGCTTTGTGGTCAATGTTGGTTCTGTTTATATTAATATGAATATAATTGAGGAATGAGGCTGGGTTTCACTGAGGTTAAACTCATTGATCAATGTTGGTTCTGTTTATATTAATATGAATATAATTGATGAATGAGGCTGGGTTTCACTGAGGTTCAGCTTTGTGATCAATGTTGGTTCTGTTTATATTAATATGAATATAATTGAGGAATGAGGCTGGGTTTCACTGAGGCTAAACTCATTGATCAATGTTGGATCTGTTTATACTAATATGAATATAATTGAGGAACGAGGCTGCGTTTCACTGAGGTTAAACTCATTGATCAATGTTGGTTCTGTTTATATTAATATGAATATAATTGATGAATGAGGCTGGGTTTCACTGAGGTTCAGCTTTGTGATCAATGTTGGTTCTGTTTATATTAATATGAATATAATTGATGAATGAGGCTGGGTTTCACTGAGGTTCAGCTTTGTGATCAATGTTGGTTCTGTTTATATTAATATGAATATGATTGAGGAATGAGGCTGGGTTTCACTGAGGCTAAACTCATTGATCAATGTTGGTTCTGTTTATACTAATATGAATATAATTGAGGAACGAGGCTGCGTTTCACTGAGGTTAAACTCATTGATCAATGTTGGTTCTGTTTATATTAATATGAATATAATTGATGAATGAGGCTGGGTTTCACTGAGGTTCAGCTTTGTGATCAATATTTGTTCTGTTTATATTAATATGAATATAATTGATGAATGAGGCTGGGTTTTACTGAGGTTCAGTTTTGTGGTCCATTTTTGTTCTGTTTCTATTAATATGAATATAATTGATGAATGAGGCTGGGTTTCACTGAGATTCACCTTTGTGATCAATGTTGGTTCTGTTTATATTAATATGAATATAATTGATGAATGAGGCTGGGTTTCACTGAGGTTCAGCTTTGTGATCAATGTTTGTTCTGTTTATATTAATATGAATATAATTGATGAATGAGGCTGGGTTTCACTGAGGTTCAGCTTTGTGGTCAATGTTGGTTCTGTTTATATTAATATGAATATAATTGAGGAAAAAGGCTGCGTTTCACTGAGGTTAAACTCATTGATCAATGATGGTTCTGTCTATATTAAAATGAATATAATTGATGAACGAGGCTTGGTTTCACTGAGGTTCAGCTTTGTGATCAATGTTGGTTCTGTATATATTTATATGAATATAATTGATGAATGAGGCTGGGTTTCACTGAGGTTAAACTCATTGATCAAGGTTGGTTCTGTTTATATTAATATGAATGTAATTGATGAATGAGGCTGGGTTTCACTGAGGTTCAGCTTTTTGATCAATGTTGGTTCTGTATATATTTATATGAATATAATTAATGAATGAGGCCGTGTTTCAAAGAACTTAAACTCATTGATCAATGTTGGTTCTGTTTATAATAATATGAATATAATTGATGAATGAGGCTGGGTTTCACTGAGGTTAAACTCATTGATCAATGTTGGTTCTGTTTATATTAATATGAATATAATTGATGAATGAGGCTGGGTTTCACTGAGGTTCAGCTTTGTGATCAATGTTGGTTCTGTTTATATTAATATGAATATAATTGATGAATGAGGCTGGGTTTCACTGAGGTTCAGCTTTGTGATCAATGT
Organism: Leuresthes tenuis; assembly: GCF_036924035.1. Classification (NCBI taxonomy): domain Eukaryota; kingdom Metazoa; phylum Chordata; class Actinopteri; order Atheriniformes; family Atherinopsidae; genus Leuresthes; species Leuresthes tenuis. The sequence goes on from NW_027325369.1 coordinate 10,724,086, forward strand.
TGGTTCTGTTTATATTAATATGAATATAATTGAGGAATGAGGCTGGGTTTCACTGAGGCTAAACTCATTGATCAATGTTGGTTCTGTTTATACTAATATGAATATAATTGAGGAACGAGGCTGCGTTTCACTGAGGTTAAACTCATTGATCAATGTTGGTTCTGTTTATATTAATATGAATATAATTGATGAATGAGGCTGGGTTTCACTGAGGTTCAGCTTTGTGATCAATATTTGTTCTGTTTATATTAATATGAATATAATTGATGAATGAGGCTGGGTTTTACTGAGGTTCAGCTTTGTGGTCCATGTTTGTTCTGTTTCTATTAATATGAATATAATTGATGAATGAGGCTGGGTTTCACTGAGATTCACCTTTGTGATCAATGTTGGTTCTGTTTATATTAATATGAATATAATTGATGAATGAGGCTGGGTTTCACTGAGATTCAGCTTTGTGATCAATGTTGGTTCTGTTTATATTAATATGAGGCTGGGTTTCACTGAGATTCAGCTTTGTGATCAATGTTGGTTCTGTTTATATTAATATGAATATAATTGATGAATGAGGCTGGGTTTCACTGAGGTTAAGCTTTGTGTTAAATGTTGGTTCTGTTTATATTAATATGAATATAATTGAGGAATGTGGCTGGGTTTCACTGATGTTCAGCTTTGTGATCAATGTTGGTTCTCTTTATATTAATATGAACATAATTGAGGAATGAAGCTGCGTTTCACTGAGGTTAAACTCATTGATCAATGTTGGTTCTGTTTATATTAATATGAATATAATTGATGAATGAGGCTGGGTTTCACTGAGGTTAAACTCATTGATCAATGTTGGTTCTGTTTATATTAATATGAATATAATTGATGAATGAGGCTGGGTTTCACTGAGGTTCAGCTTTGTGATCAATGTTTGTTCTGTTTATATTAATATGAATATAATTGATGAATGAGGCTGGGTTTCACTGAGGTTCAGCTTTGTGATCAATGTTGGTTCTGTATATATTTATATGAATATAATTAATGAATGAGGCTGTGTTTCAAAGAACTTAAACTCATTGATCAATGTTGGTTCTGTTTATAATAATATGAATATAATTGATGAATGAGGCTGGGTTTCACTGAGGTTAAACTCATTGATCAATGTTGGTTCTGTTTATATTAATATGAATATAATTGATGAATGAGGCTGGGTTTCACTGAGGTTCAGCTTTGTGATCAATGTTTGTTCTGTTTATATTAATATGAATATAATTGATGAATGAGGCTGGGTTTCACTGAGGTTCAGCTTTGTGGTCAATGCTTGTTCTGTTTATATTAATATGTATATAATTGATGAATGAGGCTGGGTTTCACTGAGGTTCAGCTTTTTGATCAATGTTGGTTCTGTATATATTTATATGAATATAATTAATGAATGAGGCCGTGTTTCAAAGAACTTAAACTCATTGATCAATGTTGGTTCTGTTTATAATAATATGAATATAATTGATGAATGAGGCTGGGTTTCACTGAGGTTAAACTCATTGATCAATGTTGGTTCTGTTTATATTAATATGAATATAATTGATGAATGAGGCTGGGTTTCACTGAGGTTCAGCTTTGTGATCAATGTTGGTTCTGTTTATATTAATATGAATATAATTGATGAATGAGGCTGGGTTTCACTGAGGTTCAGCTTTGTGATCAATGTTGGTTCTGTTTATATTAATATGAATATAATTGAGGAATGAGGCTGCGTTTCACTGAGGTTAAACTCATTGATCAATGTTGGTTCTGTTTATATTAATATGAATATAATTGATGAATGAGGCTGGGTTTCACTGAGGTTCAGCTTTGTGATCAATGTTTGTTCTGTTTATATTACTATGAATATAATTGAGGAATGAGGCTGCGTTTCACTGAGGTTAAACTCATTGATCAATGTTGGTTCTGTTTATATTAATATGAATATAACTGATGAATGAGGCTGGGTTTCACTGAGGTTCAGCTTTGTGATCAATGTTTGTTCTGTTTATATTAATATGAATATAATTGATGAATGAGGCTGGGTTTCACTGAGGTTCAGCTTTGTGGTCAATGCTTGTTCTGTTTATATTAATATGTATATAATTGATGAATGAGGCTGGGTTTCACTGAGGTTCAGCTTTGTAATCAATGTTGGTTCTGTTTATATTAATATGAATATAATTGAGGAATAAGGCTGCGTTTCACTGAGGTTAAACTCATTGATCAATGATGGTTCTGTCTATATTAAAATGAATATAATTGATGATTGAGGCTTGGTTTCACTGAGGTTCAGCTTTGTGATGTGATGGTAATTTTTATGTCTCAGGACTGACAGACCCTCCAATCCACATTAACCATTTGTATCACCCAGACACGCTAATTGTTTTAAACTATTTACTTCTTAATTAACACTCAGACAAGATAATTGTTTTAACCTCCTGTTTATCATCAAGACTGCATCCTGCCCCCCTCTGGAGATGTTGTTACACATCTAAAGGTATAAATACTCTGGATTCCTTTTGTTTGTATCTTTTCATACCATTGCTGCTGAATGGTGTGGACTGATCTTTTTCCTTGCAACGAAGAATAAAAACTTAGCCGGCCGGCAGAAAAAGTAAGTTTCTCTATTTCATTGCTCATCAGAGGTATTAGGAAGGAAGCGATTAAAAACTTCCATAACAGTTTGGCGTTGTTGGCTGGACCCCGTGAGCAGCCGTTCAGGACGAGGCACGGAAAGCGACAGGCCATCCTGGAGAAATAGATTATTTCCAGCCTCCAAACCTCAATTAATTTGTGAGACGGGAGGGCTAACCGGTAACACGTCCTGAGTCGCTGCCACCGGGGTTCCAAGAACAGAGTTCAGCGAAGCTCGTCTGGTGAGTTTTGAAATATTGACTTAATACATTGTCTTTCAAATTTGGGTTTTAATTAGGCACATTTGAGTTTTTTCATGGTCTCCACAGTTGGCCAGCTTTTTGCCACTTGTAGCGTTAAGACGAAGTGGCCATGCTTTTTGTTACTTGTAGCAGTTTAAATAAGACGAAGTAATGTTACGGTGCTTGGATAAACAAGTAACGGGGCTTCTTTTTATTTTCTTTATTTCTATTCTTTCTCTTTTAAAACGAACACGTAATAATTCCGTTTGTTGCTTGTATCATTTGGACAAAGAAAAAGAAGAAAAGAAAACACAAAAGGAAGGGGTTTTTTGCTGTTTGTGGCCAAAATACGAAACAGTTAGCATTTGTGACTTGGCATTTGAAAAAAGCACCCAGTACAGAGACGTCTGGACTGGATTTGTCGTACGGCCTCCCCATCCCCATTCGGCATGGGGAGATTTTCCGTTGAGGTGGTTGAGCCTCCGGAGGGGCCCATCGTGGAAATCATGAAAAAGAGATTTGGGGATAAAAGCTTAAAATATTAAAATTTATGGACAAATGAGCTCAGATTCCCAATAGGGGGGTCCCTTAGATTAAAAGAAAAAAAAAAACTAAGAAAAACGGAAAAACTAGAAGAGAAACTGATTAAAAAAAATAAATAAATAAAAATGTTGCTTTCTAAAATCTGTCCCAGTAACCTGACAGGCAGGAACTGGATGTGTAAATGATAATCCCAACCCCAGTTGTCTTCCACACCTCGAACATGACATATGCATTTGCAACCACTAACAACCTTCCCTGAGTTTGTTTCAGCAAAAAACATCATTTCAACAGACTTCATGGCCAAAGAGGACCTGCAGTGTACCTCCCATCTGTCACCAGAATCTGACGAATCGTACGAGGAAAGCTGGTTAAGGGAGAGGTTTGACAAACTAACACTGACACACATTTTTTGGACAGAACATAAATGCGCTGTGTCAGTCTCTCTCACACCAGCTCAACGTAACATGTACACCATGGACTACTCAGTCCCACACATCCCACTAGAAAAACACACATCGGATAGCTGGGAAGATTTGAGCCCAGTTATGAAATTGTGTAAGCCTACAGCCGAAAGGCAACAAACATCTGATAGATCTATTATTTTTTCACCTTCACTGACATCTTTTGTGCACACACAAAGAACAGTCAACAGTAAGTATGATGTTAACCTTGTCAAAAATTGTGAAAATGTTGTCATCATTCTAAAATCAGACTTTAAACCTTGCAAGGCTCAATACTCACTTAAACAAAAAGCCATTGTTAATATACCACCATTCTTTGAGTCTCTTAAGGCAGCAGGAGTAATTGTTCCACGTAACGATTCTCCAATACACACGCCTTTGTTTCCTGTCATAAAATCAGAGGCAAAGATCAACCAACAGACTGGCGCTATATTCAGGATCTGCAAGCAGGTGATGCAACCAACTAATGCAAAATTCTTTTCAGTGGTCAACCTTTCAGACACCTCCAGTGTTCCAGGTCACCCAGGAAGCTAATTCTGGTTTGCTTTCAAATTCAATAGGAGGGACTACACATTCACACGTCTGTGCCAAGGATACTGTGAAAGTCCCACCATTTGCATTGAAGCTCTCAGACAGTCTTGAACCCTTTGTTCTCTCCCCAGGCACTGCTTTGATGACCTCATGATCTGCAGTCTGACCAATGAGCAGTGTGAAGCCAACACAGTCAAATCCTTGAAACATCTGGCTAAAACTGGTCACAAAGCCAGCTTGTCTAAACTTCAATTTGTCTTCTTAGGTCATGTCATCACTTCTGAAAGGAAGACTCTTTCACCAAAAAGAGTTGATGCAATTCAGAACCTTCCAAAACCCATCGCAATTTTCTTGCTATGTACTCTTACTGTAGACAGTTAATTTCTAACTATGCCATTCTTGAAGCTCCACTCACCTCCCTCATTCATGGCAAAGGCCTGCAAGCAAAACATAAGATCAAATGGACTCCTGAAGCAGAACAATCTTTCACAGAACTAAAACTTGCCTTACAAAGCACTCAAACATTGGGCCTGCCTGACCCTACCAGACCGTTCACTCAATCAGTAGATGGAAAAGATGGATGTATGACTTCTGTTTTGTTGCAGGATCATGGAAATAAGCTGCGGCCTGTAGCTTATTTTTCTTCAAAACTGGACCCCGTGGTTGCAGATCCCAAGATATATTCAGATATGTGGCGGCAGCTGAAAAGGCAGTTATGGCCTCCAGAGACATTGTGGGCTATTCTGATGTGTCCATGATTTTACTTGAACAAAAGACTTCTTACCTCTCCACAGCACAATGGCAACGATACAACAAAACACTTTTAGAAATGTCTAACATCACTGTCAAACACCCTGTGTTAAAACCTGCCACTCTCCTCCCCACACCAGATGACAGAACACAACATAACTGTTGCTGTCCCCCAACCGGTTTGCTTGCCAAGAAACAACATTAACAAACCCTCATTTGGTTCTCTTTGCAGATGGATCAGCTTCACGTGACCCACAAACGGGTCACAACAGAGTTGGTTTTACTGTTGTCACTAATCATGAAATTCTTCTCCCCAGCTCACTCCCTCCTCACCATTCTACACAGGTGGCAGAACTGATAGCTTTGACAGAGGCATGCAGACTAGCTAACAACAAAGCAGTAACCATCTAATCTGATTTCAGACACATGTTTGGGTTGTCCAAGATTTTGACACTCTGTGGAAACACAGACAATTCCTAAAATCTAACGGCAAACCCATTCTCCATCATGACAAAGTCACAGCTCTTCTTGATGCCATTTTATTCCAAAAAGTCAATCTCTGTTTGTAAACGCTTTGCTCACACTAACAACACAGGTCCTGTCTCTCAAGGAAATGCAAGAGTGGATGCTGCTGAAAAAGAAGCTACACTCCTACCCACTAAAAATTGATCCCTGTCACCATTTCCACCTCTTTCACAACGGTGCAATCTTTTTCCACACCACAGGAAGATGTGTGGCAAGGAACCGATAATAAGCCTTGTCTACCTAAAAATTTTTTCCCTCATTTCGCGAAATTGACACATGGATTGGACCATGTGTCAAAAGGGGGGATGATGGATGCCATAACCCAGCACTGGTTCACCAAAGAATTTTCAGTTCATACAGCAGAAGATCAGTCAACCGCGTATGGTTTGTGCAACGCATAAAAGGTAAAACCAAAGCAGTCACACACATCGCTCACCCATCACCAGACAGACCATTCGAACACTTAATGATGGATTTCATAGAACTGTCACCAGCAGAAGGAAAGAAACGCTGCTTAGTAATAGTTGACGTGGTCAAAATAGATTGAAGTATTTCCAGCAAAACACCAGAGTAGCCAAGTGGTAGCAAAGGCTCTGCTAACAGAGATTACTCCCCATCTGGGAACTACAACTACACCAAAACTGAGCAGCGATAATGGCTCTCACTTTGTCAATTCTGCAATAACCCAAATTAGTGAATTTCTTATCATTAACCTCAGACAACATTGTGTATAACACCCTGCCAGTAGAGACGTTGTCAAACGAGAAAATGGCACTCTGAAATCAAAATTTCAATTTTGGCAGACCTCCATCTCTGGGAGTAAAACCTGTAACCAGGCCACTCCCCTCCACTGGCCTATGTGAGAATATATGCTAAAATATTGCAAAAACTTATTCTCTCCCTCTCTCTCTCTGCAGACTTCCAACCTGGGTGGTGAGAAACGACTTCAGAAAGGAGCACTGGAATTCCAAACGGTGACGAGATCCATTCTGACAACGCATACCATTGCGAAGATAGCCGAGAGGGCAACGTGGGTTCACGCCATCCACTGCAGGAAGATCCCCGAGCCAACGGAGGAGCCCAGCTGCCAACGTGATCGACGCGAGGACGGACGACACGAGGACGCACAGAGGACGGACGGTGACGGACGACACGAGGACGAGCAGAGGCCAAAGACGACGGACGGTGCAAGGACGCACAGACGCCAAAGAGGACGACCCGTGGAATTGGCCCTGTGGATTCAACAAACACCAACCAGACGTGTTCCACCAAACTCCACCATGCATCACCTGATTCTGATGCTGTCATGTTTGGCACAGCTGATGGAGGCTTACACCTACAAACCTGCCAGGACTGTCACTTTGACAGAAGGTCAAAGTGCAACATTCACCTGCCTCGTTTACCCTGAAATTTGGCGATCAGGACGGGTTCAGGCATATTATGCCAAGTATGACAAATACCTATGCAGAGACCCCTGCGGCCCACACGATTGGCACTTGATCGTTGCCACCACTGACAAAACCATTGCTCCAAACCGCTTCACAATAACAAAACTTCCAAATTCCAACGGAGCCCAGATCACCATCTCTGATGTCAAACCCACTGATGCAGTAACGTATTGGTGTGGAATTGAATATCCAAGCTCGGATATGTACAGACAACTCAGTCATAGTCAATGGGCCACCAGACCCACATGACGCCCTACTTAACATGCTGTCAGATGTTAACACGGTCATGTTGACCTCTGGAATTGAAGACAACCACTCCGACGAATATGAGAACATTACCAACATTATCAAACACATGAAAGATGCCATTCAACTCCCTCCTGTAATAAATGACTCATGGTTCCCTTGGCTGAAATCTTTGGGCCAAGGATGGCCAACATGGTTTTTAACAATAATCCCATATGTAATGATTTTCCTTTTGCTCTGCACCTTAATTCCATGTGTATTGAAAAGGCTGTCTAACGTGCTCATGAAAAAGATGATTCATTCCTCCACATATGTTCAGGTGAACGCCAATAATGCTGATCAAAATTCAACCTCTCCTCATATTCCTTAACCCGATATTTTTTTCATTTTGTTTTTCTTTGGGTTGTTTTTTTTTTTTTTTTTTGTTTGCTTTGTTTTGTTAGTCTTTTATCTGCTCTAATCAACTACCACGATGATACATTTTCAAATCTGCTTGAAATAGCATACCGGATACTTAAGTATTCTCTTGCATTTAGTTTTCATCCATTTTATTTTTCTTAAGTTTGTTTTCTGTTAGTGATTAATTAATAATCAAAAGGGAGAATTGTGATGGTAATTTTTATGTCTCAGGACTGACAGACCCTCCAATCCACATTAACCATTTGTATCACCCAGACACGCTAATTGTTTTAAACTATTTACTTCTTAATTAACACTCAGACAAGATAATTGTTTTAACCTCCTGTTTATCATCAAGACTGCATCCTGCCCCCCTCTGGAGATGTTGTTACACATCTAAAGGTATAAATACTCTGGATTCCTTTTGTTTGTATCTTTTCATACCATTGCTGCTGAATGGTGTGGACTGATCTTTTTCCTTGCAACGAAGAATAAAAACTTAGCCGGCCGGCAGAAAAAGTAAGTTTCTCTATTTCATTGCTCATCAGAGGTATTAGGAAGGAAGCGATTAAAAACTTCCATAACAGTGATCAATGTTGGTTCTGTATATATTTATATGAATATAATTAATGAATGAGGCTGTGTTTCAAAGAACTTAAACTCATTGATCAATGTTGGTTCTGTTTATATTAATATGAATATAATTGATGAATGAGGCTGGGTTTCACCGAGGTTAAACTCATTGATCAATGTTGGTTCTGTTTATATTAATATGAATATAATTGATGAATGAGGCTGGGTTTCACTGAGGTTCAGCTTTGTGATCAATGTTTGTTCTGTTTATATTAATATGAATATAATTGACGAATGAGGCTGGGTTTCACTGAGGTTCAGCTTTGTGGTCAATGCTTGTTCTGTTTATATTAATATGAATATAATTGAGGAATAAGGCTGCGTTTCACTGAGGTTAAACTCATTGATCAATGATGGTTCTGTCTATATTAAAATGAATATAATTGATGATTGAGGGTGGGTTTCACTGAGGTTCAGCTTTGTGATCAATGTTTGTTCTGTTTATATTAATATGAATATAATTGATGAATGAGGCTGGGTTTCACTGAGGTTCAGCTTTGTGATCAATGTTGGTTCTGTTTATATTAATATGAATATAATTGAGGAATAAGGCTGCGTTTCACTGAGGTTAAACTCATTGATCAACGATGGTTCTGTCTATATTAAAATGAATATAATTGATGATTGAGGCTTGGTTTCACTGAGGTTCAGCTTTGTGATCAATGTTGGTTCTGTATATATTTATATGAATATAATTGATGAATGAGGCTGGGTTTCACTGAGGTTCAGCTTTGTGGTCAATGCTTGTTCCGTTTATATTAATATGTATATAATTGATGAATGAGGCTGAGTTTCACTGAGGTTCAGCTTTGTGATCAATGTTGGTTCTGTTTATATTAATATGAATATAATTGATGAATGAGGCTGGGTTTCACTGAGGTTCAGCTTTGTGATCAATGTTGGTTCTGTATATATTTATAGGAATATAATTAATGAATGAGGCTGTTTTTCAAAGAACTTAAACTCATTGATCAATGTTGGTTCTGTTTATATTAATATAAATATAATTGATGAATGAGGCTGGGTTTCACTGAGATTCAGCTTTGTGGTCAATGTTGGTTCTGTTTATATTAATATGAATATAATTGATGAATGAGGCTGGGTTTCACTGAGGTTCAGCTTTGTGTTCAATGTTGGTTCTGTTTATATTAATATGAATATAATTGAGGAATGCGGCTGGGTTTCACTGATGTTCAGCATTGTGATCAATGTTGGTTCTCTTTATATTAATATGAACATAATTGAGGAATGAGGCTGCGTTTCACTGAGGTTAAACTCATTGATCAATGTTGGTTCTGTTTATATTAATATGAATATAATTGATAAATGAGGCTGGGTTTCACTGAGGTTCAGCTTTGTGATCAATGTTTGTTCTGTTTATATTACTATGAATATAATTGAGGAATGAGGCTGCGTTTCACTGAGGTTAAACTCATTGATCAATGTTGGTTCTGTTTATATTAATATGAATATAACTGATGAATGAGGCTGGGTTTCACTGAGGTTCAGCTTTGTGATCAATGTTGGTTCTGTTTATATGAATATGAATATAATTGAGGAATGAGGCTGGGTTTCACTGAGGTTAAACTCATTGATCAATGTTGGTTCTGTTTATATTATTATGAATATAATCGATGAATGAGGCTGGGTTTCACTGAGGTTCAGCTTTGTGATCAATGTATGTTCTGTTTATATTAATATGAATATAATTGATGAATGAGGCTGGGTTTCACTGAGGTTCATCTTTGTGGTCAATGCTTGTTCTGTTTATATTAATATGTATATAATTGATGAATGAGGCTGGGTTTCACTGAAGTTCAGCTTTGTGATCAATGTTGGTTCTGTTTATATTAATATGAATATATTTGAGGAATAAGGCTGCGTTTCACTGAGGTTAAACTCATTGATCAATGTTGGTTCTGTTTATATTAATATGAATATAATTGATGAATGAGGCTGGGTTTCACTGAGGTTCAGCTTTGTGATCAATGTTGGTTCTGTATATATTTATATGAATATAATTAATGAATGAGGCTGTGTTTCAAAGAACTTAAACTCATTGATCAATGTTGGTTCTGTTTATATTAATATGAATATAATTGAGGAATGAGGCTGCGTTTCACTGAGGTTAAACTCATTGATCAATGTTGGTTCTGTTTATATTAATATGAATATAATTGATGAATGAGGCTGGGTTTCACTGAGGTTCAGCTTTGTGATCAATGTTTGTTCTGTTTATATTAATATGAATATAATTGATGAATGAGGCTGGGTTTCACTGAGATTCAGCTTTGTGGTCAATGTTGATTCTTTTTATATTAATATGAATATAATTGATGAATGAGGCTGGGTTTCACTGAGGTTAAACTCATTGATCAATATTGGTTCTGTTTATATTAATATGAATATAATTGATGAATTAGGCTGGGTTTCACTGAAGTTCAGCTTTGTGATCAATGTTGGTTCTGTATATATTTATAGGAATATAATTAATGAATGAGGCTGTTTTTCAAAGAACTTAAACTCATTGATCAATGTTGGTTCTGTTTATATTAATATAAATATAATTGATGAATGAGGCTGGGTTTCACTGAGATTCAGCTTTGTGGTCAATGTTGGTTCTGTTTATATTAATATGAATATAATTGATGAATGAGGCTGGGTTTCACTGAGGTTCAGCTTTGTGATCAATGTTGGTTCTGTATATATTTATATGAATATAATTAATGAATGAGGCTGTGTTTCAAAGAACTTAAACTCATTGATCAATATTGGTTCTGTTTATATTAATATGAATATAATTGATGAATGAGGCTGGGTTTCACTGAGGTTAAACTCATTGATCAATATTGGTTCTGTTTATATTAATATGAATATAATTGATGAATTAGGCTGGGTTTCACTGAAGTTCAGCTTTGTGATCAATGTTGGTTCTGTTTATATTAATATGAATATAATTGATGAATGAGGCTGGGTTTCACTGAGGTTCAGCTTTGTGATCAATGTTGGTTCTGTTTATATTAATATGAATATAATTGATGAATGAGGCTGGGTTTCACTGAGATTCAGCTTTGTGATTAATGTTGGTTCTGTTTATATTAATATGAATATAATTGATGAATAAGGCTGGGTTTCACTGAGGTTCAGCTTTGTGGTCAATGCTTGTTCTGTTTATATTAATATGTATATAATTGATGAATGAGGCTGGGTTTCACTGAGATTCACCTTTGTGATCAATGTTGGTTCTGTTTATATTAATATGAATATAATTGATGAATGAGGCTGGGTTTCACTGAGGTTCAGCTTTGTGATCAATGTTGGTTCTGTATATATTTATATGAATATAATTAATGAATGAGGCTGTGTTTCAAAGAACTTAAACTCATTGATCAATGTTGGTTCTGTTTATATTAATATGAATATAATTGAGGAATGAGGCTGCGTTTCACTGAGGTTAAACTCATTGATCAATGTTGGTTCTGTTTATATTAATATGAATATAATTGATGAATGAGGCTGGGTTTCACTGAGGTTCAGCTTTGTGATCAATGTTTGTTCTGTTTATATTAATATGAATATAATTGATGAATGAGGCTGGGTTTCACTGAGATTCAGCTTTGTGGTCAATGTTGATTCTTTTTATATTAATATGAATATAATTGATGAATGAGGCTGGGTTTCACTGAGGTTAAACTCATTGATCAATATTGGTTCTGTTTATATTAATATGAATATAATTGATGAATTAGGCTGGGTTTCACTGAAGTTCAGCTTTGTGATCAATGTTGGTTCTGTATATATTTATAGGAATATAATTAATGAATGAGGCTGTTTTTCAAAGAACTTAAACTCATTGATCAATGTTGGTTCTGTTTATATTAATATAAATATAATTGATGAATGAGGCTGGGTTTCACTGAGATTCAGCTTTGTGGTCAATGTTGGTTCTGTTTATATTAATATGAATATAATTGATGAATGAGGCTGGGTTTCACTGAGGTTCAGCTTTGTGATCAATGTTGGTTCTGTATATATTTATATGAATATAATTAATGAATGAGGCTGTGTTTCAAAGAACTTAAACTCATTGATCAATATTGGTTCTGTTTATATTAATATGAATATAATTGATGAATGAGGCTGGGTTTCACTGAGGTTAAACTCATTGATCAATATTGGTTCTGTTTATATTAATATGAATATAATTGATGAATTAGGCTGGGTTTCACTGAAGTTCAGCTTTGTGATCAATGTTGGTTCTGTTTATATTAATATGAATATAATTGATGAATGAGGCTGGGTTTCACTGAGGTTCAGCTTTGTGATCAATGTTGGTTCTGTTTATATTAATATGAATATAATTGATGAATGAGGCTGGGTTTCACTGAGATTCAGCTTTGTGATTAATGTTGGTTCTGTTTATATTAATATGAATATAATTGATGAATAAGGCTGGGTTTCACTGAGGTTCAGCTTTGTGGTCAATGCTTGTTCTGTTTATATTAATATGTATATAATTGATGAATGAGGCTGGGTTTCACTGAGGTTCAGCTTTGTGATCAATGTTGGTTCTGTTTATATTAATATGAATATAATTGAGGAATAAGGCTGTGTTTCACTGAGGTTAAACTCATTGATCAATGATGGTTCTGTCTATATTAAAATTAATATAATTGATGATTGAGGCTTGGTTTCAATGAGGTTCAGCTTTGTGATCAATGTCGGTTCTGTATATATTTATATGAATATAATTAATGAATGAGGCTGTGTTTCAAAGAAATTAAACTCGTTGATCAATGTTGGTTCTGTTTATATTAATATGAATATAATTGATGAATGAGGCTGGGTTTCACTGAGATTCAGCTTTGTGATCAATGTTGGTTCTGTTTATATTAATATGAATATAATTGATGAATGAGGCTGGGTTTCACTGAGATTCAGCTTTGTGATCAATGTTGGTTCTGTTTATATTAATATGAATATAATTGATGAATGAGGCTGGGTTTCACTGAGATTCAGCTTTGTGGTCAATGTTGGTTCTGTTTATATTAATATGAATATAATTGATGAATGAGGCTGGGTTTCACTGAGGTTAAGCTTTGTGTTCAATGTTGGTTCTGTTTATATTAATATGAATATAATTGAGGAATGTGGCTGGGTTTCACTGATGTTCAGCTTTGTGATCAATGTTGGTTCTCTTTATATTAATATGAACATAATTGAGGAATGAGGCTGCGTTTCACTGAGGTTAAACTCATTGATCAATGTTGGTTCTGTTTATATTAATATGAATATAATTGATGAATGAGGCTGGGTTTCACTGAGGTTCAGCTTTGTGATCAATGTTTGTTCTGTTTATATTACTATGAATATAATTGAGGAATGAGGCTGCGTTTCACTGAGGTTAAACTCATTGATCAATGTTGGTTCTGTTTATATTAATATGAATATAATTGATGAATGAGGCTGGGTTTCACTGAGGTTCAGCTTTGTGATCAATGTTTGTTCTGTTTATATTAATATGAATATAATTGATGAATGAGGCTGGGTTTCACTGAGGTTCAGCTTTGTGTTCAATGCTTGTTCTGTTTATATTAATATGTATATAATTGATGAATGAGGCTGGGTTTCACTGAGGTTCAGCTTTGTGATCAATGTTGGTTCTGTTTATATTAATATGAATATAATTGAGGAATAAGGCTGCGTTTCACTGAGGTTAAACACAGCTTTGTGATCAATGTTGGTTCTGTATATATTTATATGAATATAATTAATGAATGAGGCTGTGTTTCAAAGAACTTAAACTCATTGATAATGTTGGTTCTGTTTATATTAATATGAATATAATTGAGGAATGAGGCTGCGTTTCACTGAGGTTAAACTCATTGATCAATGTTGGTTCTGTTTATATTAATATGAATAAAATTGATGAATGAGGCTGGGTTTCACTGAGGTTCAGCTTTGTGATCAATGTTGGTTCTGTTTATATTAATATGAATAAAATTGATGAATGAGGCTGGATTTCACTGAGATTCAGCTTTGTGGTCAATTTTGGTTCTTTTTATATTAATATGAATATAATTGATGAATGAGGCTGGGTTTCACTGAGGTTAAACTCATTGATCAATATTGTTTCTGTTTATATTAATATGAATATAATTGATGAATTAGGCTGGGTATCACTGAGGTTCAGCTTTGTGATCAATGTTGGTTCTGTGTATATTAATATGAATATAATTGATTAATGAGGCTGGGTTTCACTGAGGTTAAGCTTTGTGTTCAATGTTGGTTCTGTTTATATTAATATGAATATAATTGAGGAATGTGGCTGGGTTTCACTGATGTTCAGCTTTGTGATCAATGTTGGTTCTCTTTATATTAATATGAACATAATTGAGGAATGAGGCTGCGTTTCACTGAGGTTAAACTCATTGATCAATGTTGGTTCTGTTTATATTAATATGAATATAATTGATGAATGAGGCTGGGTTTCACTGAGGTTCAGCTTTGTGATCAATGTTTGTTCTGTTTATATTACTATGAATATAATTGAGGAATGAGGCTGCGTTTCACTGAGGTTAAACTCATTGATCAATGTTGGTTCTGTTTATATTAATATGAATATAACTGATGAATGAGGCTGGGTTTCACTGAGGTTCAGCTTTGTGATCAATGGTGGTTCTGTTTATATGAATATGAATATAATTGAGGAATGAGGCTGGGTTTCACTGAGGTTAAACTCATTGATCAATTTGGTTCTGTTTATATTAATATGAATATAATTGATGAATGAGGCTGGGTTTCACTGAGGTTCAGCTTTGTGATCAATGTTTGTTCTGTTTATATTAATATGAATATAATTGATGAATGAGGCTGGGTTTCACTGAGATTCAGCTTTATGGTCAATGTTGGTTCTGTTTATATTAATATGAATATAATTGATGAATGAGGCTGGGTTTCACTGAGGTTAAGCTTTGTGTTAAATGTTGGTTCTGTTTATATTAATATGAATATAATTGAGGAATGTGGCTGGGTTTCACTGATGTTCAGCTTTGTGATCAATGTTGGTTCTCTTTATATTAATATGAACATAATTGAGGAATGAGGCTGCGTTTCACTGAGGTTAAACTCATTGATCAATGTTGGTTCTGTTTATATTACTATGAATATAATTGAGGAATGAGGCTGCGTTTCATTGAGGTTAAACTCATTGATCAATGTTGGTTCTGTTTATATTAATATGAATATAACTGATGAATGAGGCTGGGTTTCACTGAGGTTCAGCTTTGTGATCAATGTTTGTTCTGTTTATATTAATATGAATATAATTGATGAATGAGGCTGGGTTTCACTGAGGTTCAGCTTTGTGGTCAATGCTTGTTCTGTTTATATTAATATGTATATAATTGATGAATGAGGCTGGGTTTCACTGAGGTTCAGCTTTGTAATCAATGTTGGTTCTGTTTATATTAATATGAATATAATTGAGGAATAAGGCTGGGTTTCACTGAGGTTAAACTCATTGATCAATGATGGTTCTGTCTATATTAAAATGAATATAATTGATGATTGAGGCTTGGTTTCACTGAGGTTCAGCTTTGTGATCAATGTTGGTTCTGTATATATTTATATGAATATAATTAATGAATGAGGCTGTGTTTCAAAGAACTTAAACTCATTGATCAATGTTGGTTCTGTTTATAATAATATGAATATAATTGATGAATGAGGCTGGGTTTCACTGAGGTTAAACTCATTGATCAATGTTGGTTCTGTTTATATTAATATGAATATAATTGATGAATGAGGCTGGGTTTCACTGAGGTTCAGCTTTGTGGTCAATGCTTGTTCTGTTTATATTAATATCTATATAATTGATGAATGAGGCTGGGTTTCACTGAGGTTCAGCTTTGTGATCAATGTTGGTTCTGTTTATATTAATATGAATATAATTGAGGAATAAGGCTGCGTTTCACTGAGGTTAAACTCATTGATCAATGATGGTTCTGTCTATATTAAAATGAATATAATTGATGATTGAGGCTTCGTTTCACTGAGGTTCAGCTTTGTGATCAATGTTGGTTCTGTATATATTTATA
Organism: Leuresthes tenuis; assembly: GCF_036924035.1. Taxonomy (NCBI): domain Eukaryota; kingdom Metazoa; phylum Chordata; class Actinopteri; order Atheriniformes; family Atherinopsidae; genus Leuresthes; species Leuresthes tenuis. The sequence continues at coordinate 10,740,612 of NW_027325369.1, forward strand.
TGAATATAATTGATGAATGAGGCTGGGTTTCCCTAAGGTTAAACTCATTGATCAATGTTGGTTCTGTTTATATTAATATGAATATAATTGATGAATGAGGCTGGGTTTCACTGAGGTTCAGCTTTTTGATCAATGTTGGTTCTGTATATATTTATATGAATATAATTAATGAATGAGGCCGTGTTTCAAAGAACTTAAACTCATTGATCAATGTTGGTTCTGTTTATAATAATATGAATATAATTGATGAATGAGGCTGGGTTTCACTGAGGTTAAACTCATTGATCAATGTTGGTTCTGTTTATATTAATATGAATATAATTGATGAATGAGGCTGGGTTTCACTGAGGTTCAGCTTTGTGATCAATGTTGGTTCTGTTTATATTAATATGAATATAATTGATGAATGAGGCTGGGTTTCACTGAGGTTCAGCTTTGTGATCAATGTTGGTTCTGTTTATATTAATATGAATATAATTGAGGAATGAGGCTGGGTTTCACTGAGGCTAAACTCATTGATCAATGTTGGTTCTGTTTATACTAATATGAATATAATTGATGAATGAGGCTGGGTTTCACTGAGATTCAGCTTTGTGGTCAATGTTGGTTCTGTTTATATTAATATGAATATAATTGAGGAATGAGGCTGGGTTTCACTGAGGTTAAACTCATTGATCAATGTTGGTTCTGTTTATATTAATATGAATATAATTGATGAATGAGGCTGGGTTTCACTGAGGTTCAGCTTTGTGATCAATGTTGGTTCTGTTTATATTAATATGAATATAATTGAGGAATGAGGCTGGGTTTCACTGAGGCTAAACTCATTGATCAATGTTGGATCTGTTTATACTAATATGAATATAATTGAGGAACGAGGCTGCGTTTCACTGAGGTTAAACTCAGTGATCAATGTTGGTTCTGTTTATATTAATATGAATATAACTGATGAATGAGGCTGGGTTTCACTGAGGTTCAGCTTTTTGATCAATGTTGGTTCTGTTTATATGAATATGAATATAATTGAGGAATGAGGCTGGGTTTCACTGAGGTTAAACTCATTGATCAATGTTGGTTCTGTTTATATTAATATGAATATAATTGATGAATGAGGCTGGGTTTCACTGAGGTTCAGCTTTGTGATCAATGTTTGTTCTGTTTATATTAATATGAATATAATTGATGAATGAGGCTGGGTTTCACTGAGGTTCAGCTTTGTGATCAATGTTTGTTCTGTTTATATTAATATGAATATAATTGATGAATGAGGCTGGGTTTCACTGAGGTTCAGCTTTGTGATCAATGTTGGTTCTGTTTATATTAATATGAATATAATTGATGAATGAGGCTGGGTTTCACTGAGGTTCAGCTTTGTGATCAATGTTGGTTCTGTATACATTTATATGAATATAATTAATGAATGAGGCTGTGTTTCAAAGAACTTAAACTCATTGATCAATGTTGGTTCTGTTTATATTAATATGAATATAATTGAGGAATGAGGCTGGGTTTCACTGAGGCTAAACTCATTGATCAATGTTGGTTCTGTTTATACTAATATGAATATAATTGATGAATGAGGCTGGGTTTCACTGAGATTCAGCTTTGTGGTCAATGTTGGTTCTGTTTATATTAATATGAATATAATTGAGGAATGAGGCTGGGTTTCACTGAGGTTAAACTCATTGATCAATGTTGGTTCTGTTTATATTAATATGAATATAATTGATGAATGAGGCTGGGTTTCACTGAGGTTCAGCTTTGTGATCAATGTTGGTTCTGTTTATATTAATATGAATATAATTGAGGAATGAGGCTGGGTTTCACTGAGGCTAAACTCATTGATCAATGTTGGATCTGTTTATACTAATATGAATATAATTGAGGAACGAGGCTGCGTTTCACTGAGGTTAAACTCAGTGATCAATGTTGGTTCTGTTTATATTAATATGAATATAACTGATGAATGAGGCTGGGTTTCACTGAGGTTCAGCTTTTTGATCAATGTTGGTTCTGTTTATATGAATATGAATATAATTGATGAATGAGGCTGGGTTTCACTGAGATTCAGCTTTGTGGTCAATGTTGGTTCTGTTTATATTAATATGAATATAATTGAGGAATGAGGCTGGGTTTCACTGAGGTTAAACTCATTGATCAATGTTGGTTCTGTTTATATTAATATGAATATAATTGATGAATGAGGCTGGGTTTCACTGAGGTTCAGCTTTGTGATCAATGTTGGTTCTGTTTATATTAATATGAATATAATTGAGGAATGAGGCTGGGTTTCACTGAGGCTAAACTCATTGATCAATGTTGGATCTGTTTATACTAATATGAATATAATTGAGGAACGAGGCTGCGTTTCACTGAGGTTAAACTCAGTGATCAATGTTGGTTCTGTTTATATTAATATGAATATAACTGATGAATGAGGCTGGGTTTCACTGAGGTTCAGCTTTTTGATCAATGTTGGTTCTGTTTATATGAATATGAATATAATTGAGGAATGAGGCTGGGTTTCACTGAGGTTAAACTCATTGATCAATGTTGGTTCTGTTTATATTAATATGAATATAATTGATGAATGAGGCTGGGTTTCACTGAGGTTCAGCTTTGTGATCAATGTTTGTTCTGTTTATATTAATATGAATATAATTGATGAATGAGGCTGGGTTTCACTGAGGTTCAGCTTTGTGATCAATGTTTGGTCTGTTTATATTAATATGAATATAATTGATGAATGAGGCTGGGTTTCACTGAGGTTCAGCTTTGTGATCAATGTTGGTTCTGTTTATATTAATATGAATATAATTGATGAATGAGGCTGGGTTTCACTGAGGTTCAGCTTTGTGATCAATGTTGGTTCTGTATATATTTATATGAATATAATTAATGAATGAGGCTGTGTTTCAAAGAACTTAAACTCATTGATCAATGTTGGTTCTGTTTATATTAATATGAATATAATTGAGGAATGAGGCTGCGTTTCACTGAGGTTAAACTCATTGATCAATGTCGGTTCTTTTTATATTAATATGAATATAATTGATGAATGAGGCTGGGTTTCACTGAGGTTCAGCTTTGTGATCAATGTCGGTTCTGTTTATAATAATATGAATATAATTGATGAATGAGGCTGGGTTTCACTGAGGTTAAACTCATTGATCAATGTTGGTTCTGTTTATATTAATATGAATATAATTGATGAATGAGGCTGGGTTTCACTGAGGTTCAGCTTTGTAATCAATGTTGGTTCTGTTTATAATAATATGAATATAATTGATGAATGAGCATGGGTTTCACTGAGGTTAAACTCATTGATCAATATTGGTTCTGTTTATATTAATATGAACATAATTGATGAATTAGGCTGGGTTTCACTGAGGTTCAGCTTTGTGATCAATGTTGGTTCTGTGTATATTAATATGAATATAATTGATGAATGAGGCTGGGTATCACTGAGGTTCAGCTTTGTGATCAATGTTGGTTCTGTTTATATTAATATGAATATAATTGATGAATGAGGCTGGGTTTCACTGAGATTCAGCTTTGTGATCAATGTTGGTTCTGTTTACATTAATATGAATATAATTGATGAATGAGGCTGGGTTTCACTGAGATTCAGCTTTGTGGTCAATGTTGGTTCTGTTTATATTAATATGAATATAATTGATGAATGAGGCTGGGTTTCACTGAGGTTAAGCTTTGTGTTAAATGTTGGTTCTGTTTATATTAATATGAATATAATTGAGGAATGTGGCTGGGTTTCACTGATGTTCAGCTTTGTGATCAATGTTGGTTCTCTTTATATTAATATGAACATAATTGAGGAATGTGGCTGCGTTTCACTGAGGTTAAACTCATTGATCAATGTTGGTTCTGTTTATATTAATATGAATATAATTGATGAATGAGGCTGGGTTTCACTGAGGTTCAGCTTTGTGATCAATGTTTGTTCTGTTTATATTACTATGAATATAATTGAGGAATGAGGCTGCGTTTCACTGAGGTTAAACTCATTGATCAATGTTGGTTCTGTTTATATTAATATGAATATAACTGATGAATGAGGCTGGGTTTCACTGAGGTTCAGCTTTTTGATCAATGTTTGTTCTGTTTATATTAATATGAATATAATTGATGAATGAGGCTGGGTTTCACTGAGGTTCAGCTTTGTGGTCAATGCTTGTTCTGTTTATATTAATATGTATATAATTGATGAATGAGGATGGGTTTGTCTATATTGAAATGAATATAATTGATGATTGAGGCTTGGTTTCACTGAGGTTCAGCTTTGTGATCAATGTTGGTTCTGTATATATTTATATGAATATAATTGATGAATGAGGCTGGGTTTCACTGAGGTTCAGCTTTGTGGTCAATGCTTGTTCCGTTTATATTAATATGTATATAATTGATGAATGAGGCTGAGTTTCACTGAGGTTCAGCTTTGTGATCAATGTTGGTTCTGTTTATATTGATATGAATATAATTGATGAATGAGGCTGGGTTTCACTGAGGTTCAGCTTTGTGATCAATGTTGGTTCTGTATATATTTATAGGAATATAATTAATGAATGAGGCTGTTTTTCAAAGGACTTAAACTCATTGATCAATGTTGGTTCTGTTTATATTAATATAAATATAATTGATGAATGAGGCTGGGTTTCACTGAGATTCAGCTTTGTGGTCAATGTTGGTTCTGTTTATATTAATATGAATATAATTGATGAATGAGGCTGGGTTTCACTGAGGTTCAGCTTTGTGTTCAATGTTGGTTCTGTTTATATTAATATGAATATAATTGAGGAATGCGGCTGGGTTTCACTGATGTTCAGCATTGTGATCAATGTTGGTTCTCTTTATATTAATATGAACATAATTGAGGAATGAGGCTGCGTTTCACTGAGGTTAAACTCATTGATCAATGTTGGTTCTGTTTATATTAATATGAATATAATTGATAAATGAGGCTGGGTTTCACTGAGGTTCAGCTTTGTGATCAATGTTTGTTCTGTTTATATTACTATGAATATAATTGAGGAATGAGGCTGCGTTTCACTGAGGTTAAACTCATTGATCAATGTTGGTTCTGTTTATATTAATATGAATATAACTGATGAATGAGGCTGGGTTTCACTGAGGTTCAGCTTTGTGATCAATGTTGGTTCTGTTTATATGAATATGAATATAATTGAGGAATGAGGCTGGGTTTCACTGAGGTTAAACTCATTGATCAATGTTGGTTCTGTTTATATTATTATGAATATAATCGATGAATGAGGCTGGGTTTCACTGAGGTTCAGCTTTGTGATCAATGTATGTTCTGTTTATATTAATATGAATATAATTGATGAATGAGGCTGGGTTTCACTGAGGTTCAGCTTTGTGATCAATGTTGGTTCTGTATATATTTATATGAATATAATTGATGAATGAGGCTGGGTTTCACTGAGGTTCAGCTTTGTGGTCAATGCTTGTTACGTTTATATTAATATGTATATAATTGATGAATGAGGCTGAGTTTCACTGAGGTTCAGCTTTGTGATCAATGTTGGTTCTGTTTATATTAATATGAATATAATTGATGAATGAGGCTGGGTTTCACTGAGGTTCAGCTTTGTGATCAATGTTGGTTCTGTATATATTTATAGGAATATAATTAATGAATGAGGCTGTTTTTCAAAGAACTTAAACTCATTGATCAATGTTGGTTCTGTTTATATTAATATAAATATAATTGATGAATGAGGCTGGGTTTCACTGAGATTCAGCTTTGTGGTCAATGTTGGTTCTGTTTATATTAATATGAATATAATTGATGAATGAGGCTGGGTTTCACTGAGGTTCAGCTTTGTGTTCAATGTTGGTTCTGTTTATATTAATATGAATATAATTGAGGAATGCGGCTGGGTTTCACTGATGTTCAGCATTGTGATCAATGTTGGTTCTCTTTATATTAATATGAACATAATTGAGGAATGAGGCTGCGTTTCACTGAGGTTAAACTCATTGATCAATGTTGGTTCTTTTTATATTAATATGAATATAATTGATAAATGAGGCTGGGTTTCACTGAGGTTCAGCTTTGTGATCAATGTTTGTTCTGTTTATATTACTATGAATATAATTGAGGAATGAGGCTGCGTTTCACTGAGGTTAAACTCATTGATCAATGTTGGTTCTGTTTATATTAATATGAATATAACTGATGAATGAGGCTGGGTTTCACTGAGGTTCAGCTTTGTGATCAATGTTGGTTCTGTTTATATGAATATGAATATAATTGAGGAATGAGGCTGGGTTTCACTGAGGTTAAACTCATTGATCAATGTTGGTTCTGTTTATATTATTATGAATATAATCGATGAATGAGGCTGGGTTTCACTGAGGTTCAGCTTTGTGATCAATGTATGTTCTGTTTATATTAATATGAATATAATTGATGAATGAGGCTGGGTTTCACTGAGGTTCATCTTTGTGGTCAATGCTTGTTCTGTTTATATTAATATGTATATAATTGATGAATGAGGCTGGGTTTCACTGAAGTTCAGCTTTGTGATCAATGTTGGTTCTGTTTATATTAATATGAATATATTTGAGGAATAAGGCTGCGTTTCACTGAGGTTAAACTCATTGATCAATGTTGGTTCTGTTTATATTAATATGAATATAATTGATGAATGAGGCTGGGTTTCACTGAGGTTCAGCTTTGTGATCAATGTTGGTTCTGTATATATTTATATGAATATAATTAATGAATGAGGCTGTGTTTCAAAGAACTTAAACTCATTGATCAATGTTGGTTCTGTTTATATTAATATGAATATAATTGAGGAATGAGGCTGCGTTTCACTGAGGTTAAACTCATTGATCAATGTTGGTTCTGTTTATATTAATATGAATATAATTGATGAATGAGGCTGGGTTTCACTGAGGTTCAGCTTTGTGATCAATGTTTGTTCTGTTTATATTAATATGAATATAATTGATGAATGAGGCTGGGTTTCACTGAGATTCAGCTTTGTGGTCAATGTTGGTTCTTTTTATATTAATATGAATATAATTGATGAATGAGGCTGGGTTTCACTGAGGTTAAACTCATTGATCAATATTGGTTCTGTTTATATTAATATGAATATAATTGATGAATTAGGCTGGGTTTCACTGAAGTTCAGCTTTGTGATCAATGTTGGTTCTGTATATATTTATAGGAATATAATTAATGAATGAGGCTGTTTTTCAAAGAACTTAAACTCATTGATCAATGTTGGTTCTGTTTATATTAATATAAATATAATTGATGAATGAGGCTGGGTTTCACTGAGATTCAGCTTTGTGGTCAATGTTGGTTCTGTTTATATTAATATGAATATAATTGATGAATGAGGCTGGGTTTCACTGAGGTTCAGCTTTGTGATCAATGTTGGTTCTGTATATATTTATATGAATATAATTAATGAATGAGGCTGTGTTTCAAAGAACTTAAACTCATTGATCAATATTGGTTCTGTTTATATTAATATGAATATAATTGATGAATGAGGCTGGGTTTCACTGAGGTTAAACTCATTGATCAATATTGGTTCTGTTTATATTAATATGAATATAATTGATGAATTAGGCTGGGTTTCACTGAAGTTCAGCTTTGTGATCAATGTTGGTTCTGTTTATATTAATATGAATATAATTGATGAATGAGGCTGGGTTTCACTGAGGTTCAGCTTTGTGATCAATGTTGGTTCTGTTTATATTAATATGAATATAATTGATGAATGAGGCTGGGTTTCACTGAGATTCAGCTTTGTGATTAATGTTGGTTCTGTTTATATTAATATGAATATAATTGATGAATAAGGCTGGGTTTCACTGAGGTTCAGCTTTGTGGTCAATGCTTGTTCTGTTTATATTAATATGTATATAATTGATGAATGAGGCTGGGTTTCACTGAGGTTCAGCTTTGTGATCAATGTTGGTTCTGTTTATATTAATATGAATATAATTGAGGAATAAGGCTGTGTTTCACTGAGGTTAAACTCATTGATCAATGATGGTTCTGTCTATATTAAAATTAATATAATTGATGATTGAGGCTTGGTTTCACTGAGGTTCAGCTTTGTGATCAATGTCGGTTCTGTATATATTTATATGAATATAATTAATGAATGAGGCTGTGTTTCAAAGAAATTAAACTCGTTGATCAATGTTGGTTCTGTTTATATTAATATGAATATAATTGATGAATGAGGCTGGGTTTCACTGAGATTCAGCTTTGTGATCAATGTTGGTTCTGTTTATATTAATATGAATATAATTGATGAATGAGGCTGGGTTTCACTGAGATTCAGCTTTGTGATCAATGTTGGTTCTGTTTATATTAATATGAATATAATTGATGAATGAGGCTGGGTTTCACTGAGATTCAGCTTTGTGGTCAATGTTGGTTCTGTTTATATTAATATGAATATAATTGATGAATGAGGCTGGGTTTCACTGAGGTTAAGCTTTGTGTTCAATGTTGGTTCTGTTTATATTAATATGAATATAATTGAGGAATGTGGCTGGGTTTCACTGATGTTCAGCTTTGTGATCAATGTTGGTTCTCTTTATATTAATATGAACATAATTGAGGAATGAGGCTGCGTTTCACTGAGGTTAAACTCATTGATCAATGTTGGTTCTGTTTATATTAATATGAATATAATTGATGAATGAGGCTGGGTTTCACTGAGGTTCAGCTTTGTGATCAATGTTTGTTCTGTTTATATTACTATGAATATAATTGAGGAATGAGGCTGCGTTTCACTGAGGTTAAACTCATTGATCAATGTTGGTTCTGTTTATATTAATATGAATATAATTGATGAATGAGGCTGGGTTTCACTGAGGTTAAGCTTTGTGATCAATGTTTGTTCTGTTTATATTAATATGAATATAATTGATGAATGAGGCTGGGTTTCACTGAGGTTCAGCTTTGTGTTCAATGCTTGTTCTGTTTATATTAATATGTATATAATTGATGAATGAGGCTGGGTTTCACTGAGGTTCAGCTTTGTGATCAATGTTGGTTCTGTTTATATTAATATGAATATAATTGAGGAATAAGGCTGCGTTTCACTGAGGTTAAACTCAGCTTTGTGATCAATGTTGGTTCTGTATATATTTATATGAATATAATTAATGAATGAGGCTGTGTTTCAAAGAACTTAAACTCATTGATCAATGTTGGTTCTGTTTATATTAATATGAATATAATTGAGGAATGAGGCTGCGTTTCACTGAGGTTAAACTCATTGATCAATGTTGGTTCTGTTTATATTAATATGAATAAAATTGATGAATGAGGCTGGGTTTCACTGAGGTTCAGCTTTGTGATCAATGTTGGTTCTGTTTATATTAATATGAATAAAATTGATGAATGAGGCTGGATTTCACTGAGATTCAGCTTTGTGGTCAATTTTGGTTCTTTTTATATTAATATGAATATAATTGATGAATGAGGCTGGGTTTCACTGAGGTTAAACTCATTGATCAATATTGTTTCTGTTTATATTAATATGAATATAATTGATGAATTAGGCTGGGTATCACTGAGGTTCAGCTTTGTGATCAATGTTGGTTCTGTGTATATTAATATGAATATAATTGATTAATGAGGCTGGGTTTCACTGAGGTTAAGCTTTGTGTTCAATGTTGGTTCTGTTTATATTAATATGAATATAATTGAGGAATGTGGCTGGGTTTCACTGATGTTCAGCTTTGTGATCAATGTTGGTTCTGTTTATATTAATATGAACATAATTGAGGAATGAGGCTGCGTTTCACTGAGGTTAAACTCATTGATCAATGTTGGTTCTGTTTATATTAATATGAATATAATTGATGAATGAAGCTGGGTTTCACTGAGGTTCAGCTTTGTGATCAATTTTTGTTCTGTTTATATTACTATGAATATAATTGAGGAATGAGGCTGCGTTTCACTGAGGTTAAACTCATTGATCAATGTTGGTTCTGTTTATATTAATATGAATATAACTGATGAATGAGGCTGGGTTTCACTGAGGTTCAGCTTTGTGATCAATGGTGGTTCTGTTTATATGAATATGAATATAATTGAGGAATGAGGCTGGGTTTCACTGAGGTTAAACTCATTGATCAATTTGGTTCTGTTTATATTACTATGAATATAATTGATGAATGAGGCTGGGTTTCACTGAGGTTCAGCTTTGTGATCAATGTTTGTTCTGTTTATATTAATATGAATATAATTGATGAATGAGGCTGGGTTTCACTGAGATTCAGCTTTGTGGTCAATGTTGGTTCTGTTTATATTAATATGAATATAATTGATGAATGAGGCTGGGTTTCACTGAGGTTAAGCTTTGTGCTAAATGTTGGTTCTGTTTATATTAATATGAATATAATTGAGGAATGTGGCTGGGTTTCACTGATGTTCAGCTTTGTGATCAATGTTGGTTCTCTTTATATTAATATGAACATAATTGAGGAATGAGGCTGCGTTTCACTGAGGTTAAACTCATTGATCAATGTTGGTTCTGTTTATATTACTATGAATATAATTGAGGAATGAGGCTGTGTTTCATTGAGGTTAAACTCATTGATCAATGTTGGTTCTGTTTATATTAATATGAATATAACTGATGAATGAGGCTGGGTTTCACTGAGGTTCAGCTTTGTGATCAATGTTTGTTCTGTTTATATAATTATGAATATAATTGATGAATGAGGCTGGGTTTCACTGAGGTTCAGCTTTGTGGTCAATGCTTGTTCTGTTTATATTAATATGTATATAATTGATGAATGAGGCTGGGTTTCACTGAGGTTCAGCTTTGTAATCAATGTTGGTTCTGTTTATATTAATATGAATATAATTGAGGAATAAGGCTGGGTTTCACTGAGGTTAAACTCATTGATCAATGATGGTTCTGTCTATATTAAAATTAATATAATTGATGATTGAGGCTTGGTTTCACTGAGGTTCAGCTTTGTGATCAATGTTGGTTCTGTATATATTTATATGAATATAATTAATGAATGAGGCTGTGTTTCAAAGAACTTAAACTCATTGATCAATGTTGGTTCTGTTTATAATAATATGAATATAATTGATGAATGAGGCTGGGTTTCACTGAGGTTAAACTCATTGATCAATGTTGGTTCTGTTTATATTAATATGAATATAATTGATGAATGAGGCTGGGTTTCACTGAGGTTCAGCTTTGTGGTCAATGCTTGTTCTGTTTATATTAATATCTATATAATTGATGAATGAGGCTGGGTTTCACTGAGGTTCAGCTTTGTGATCAATGTTGGTTCTGTTTATATTAATATGAATATAATTGAGGAATAAGGCTGCGTTTCACTGAGGTTAAACTCATTGATCAATGATGGTTCTGTCTATATTAAAATGAATATAATTGATGATTGAGGCTTCGTTTCACTGAGGTTCAGCTTTGTGATCAATGTTGGTTCTGTATATATTTATATGAATATAATTGATGAATGAGGCTGGGTTTCCCTAAGGTTAAACTCATTGATCAATGTTGGTTCTGTTTATATTAATATGAATATAATTGATGAATGAGGCTGGGTTTCACTGAGGTTCAGCTTTTTGATCAATGTTGGTTCTGTATATATTTATATGAATATAATTAATGAATGAGGCCGTGTTTCAAAGAACTTAAACTCATTGATCAATGTTGGTTCTGTTTATAATAATATGAATATAATTGATGAATGAGGCTGGGTTTCACTGAGGTTAAACTCATTGATCAATGTTGGTTCTGTTTATATTAATATGAATATAATTGATGAATGAGGCTGGGTTTCACTGAGGTTCAGCTTTGTGATCAATGTTGGTTCTGTTTATATTAATATGAATATAATTGATGAATGAGGCTGGGTTTCACTGAGGTTCAGCTTTGTGATCAATGTTGGTTCTGTTTATATTAATATGAATATAATTGAGGAATGAGGCTGGGTTTCACTGAGGCTAAACTCATTGATCAATGTTGGTTCTGTTTATACTAATATGAATATAATTGATGAATGAGGCTGGGTTTCACTGAGATTCAGCTTTGTGGTCAATGTTGGTTCTGTTTATATTAATATGAATATAATTGAGGAATGAGGCTGGGTTTCACTGAGGTTAAACTCATTGATCAATGTTGGTTCTGTTTATATTAATATGAATATAATTGATGAATGAGGCTGGGTTTCACTGAGGTTCAGCTTTGTGATCAATGTTGGTTCTGTTTATATTAATATGAATATAATTGAGGAATGAGGCTGGGTTTCACTGAGGCTAAACTCATTGATCAATGTTGGATCTGTTTATACTAATATGAATATAATTGAGGAACGAGGCTGCGTTTCACTGAGGTTAAACTCAGTGATCAATGTTGGTTCTGTTTATATTAATATGAATATAACTGATGAATGAGGCTGGGTTTCACTGAGGTTCAGCTTTTTGATCAATGTTGGTTCTGTTTATATGAATATGAATATAATTGAGGAATGAGGCTGGGTTTCACTGAGGTTAAACTCATTGATCAATGTTGGTTCTGTTTATATTAATATGAATATAATTGATGAATGAGGCTGGGTTTCACTGAGGTTCAGCTTTGTGATCAATGTTTGTTCTGTTTATATTAATATGAATATAATTGATGAATGAGGCTGGGTTTCACTGAGGTTCAGCTTTGTGATCAATGTTTGTTCTGTTTATATTAATATGAATATAATTGATGAATGAGGCTGGGTTTCACTGAGGTTCAGCTTTGTGATCAATGTTGGTTCTGTTTATATTAATATGAATATAATTGATGAATGAGGCTGGGTTTCACTGAGGTTCAGCTTTGTGATCAATGTTGGTTCTGTATATATTTATATGAATATAATTAATGAATGAGGCTGTGTTTCAAAGAACTTAAACTCATTGATCAATGTTGGTTCTGTTTATATTAATATGAATATAATTGAGGAATGAGGCTGGGTTTCACTGAGGCTAAACTCATTGATCAATGTTGGTTCTGTTTATACTAATATGAATATAATTGATGAATGAGGCTGGGTTTCACTGAGATTCAGCTTTGTGGTCAATGTTGGTTCTGTTTATATTAATATGAATATAATTGAGGAATGAGGCTGGGTTTCACTGAGGTTAAACTCATTGATCAATGTTGGTTCTGTTTATATTAATATGAATATAATTGATGAATGAGGCTGGGTTTCACTGAGGTTCAGCTTTGTGATCAATGTTGGTTCTGTTTATATTAATATGAATATAATTGAGGAATGAGGCTGGGTTTCACTGAGGCTAAACTCATTGATCAATGTTGGATCTGTTTATACTAATATGAATATAATTGAGGAACGAGGCTGCGTTTCACTGAGGTTAAACTCAGTGATCAATGTTGGTTCTGTTTATATTAATATGAATATAACTGATGAATGAGGCTGGGTTTCACTGAGGTTCAGCTTTTTGATCAATGTTGGTTCTGTTTATATGAATATGAATATAATTGAGGAATGAGGCTGGGTTTCACTGAGGTTAAACTCATTGATCAATGTTGGTTCTGTTTATATTAATATGAATATAATTGATGAATGAGGCTGGGTTTCACTGAGGTTCAGCTTTGTGATCAATGTTTGTTCTGTTTATATTAATATGAATATAATTGATGAATGAGGCTGGGTTTCACTGAGGTTCAGCTTTGTGATCAATGTTTGTTCTGTTTATATTAATATGAATATAATTGATGAATGAGGCTGGGTTTCACTGAGGTTCAGCTTTGTGATCAATGTTGGTTCTGTTTATATTAATATGAATATAATTGATGAATGAGGCTGGGTTTCACTGAGGTTCAGCTTTGTGATCAATGTTGGTTCTGTATATATTTATATGAATATAATTAATGAATGAGGCTGTGTTTCAAAGAACTTAAACTCATTGATCAATGTTGGTTCTGTTTATATTAATATGAATATAATTGAGGAATGAGGCTGCGTTTCACTGAGGTTAAACTCATTGATCAATGTCGGTTCTTTTTATATTAATATGAATATAATTGATGAATGAGGCTGGGTTTCACTGAGGTTCAGCTTTGTGATCAATGTCGGTTCTGTTTATAATAATATGAATATAATTGATGAATGAGGCTGGGTTTCACTGAGGTTCAGCTTTGTAATCAATGTTGGTTCTGTTTATAATAATATGAATATAATTGATGAATGAGCATGGGTTTCACTGAGGTTAAACTCATTGATCAATATTGGTTCTGTTTATATTAATATGAACATAATTGATGAATTAGGCTGGGTTTCACTGAGGTTCAGCTTTGTGATCAATGTTGGTTCTGTGTATATTAATATGAATATAATTGATGAATGAGGCTGGGTATCACTGAGGTTCAGCTTTGTGATCAATGTTGGTTCTGTTTATATTAATATGAATATAATTGATGAATGAGGCTGGGTTTCACTGAGATTCAGCTTTGTGATCAATGTTGGTTCTGTTTACATTAATATGAATATAATTGATGAATGAGGCTGGGTTTCACTGAGATTCAGCTTTGTGGTCAATGTTGGTTCTGTTTATATTAATATGAATATAATTGATGAATGAGGCTGGGTTTCACTGAGGTTAAGCTTTGTGTTAAATGTTGGTTCTGTTTATATTAATATGAATATAATTGAGGAATGTGGCTGGGTTTCACTGATGTTCAGCTTTGTGATCAATGTTGGTTCTCTTTATATTAATATGAACATAATTGAGGAATGTGGCTGCGTTTCACTGAGGTTAAACTCATTGATCAATGTTGGTTCTGTTTATATTAATATGAATATAATTGATGAATGAGGCTGGGTTTCACTGAGGTTCAGCTTTGTGATCAATGTTTGTTCTGTTTATATTACTATGAATATAATTGAGGAATGAGGCTGCGTTTCACTGAGGTTAAACTCATTGATCAATGTTTGTTCTGTTTATATTAATATGAATATAATTGATGAATGAGGCTGGGTTTCACTGAGGTTCAGCTTTGTGATCAATGTTGGTTCTGTTTATATTAATATGAATATAATTGATGAATGAGGCTGGGTTTCACTGAGGTTCAGCTTTGTGATCAATGTTGGTTCTGTATATATTTATATGAATATAATTAATGAATGAGGCTGTGTTTCAAAGAACTTAAACTCATTGATCAATGTTGGTTCTGTTTATATTAATATGAATATAATTGAGGAATGAGGCTGCGTTTCACTGAGGTTAAACTCATTGATCAATGTCGGTTCTTTTTATATTAATATGAATATAATTGATGAATGAGGCTGGGTTTCACTGAGGTTCAGCTTTGTGATCAATGTCGGTTCTGTTTATAATAATATGAATATAATTGATGAATGAGGCTGGGTTTCACTGAGGTTCAGCTTTGTAATCAATGTTGGTTCTGTTTATAATAATATGAATATAATTGATGAATGAGCATGGGTTTCACTGAGGTTAAACTCATTGATCAATATTGGTTCTGTTTATATTAATATGAACATAATTGATGAATTAGGCTGGGTTTCACTGAGGTTCAGCTTTGTGATCAATGTTGGTTCTGTGTATATTAATATGAATATAATTGATGAATGAGGCTGGGTATCACTGAGGTTCAGCTTTGTGATCAATGTTGGTTCTGTTTATATTAATATGAATATAATTGATGAATGAGGCTGGGTTTCACTGAGATTCAGCTTTGTGATCAATGTTGGTTCTGTTTACATTAATATGAATATAATTGATGAATGAGGCTGGGTTTCACTGAGATTCAGCTTTGTGGTCAATGTTGGTTCTGTTTATATTAATATGAATATAATTGATGAATGAGGCTGGGTTTCACTGAGGTTAAGCTTTGTGTTAAATGTTGGTTCTGTTTATATTAATATGAATATAATTGAGGAATGTGGCTGGGTTTCACTGATGTTCAGCTTTGTGATCAATGTTGGTTCTCTTTATATTAATATGAACATAATTGAGGAATGTGGCTGCGTTTCACTGAGGTTAAACTCATTGATCAATGTTGGTTCTGTTTATATTAATATGAATATAATTGATGAATGAGGCTGGGTTTCACTGAGGTTCAGCTTTGTGATCAATGTTTGTTCTGTTTATATTACTATGAATATAATTGAGGAATGAGGCTGCGTTTCACTGAGGTTAAACTCATTGATCAATGTTGGTTCTGTTTATATTAATATGAATATAACTGATGAATGAGGCTGGGTTTCACTGAGGTTCAGCTTTTTGATCAATGTTTGTTCTGTTTATATTAATATGAATATAATTGATGAATGAGGCTGGGTTTCACTGAGGTTCAGCTTTGTGGTCAATGCTTGTTCTGTTTATATTAATATGTATATAATTGATGAATGAGGCTGGGTTTGTCTATATTGAAATGAATATAATTGATGATTGAGGCTTTGTTTCACTGAGGTTCAGCTTTGTGATCAATGTTGGTTCTGTATATATTTATATGAATATAATTGATGAATGAGGCTGGGTTTCACTGAGGTTCAGCTTTGTGGTCAATGCTTGTTCCGTTTATATTAATATGTATATAATTGATGAATGAGGCTGAGTTTCACTGAGGTTCAGCTTTGTGATCAATGTTGGTTCTGTTTATATTGATATGAATATAATTGATGAATGAGGCTGGGTTTCACTGAGGTTCAGCTTTGTGATCAATGTTGGTTCTGTATATATTTATAGGAATATAATTAATGAATGAGGCTGTTTTTCAAAGGACTTAAACTCATTGATCAATGTTGGTTCTGTTTATATTAATATAAATATAATTGATGAATGAGGCTGGGTTTCACTGAGATTCAGCTTTGTGGTCAATGTTGGTTCTGTTTATATTAATATGAATATAATTGATGAATGAGGCTGGGTTTCACTGAGGTTCAGCTTTGTGATCAATGTTGGTTCTGTTTATATTAATATGAATATAATTGAGGAATGCGGCTGGGTTTCACTGATGTTCAGCATTGTGATCAATGTTGGTTCTCTTTATATTAATATGAACATAATTGAGGAATGAGGCTGCGTTTCACTGAGGTTAAACTCATTGATCAATGTTGGTTCTGTTTATATTAATATGAATATAATTGATAAATGAGGCTGGGTTTCACTGAGGTTCAGCTTTGTGATCAATGTTTGTTCTGTTTATATTACTATGAATATAATTGAGGAATGAGGCTGCGTTTCACTGAGGTTAAACTCATTGATCAATGTTGGTTCTGTTTATATTAATATGAATATAACTGATGAATGAGGCTGGGTTTCACTGAGGTTCAGCTTTGTGATCAATGTTGGTTCTGTTTATATGAATATGAATATAATTGAGGAATGAGGCTGGGTTTCACTGAGGTTAAACTCATTGATCAATGTTTGTTCTGTTTATATTATTATGAATATAATCGATGAATGAGGCTGGGTTTCACTGAGGTTCAGCTTTGTGATCAATGTATGTTCTGTTTATATTAATATGAATATAATTGATGAATGAGGCTGGGTTTCACTGAGGTTCAGCTTTGTGATCAATGTTTGTTCTGTTTATATTACTATGAATATTATTGAGGAACGAGGCTGCGTTTCACTGAGGTTAAACTCATTGATCAATGTTGGTTCTGTTTATATTAATATGAATATAACTGATGATTGAGGCTGGGTTTCACTGAGGTTCAGCTTTGTGATCAATGTTGGTTCTGTTTATATGAATATGAATATAATTGAGGAATGAGGCTGAGTTTCACTGAGGTTAAACTCATTGATCAATGTTGATTCTGTTTATATTATTATGAATATAATCGATGAATGAGGCTGGGTTTCACTGACGTTCAGCTTTGTGATCAATGTATGTTCTGTTTATATTAATATGAATATAATTGATGAATGAGGCTGGGTTTCACTGAGGTTTATCTTTGTGGTCAATGCTTGTTCTGTTTATATTAATATGTATATAATTGATGAATGAGGCTGGGTTTCACTGAGGTTCAGCTTTGTGATCAATGTTGGTTCTGTTTATATTAATATGAATATATTTGAGGAATAAGGCTGCGTTTCACTGAGGTTAAACTCATTGATCAATGTTGGTTCTGTTTATATTAATATGAATATAATTGATGAATGAGGCTGGGTTTCACTGAGGTTCAGCTTTGTGATCAATGTTGGTTCTGTATATATTTATATGAATATAATTAATGAATGAGGCTGTGTTTCAAAGAACTTAAACTCATTGATCAATGTTGGTTCTGTTTATTTTAATATGAATATAATTGAGGAATGAGGCTGCGTTTCACTGAGGTTAAACTCATTGATCAATGTTGGTTCTGTTTATATTAATATGAATAAAATTGATGAATGAGGCTAGGTTTCACTGAGGTTCAGCTTTGTGGTCCATGTTTGTTCTGTTTATATTAATATGAATATAATTGATGAATGAGGCTGGGTTTCACTGAGGTTCAGCTTTGTGGTCCATGTTTGTTCTGTTTATATTAATATGAATATAATTGATGAATGAGGCTGGGTTTCACTGAGATTCAGCTTTGTGATCAATGTTGGTTCTGTTTATATTAATATGAATATAATTGATGAATGAGGCTGGGTTTCACTGAGATTCAGCTTTGTGATCAATGTTGGTTCTGTTTATATTAATATGAATATAATTGATGAATGAGGCTGGGTTTCACTGAGATTCAGCTTTGTGGTCAATGTTGGTTCTGTTTATATTAATATGAATATAATTGATGAATGAGGCTGGGTTTCACTGAGGTTAAGCTTTGTGTTCAATGTTGGTTCTGTTTATATTAATATGAATATAATTGAGGAATGTGGCTGGGTTTCACTGATGTTCAGCTTTGTGATCAATGTTGGTTCTCTTTATATTAATATGAACATAATTGAGGAATGAGGCTGCGTTTCACTGAGGTTAAACTCATTGATCAATGTTGGTTCTGTTTATATTAATATGAATATAATTGATGAATGAGGCTGGGTTTCACTGAGGTTCAGCTTTGTGATCAATGTTTGTTCTGTTTATATTACTATGAATATAATTGAGGAATGAGGCTGCGTTTCACTGAGGTTAAACTCATTGATCAATGTTGGTTCTGTTTATATTAATATGAATATAATTGAGGAATGAGGCTGGGTTTCACTGAGGTTAAACTCATTGATCAATGTTGGTTCTGTTTATATTAATATGAATATAATTGATGAATGAGGCTGGGTTTCACTGAGGTTCAGCTTTGTGATCAATGTTTGTTCTGTTTATATTAATATGAATATAATTGATGAATGAGGCTGGGTTTCACTGAGGTTCAGCTTTGTGTTCAATGCTTGTTCTGTTTATATTAATATGTATATAATTGATGAATGAGGCTGGGTTTCACTGAGGTTCAGCTTTGTGATCAATGTTGGTTCTGTTTATATTAATATGAATATAATTGAGGAATAAGGCTGCGTTTCACTGAGGTTAAACTCATTGATCAATGATGGTTCTGTCTATATTAAAATGAATATAATTGATGATTGAGGCTTGGTTTCACTGAGGTTCAGCTTTGTGATCAATGTTGGTTCTGTATATATTTATATGAATATAATTGATGAATGAGGCTGGGTTTCACTGAGGTTCAGCTTTGTGGTCAATGCTTGTTCCGTTTATATTAATATGTATATAATTGATGAATGAGGCTGAGTTTCACTGAGGTTCAGCTTTGTGATCAATGTTGGTTCTGTTTATATTAATATGAATATAATTGATGAATGAGGCTGGGTTTCACTGAGGTTCAGCTTTGTGATCAATGTTGGTTCTGTATATATTTATAGGAATATAATTAATGAATGAGGCTGTTTTTCAAAGAACTTAAACTCATTGATCAATGTTGGTTCTGTTTATATTAATATAAATATAATTGATGAATGAGGCTGGGTTTCACTGAGATTCAGCTTTGTGGTCAATGTTGGTTCTGTTTATATTAATATGAATATAATTGATGAATGAGGCTGGGTTTCACTGAGGTTCAGCTTTGTGTTCAATGTTGGTTCTGTTTATATTAATATGAATATAATTGAGGAATGCGGCTGGGTTTCACTGATGTTCAGCATTGTGATCAATGTTGGTTCTCTTTATATTAATATGAACATAGTTGAGGAATGAGGCTGGGTCTCACTGAGGTTCAGCTTTGTGGTCAATGCTTGTTCTGTTTATATCAATATGTATATAATTGATGAATGAGGCTGAGTTTCACTGAGGTTCAGCTTTGTGATCAATGTTGGTTCTGTTTATATTAATATGAATATAATTGATAAATGAGGCTGGGTTTCACTGAGGTTCAGCTTTGTGATCAATGTTTGTTCTGTTTATATTACTATGAATATAATTGAGGAATGAGGCTGCGTTTCACTGAGGTTAAACTCATTGATCAATGTTGGTTCTGTTTATATTAATATGAATATAACTGATGAATGAGGCTGGGTTTCACTGAGGTTCAGCTTTGTGATCAATGTTGGTTCTGTTTATATGAATATGAATATAATTGAGGAATGAGGCTGGGTTTCACTGAGGTTAAACTCATTGATCAATGTTGGTTCTGTTTATATTATTATGAATATAATCGATGAATGAGGCTGGGTTTCACTGAGGTTCAGCTTTGTGATCAATGTATGTTCTGTTTATATTAATATGAATATAATTGATGAATGAGGCTGGGTTTCACTGAGGTTCATCTTTGTGGTCAATGCTTGTTCTGTTTATATTAATATGTGTATAATTGATGAATGAGGCTGGGTTTCACTGAGGTTCAGCTTTGTGATCAATGTTGGTTCTGTTTATATTAATATGAATATATTTGAGGAATAAGGCTGCGTTTCACTGAGGTTAAACTCATTGATCAATGTTGGTTCTGTTTATATTAATATGAATATAATTGATGAATGAGGCTGGGTTTCACTGAGGTTCAGCTTTGTGATCAATGTTGGTTCTGTATATATTTATATGAATATAATTAATGAATGAGGCTGTGTTTCAAAGAACTTAAACTCATTGATCAATGTTGGTTCTGTTTATATTAATATGAATATAATTGAGGAATGAGGCTGCGTTTCACTGAGGTTAAACTCATTGATCAATGTTGGTTCTGTTTATATTAATATGAATAAAATTGATGAATGAGGCTGGATTTCACTGAGATTCAGCTTTGTGGTCAATGTTGGTTCTTTTTATATTAATATGAATATAATTGATGAATGAGGCTGGGTTTCACTGAGGTTAAACTCATTGATCAATATTGGTTCTGTTTATATTAATATGAATATAATTGATGAATTAGGCTGGGTTTCACTGAAGTTCAGCTTTGTGATCAATGTTGGTTCTGTATATATTTATAGGAATATAATTAATGAATGAGGCTGTTTTTCAAAGAACTTAAACTCATTGATCAATGTTGGTTCTGTTTATATTAATATAAATATAATTGATGAATGAGGCTGGGTTTCACTGAGATTCAGCTTTGTGGTCAATGTTGGTTCTGTTTATATTAATATGAATATAATTGATGAATGAGGCTGGGTTTCACTGAGGTTCAGCTTTGTGTTCAATGTTGGTTCTGTTTATATTAATATGAATATAATTGAGGAATGCGGCTGGGTTTCACTGATGTTCAGCATTGTGATCAATGTTTGTTCTCTTTATATTAATATGAACATAATTGAGGAATGAGGCTGCGTTTCACTGAGGTTAAACTCATTGATCAATGTTGGTTCTGTTTATATTAATATGAATATAATTGATAAATGAGGCTGGGTTTCACTGAGGTTCAGCTTTGTGATCAATGTTTGTTCTGTTTATATTACTATGAATATAATTGAGGAATGAGGCTGCGTTTCACTGAGGTTAAACTCATTGATCAATGTTGGTTCTGTTTATATTAATATGAATATAATTGATGAATGAGGCTGGGTTTCACTGAGGTTCAGCTTTTTGATCAATGTTGGTTCTGTATATATTTATATGAATATAATTAATGAATGAGGCTGTGTTTCAAAGAACTTAAACTCATTGATCAATGTTGGTTCTGTTTATACTAATATGAATATAATTGAGGAATGAGGCTGCGTTTCACTGAGGTTAAACTCACTGATCAATTTTGGTTCTGTTTATATTAATATGAATATAATTGATGAATGAGGCTGGGTTTCACTGAGGTTCAGCTTTGTGATCAATGTTGGTTCTGTTTATATTAATATGAATATAATTGATGAATAAGGCTGGGTTTCACTGAGGTTCAGCTTTGTGGTCAATGCTTGTTCTGTTTATATTAATATGTATATAATTGATGAATGAGGCTGGGTTTCACTGAGGTTCAGCTTTGTGATCAATGTTGGTTCTGTTTATATTAATATGAATATAATTGAGGAATAAGGCTGTGTTTCACTGAGGTTAAACTCATTGATCAATGATGGTTCTGTCTATATTAAAATTAATATAATTGATGATTGAGGCTTGGTTTCACTGAGGTTCAGCTTTGTGATCAATGTCGGTTCTGTATATATTTATATGAATATAATTAATGAATGAGGCTGTGTTTCAAAGAAGTTAAACTCATTGATCAATGTTGGTTCTGTTTATATTAATATGAATATAATTGATGAATGAGGCTGGGTTTCACTGAGATTCAGCTTTGTGATCAATGTTGGTTCTGTTTATATTAATATGAATATAATTGATGAATGAGGCTGGGTTTCACTGAGATTCAGCTTTGTGATCAATGTTGGTTCTGTTTATATTAATATGAATATAATTGATGAATGAGGCTGTGTTTCACTGAGATTCAGCTTTGTGGTCAATGTTGGTTCTGTTTATATTAATATGAATATAATTGATGAATGAGGCTGGGTTTCACTGAGGTTAAGCTTTGTGTTCAATGTTGGTTCTGTTTATATTAATATGAATATAATTGAGGAATGTGGCTGGGTTTCACTGATGTTCAGCTTTGTGATCAATGTTGGTTCTCTTTATATTAATATGAACATAATTGAGGAATGAGGCTGCGTTTCACTGAGGTTAAACTCATTGATCAATGTTGGTTCTGTTTATATTAATATGAATATAATTGATGAATGAGGCTGGGTTTCACTGAGGTTCAGCTTTGTGATCAATGTTTGTTCTGTTTATATTACTATGAATATAATTGAGGAATGAGGCTGCGTTTCACTGAGGTTAAACTCATTGATCAATGTTGGTTCTGTTTATATTAATATGAATATAATTGATGAATGAGGCTGGGTTTCACTGAGGTTCAGCTTTGTGATCAATGTTTGTTCTGTTTATATTAATATGAATATAATTGATGAATGAGGCTGGGTTTCACTGAGGTTCAGCTTTGTGTTCAATGCTTGTTCTGTTTATATTAATATGTATATAATTGATGAATGAGGCTGGGTTTCACTGAGGTTCAGCTTTGTGATCAATGTTGGTTCTGTTTATATTAATATGAATATAATTGAGGAATAAGGCTGCGTTTCACTGAGGTTAAACTCATTGATCAATGATGGTTCTGTCTATATTGAAATGAATATAATTGATGATTGAGGCTTGGTTTCACTGAGGTTCAGCTTTGTGATCAATGTTGGTTCTGTATATATTTATATGAATATAATTGATGAATGAGGCTGGGTTTCACTGAGGTTCAGCTTTGTGGTCAATGCTTGTTCCGTTTATATTAATATGTATATAATTGATGAATGAGGCTGAGTTTCACTGAGGTTCAGCTTTGTGATCAATGTTGGTTCTGTTTATATTGATATGAATATAATTGATGAATGAGGCTGGGTTTCACTGAGGTTCAGCTTTGTGATCAATGTTGGTTCTGTATATATTTATAGGAATATAATTAATGAATGAGGCTGTTTTTCAAAGAACTTAAACTCATTGATCAATGTTGGTTCTGTTTATATTAATATAAATATAATTGATGAATGAGGCTGGGTTTCACTGAGATTCAGCTTTGTGGTCAATGTTGGTTCTGTTTATATTAATATGAATATAATTGATGAATGAGGCTGGGTTTCACTGAGGTTCAGCTTTGTGTTCAATGTTGGTTCTGTTTATATTAATATGAATATAATTGAGGAATGCGGCTGGGTTTCACTGATGTTCAGCATTGTGATCAATGTTGGTTCTCTTTATATTAATATGAACATAATTGAGGAATGAGGCTGCGTTTCACTGAGGTTAAACTCATTGATCAATGTTGGTTCTGTTTATATTAATATGAATATAACTGATGAATGAGGCTGGGTTTCACTGAGGTTCAGCTTTGTGATCAATGTATGTTCTGTTTATATTAATATGAATATAATTGATGAATGAGGCTGGGTTTCACTGAGGTTCAGCTTTGTGATCAATGTTTGTTCTGTTTATATTACTATGAATATTATTGAGGAACGAGGCTGCGTTTCACTGAGGTTAAACTCATTGATCAATGTTGGTTCTGTTTATATTAATATGAATATAACTGATGAATGAGGCTGGGTTTCACTGAGGTTAAACTCATTGATCAATGTTGGTTCTGTTTATATTAATATGAATATAATTGATGAATGAGGCTGGGTTTCACTGAGATTCAGCTTTGTGGTCAATGTTGGTTCTGTTTATTTTAATATGAATATAATTGATGAATGAGGCTGGGTTTCACTGAGGTTAAGCTTTGTGTTCAATGTTGGTTCTGTTTATATTAATATGAATATAATTGAGGAATGTGGCTGGGTTTCACTGATGTTCAGCTTTGTGATCAATATTGGTTCTCTTTATATTAATATGAACATAATTGAGGAATGAGGCTGCGTTTCACTGAGGTTAAACTCATTGATCAATGTTGGTTCTGTTTATATTAATATGAATATAATTGATGAATGAGGCTGGGTTTCACTGAGGTTCAGCTTTGTGATCAATGTTTGTTCTGTTTATATTACTATGAATATAATTGAGGAATGAGGCTGCGTTTCACTGAGGTTAAACTCATTGATCAATGTTGGTTCTGTTTATATTAATATGAATATAACTGATAAATGAGGCTGGGTTTCACTGAGGTTCAGCTTTGTGATCAATGTTTGTTCTGTTTATATTACTATGAATATAATTGAGGAATGAGGCTGCGTTTCACTGAGGTTAAACTCATTGATCAATGTTGGTTCTGTTTATATTAATATGAATATAACTGATGAATGAGGCTGGGTTTCACTGAGGTTCAGCTTTGTGATCAATGTTGGTTCTGTTTATATTAATATGAATATAATTGATGAATGAGGCTGGGTTTCACTGAGGTTCAGCTTTGTGATCAATGTTAGTTCTGTTTATATTAATATGAATATAATTGAGGAATGAGGCTGGGTTTCACTGAGGCTAAACTCATTGATCAATGTTGGTTCTGTTTATACTAATATGAATATAATTGAGGAACGAGGCTGCGTTTCACTGAGGTTAAACTCATTGATCAATGTTGGTTCTGTTTATATTAATATGAATATAATTGATGAATGAGGCTGGGTTTCACTGAGGTTCAGCTTTGTGATCAATGTTTGTTCTGTTTATATTAATATGAATATAATTGATGAATGAGGCTGGGTTTCACTGAGGTTCAGCTTTGTGGTCAATGCTTGTTCTGTTTATATTAATATGTATATAATTGATGAATGAGGCATGGTTTCACTGAGGTTAAACTCATTGATCAATGTTGGTTCTGTTTATATTAATATGAATATAATTGATGAATGAGGCTGGGTTTCACTGAGGTTCAGCTTTGTGATCAATGTTTGTTCTGTTTATATTAATATGAATATAATTGATGAATGAGGCTGGGTTTCACTGAGGTTCAGCTTTGTGTTCAATGCTTGTTCTGTTTATATTAATATGTATATAATTGATGAATGAGGCTGGGTTTCACTGAGGTTCAGCTTTGTGATCAATGTTGGTTCTGTTTATATTAATATGAATATAATTGAGGAATAAGGCTGCGTTTCACTGAGGTTAAACTCATTGATCAATGATGGTTCTGTCTATATTAAAATGAATATAATTGATGATTGAGGCTTGGTTTCACTGAGGTTCAGCTTTGTGATCAATGTTGGTTCTGTATATATTTATATGAATATAATTGATGAATGAGGCTGGGTTTCACTGAGGTTCAGCTTTGTGGTCAATGCTTGTTCCGTTTATATTAATATGTATATAATTGATGAATGAGGCTGAGTTTCACTGAGGTTCAGCTTTGTGATCAATGTTGGTTCTGTTTATATTAATATGAATATAATTGATGAATGAGGCTGGGTTTCACTGAGGTTCAGCTTTGTGATCAATGTTGGTTCTGTATATATTTATAGGAATATAATTAATGAATGAGGCTGTTTTTCAAAGAACTTAAACTCATTGATCAATGTTGGTTCTGTTTATATTAATATAAATATAATTGATGAATGAGGCTGGGTTTCACTGAGATTCAGCTTTGTGGTCAATGTTGGTTCTGTTTATATTAATATGAATATAATTGATGAATGAGGCTGGGTTTCACTGAGGTTCAGCTTTGTGTTCAATGTTGGTTCTGTTTATATTAATATGAATATAATTGAGGAATGCGGCTGGGTTTCACTGATGTTCAGCATTGTGATCAATGTTGGTTCTCTTTATATTAATATGAACATAGTTGAGGAATGAGGCTGCGTTTCACTGAGGTTAAACTCATTGATCAATGTTGGTTCTGTTTATATTAATATGAATATAATTGATAAATGAGGCTGGGTTTCACTGAGGTTCAGCTTTGTGATCAATGTTTGTTCTGTTTATATTACTATGAATATAATTGAGGAATGAGGCTGCGTTTCACTGAGGTTAAACTCATTGATCAATGTTGGTTCTGTTTATATTAATATGAATATAACTGATGAATGAGGCTGGGTTTCACTGAGGTTCAGCTTTGTGATCAATGTTGGTTCTGTTTATATTAATATGAATATAATTGATGAATGAGGCTGGGTTTCACTGAGGTTCAGCTTTGTGATCAATGTTAGTTCTGTTTATATTAATATGAATATAATTGAGGAATGAGGCTGGGTTTCACTGAGGCTAAACTCATTGATCAATGTTGGTTCTGTTTATACTAATATGAATATAATTGAGGAACGAGGCTGCGTTTCACTGAGGTTAAACTCATTGATCAATGTTGGTTCTGTTTATATTAATATGAATATAATTGATGAATGAGGCTGGGTTTCACTGAGGTTCAGCTTTGTGATCAATGTTTGTTCTGTTTATATTAATATGAATATAATTGATGAATGAGGCTGGGTTTCACTGAGGTTCAGCTTTGTGGTCAATGCTTGTTCTGTTTATATTAATATGTATATAATTGATGAATGAGGCATGGTTTCACTGAGGTTCAGCTTTGTGATCAATGTTGGTTCTGTTTATATTAATATGAATATAATTGAGGAATAAGGCTGCGTTTCAAAGAACTTAAACTTATTGATCAATGTTGGTTCTGTTTATATTAATATGAATATAATTGATGAATGAGGCTGGGTTTCACTGAGGTTCAGCTTTGTGATCAATGTTGGTTCTGTTTATATTAATATGAATATAATTGAGGAATGAGGCTGGGTTTCACTGAGGCTAAACTCATTGATCAATGTTGGTTCTGTTTATACTAATATGAATATAATTGAGGAACGAGGCTGCGTTTCACTGAGGTTAAACTCATTGATCAATGTTGGTTCTGTTTATATTGATATGAATATAATTGATGAATGAGGCTGGGTTTCACTGAGGTTCAGCTTTGTGATCAATGTTGGTTCTGTATATATTTATAGGAATATAATTAATGAATGAGGCTGTTTTTCAAAGAACTTAAACTCATTGATCAATGTTGGTTCTGTTTATATTAATATAAATATAATTGATGAATGAGGCTGGGTTTCACTGAGATTCAGCTTTGTGGTCAATGTTGGTTCTGTTTATATTAATATGAATATAATTGATGAATGAGGCTGGGTTTCACTGAGGTTCAGCTTTGTGTTCAATGTTGGTTCTGTTTATATTAATATGAATATAATTGAGGAATGCGGCTGGGTTTCACTGATGTTCAGCATTGTGATCAATGTTGGTTCTCTTTATATTAATATGAACATAATTGAGGAATGAGGCTGCGTTTCACTGAGGTTAAACTCATTGATCAATGTTGGTTCTGTTTATATTAATATGAATATAATCGATGAATGAGGCTGGGTTTCACTGAGGTTCAGCTTTGTGATCAATGTATGTTCTGTTTATATTAATATGAATATAATTGATGAATGAGGCTGGGTTTCACTGAGGTTCAGCTTTGTGATCAATGTTTGTTCTGTTTATATTACTATGAATATTATTGAGGAACGAGGCTGCGTTTCACTGAGGTTAAACTCATTGATCAATGTTGGTTCTGTTTATATTAATATGAATATAACTGATGAATGAGGCTGGGTTTCACTGAGGTTAAACTCATTGATCAATGTTGGTTCTGTTTATATTAATATGAATATAATTGATGAATGAGGCTGGGTTTCACTGAGATTCAGCTTTGTGGTCAATGTTGGTTCTGTTTATATTAATATGAATATAATTGATGAATGAGGCTGGGTTTCACTGAGGTTAAGCTTTGTGTTCAATGTTGGTTCTGTTTATATTAATATGAATATAATTGAGGAATGTGGCTGGGTTTCACTGATGTTCAGCTTTGTGATCAATATTGGTTCTCTTTATATTAATATGAACATAATTGAGGAATGAGGCTGCGTTTCACTGAGGTTAAACTCATTGATCAATGTTGGTTCTGTTTATATTAATATGAATATAATTGATGAATGAGGCTGGGTTTCACTGAGGTTCAGCTTTGTGATCAATGTTTGTTCTGTTTATATTACTATGAATATAATTGAGGAATGAGGCTGCGTTTCACTGAGGTTAAACTCATTGATCAATGTTGGTTCTGTTTATATTAATATGAATATAACTGATAAATGAGGCTGGGTTTCACTGAGGTTCAGCTTTGTGATCAATGTTTGTTCTGTTTATATTACTATGAATATAATTGAGGAATGAGGCTGCGTTTCACTGAGGTTAAACTCATTGATCAATGTTGGTTCTGTTTATATTAATATGAATATAACTGATGAATGAGGCTGGGTTTCACTGAGGTTCAGCTTTGTGATCAATGTTGGTTCTGTTTATATTAATATGAATATAATTGATGAATGAGGCTGGGTTTCACTGAGGTTCAGCTTTGTGATCAATGTTAGTTCTGTTTATATTAATATGAATATAATTGAGGAATGAGGCTGGGTTTCACTGAGGCTAAACTCATTGATCAATGTTGGTTCTGTTTATACTAATATGAATATAATTGAGGAACGAGGCTGCGTTTCACTGAGGTTAAACTCATTGATCAATGTTGGTTCTGTTTATATTAATATGAATATAATTGATGAATGAGGCTGGGTTTCACTGAGGTTCAGCTTTGTGATCAATGTTTGTTCTGTTTATATTAATATGAATATAATTGATGAATGAGGCTGGGTTTCACTGAGGTTCAGCTTTGTGGTCAATGCTTGTTCTGTTTATATTAATATGTATATAATTGATGAATGAGGCATGGTTTCACTGAGGTTAAACTCATTGATCAATGTTGGTTCTGTTTATATTAATATGAATATAATTGATGAATGAGGCTGGGTTTCACTGAGGTTCAGCTTTGTGATCAATGTTTGTTCTGTTTATATTAATATGAATATAATTGATGAATGAGGCTGGGTTTCACTGAGGTTCAGCTTTGTGTTCAATGCTTGTTCTGTTTATATTAATATGTATATAATTGATGAATGAGGCTGGGTTTCACTGAGGTTCAGCTTTGTGATCAATGTTGGTTCTGTTTATATTAATATGAATATAATTGAGGAATAAGGCTGCGTTTCACTGAGGTTAAACTCATTGATCAATGATGGTTCTGTCTATATTAAAATGAATATAATTGATGATTGAGGCTTGGTTTCACTGAGGTTCAGCTTTGTGATCAATGTTGGTTCTGTATATATTTATATGAATATAATTGATGAATGAGGCTGGGTTTCACTGAGGTTCAGCTTTGTGGTCAATGCTTGTTCCGTTTATATTAATATGTATATAATTGATGAATGAGGCTGAGTTTCACTGAGGTTCAGCTTTGTGATCAATGTTGGTTCTGTTTATATTAATATGAATATAATTGATGAATGAGGCTGGGTTTCACTGAGGTTCAGCTTTGTGATCAATGTTGGTTCTGTATATATTTATAGGAATATAATTAATGAATGAGGCTGTTTTTCAAAGAACTTAAACTCATTGATCAATGTTGGTTCTGTTTATATTAATATAAATATAATTGATGAATGAGGCTGGGTTTCACTGAGATTCAGCTTTGTGGTCAATGTTGGTTCTGTTTATATTAATATGAATATAATTGATGAATGAGGCTGGGTTTCACTGAGGTTCAGCTTTGTGTTCAATGTTGGTTCTGTTTATATTAATATGAATATAATTGAGGAATGCGGCTGGGTTTCACTGATGTTCAGCATTGTGATCAATGTTGGTTCTCTTTATATTAATATGAACATAGTTGAGGAATGAGGCTGCGTTTCACTGAGGTTAAACTCATTGATCAATGTTGGTTCTGTTTATATTAATATGAATATAATTGATAAATGAGGCTGGGTTTCACTGAGGTTCAGCTTTGTGATCAATGTTTGTTCTGTTTATATTACTATGAATATAATTGAGGAATGAGGCTGCGTTTCACTGAGGTTAAACTCATTGATCAATGTTGGTTCTGTTTATATTAATATGAATATAACTGATGAATGAGGCTGGGTTTCACTGAGGTTCAGCTTTGTGATCAATGTTGGTTCTGTTTATATTAATATGAATATAATTGATGAATGAGGCTGGGTTTCACTGAGGTTCAGCTTTGTGATCAATGTTAGTTCTGTTTATATTAATATGAATATAATTGAGGAATGAGGCTGGGTTTCACTGAGGCTAAACTCATTGATCAATGTTGGTTCTGTTTATACTAATATGAATATAATTGAGGAACGAGGCTGCGTTTCACTGAGGTTAAACTCATTGATCAATGTTGGTTCTGTTTATATTAATATGAATATAATTGATGAATGAGGCTGGGTTTCACTGAGGTTCAGCTTTGTGATCAATGTTTGTTCTGTTTATATTAATATGAATATAATTGATGAATGAGGCTGGGTTTCACTGAGGTTCAGCTTTGTGGTCAATGCTTGTTCTGTTTATATTAATATGTATATAATTGATGAATGAGGCATGGTTTCACTGAGGTTCAGCTTTGTGATCAATGTTGGTTCTGTTTATATTAATATGAATATAATTGAGGAATAAGGCTGCGTTTCAAAGAACTTAAACTTATTGATCAATGTTGGTTCTGTTTATATTAATATGAATATAATTGATGAATGAGGCTGGGTTTCACTGAGGTTCAGCTTTGTGATCAATGTTGGTTCTGTTTATATTAATATGAATATAATTGAGGAATGAGGCTGGGTTTCACTGAGGCTAAACTCATTGATCAATGTTGGTTCTGTTTATACTAATATGAATATAATTGAGGAACGAGGCTGCGTTTCACTGAGGTTAAACTCATTGATCAATGTTGGTTCTGTTTATATTAATATGAATAAAATTGATGAATGAGGCTGGGTTTCACTGAGGTTCAGCTTTGTGATCAATGTTGGTTCTGTTTATATTAATATGAATAAAATTGATGAATGAGGCTGGATTTCACTGAGATTCAGCTTTGTGGTCAATGCTTGTTCTGTTTATATTAATATGTATATAATTGATGAATGAGGCTGGGTTTCACTGAGGTTAAACTCATTGATCAATGTTGGTTCTGTTTATATTAATATGAATATAATTGAGGAATGAGGCTGCGTTTTACTGAGGTTAAACTCATTGATCAATGTTGGTTCTGTAAATATTTATATGAATATAATTAATGAATGAGGCTGTGTTTCACTGAGGTTAAACTCATTGATCAATGTTGGTTCTTTTTATATTAATATGAATATAATTGATGAATGAGGCTGGGTTTCACTGAGGTTCAGCTTTGTGATCAATGTTGGTTCTGTATATATTTATATGAATATAATTAATGAATGAGGCTGTGTTTCAAAGAACTTAAACTCATTGATCAATGTTGGTTCTGTTTATATTAATATGAATATAATTGATGAATGAGGCTGGGTTTCACTGAGGTTCAGCTTTGTGATCAATGTTTGTTCTGTTTATATTAATATGAATATAATTGATGAATGAGGCTGGGTTTCACTGAGGTTCAGCTTTGTGGTCAATGCTTGTTCTGTTTATATTAATATGTATATAATTGATGAATGAGGCTGGGTTTCACTGAGGTTCAGCTTTGTGATCAATGTTGGTTCTGGTTATATTAATATGAATATAATTGAGGAATAAGGCTGCGTTTCACTGAGGTTAAACTCATTGATCAATGATGGTTCTGTTTATATTAATATGAATATAATTGATGAATGAGGCTGGGTTTCACTGAGGTTCAGCTTTGTGATCAATGTTGGTTCTGTTTATATTAATATGAATAAAATTGATGAATGACGCTGCGTTTCACTGAGGTTAAACTCATTGATCAATGTTGGTTCTGTTTATATTAATATGAATAAAATTGATGAATGAGGCTGGGTTTCACTGAGGTTAAACTCATTGATCAATATTGGTTCTGTTTATATTAAACCCAGCCTCATTAATCAATTATATTCATATTAATATAAACAGAACCAATATTGGTCAATGAGTTTAACCTCAGTGAAACGCAGCCTCATTCCTCAATTATGTTCATATTAATATAAAGAGAACCAACATTGATCACAAAGCTGAACATCAGTGAAACCCAGCCGCATTCCTCAATTATATTCATATTAATATAAACAGAACCAACATTGAACACAAAGCTGAACCTCAGTGAAACCCAGCCTCATTCATCAATTATATTCATATTAATATAAACAGAACCAACATTGACCACAAAGCTGAATCTCAGTGAAACCCAGCCTCATTCATCAATTATATTCATATTAATATAAACAGAACCAACATTGATCACAGAGCTGAATCTCAGTGAAACCCAGCTTCATTCATCAATTATATTCATATTAATATAAACAGAACCAACATTGATCACAAAGCTGAACCTCAGTGAAACCCAGCCTCATTCATCAATTATATTCATATTAATATAAACAGAACCAACATTGGTCAATGAGTTTCACCTCAGTGAAACGCAGCCTCATTCCTCAATTATATTCATAGTAATACAAATAGAACAAACATTGATCACAAAGCTGAACCTCAGTGAAACCCAGCCTCATTCATCAATTATATTCATATTAATATAAACAGAACCAACATTGGTCAATGAGTTTAACCTCAGTGAAACGCAGCCTCATTCCTCAATTATATTCATATTAATATAAACAGAACCAACATTGATCACAAAGCTGAACATCAGTGAAACCCAGCCGCATTCCTCAATTATATTCATATTAATATAAACAGAACCAACATTGAACACAAAGCTGAACCTCAGTGAAACCCAGCCTCATTCATCAATTATATTCATATTAATATAAACAGAACCAACATTGACCACAAAGCTGAACCTCAGTGAAACCCAGCCTCATTCCTCAATTATATTCATAGTAATACAAATAGAACAAACATTGATCACAAAGCTGAACCTCAGTGAAACCCAGCCTCATTCATCAATTATATTCATATTAATATAAACAGAACCAACATTGGTCAATGAGTTTAACCTCAGTGAAACGCAGCCTCATTCCTCAATTATATTCATATTAATATAAACAGAACCAACATTGATCACAAAGCTGAACATCAGTGAAACCCAGCCGCATTCCTCAATTATATTCATATTAATATAAACAGAACCAACATTGAACACAAAGCTGAACCTCAGTGAAACCCAGCCTCATTCATCAATTATATTCATATTAATATAAACAGAACCAACATTGACCACAAAGCTGAACCTCAGTGAAACCCAGCCTCATTCATCAATTATATTCATATTAATATAAACAGAACCAACATTGGTCAATGAGTTTAACCTCAGTGAAACGCAGCCTCATTCCTCAATTATGTTCATATTAATATAAAGAGAACCAACATTGATCACAAAGCTGAACATCAGTGAAACCCAGCCGCATTCCTCAATTATATTCATATTAATATAAACAGAACCAACATTGAACACAAAGCTGAACCTCAGTGAAACCCAGCCTCATTCATCAATTATATTCATATTAATATAAACAGAACCAACATTGACCACAAAGCTGAACCTCAGTGAAACCCAGCCTCATTCATCAATTATATTCATATTAATATAAACAGAACCAACATTGGTCAATGAGTTTAACCTCAGTGAAACGCAGCCTCATTCCTCAATTATGTTCATATTAATATAAAGAGAACCAACATTGATCACAAAGCTGAACATCAGTGAAACCCAGCCGCATTCCTCAATTATATTCATATTAATATAAACAGAACTAACATTGAACACAAAGCTGAACCTCAGTGAAACCCAGCCTCATTCATCAATTATATTCATATTAATATAAACAGAACAAACATTGATCACAAAGCTGAACCTCAGTGAAACCCAGCCTCATTCTTCAATTATATTCATATTAATATAAACAGAACCAACATTGATCAATGAGTTTAACCTCAGTGAAACGCAGCCTCATTCCTGAATTATATTCATAGTAATACAAATAGAACAAACATTGATCACAAAGCTGAACCTCAGTGAAACCCAGCCTCATTCATCAATTATATTCATATTAATATAAACAGAACCAACATTGGTCAATGAGTTTAACCTCAGTGAAACGCAGCCTCATTCCTCAATTATGTTCATATTAATATAAAGAGAACCAACATTGATAACAAAGCTGAACATCAGTGAAACCCAGCCGCATTCCTCAATTATATTCATATTAATATAAACAGAACCAACATTGACCACAAAGCTGAATCTCAGTGAAACCCAGCCTCATTCATCAATTATATTCATATTCATATAAACAGAACCAACATTGATCAATGAGTTTAACCTCAGTGAAACGCAGCCTCATTCCTCAATTATATTCATAGTAATATAAACAGAACAAACATTGATCACAAAGCTGAACCTCAGTGAAACCCAGCCTCATTCATCAATTATATTCATATTAATATAAACAGAACCAACATTGGTCAATGAGTTTAAGCTCAGTGAAACGCAGCCTCATTCCTCAATTATGTTCATATTAATATAAAGAGAACCAACATTGATCACAAAGCTGAACATCAGTGAA
This sequence comes from Leuresthes tenuis, assembly GCF_036924035.1. Lineage (NCBI taxonomy): Eukaryota > Metazoa > Chordata > Actinopteri > Atheriniformes > Atherinopsidae > Leuresthes > Leuresthes tenuis. The sequence continues at coordinate 10,776,190 of NW_027325369.1, forward strand.
ACCCAGCCACATTCCTCAATTATATTCATATTAATATAAACAGAACCAACATTGAACACAAAGCTGAACCTCAGTGAAACCCAGCCTCATTCATCAATTATATTCATATTAATATAAACAGAACCAACATTGACCACAAAGCTGAATCTCAGTGAAACCCAGCCTCATTCATCAATTATATTCATATTAATATAAACAGAACCAACATTGGTCAATGAGTTTAACCTCAGTGAAACGCAGCCTCATTCCTCAATTATGTTCATATTAATATAAAGAGAACCAACATTGATCACAAAGCTGAACATCAGTGAAACCCAGCCGCATTCCTCAATTATATTCATATTAATATAAACAGAACCAACATTGAACACAAAGCTGAACCTCAGTGAAACCCAGCCTCATTCATCAATTATATTCATATTAATATAAACAGAACCAACATTGACCACAAAGCTGAATCTCAGTGAAACCCAGCCTCATTCATGAATTATATTCATATTAATATAAACAGAACCAACATTGATCACAGAGCTGAATCTCAGTGAAACCCAGCCTCATTCATCAATTATATTCATATTAATATAAACAGAACCAACATTGATCACAAAGCTGAATATCAGTGAAACCCAGCCTCATTCATCAATTATATTCATATTAATATAAACAGAACCAACATTGATCACAGAGCTGAATCTCAGTGAAACCCAGCCTCATTCATCAATTATATTCATATTAATATAAACAGAACCAACATTGATCACAAAGCTGAACCTCAGTGAAACCCAGCCTCATTCATCAATTATATTCATATTAATATAAACAGAACCAACATTGGTCAATGAGTTTAACCTCAGTGAAACGCAGCCTCATTCCTCAATTATGTTCATATTAATATAAAGAGAACCAACATTGATCACAAAGCTGAACATCAGTGAAACCCAGCCGCATTCCTCAATTATATTCATATTAATATAAACAGAACCAACATTGAACACAAAGCTGAACCTCAGTGAAACCCAGCCTCATTCATCAATTATATTCATATTAATATAAACAGAACCAACATTGACCACAAAGCTGAACCTCAGTGAAACCCAGCCTCATTCATCAATTATATTCATATTAATATAAACAGAACCAACATTGGTCAATGAGTTTAACCTCAGTGAAACGCAGCCTCATTCCTCAATTATGTTCATATTAATATAAAGAGAACCAACATTGATCACAAAGCTGAACATCAGTGAAACCCAGCCGCATTCCTCAATTATATTCATATTAATATAAACAGAACTAACATTGAACACAAAGCTGAACCTCAGTGAAACCCAGCCTCATTCATCAATTATATTCATATTAATATAAACAGAACCAACATTGACCACAAAGCTGAATCTCAGTGAAACCCAGCCTCATTCATCAATTATATTCATATTCATATAAACAGAACCAACATTGATCAATGAGTTTAACCTCAGGGAAACGCAGCCTCATTCCTCAATTATATTCATAGTAATATAAACAGAACAAACATTGATCACAAAGCTGAACCTCAGTGAAACCCAGCCTCATTCATCAATTATATTCATATTAATATAAACAGAACCAACATTGGTCAATGAGTTTAACCTCAGTGAAACGCAGCCTCATTCCTCAATTATGTTCATATTAATATAAAGAGAACCAACATTGATCACAAAGCTGAACATCAGTGAAACCCAGCCGCATTCCTCAATTATATTCATATTAATATAAACAGAACCAACATTGAGCACAAAGCTGAACCTCAGTGAAACCCAGCCTCATTCATCAATTATATTCATATTAATATAAACAGAACCAATATTGATCAATGAGTTTAACCTCAGTGAAACCCAGCCTCATTCATCAATTATATTCATATTAATATAAAAAGAACCAACATTGACCACAAAGCTGAATCTCAGTGAAATCCAGCCTCATTCATCAATTTTATTCATATTAATATAAACAGAACCAACATTGATCAATGAGTTTAACCTCAGTGAAACGCAGCCTCATTCCTCAATTATATTCATATTAATATAAACAGAACCAACATTGATCAATGAGTTTAAGTTCTTTGAAACACAGCCTCATTCATTAATTATATTCATATAAATATATACAGAACCAACATTGATCACAAAGCTGAACCTCAGTGAAACCCAGCCTCATTCATCAATTTTATTCATATTAATATAAACAGAACCAACATTGATCAATGAGTTTAACCTCAGTGAAACGCAGCCTCATTCCTCAATTATATTCATATTAATATAAACAGAACCAACATTGATCAATGAGTTTAAGTTCTTTGAAACACAGCCTCATTCATTAATTATATTCATATAAATATATACAGAACCAACATTGATCACAAAGCTGAACCTCAGTGAAACCCAGCCTCATTCATCAATTATATTCATATTAATATAAACAGAACCAACATTGATCACAAAGCTGAACCTCAGTGAAACCCAGCCTCATTCATCAATTATATTTATATTAATATAAACAGAACAAACATTGATCACAAAGCTGAACCTCAGTGAAACCCAGCCTCATTCTTCAATTATATTCATATTAATATAAACAGAACCAACATTGATCAATGAGTTTAACCTCAGTGAAACGCAGCCTCATTCCTGAATTATATTCATAGTAATACAAATAGAACAAACATTGATCACAAAGCTGAACCTCAGTGAAACCCAGCCTCATTCATCAATTATATTCATATTAATATAAACAGAACCAACATTGGTCAATGAGTTTAACCTCAGTGAAACGCAGCCTCATTCCTCAATTATGTTCATATTAATATAAAGAGAACCAACATTGATCACAAAGCTGAACATCAGTGAAACCCAGCCGCATTCCTCAATTATATTCATATTAATATAAACAGAACCAACATTGAACACAAAGCTGAACCTCAGTGAAACCCAGCCTCATTCATCAATTATATTCATATTAATATAAACAGAACCAACATTGACCACAAAGCTGAATCTCAGTGAAACCCAGCCTCATTCATCAATTATATTCATATTCATATAAACAGAACCAACATTGATCAATGAGTTTAACCTCAGTGAAACGCAGCCTCATTCCTCAATTATATTCATAGTAATATAAACAGAACAAACATTGATCACAAAGCTGAACCTCAGTGAAACCCAGCCTCATTCATCAATTATATTCATATTAATATAAACAGAACCAACATTGGTCAATGAGTTTAAGCTCAGTGAAACGCAGCCTCATTCCTCAATTATGTTCATATTAATATAAAGAGAACCAACATTGATCACAAAGCTGAACATCAGTGAAACCCAGCCACATTCCTCAATTATATTCATATTAATATAAACAGAACCAACATTGAACACAAAGCTGAACCTCAGTGAAACCCAGCCTCATTCATCAATTATATTCATATTAATATAAACAGAACCAACATTGATCACAAAGCTGAACATCAGTGAAACCCAGCCGCATTCCTCAATTATATTCATATTAATATAAACAGAACCAACATTGAACACAAAGCTGAACCTCAGTGAAACGCAGCCTCATTCCTCAATTATGTTCATATTAATATAAAGAGAACCAACATTGATCACAAAGCTGAACATCAGTGAAACCCAGCCGCATTCCTCAATTATATTCATATTAATATAAACAGAACCAACATTGAACACAAAGCTGAACCTCAGTGAAACCCAGCCTCATTCATCAATTATATTCATATTAATATAAACAGAACCAACATTGACCACAAAGCTGAATCTAAGTGAAACCCAGCCTCATTCATCAATTATATTCATATTAATATAAACAGAACCAACATTGATCACAGAGCTGAATCTCAGTGAAACCCAGCCTCATTCATCAATTATATTCATATTAATATAAACAGAACCAACATTGATCACAAAGCTGAACCTCAGTGAAACCCAGCCTCATTCATCAATTATATTCATATTAATATAAACAGAACCAACATTGGTCAATGAGTTTAACCTCAGTGAAACGCAGCCTCATTCCTCAATTATGTTCATATTAATATAAAGAGAACCAACATTGATCACAAAGCTGAACATCAGTGAAACCCAGCCGCATTCCTCAATTATATTCATATTAATATAAACAGAACCAACATTGAACACAAAGCTGAACCTCAGTGAAACCCAGCCTCATTCATCAATTATATTCATATTAATATAAACAGAACCAACATTGACCACAAAGCTGAATCTCAGTGAAACCCAGCCTCATTCATGAATTATATTCATATTAATATAAACAGAACCAACATTGATCACAGAGCTGAATCTCAGTGAAACCCAGCCTCATTCATCAATTATATTCATATTAATATAAACAGAACCAACATTGATCACAAAGCTGAACCTCAGTGAAACCCAGCCTCATTCATCAATTATATTCATATTAATATAAAAAGAACCAACATTGATCACAAAGCTAAACCTCAGTGAAACCCAGCCTCATTCATCAATTATATTCATATTAATATAAACAGAACCAATATTGATCAATGAGTTTAACCTCAGTGAAACCCAGCCTCATTCATCAATTATATTCATATTAATATAAAAAGAACCAACATTGACCACAAAGCTGAATCTCAGTGAAATCCAGCCTCATTCATCAATTTTATTCATATTAATATAAACAGAACCAACATTGATCAATGAGTTTAACCTCAGTGAAACCCAGCCTCATTCATCAATTATATTCATATTAATATAAACAGAACCAACATTGATCACAAAGCTAAACCTCAGTGAAACCCAGCCTCATTCATCAATTATATTCATATTAATATAAACAGAACCAATATTGATCAATGAGTTTAACCTCAGTGAAACCCAGCCTCATTCATCAATTATATTCATATTAATATAAAAAGAACCAACATTGACCACAAAGCTGAATCTCAGTGAAATCCAGCCTCATTCATCAATTTTATTCATATTAATATAAACAGAACCAACATTGATCAATGAGTTTAACCTCAGTGAAACGCAGCCTCATTCCTCAATTATATTCATATTAATATAAACAGAACCAACATTGATCAATGAGTTTAAGTTCTTTGAAACACAGCCTCATTCATTAATTATATTCATATAAATATATACAGAACCAACATTGATCACAAAGCTGAACCTCAGTGAAACCCAGCCTCATTCATCAATTATATTCATATTAATATAAACAGAACCAACATTGATCACAAAGCTGAACCTCAGTGAAACCCAGCCTCATTCATCAATTATATTTATATTAATATAAACAGAACAAACATTGATCACAAAGCTGAACCTCAGTGAAACCCAGCCTCATTCTTCAATTATATTCATATTAATATAAACAGAACCAACATTGATCAATGAGTTTAACCTCAGTGAAACGCAGCCTCATTCCTCAATTATATTCATAGTAATACAAATAGAACAAACATTGATCACAAAGCTGAACCTCAGTGAAACCCAGCCTCATTCATCAATTATATTCATATTAATATAAACAGAACCAACATTGGTCAATGAGTTTAACCTCAGTGAAACGCAGCCTCATTCCTCAATTATGTTCATATTAATATAAACAGAACCAACATTGATCACAAAGCTGAACATCAGTGAAACCCAGCCGCAATCCTCAATTATATTCATATTAATATAAACAGAACCAACATTGAACACAAAGCTGAACCTCAGTGAAACCCAGCCTCATTCATCAATTATATTCATATTAATATAAACAGAACCAACATTGACCACAAAGCTGAACCTCAGTGAAACCCAGCCTCATTCATCAATTATATTCATATTAATATAAACAGAACCAACATTGGTCAATGAGTTTAACCTCAGTGAAACGCAGCCTCATTCCTCAATTATGTTCATATTAATATAAAGAGAACCAACATTGATCACAAAGCTGAACATCAGTGAAACCCAGCCGCATTCCTCAATTATATTCATATTAATATAAACAGAACTAACATTGAACACAAAGCTGAACCTCAGTGAAACCCAGCCTCATTCATCAATTATATTCATATTAATATAAACAGAACCAACATTGACCACAAAGCTGAATCTCAGTGAAACCCAGCCTCATTCATCAATTATATTCATATTCATATAAACAGAACCAACATTGATCAATGAGTTTAACCTCAGGGAAACGCAGCCTCATTCCTCAATTATATTCATTGTAATATAAACAGAACAAACATTGATCACAAAGCTGAACCTCAGTGAAACCCAGCCTCATTCATCAATTATATTCATATTAATATAAACAGAACCAACATTGGTCAATGAGTTTAACCTCAGTGAAACGCAGCCTCATTCCTCAATTATGTTCATATTAATATAAAGAAAACCAACATTGATCACAAAGCTGAACATCAGTGAAACCCAGCCGCATTCCTCAATTATATTCATATTAATATAAACAGAACCAACATTGAACACAAAGCTGAACCTCAGTGAAACCCAGCCTCATTCATCAATTATATTCATATTAATATAAACAGAACCAACATTGACCACAAAGCTGAATCTCAGTGAAACCCAGCCTCATTCATCAATTATATTCATATTAATATAAACAGAACCAACATTGATCACAAAGCTGAACCTCAGTGAAACCCAGCCTCATTCATCAATTATATTCATATTAATATAAACAGAACCAACATTGATCACAAAGCTAAACCTCAGTGAAACCCAGCCTCATTCATCAATTATATTCATATTAATATAAACAGAACCAATATTGATCAATGAGTTTAACCTCAGTGAAACCCAGCCTCATTCATCAATTATATTCATATTAATATAAAAAGAACCAACATTGACCACAAAGCTGAATCTCAGTGAAATCCAGCCTCATTCATCAATTTTATTCATATTAATATAAACAGAACCAACATTGATCAATGAGTTTAACCTCAGTGAAACGCAGCCTCATTCCTCAATTATATTCATATTAATATAAACAGAACCAACATTGATCAATGAGTTTAAGTTCTTTGAAACACAGCCTCATTCATCAATTATATTCATATAAATATATACAGAACCAACATTGATCACAAAGCTGAACCTCAGTGAAACCCAGCCTCATTCATCAATTTTATTCATATTAATATAAACAGAACCAACATTGATCAATGAGTTTAACCTCAGTGAAACGCAGCCTCATTCCTCAATTATATTCATATTAATATAAACAGAACCAACATTGATCAATGAGTTTAAGTTCTTTGAAACACAGCCTCATTCATTAATTATATTCATATAAATATATACAGAACCAACATTGATCACAAAGCTGAACCTCAGTGAAACCCAGCCTCATTCATCAATTATATTCATATTAATATAAACAGAACCAACATTGATCACAAAGCTGAACCTCAGTGAAACCCAGCCTCATTCATCAATTATATTTATATTAATATAAACAGAACAAACATTGATCACAAAGCTGAACCTCAGTGAAACCCAGCCTCATTCTTCAATTATATTCATATTAATATAAACAGAACCAACATTGATCAATGAGTTTAACCTCAGTGAAACGCAGCCTCATTCCTGAATTATATTCATAGTAATACAAATAGAACAAACATTGATCACAAAGCTGAACCTCAGTGAAACCCAGCCTCATTCATCAATTATATTCATATTAATATAAACAGAACCAACATTGGTCAATGAGTTTAACCTCAGTGAAACGCAGCCTCATTCCTCAATTATGTTCATATTAATATAAAGAGAACCAACATTGATCACAAAGCTGAACATCAGTGAAACCCAGCCGCATTCCTCAATTATATTCATATTAATATAAACAGAACCAACATTGAACACAAAGCTGAACCTCAGTGAAACCCAGCCTCATTCATCAATTATATTCATATTAATATAAACAGAACCAACATTGACCACAAAGCTGAATCTCAGTGAAACCCAGCCTCATTCATCAATTATATTCATATTCATATAAACAGAACCAACATTGATCAATGAGTTTAACCTCAGTGAAACGCAGCCTCATTCCTCAATTATATTCATAGTAATATAAACAGAACAAACATTGATAACAAAGCTGAACCTCAGTGAAACCCAGCCTCATTCATCAATTATATTCATATTAATATAAACAGAACCAACATTGGTCAATGAGTTTAACCTCAGTGAAACGCAGCCTCATTCCTCAATTATGTTCATATTAATATAAAGAGAACCAACATTGATCACAAAGCTGAACATCAGTGAAACCCAGCCACATTCCTCAATTATATTCATATTAATATAAACAGAACCAACATTGAACACAAAGCTGAACCTCAGTGAAACCCAGCCTCATTCATCAATTATATTCATATTAATATAAACAGAACCAACATTGACCACAAAGCTGAATCTCAGTGAAACCCAGCCTCATTCATCAATTATATTCATATTAATATAAACAGAACCAACATTGGTCAATGAGTTTAACCTCAGTGAAACGCAGCCTCATTCCTCAATTATGTTCATATTAATATAAAGAGAACCAACATTGATCACAAAGCTGAACATCAGTGAAACCCAGCCGCATTCCTCAATTATATTCATATTAATATAAACAGAACCAACATTGAACACAAAGCTGAACATCAGTGAAACCCAGCCGCATTCCTCAATTATATTCATATTAATATAAACAGAACCAACATTGAACACAAAGCTGAACCTCAGTGAAACCCAGCCTCATTCATCAATTATATTCATATTAATATAAACAGAACCAACATTGACCACAAAGCTGAATCTCAGTGAAACCCAGCCTCATTCATCAATTATATTCATATTAATATAAACAGAACCAACATTGGTCAATGAGTTTAACCTCAGTGAAACGCAGCCTCATTCCTCAATTATGTTCATATTAATATAAAGAGAACCAACATTGATCACAAAGCTGAACATCAGTGAAACCCAGCCGCATTCCTCAATTATATTCATATTAATATAAACAGAACCAACATTGAACACAAAGCTGAACCTCAGTGAAACCCAGCCTCATTCATCAATTATATTCATATTAATATAAACAGAACCAACATTGACCACAAAGCTGAATCTCAGTGAAACCCAGCCTCATTCATGAATTATATTCATATTAATATAAACAGAACCAACATTGATCACAGAGCTGAATCTCAGTGAAACCCAGCCTCATTCATCAATTATATTCATATTAATATAAACAGAACCAACATTGATCACAAAGCTGAATGTCAGTGAAACCCAGCCTCATTCATCAATTATATTCATATTAATATAAACAGAACCAACATTGATCACAAAGCTGAACCTCAGTGAAACCCAGCCTCATTCATCAATTATATTCATATTAATATAAACAGAACCAACATTGGTCAATGAGTTTAACCTCAGTGAAACGCAGCCTCATTCCTCAATTATGTTCATATTAATATAAAGAGAACCAACATTGATCACAAAGCTGAACATCAGTGAAACCCAGCCGCATTCCTCAATTATATTCATATTAATATAAACAGAACCAACATTGAACACAAAGCTGAACCTCAGTGAAACGCAGCCTCATTCCTCAATTATGTTCATATTAATATAAAGAGAACCAACATTGATCACAAAGCTGAACATCAGTGAAACCCAGCCGCATTCCTCAATTATATTCATATTAATATAAACAGAACCAACATTGAACACAAAGCTGAACCTCAGTGAAACCCAGCCTCATTCATCAATTATATTCATATTAATATAAACAGAACCAACATTGACCACAAAGCTGAATCTCAGTGAAACCCAGCCTCATTCATCAATTATATTCATATTCATATAAACAGAACCAACATTGATCAATGAGTTTAACCTCAGTGAAACGCAGCCTCATTCCTCAATTATATTCATAGTAATATAAACAGAACAAACATTGATCTCAAAGCTGAACCTCAGTGAAACCCAGCCTCATTCATCAATTATATTCATATTAATATAAACAGAACCAACATTGGTCAATGAGTTTAACCTCAGTGAAACGCAGCCTCATTCCTCAATTATGTTCATATTAATATAAAGAGAACCAACATTGATCACAAAGCTGAACATCAGTGAAACCCAGCCGCATTCCTCAATTATATTCATATTAATATAAACAGAACCGACATTGAACACAAAGCTGAACCTCAGTGAAACCCAGCCTCATTCATCAATTATATTCATATTAATATAAACAGAACCAACATTGACCACAAAGCTGAATCTCAGTGAAACCCAGCCTCATTCATCAATTATATTCATATTAATATAAACAGAACCAACATTGATCACAGAGCTGAATCTCAGTGAAACCCAGCCTCATTCATCAATTATATTCATATTAATATAAACAGAACCAACATTGATCACAAAGCTGAACCTCAGTGAAACCCAGCCTCATTCATCAATTATATTCATATTAATATAAACAGAACCAACATTGGTCAATGAGTTTAACCTCAGTGAAACGCAGCCTCATTCCTCAATTATGTTCATATTAATATAAAGAGAACCAACATTGATCACAAAGCTGAACATCAGTGAAACCCAGCCGCATTCCTCAATTATATTCATATTAATATAAACAGAACCAACATTGAACACAAAGCTGAACCTCAGTGAAACCCAGCCTCATTCATCAATTATATTCATATTAATATAAACAGAACCAACATTGACCACAAAGCTGAATCTCAGTGAAACCCAGCCTCATTCATGAATTATATTCATATTAATATAAACAGAACCAACATTGATCACAGAGCTGAATCTCAGTGAAACCCAGCCTCATTCATCAATTATATTCATATTAATATAAACAGAACCAACATTGATCACAAAGCTGAACCTCAGTGAAACCCAGCCTCATTCATCAATTATATTCATATTAATATAAACAGAACCAACATTGATCAATGAGTTTAACCTCAGTGAAACCCAGCCTCATTCATCAATTATATTCATATTAATATAAACAGAACCAACATTGATCACAAAGCTAAACCTCAGTGAAACCCAGCCTCATTCATCAATTATATTCATATTAATATAAACAGAACCAACATTGAACACAAAGCTGAACCTCAGTGAAACCCAGCCTCATTCATCAATTATATTCATATTAATATAAACAGAACCAACATTGACCACAAAGCTGAATCTCAGTGAAACCCAGCCTCATTCATGAATTATATTCATATTAATATAAACAGAACCAACATTGATCACAGAGCTGAATCTCAGTGAAACCCAGCCTCATTCATCAATTATATTCATATTAATATAAACAGAACCAACATTGATCACAAAGCTGAACCTCAGTGAAACCCAGCCTCATTCATCAATTATATTCATATTAATATAAACAGAACCAACATTGATCAATGAGTTTAACCTCAGTGAAACCCAGCCTCATTCATCAATTATATTCATATTAATATAAACAGAACCAACATTGATCACAAAGCTAAACCTCAGTGAAACCCAGCCTCATTCATCAATTATATTCATATTAATATAAACAGAACCAATATTGATCAATGAGTTTAACCTCAGTGAAACCCAGCCTCATTCATCAATTATATACATATTAATATAAAAAGAACCAACATTGACCACAAAGCTGAATCTCAGTGAAATCCAGCCTCATTCATCAATTTTATTCATATTAATATAAACAGAACCAACATTGATCAATGAGTTTAACCTCAGTGAAACGCAGCCTCATTCCTCAATTATATTCATATTAATATAAACAGAACCAACATTGATCAATGAGTTTAAGTTCTTTGAAACACAGCCTCATTCATTAATTATATTCATATAAATATATACAGAACCAACATTGATCACAAAGCTGAACCTCAGTGAAACCCAGCCTCATTCATCAATTATATTCATATTAATATAAACAGAACCAACATTGATCACAAAGCTGAACCTCAGTGAAACCCAGCCTCATTCATCAATTATATTTATATTAATATAAACAGAACAAACATTGATCACAAAGCTGAACCTCAGTGAAACCCAGCCTCATTCTTCAATTATATTCATATTAATATAAACAGAACCAACATTGATCAATGAGTTTAACCTCAGTGAAACGCAGCCTCATTCCTCAATTATATTCATAGTAATACAAATAGAACAAACATTGATCACAAAGCTGAACCTCTGTGAAACCCAGCCTCATTCATCAATTATATTCATATTAATATAAACAGAACCAACATTGGTCAATGAGTTTAACCTCAGTGAAACGCAGCCTCATTCCTCAATTATGTTCATATTAATATAAAGAGAACCAACATTGATCACAAAGCTGAACATCAGTGAAACCCAGCCGCATTCCTCAATTATATTCATATTAATATAAACAGAACCAACATTGAACACAAAGCTGAACCTCAGTGAAACCCAGCCTCATTCATCAATTATATTCATATTAATATAAACAGAACCAACATTGACCACAAAGCTGAACCTCAGTGAAACCCAGCCTCATTCATCAATTATATTCATATTAATATAAACAGAACCAACATTGGTCAATGAGTTTAACCTCAGTGAAACGCAGCCTCATTCCTCAATTATGTTCATATTAATATAAAGAGAACCAACATTGATCACAAAGCTGAACATCAGTGAAACCCAGCCGCATTCCTCAATTATATTCATATTAATATAAACAGAACTAACATTGAACACAAAGCTGAACCTCAGTGAAACCCAGCCTCATTCATCAATTATATTCATATTAATATAAACAGAACCAACATTGACCACAAAGCTGAATCTCAGTGAAACCCAGCCTCATTCATCAATTATATTCATATTCATATAAACAGAACCAACATTGATCAATGAGTTTAACCTCAGGGAAACGCAGCCTCATTCCTCAATTATATTCATAGTAATATAAACAGAACAAACATTGATCACAAAGCTGAACCTCAGTGAAACCCAGCCTCATTCATCAATTATATTCATATTAATATAAACAGAACCAACATTGGTCAATGAGTTTAACCTCAGTGAAACGCAGCCTCATTCCTCAATTATGTTCATATTAATATAAAGAGAACCAACATTGATCACAAAGCTGAACATCAGTGAAACCCAGCCGCATTCCTCAATTATATTCATATTAATATAAACAGAACCAACATTGAACACAAAGCTGAACCTCAGTGAAACCCAGCCTCATTCATCAATTATATTCATATTAATATAAACAGAACCAACATTGACCACAAAGCTGAATCTCAGTGAAACCCAGCCTCATTCATCAATTATATTCATATTAATATAAACAGAACCAACATTGATCACAAAGCTGAACCTCAGTGAAACCCAGCCTCATTCATCAATTATATTCATATTAATATAAACAGAACCAACATTGATCACAAAGCTAAACCTCAGTGAAACCCAGCCTCATTCATCAATTATATTCATATTAATATAAACAGAACCAATATTGATCAATGAGTTTAACCTCAGTGAAACCCAGCCTCATTCATCAATTATATTCATATTAATATAAAAAGAACCAACATTGACCACAAAGCTGAATCTCAGTGAAATCCAGCCTCATTCATCAATTTTATTCATATTAATATAAACAGAACCAACATTGATCAATGAGTTTAACCTCAGTGAAACGCAGCCTCATTCCTCAATTATATTCATATTAATATAAACAGAACCAACATTGATCAATGAGTTTAAGTTCTTTGAAACACAGCCTCATTCATTAATTATATTCAAATAAATATATACAGAACCAACATTGATCACAAAGCTGAACCTCAGTGAAACCCAGCCTCATTCATCAATTTTATTCATATTAATATAAACAGAACCAACATTGATCAATGAGTTTAACCTCAGTGAAACGCAGCCTCATTCCTCAATTATATTCATATTAATATAAACAGAACCAACATTGATCAATGAGTTTAAGTTCTTTGAAACACAGCCTCATTCATTAATTATATTCATATAAATATATACAGAACCAACATTGATCACAAAGCTGAACCTCAGTGAAACCCAGCCTCATTCATCAATTATATTCATATTAATATAAACAGAACCAACATTGATCACAAAGCTGAACCTCAGTGAAACCCAGCCTCATTCATCAATTATATTTATATTAATATAAACAGAACAAACATTGATCACAAAGCTGAACCTCAGTGAAACCCAGCCTCATTCTTCAATTATATTCATATTAATATAAACAGAACCAACATTGATCAATGAGTTTAACCTCAGTGAAACGCAGCCTCATTCCTGAATTATATTCATAGTAATACAAATAGAACAAACATTGATCACAAAGCTGAACCTCAGTGAAATCCAGCCTCATTCATCAATTATATTCATATTAATATAAACAGAACCAACATTGGTCAATGAGTTTAACCTCAGTGAAACGCAGCCTCATTCCTCAATTATGTTCATATTAATATAAAGAGAACCAACATTGATCACAAAGCTGAACATCAGTGAAACCCAGCCGCATTCCTCAATTATATTCATATTAATATAAACAGAACCAACATTGAACACAAAGCTGAACCTCAGTGAAACCCAGCCTCATTCATCAATTATATTCATATTAATATAAACAGAACCAACATTGACCACAAAGCTGAATCTCAGTGAAACCCAGCCTCATTCATCAATTATATTCATATTCATATAAACAGAACCAACATTGATCAATGAGTTTAACCTCAGTGAAACGCAGCCTCATTCCTCAATTATATTCATAGTAATATAAACAGAACAAACATTGATCACAAAGCTGAACCTCAGTGAAACCCAGCCTCATTCATCAATTATATTCATATTAATATAAACAGAACCAACATTGGTCAATGAGTTTAACCTCAGTGAAACGCAGCCTCATTCCTCAATTATGTTCATATTAATATAAAGAGAACCATCATTGATCACAAAGCTGAACATCAGTGAAACCCAGCCACATTCCTCAATTATATTCATATTAATATAAACAGAACCAACATTGAACACAAAGCTGAACCTCAGTGAAACCCAGCCTCATTCATCAATTATATTCATATTAATATAAACAGAACCAACATTGACCACAAAGCTGAATCTCAGTGAAACCCAGCCTCATTCATCAATTATATTCATATTAATATAAACAGAACCAACATTGGTCAATGAGTTTAACCTCAGTGAAACGCAGCCTCATTCCTCAATTATGTTCATATTAATATAAAGAGAACCAACATTGATCACAAAGCTGAACATCAGTGAAACCCAGCCGCATTCCTCAATTATATTCATATTAATATAAACAGAACCAACATTGAACACAAAGCTGAACCTCAGTGAAACCCAGCCTCATTCATCAATTATATTCATATTAATATAAACAGAACCAACATTGACCACAAAGCTGAATCTCAGTGAAACCCAGCCTCATTCATCAATTATATTCATATTAATATAAACAGAACCAACATTGATCACAGAGCTGAATCTCAGTGAAACCCAGCCTCATTCATCAATTATATTCATATTAATATAAACAGAACCAACATTGATCACAAAGCTGAACCTCAGTGAAACCCAGCCTCATTCATCAATTATATTCATATTAATATAAACAGAACCAACATTGATCACAAAGCTAAACCTCAGTGAAACCCAGCCTCATTCATCAATTATATTCATATTAATATAAACAGAACCAATATTGATCAATGAGTTTAACCTCAGTGAAACCCAGCCTCATTTATCAATTATATTCATATTAATATAAAAAGAACCAACATTGACCACAAAGCTGAATCTCAGTGAAATCCAGCCTCATTAATCAATTTTATTCATATTAATATAAACAGAACCAACATTGATCAATGAGTTTAACCTCAGTGAAACCCAGCCTCATTCATCAATTATATTCATATTAATATAAACAGAACCAACATTGATCACAAAGCTAAACCTCAGTGAAACCCAGCCTCATTCATCAATTATATTCATATTAATATAAACAGAACCAATATTGATCAATGAGTTTAACCTCAGTGAAACCCAGCCTCATTCATCAATTATATTCATATTAATATAAAAAGAACCAACATTGACCACAAAGCTGAATCTCAGTGAAATCCAGCCTCATTCATCAATTTTATTCATATTAATATAAACAGAACCAACATTGATCAATGAGTTTAACCTCAGTGAAACGCAGCCTCATTCCTCAATTATATTCATATTAATATAAACAGAACCAACATTGATCAATGAGTTTAAGTTCTTTGAAACACAGCCTCATTCATTAATTATATTCATATAAATATATACAGAACCAACATTGATCACAAAGCTGAACCTCAGTGAAACCCAGCCTCATTCATCAATTATATTCATATTAATATAAACAGAACCAACATTGATCACAAAGCTGAACCTCAGTGAAACCCAGCCTCATTCATCAATTATATTTATATTAATATAAACAGAACAAACATTGATCACAAAGCTGAACCTCAGTGAAACCCAGCCTCATTCTTCAATTATATTCATATTAATATAAACAGAACCAACATTGATCAATGAGTTTAACCTCAGTGAAACGCAGCCTCATTCCTCAATTATATTCATAGTAATACAAATAGAACAAACATTGATCACAAAGCTGAACCTCAGTGAAACCCAGCCTCATTCATCAATTATATTCATATTAATATAAACAGAACCAACATTGGTCAATGAGTTTAACCTCAGTGAAACGCAGCCTCATTCCTCAATTATGTTCATATTAATATAAAGAGAACCAACATTGATCACAAAGCTGAACATCAGTGAAACCCAGCCGCATTCCTCAATTATATTCATATTAATATAAACAGAACCAACATTGAACACAAAGCTGAACCTCAGTGAAACCCAGCCTCATTCATCAATTATATTCATATTAATATAAACAGAACCAACATTGACCACAAAGCTGAATCTCAGTGAAACCCAGCCTCATTCATCAATTATATTCATATTCATATAAACAGAACCAACATTGATCAATGAGTTTAACCTCAGTGAAACGCAGCCTCATTCCTCAATTATATTCATAGTAATATAAACAGAACAAACATTGATCACAAAGCTGAACCTCAGTGAAACCCAGCCTCATTCATCAATTATATTCATATTAATATAAACAGAACCAACATTGGTCAATGAGTTTAACCTCAGTGAAACGCAGCCTCATTCCTCAATTATGTTCATATTAATATAAAGAGAACCAACATTGATCACAAAGCTGAACATCAGTGAAACCCAGCCGCATTCCTCAATTATATTCATATTAATATAAACAGAACCAACATTGAACACAATGCTGAATCTCAGTGAAACCCAGCCTCATTCATCAATTATATTCATATTAATATAAACAGAACCAACATTGATCACAGAGCTGAATCTCAGTGAAACCCAGCCTCATTCATCAATAATATTCATATTAATATAAACAGAACCAACATTGATCACAAAGCTGAACCTCAGTGAAACCCAGCCTCATTCATCAATTATATTCATATTAATATAAACAGAACCAACATTGATCACAAAGCTAAACCTCAGTGAAACCCAGCCTCATTCATCAATTATATTCATATTAATATAAACAGAACCAATATTGATCAATGAGTTTAACCTCAGTGAAACCCAGCCTCATTCATCAATTATATTCATATTAATATAAAAAGAACCAACATTGACCACAAAGCTGAATCTCAGTGAAATCCAGCCTCATTCATCAATTTTATTCATATTAATATAAACAGAACCAACATTGATCACAAAGCTGAACCTCAGTGAAACCCAGCCTCATTCATCAATTTTATTCATATTAATATAAACAGAACCAACATTGATCAATGAGTTTAACCTCAGTGAAACGCAGCCTCATTCCTCAATTATATTCATATTAATATAAACAGAACCAACATTGATCAATGAGTTTAAGTTCTTTGAAACACAGCCTCATTTATTAATTATATTCATATAAATATATACAGAACCAACATTGATCACAAAGCTGAACCTCAGTGAAACTCAGCCTCATTCATCAATTATATTCATATTAATATAAACAGAACCAACATTGATCACAAAGCTGAACCTCAGTGAAACCCAGCCTCATTCTTCAATTATATTCATATTAATATAAACAGAACCAACATTGATCAATGAGTTTAACCTCAGTGAAACGCAGCCTCATTCCTCAATTATATTCATAGTAATACAAATAGAACAAACATTGATCACAAAGCTGAACCTCAGTGAAACCCAGCCTCATTCATCAATTATATTCATATTAATATAAACAGAACCAACATTGGTCAATGAGTTTAACCTCAGTGAAACGCAGCCTCATTCCTCAATTATGTTCATATTAATATGAAGAGAACCAACATTGATCACAAAGCTGAACATCAGTGAAACCCAGCCGCATTCCTCAATTATATTCATATTAATATAAACAGAACCAACATTGAACACAAAGCTGAACCTCAGTGAAACCCAGCCTCATTCATCAATTATATTCATATTAATATAAACAGAACCAACATTGACCACAAAGCTGAATCTCAGTGAAACCCAGCCTCATTCATCAATTATATTCATATTCATATAAACAGAACCAACATTGATCAATGAGTTTAACCTCAGTGAAACCCAGCCTCATTCATCAATTATATTCATATTAATATAAACAGAACCAACATTGATCACAAAGCTAAACCTCAGTGAAACCCAGCCTCATTCATCAATTATATTCATATTAATATAAACAGAACCAATATTGATCAATGAGTTTAACCTCAGTGAAACCCAGCCTCATTCATCAATTATATTCATATTAATATAAACAGAACCAACATTGACCACAAAGCTGAATCTTAGTGAAATCCAGCCTCATTCATCAATTTTATTCATATTAATATAAACAGAACCAACATTGATCACAAAGCTGAACCTCAGTGAAACCCAGCCTCATTCATCAATTTTATTCATATTAATATAAACAGAACCAACATTGATCAATGAGTTTAACCTCAGTGAAACGCAGCCTCATTCCTCAATTATATTCATATTAATATAAACAGAACCAACATTGATCAATGAGTTTAAGTTCTTTGAAACACAGCCTCATTCATTAATTATATTCATATAAATATATACAGAACCAACATTGATCACAAAGCTGAACCTCAGTGAAACCCAGCCTCATTCATCAATTATATTCATATTAATATAAACAGAACCAACATTGATCACAAAGCTGAACCTCAGTGAAACTCAGCCTCATTCATCAATTATATTCATATTGATATAAACAGAACCAACATTGATCAATGAGTTTAACCTCAGTGAAACGCAGCCTCATTCCTCAATTATATTCATATTAATATAAACAGAACCAACATTGATCAATGAGTTTAAGTTCTTTGAAACACAGCCTCATTCATTAATTATATTCATATAAATATATACAGAACCAACATTGACCACAAAGCTGAATCTCAGTGAAACCCAGCCTCATTCATCAATTATATTCATATTCATATAAACAGAACCAACATTGATCAATGAGTTTAACCTCAGTGAAACGCAGCCTCATTCCTCAATTATATTCATAGTAATATAAACAGAACAAACATTGATCACAAAGCTGAACCTCAGAGAAACCCAGCCTCATTCATCAATTATATTCATATTAATATAAACAGAACCAACATTGATCACAGAGCTGAATCTTAGTGAAACCCAGCCTCATTCATCAATTATATTCATATTAATATAAACAGAACCAACATTGATCACAAAGCTGAACCTCAGTGAAACCCAGCCTCATTCATCAATTATATTCATATTAATATAAACAGAACCAACATTGATCACAAAGCTAAACCTCAGTGAAACCCAGCCTCATTCATCAATTATATTCATATTAATATAAACAGAACCAATATTGATCAATGAGTTTAACCTCAGTGAAACCCAGCCTCATTCATCAATTATATTCATATTAATATAAAAAGAACCAACATTGACCACAAAGCTGAATCTTAGTGAAATCCAGCCTCATTCATCAATTTTATTCATATTAATATAAACAGAACCAACATTGATCACAAAGCTGAACCTCAGTGAAACCCAGCCTCATTCATCAATTTTATTCATATTAATATAAACAGAACCAACATTGATCAATGAGTTTAACCTCAGTGAAACGCAGCCTCATTCCTCAATTATATTCATATTAATATAAACAGAACCAACATTGATCAATGAGTTTAAGTTCTTTGAAACACAGCCTCATTCATTAATTATATTCATATAAATATATACAGAACCAACATTGATCACAAAGCTGAACCTCAGTGAAACCCAGCCTCATTCATCAATTATATTCATATTAATATAAACAGAACCAACATTGATCACAAAGCTGAACCTCAGTGAAACTCAGCCTCATTCATCAATTATATACATATTGATATAAACAGAACAAGCATTGACCACAAAGCTGAACCTCAGTGAGACCCAGCCTCATTCATCAATTATATTCATATTAATATAAACAGAACAAACATTGATCACAAAGCTGAACCTCAGTGAAACCCAGCCTCATTCATCAATTATATTCATATTAATATAAACAGAACCAACATTGATCAATGAGTTTAACCTCAGTGAAACCCAGCCTCATTCCTCAATTATATTCATATTCATATAAACAGAACCAACATTGATCACAAAGCTGAACCTCAGTGAAACCCAGCCTCATTCATCAGTTATATTCATATTAATATAAACAGAACCAACATTGATCAATGAGTTTAACCTCAGTGAAACGCAGCCTCATTCCTCAATTATATTCATAGTAATATAAACAGAACAAACATTGATCACAAAGCTGAACCTCAGTGAAACCCAGCCTCATTCATCAATTATATTCATATTAATATAAACAGAACCAACATTGATCAATGAGTTTAACCTCAGTGAAATGCAGCCTCATTCCTCAATTATGTTCATATTAATATAAAGAGAACCAACATTGATCACAAAGCTGAACATCAGTGAAACCCAGCCACATTCCTCAATTATATTCATATTAATATAAACAGAACCAACATTGACCACAAAGCTGAACCTCAGTGAAACCCAGCCTCATTCATCAATTATATTCATATTAATATAAACAGAACCAACATTGATCAATGAGTTTAACCTCAGTGAAACGCAGCCTCATTGCTCAATTATATTCATATTAATATAAACAGAACCAACATTGATCAATGAGTTTAAGTTCTTTGAAACACAGCCTCATTCATTAATTATATTCATATAAATATATACAGAACCAACATTGATCACAAAGCTGAACCTCAGTGAAACCCAGCCTCATTCATCAATTATATACATATTAATAGAAACAGAACAAGCATTGATCAAAAAGCTGAACCTCAGTGAAACCCAGCCTCATTCATCAATTATATTCATATTAATATAAACAGAACCGACATTGATCACAAAGCTGAACCTCAGTGAAACCCAGCCTCATTCATCAATTATATTCATATTATTATAAACAGAACCAACATTGATCACAAAGCTGAACCTCAGTGAAACCAAGCCTCAATCATCAATTATATTCATTTTAATATAGACAGAACCATCATTGATCAATGAGTTTAACCTCAGTGAAACCCACCTTATTCCTCAGTTATATTCATATTAATATAAACAGAACCAACATTGATCACAAAGCTGAACCTCAGTGAAACTCAGCCTCATTCATCAATTATATACATATTAATATAAACGGAACAAGCATTGACCACAAAGCTGAACCTCAGTGAAACCCAGCCTCATTCATCAATTATATTCATATCAATATAAACAGAACAAACATTGATCACAAAGTTGAACCTCAGTGAAACCCAGCCTCATTCATCAATTATATTCATATTAATATAAACAGAACCAACATTGATCAATGAGTTTAACCTCAGTGAAACCCAGCCTCATTCCTCAATTATATTCATATTCATATAAACAGAACCAACATTGATCACAAAGCTGAACCTCAGTGAAACCCAGCCTCATTCATCAGTTATATTCATATTAATATAAACAGAACCAACATTGATCAATGAGTTTAACCTCAGTGAAACCCAGCCTCATTCTTGAATTATATTCATATTAATATAAACAGAACCAACATTGATCAATGAGTTTAACCTCAGTGAAACGCAGCCTCATTCCTCAATTATATTCATAGTAATACAAATAGAACAAACATTGATCACAAAGCTGAACCTCAGTGAAACCCAGCCTCATTCATCAATTATATTCATATTAATATAAACAGAACCAACATTGGTCAATGAGTTTAACCTCAGTGAAACGCAGCCTCATTCCTCAATTATGTTCATATTAATATAAAGAGAACCAACATTGATCACAAAGCTGAACATCAGTGAAACCCAGCCGCATTCCTCAATTATATTCATATTAATATAAACAGAACCAACATTGAACACAAAGCTGAACCTCAGTGAAACCCAGCCTCATTCATCAATTATATTCATATTAATATAAACAGAACCAACATTGACCACAAAGCTGAATCTCAGTGAAACCCAGCCTCATTCATCAATTATATTCATAGTCATATAAACAGAACCAACATTGATCAATGAGTTTAACCTCAGTGAAACGCAGCCTCATTCCTCAATTATATTCATAGTAATATAAACAGAACAAACATTGATCAGAAAGCTGAACCTCAGTGAAACCCAGCCTCATTCATAAATTATATTCATATTAATATAAACAGAACCAACATTGGTCAATGAGTTTAACCTCAGTGAAACGCAGCCTCATTCCTCAATTATGTTCATATTAATATAAAGAGAACCAACATTGATCACAAAGCTGAACATCAGTGAAACCCAGCCGCATTCCTCAATTATATTCATATTAATATAAACAGAACCAACATTGAACACAAAGCTGAACCTCAGTGAAACCCAGCCTCATTCATCAATTATATTCATATTAATATAAACAGAACCAACATTGACCACAAAGCTGAATCTCAGTGAAACCCAGCCTCATTCATCAATTATATTCATATTCATATAAACAGAACCAACATTGATCAATGAGTTTAACCTCAGTGAAACGCAGCCTCATTCCTCAATTATATTCATAGTAATATAAACAGAACAAACATTGATCACAAAGCTGAACCTCAGTGAAACCCAGCCTCATTCATCAATTTTATTCATATTAATATAAACAGAACCAACATTGATCAATGAGTTTAAGTTCTTTGAAACACAGCCTCATTTATTAATTATATTCATATAAATATATACAGAACCAACATTGATCACAAAGCTGAACCTCAGTGAAACTCAGCCTCATTCATCAATTATATTCATATTAATATAAACAGAACCAACATTGATCACAAAGCTGAACCTCAGTGAAACCCAGCCTCATTCTTGAATTATATTCATATTAATATAAACAGAACCAACATTGATCAATGAGTTTAACCTCAGTGAAACGCAGCCTCATTCCTCAATTATATTCATAGTAATACAAATAGAACAAACATTGATCACAAAGCTGAACCTCAGTGAAACCCAGCCTCATTCATCAATTATATTCATATTAATATAAACAGAACCAACATTGGTCAATGAGTTTAACCTCAGTGAAACGCAGCCTCATTCCTCAATTATGTTCATATTAATATGAAGAGAACCAACATTGATCACAAAGCTGAACATCAGTGAAACCCAGCCGCATTCCTCAATTATATTCATATTAATATAAACAGAACCAACATTGAACACAAAGCTGAACCTCAGTGAAACCCAGCCTCATTCATCAATTATATTCATATTAATATAAACAGAACCAACATTGACCACAAAGCTGAATCTCAGTGAAACCCAGCCTCATTCATCAATTATATTCATATTCATATAAACAGAACCAACATTGATCAATGAGTTTAACCTCAGTGAAACCCAGCCTCATTCATCAATTATATTCATATTAATATAAACAGAACCAACATTGATCACAAAGCTAAACCTCAGTGAAACCCAGCCTCATTCATCAATTATATTCATATTAATATAAACAGAACCAATATTGATCAATGAGTTTAACCTCAGTGAAACCCAGCCTCATTCATCAATTATATTCATATTAATATAAAAAGAACCAACATTGACCACAAAGCTGAATCTTAGTGAAATCCAGCCTCATTCATCAATTTTATTCATATTAATATAAACAGAACCAACATTGATCACAAAGCTGAACCTCAGTGAAACCCAGCCTCATTCATCAATTTTATTCATATTAATATAAACAGAACCAACATTGATCAATGAGTTTAACCTCAGTGAAACGCAGCCTCATTCCTCAATTATATTCATATTAATATAAACAGAACCAACATTGATCAATGAGTTTAAGTTCTTTGAAACACAGCCTCATTCATTAATTATATTCATATAAATATATACAGAACCAACATTGATCACAAAGCTGAACCTCAGTGAAACCCAGCCTCATTCATCAATTATATTCATATTAATATAAACAGAACCAACATTGATCACAAAGCTGAACCTCAGTGAAACTCAGCCTCATTCATCAATTATATTCATATTAATATAAACAGAACCAACATTGATCACAAAGCTGAACCTCAGTGAAACTCAGCCTCATTCCTCAATTATATTCATATTAATATAAACAGAACCAACATTGATCAATGAGTTTAAGTTCTTTGAAACACAGCCTCATTCATTAATTATATTGATATAAATATATACAGAACCAACATTGATCACAAAGCTGAACCTCAGTGAAACCCAGCCTCATTCATCAATTATATTCATATTAATATAAACAGAACCAACATTGATCACAAAGCTGAACCTCAGTGAAACTCAGCCTCATTCATCAATTATATACATATTGATATAAACAGAACAAGCATTGACCACAAAGCTGAACCTCAGTGAGACCCAGCCTCATTCATCAATTATATTCATATTAATATAAACAGAACAAACAGTGATCACAAAGCTGAACCTCAGTGAAACCCAGCCTCATTCATCAATTATATTCATATTAATATAAACAGAACCAACATTGATCAATGAGTTTAACCTCAGTGAAACCCAGCCTCATTCCTCAATTATATTCATATTCATATAAACAGAACCAACATTGATCACAAAGCTGAACCTCAGTGAAACCCAGCCTCATTCATCAGTTATATTCATATTAATATAAACAGAACCAACATTGATCAATGAGTTTAACCTCAGTGAAACGCAGCCTCATTCCTCAATTATATTCATAGTAATATAAACAGAACAAACATTGATCACAAAGCTGAACCTCAGTGAAACCCAGCCTCATTCATCAATTATATTCATATTAATATAAACAGAACCAACATTGATCAATGAGTTTAACCTCAGTGAAACGCAGCCTCATTCCTCAATTATGTTCATATTAATATAAAGAGAACCAACATTGATCACAAAGCTGAACATCAGTGAAACCCAGCCACATTCCTCAATTATATTCATATTAATATAAACAGAACCAACATTGAACACAAAGCTGAACCTCAGTGAAACCCAGCCTCATTCATCAATTATATTCATATTAATATAAACAGAACCAACATTGATCAATGAGTTTAACCTCAGTGAAACGCAGCCTCATTGCTCAATTATATTCATATTAATATAAACAGAACCAACATTGATCAATGAGTTTAAGTTCTTTGAAACACAGCCTCATTCATTAATTATATTCATATAAATATATACAGAACCAACATTGATCACAAAGCTGAACCTCAGTGAAACCCAGCCTCATTCATCAATTATATACATATTAATAGAAACAGAACAAGCATTGATCAAAAAGCTGAACCTCAGTGAAACCCAGCCTCATTCATCAATTATATTCATATTAATATAAACAGAACCGACATTGATCACAAAGCTGAACCTCAGTGAAACCCAGCCTCATTCATCAATTATATTCATATTATTATAAACAGAACCAACATTGATCACAAAGCTGAACCTCAGTGAAACCAAGCCTCATTCATCAATTATATTCATATTAATATAAACAGAACCAACATTGATCAATGAGTTTAACCTCAGTGAAACGCAGCCTCATTCCTCAATTATGTTCATATTAATATGAAGAGAACCAACATTGATCACAAAGCTGAACCTCAGTGAAACCCAGCCGCATTCCTCAATTATATTCATATTAATATAAACAGAACCAACATTGAACACAAAGCTGAACCTCAGTGAAACCCAGCCTCATTCATCAATTATATTCATATTAATATAAACAGAACCAACATTGACCACAAAGCTGAATCTCAGTGAAACCCAGCCTCATTCATCAATTATATTCATATTCATATAAACAGAACCAACATTGATCAATGAGTTTAACCTCAGTGAAACGCAGCCTCATTCCTCAATTATATTCATATTAATATAAACAGAACCAACATTGATCACAGAGCTGAATCTTAGTGAAACCCAGCCTCATTCATCAATTATATTCATATTAATATAAACAGAACCAACATTGATCACAAAGCTGAACCTCAGTGAAACCCAGCCTCATTCATCAATTATATTCATATTAATATAAACAGAACCAACATTGATCACAAAGCTAAACCTCAGTGAAACCCAGCCTCATTCATCAATTATATTCATATTAATATAAACAGAACCAATATTGATCAATGAGTTTAACCTCAGTGAAACCCAGCCTCATTCATCAATTATATTCATATTAATATAAAAAGAACCAACATTGACCACAAAGCTGAATCTTAGTGAAATCCAGCCTCATTCATCAATTTTATTCATATTAATATAAACAGAACCAACATTGATCACAAAGCTGAACCTCAGTGAAACCCAGCCTCATTCATCAATTTTATTCATATTAATATAAACAGAACCAACATTGATCAATGAGTTTAACCTCAGTCAAACGCAGCCTCATTCCTCAATTATATTCATATTAATATAAACAGAACCAACATTGATCAATGAGTTTAAGTTCTTTGAAACACAGCCTCATTCATTAATTATATTCATATAAATATATACAGAACCAACATTGATCACAAAGCTGAACCTCAGTGAAACCCAGCCTCATTCATCAATTATATTCATATTAATATAAACAGAACCAACATTGATCACAAAGCTGAACCTCAGTGAAACTCAGCCTCATTCATCAATTATATTCATATTAATATAAACAGAACCAACATTGATCACAAAGCTGAACCTCAGTGAAACTCAGCCTCATTCCTCAATTATATTCATATTAATATAAACAGAACCAACATTGATCACAAAGCTGAACCTCAGTGAAACCCAGCCTCATTCATCAATTATATTCATATTAATATAAACAGAACCAACATTGATCACAAAGCTGAACCTCAGTGAAACTCAGCCTCATTCATCAATTATATACATATTGATATAAACAGAACAAGCATTGACCACAAAGCTGAACCTCAGTGAGACCCAGCCTCATTCATCAATTATATTCATATTAATATAAACAGAACAAACATTGATCACAAAGCTGAACCTCAGTGAAACCCAGCCTCATTCATCAATTATATTCATATTAATATAAACAGAACCAACATTGATCAATGAGTTTAACCTCAGTGAAACCCAGCCTCATTCCTCAATTATATTCATATTCATATAAACAGAACCAACATTGATCAGAAAGCTGAACCTCAGTGAAACCCAGCCTCATTCATCAGTTATATTCATATTAATATAAACAGAACCAACATTGATCAATGAGTTTAACCTCAGTGAAACGCAGCCTCATTCCTCAATTATATTCATAGTAATATAAACAGAACAAACATTGATCACAAAGCTGAACCTCAGTGAAACCCAGCCTCATTCATCAATTATATTCATATTAATATAAACAGAACCAACATTGATCAATGAGTTTAACCTCAGTGAAACGCAGCCTCATTCCTCAATTATGTTCATATTAATATAAAGAGAACCAACATTGATCACAAAGCTGAACATCAGTGAAACCCAGCCACATTCCTCAATTATATTCATATTAATATAAACAGAACCAACATTGAACACAAAGCTGAACCTCAGTGAAACCCAGCCTCATTCATCAATTATATTCATATTAATATAAACAGAACCAACATTGATCAATGAGTTTAACCTCAGTGAAACGCAGCCTCATTGCTCAATTATATTCATATTAATATAAACAGAACCAACATTGATCAATGAGTTTAAGTTCTTTGAAACACAGCCTCATTCATTAATTATATTCATATAAATATATACAGAACCAACATTGATCACAAAGCTGAACCTCAGTGAAACCCAGCCTCATTCATCAATTATATACATATTAATAGAAACAGAACAAGCATTGATCAAAAAGCTGAACCTCAGTGAAACCCAGCCTCATTCATCAATTATATTCATATTAATATAAACAGAACCGACATTGATCACAAAGCTGAACCTCAGTGAAACCCAGCCTCATTCATCAATTATATTCATATTATTATAAACAGAACCAACATTGATCACAAAGCTGAACCTCAGTGAAACCAAGCCTCATTCATCAATTATATTCATATTAATATAAACAGAACCAACATTGATCAATGAGTTTAACCTCAGTGAAACGCAGCCTCATTCCTCAAT
Source organism: Leuresthes tenuis (assembly GCF_036924035.1). Taxonomy (NCBI): domain Eukaryota; kingdom Metazoa; phylum Chordata; class Actinopteri; order Atheriniformes; family Atherinopsidae; genus Leuresthes; species Leuresthes tenuis. The sequence goes on from NW_027325369.1 coordinate 10,805,225, forward strand.
TATGTTCATATTAATATGAAGAGAACCAACATTGATCACAAAGCTGAACATCAGTGAAACCCAGCCGCATTCCTCAATTATATTCATATTAATATAAACAGAACCAACATTGAACACAAAGCTGAACCTCAGTGAAACCCAGCCTCATTCATCAATTATATTCATATTAATATAAACAGAACCAACATTGACCACAAAGCTGAATCTCAGTGAAACCCAGCCTCATTCATCAATTATATTCATATTCATATAAACAGAACCAACATTGATCAATGAGTTTAACCTCAGTGAAACGCAGCCTCATTCCTCAATTATATTCATAGTAATATAAACAGAACAAACATTGATCACAAAGCTGAACCTCAGAGAAACCCAGCCTCATTCATCAATTATATTCATATTAATATAAACAGAACCAACATTGATCACAGAGCTGAATCTTAGTGAAACCCAGCCTCATTCATCAATTATATTCATATTAATATAAACAGAACCAACATTGATCACAAAGCTGAACCTCAGTGAAACCCAGCCTCATTCATCAATTATATTCATATTAATATAAACAGAACCAACATTGATCACAAAGCTAAACCTCAGTGAAACCCAGCCTCATTCATCAATTATATTCATATTAATATAAACAGAACCAATATTGATCAATGAGTTTAACCTCAGTGAAACCCAGCCTCATTCATCAATTATATTCATATTAATATAAAAAGAACCAACATTGACCACAAAGCTGAATCTTAGTGAAATCCAGCCTCATTCATCAATTTTATTCATATTAATATAAACAGAACCAACATTGATCACAAAGCTGAACCTCAGTGAAACCCAGCCTCATTCATCAATTTTATTCATATTAATATAAACAGAACCAACATTGATCACAAAGCTGAACCTCAGTGAAACCCAGCCACATTCATCAATTATATTCATATTAATATAAACAGAACCAACATTGATCAATGAGTTTAACCTCAGTGAAACCCAGCCTCATTCCTCAATTATATTCATATTCATATAAACAGAACCAACATTGATCAGAAAGCTGAACCTCAGTGAAACCCAGCCTCATTCATCAATTATATTCATATTAATATAAACAGAACCAACATTGATCACAAAGCTGAACCTCAGTGAAACTCAGCCTCATTCATCAATTATATTCATATTAATATAAACAGAACCAACATTGATCACAAAGCTGAACCTCAGTGAAACTCAGCCTCATTCCTCAATTATATTCATATTAATATAAACAGAACCAACATTGATCAATGAGTTTAAGTTCTTTGAAACACAGCCTCATTCATTAATTATATTCATATAAATATATACAGAACCAACATTGATCACAAAGCTGAACCTCAGTGAAACCCAGCCTCATTCATCAATTATATTCATATTAATATAAACAGAACCAACATTGATCACAAAGCTGAACCTCAGTGAAACTCAGCCTCATTCATCAATTATATACATATTGATATAAACAGAACAAGCATTGACCACAAAGCTGAACCTCAGTGAGACCCAGCCTCATTCATCAATTATATTCATATTAATATAAACAGAACAAACATTGATCACAAAGCTGAACCTCAGTGAAACCCAGCCTCATTCATCAATTATATTCATATTAATATAAACAGAACCAACATTGATCAATGAGTTTAACCTCAGTGAAACCCAGCCTCATTCCTCAATTATATTCATATTCATATAAACAGAACCAACATTGATCACAAAGCTGAACCTCAGTGAAACCCAGCCTCATTCATCAGTTATATTCATATTCATATAAACAGAACCAACATTGATCAATGAGTTTAACCTCAGTGAAACCCAGCCTCATTCTTGAATTATATTCATATTAATATAAACAGAACCAACATTGATCAATGAGTTTAACCTCAGTGAAACGCAGCCTCATTCCTCAATTATATTCATAGTAATACAAATAGAACAAACATTGATCACAAAGCTGAACCTCAGTGAAACCCAGCCTCATTCATCAATTATATTCATATTAATATAAACAGAACCAACATTGGTCAATGAGTTTAACCTCAGTGAAACGCAGCCTCATTCCTCAATTATGTTCATATTAATATAAAGAGAACCAACATTGATCACAAAGCTGAACATCAGTGAAACCCAGCCGCATTCCTCAATTATATTCATATTAATATAAACAGAACCAACATTGAACACAAAGCTGAACCTCAGTGAAACCCAGCCTCATTCATCAATTATATTCATATTAATATAAACAGAACCAACATTGACCACAAAGCTGAATCTCAGTGAAACCCAGCCTCATTCATCAATTATATTCATAGTCATATAAACAGAACCAACATTGATCAATGAGTTTAACCTCAGTGAAACGCAGCCTCATTCCTCAATTATATTCATAGTAATATAAACAGAACAAACATTGATCACAAAGCTGAACCTCAGTGAAACCCAGCCTCATTCATCAATTATATTCATATTAATATAAACAGAACCAACATTGGTCAATGAGTTTAACCTCAGTGAAACGCAGCCTCATTCCTCAATTATGTTCATATTAATATAAAGAGAACCAACATTGATCACAAAGCTGAACATCAGTGAAACCCAGCCGCATTCCTCAATTATATTCATATTAATATAAACAGAACCAACATTGAACACAAAGCTGAACCTCAGTGAAACCCAGCCTCATTCATCAATTATATTCATATTAATATAAACAGAACCAACATTGACCACAAAGCTGAATCTCAGTGAAACCCAGCCTCATTCATCAATTATATTCATATTCATATAAACAGAACCAACATTGATCAATGAGTTTAACCTCAGTGAAACGCAGCCTCATTCCTCAATTATATTCATAGTAATATAAACAGAACAAACATTGATCACAAAGCTGAACCTCAGAGAAACCCAGCCTCATTCTTGAATTATATTCATATTAATATAAACAGAACCAACATTGATCAATGAGTTTAACCTCAGTGAAACGCAGCCTCATTCCTCAATTATATTCATAGTAATACAAATAGAACAAACATTGATCACAAAGCTGAACCTCAGTGAAACCCAGCCTCATTCATCAATTATATTCATATTAATATAAACAGAACCAACATTGGTCAATGAGTTTAACCTCAGTGAAACGCAGCCTCATTCCTCAATTATGTTCATATTAATATAAAGAGAACCAACATTGATCACAAAGCTGAACATCAGTGAAACCCAGCCGCATTCCTCAATTATATTCATATTAATATAAACAGAACCAACATTGAACACAAAGCTGAACCTCAGTGAAACCCAGCCTCATTCATCAATTATATTCATATTAATATAAACAGAACCAACATTGACCACAAAGCTGAATCTCAGTGAAACCCAGCCTCATTCATCAATTATATTCATATTCATATAAACAGAACCAACATTGATCAATGAGTTTAACCTCAGTGAAACGCAGCCTCATTCCTCAATTATATTCATAGTAATATAAACAGAACAAACATTGATCACAAAGCTGAACCTCAGAGAAACCCAGCCTCATTCATCAATTATATTCATATTAATATAAACAGAACCAACATTGGTCAATGAGTTTAACCTCAGTGAAACGCAGCCTCATTCCTCAATTATGTTCATATTAATATAAAGAGAACCAACATTGATCACAAAGCTGAACATCAGTGAAACCCAGCCGCATTCCTCAATTATATTCATATTAATATAAACAGAACCAACATTGAACACAAAGCTGAACCTCAGTGAAACCCAGCCTCATTCATCAATTATATTCATATTAATATAAACAGAACCAACATTGACCACAAAGCTGAATCTCAGTGAAACCCAGCCTCATTCATCAATTATATTCATATTAATATAAACAGAACCAACATTGATCACAGAGCTGAATCTTAGTGAAACCCAGCCTCATTCATCAATTATATTCATATTAATATAAACAGAACCAACATTGATCACAAAGCTGAACCTCAGTGAAACCCAGCCTCATTCATCAATTATATTCATATTAATATAAACAGAACCAACATTGATCACAAAGCTAAACCTCAGTGAAACCCAGCCTCATTCATCAATTATATTCATATTAATATAAACAGAACCAATATTGATCAATGAGTTTAACCTCAGTGAAACCCAGCCTCATTCATCAATTATATTCATATTAATATAAAAAGAACCAACATTGACCACAAAGCTGAATCTTAGTGAAATCCAGCCTCATTCATCAATTTTATTCATATTAATATAAACAGAACCAACATTGATCACAAAGCTGAACCTCAGTGAAACCCAGCCTCATTCATCAATTTTATTCATATTAATATAAACAGAACCAACATTGATCAATGAGTTTAACCTCAGTGAAACGCAGCCTCATTCCTCAATTATATTCATATTAATATAAACAGAACCAACATTGATCAATGAGTTTAAGTTCTTTGAAACACAGCCTCATTCATTAATTATATTCATATAAATATATACAGAACCAACATTGATCACAAAGCTGAACCTCAGTGAAACCCAGCCTCATTCATCAATTATATTCATATTAATATAAACAGAACCAACATTGATCACAAAGCTGAACCTCAGTGAAACTCAGCCTCATTCATCAATTATATTCATATTAATATAAACAGAACCAACATTGATCACAAAGCTGAACCTCAGTGAAACTCAGCCTCATTCCTCAATTATATTCATATTAATATAAACAGAACCAACATTGATCAATGAGTTTAAGTTCTTTGAAACACAGCCTCATTCATTAATTATATTCATATAAATATATACAGAACCAACATTGATCACAAAGCTGAACCTCAGTGAAACCCAGCCTCATTCATCAATTATATTCATATTAATATAAACAGAACCAACATTGATCACAAAGCTGAACCTCAGTGAAACTCAGCCTCATTCATCAATTATATACATATTGATATAAACAGAACAAGCATTGACCACAAAGCTGAACCTCAGTGAGACCCAGCCTCATTCATCAATTATATTCATATTAATATAAACAGAACAAACATTGATCACAAAGCTGAACCTCAGTGAAACCCAGCCTCATTCATCAATTATATTCATATTAATATAAACAGAACCAACATTGATCAATGAGTTTAACCTCAGTGAAACCCAGCCTCATTCCTCAATTATATTCATATTCATATAAACAGAACCAACATTGATCACAAAGCTGAACCTCAGTGAAACCCAGCCTCATTCATCAGTTATATTCATATTAATATAAACAGAACCAACATTGATCAATGAGTTTAACCTCAGTGAAACGCAGCCTCATTCCTCAATTATATTCATAGTAATATAAACAGAACAAACATTGATCACAAAGCTGAACCTCAGTGAAACCCAGCCTCATTCATCAATTATATTCATATTAATATAAACAGAACCAACATTGATCAATGAGTTTAACCTCAGTGAAACGCAGCCTCATTCCTCAATTATGTTCATATTAATATAAAGAGAACCAACATTGATCACAAAGCTGAACATCAGTGAAACCCAGCCACATTCCTCAATTATATTCATATTAATATAAACAGAACCAACATTGAACACAAAGCTGAACCTCAGTGAAACCCAGCCTCATTCATCAATTATATTCATATTAATATAAACAGAACCAACATTGATCAATGAGTTTAACCTCAGTGAAACGCAGCCTCATTGCTCAATTATATTCATATTAATATAAACAGAACCAACATTGATCAATGAGTTTAAGTTCTTTGAAACACAGCCTCATTCATTAATTATATTCATATAAATATATACAGAACCAACATTGATCACAAAGCTGAACCTCAGTGAAACCCAGCCTCATTCATCAATTATATACATATTAATAGAAACAGAACAAGCATTGATCAAAAAGCTGAACCTCAGTGAAACCCAGCCTCATTCATCAATTATATTCATATTAATATAAACAGAACCGACATTGATCACAAAGCTGAACCTCAGTGAAACCCAGCCTCATTCATCAATTATATTCATATTATTATAAACAGAACCAACATTGATCACAAAGCTGAACCTCAGTGAAACCAAGCCTCAATCATCAATTATATTCATTTTAATATAGACAGAACCATCATTGATCAATGAGTTTAACCTCAGTGAAACCCACCTTATTCCTCAGTTATATTCATATTAATATAAACAGAACCAACATTGATCACAAAGCTGAACCTCAGTGAAACTCAGCCTCATTCATCAATTATATACATATTAATAAACGGAACAAGCATTGACCACAAAGCTGAACCTCAGTGAAACCCAGCCTCATTCATCAATTATATTCATATCAATATAAACAGAACAAACATTGATCACAAAGCTGAACCTCAGTGAAACCCAGCCTCATTCATCAATTATATTCATATTAATATAAACAGAACCAACATTGATCAATGAGTTTAACCTCAGTGAAACCCAGCCTCATTCCTCAATTATATTCATATTCATATAAACAGAACCAACATTGATCACAAAGCTGAACCTCAGTGAAACCCAGCCTCATTCATCAGTTATATTCATATTAATATAAACAGAACCAACATTGATCAATGAGTTTAACCTCAGTGAAACCCAGCCTCATTCTTGAATTATATTCATATTAATATAAACAGAACCAACATTGATCAATGAGTTTAACCTCAGTGAAACGCAGCCTCATTCCTCAATTATATTCATAGTAATACAAATAGAACAAACATTGATCACAAAGCTGAACCTCAGTGAAACCCAGCCTCATTCATCAATTATATTCATATTAATATAAACAGAACCAACATTGGTCAATGAGTTTAACCTCAGTGAAACGCAGCCTCATTCCTCAATTATGTTCATATTAATATAAAGAGAACCAACATTGATCACAAAGCTGAACATCAGTGAAACCCAGCCGCATTCCTCAATTATATTCATATTAATATAAACAGAACCAACATTGAACACAAAGCTGAACCTCAGTGAAACCCAGCCTCATTCATCAATTATATTCATATTAATATAAACAGAACCAACATTGACCACAAAGCTGAATCTCAGTGAAACCCAGCCTCATTCATCAATTATATTCATATTCATATAAACAGAACCAACATTGATCAATGAGTTTAACCTCAGTGAAACGCAGCCTCATTCCTCAATTATATTCATAGTAATATAAACAGAACAAACATTGATCACATAGCTGAACCTCAGAGAAACCCAGCCTCATTCATCAATTATATTCATATTAATATAAACAGAACCAACATTGGTCAATGAGTTTAACCTCAGTGAAACGCAGCCTCATTCCTCAATTATGTTCATATTAATATAAACAGAACCAACATTGAACACAAAGCTGAACCTCAGTGAAACCCAGCCTCATTCATCAATTATATTCATATTAATATAAACAGAACCAACATTGACCACAAAGCTGAATCTCAGTGAAACCCAGCCTCATTCATCAATTATATTCATATTAATATAAACAGAACCAACATTGATCACAGAGCTGAATCTCAGTGAAACCCAGCCTCATTCATCAATTATATTCATATTAATATAAACAGAACCAACATTGATCACAAAGCTGAACCTCATTGAAACCCAGCCTCATTCATCAATTATATTCATATTAATATAAACAGAACCAACATTGATCACAAAGCTAAACCTCAGTGAAACCCAGCCTCATTCATCAATTATATTCATATTAATATAAACAGAACCAATATTGATCAATGAGTTTAACCTCAGTGAAACCCAGCCTCATTCATCAATTATATTCATATTAATATAAAAAGAACCAACATTGACCAGAAAGCTGAATCTCAGTGAAATCCAGCCTCATTCATCAATTTTATTCATATTAATATAAACAGAACCAACATTGATCACAAAGCTGAACCTCAGTGAAACCCAGCCTCATTCATCAATTTTATTCATATTAATATAAACAGAACCAACATTGATCAATGAGTTTAACCTCAGTGAAACGCAGCCTCATTCCTCAATTATATTCATATTAATATAAACAGAACCAACATTGATCAATGAGTTTAAGTTCTTTGAAACACAGCCTCATTCATTAATTATATTCATATAAATATATACAGAACCAACATTGATCACAAAGCTGAACCTCAGTGAAACCCAGCCTCATTCATCAATTATATTCATATTAATATAAACAGAACCAACATTGATCACAAAGCTGAACCTCAGTGAAACTCAGCCTCATTCATCAATTATATTCATATTAATATAAACAGAACCAACATTGATCACAAAGCTGAACCTCAGTGAAACTCAGCCTCATTCCTCAATTATATTCATATTAATATAAACAGAACCAACATTGATCAATGAGTTTAAGTTCTTTGAAACACAGCCTCATTCATTAATTATATTCATATAAATATATACAGAACCAACATTGATCACAAAGCTGAACCTCAGTGAAACCCAGCCTCATTCATCAATTATATTCATATTAATATAAACAGAACCAACATTGATCACAAAGCTGAACCTCAGTGAAACTCAGCCTCATTCATCAATTATATTCATATTAATATAAACAGAACCAACATTGATCACAAAGCTGAACCTCAGTGAAACTCAGCCTCATTCTCAATTATATTCATATTAATATAAACAGAACCAACATTGATCAATGAGTTTAAGTTCTTTGAAACACAGCCTCATTCATTAATTATATTCATATTAATATAAACAGAACCAACATTGATCAATGAGTTTAACCTCAGTGAAACGCAGCCTCATTCCTCAATTATATTCATATTAATATAAACAGAACCAACATTGATCAATGAGTTTAAGTTCTTTGAAACACAGCCTCATTCATTAATTATATTCATATAAATATATACAGAACCAACATTGATCACAAAGCTGAACCTCAGTGAAACCCAGCCTCATTCATCAATTATATTCATATTAATATAAACAGAACCAACATTGATCACAAAGCTGAACCTCAGTGAAACTCAGCCTCATTCATCAATTATATTCATATTAATATAAACAGAACCAACATTGATCACAAAGCTGAACCTCAGTGAAACTCAGCCTCATTCCTCAATTATATTCATATTAATATAAACAGAACCAACATTGATCAATGAGTTTAAGTTCTTTGAAACACAGCCTCATTCATTAATTATATTCATATAAATATATACAGAACCAACATTGATCACAAAGCTGAACCTCAGTGAAACCCAGCCTCATTCATCAATTATATTCATATTAATATAAACAGAACCAACATTGATCACAAAGCTGAACCTCAGTGTAACTCAGCCTAATTCATCAATTATATACATATTGATATAAACAGAACAAGCATTGACCACAAAGCTGAACCTCAGTGAGACCCAGCCTCATTCATTAATTATATTCATATTAATATAAACAGAACAAACATTGATCACAAAGCTGAACATCAGTGAAACCCAGCCTCATTCATCAATTATATTCATATTAATATAAACAGAACCAACATTGATCAATGAGTTTAACCTCAGTGAAACCCAGCCTCATTCCTCAATTATATTCATATTCATATAAACAGAACCAACATTGATCACAAAGCTGAACCTCAGTGAAACCCAGCCTCATTCATCAGTTATATTCATATTAATATAAACAGAACCAACATTGATCAATGAGTTTAACCTCAGTGAAACGCAGCCTCATTCCTCAATTATATTCATAGTAATATAAACAGAACAAACATTGATCACAAAGCTGAACCTCAGTGAAACCCAGCCTCTTTCATCAATTATATTCATATTAATATAAACAGAACCAACATTGATCAATGAGTTTAACCTCAGTGAAACGCAGCCTCATTCCTCAATTATGTTCATATTAATATAAAGAGAACCAACATTGATCACAAAGCTGAACATCAGTGAAACCCAGCCACATTCCTCAATTATATTCATATTAATATAAACAGAACCAACATTGAACACAAAGCTGAACCTCAGTGAAACCCAGCCTCATTCATCAATTATATTCATATTAATATAAACAGAACCAACATTGATCAATGAGTTTAACCTCAGTGAAACGCAGCCTCATTGCTCAATTATATTCATATTAATATAAACAGAACCAACATTGATCAATGAGTTTAAGTTCTTTGAAACACAGCCTCATTCATTAATTATATTCATATAAATATATACAGAACCAACATTGATCACAAAGCTGAACCTCAGTGAAACCCAGCCTCATTCATCAATTATATACATATTAATAGAAACAGAACAAGCATTGATCAAAAAGCTGAACCTCAGTGAAACCCAGCCTCATTCATCAATTATATTCATATTAATATAAACAGAACCGACATTGATCACAAAGCTGAACCTCAGTGAAACCCAGCCTCATTCATCAATTATATTCATATTATTATAAACAGAACCAACATTGATCACAAAGCTGAACCTCAGTGAAACCAAGCCTCAATCATCAATTATATTCATTTTAATATAGACAGAACCATCATTGATCAATGAGTTTAACCTCAGTGAAACCCACCTTATTCCTCAATTATATTCATATTAATATAAACAGAACCAACATTGATCACAAAGCTGAACCTCAGTGAAACTCAGCCTCATTCATCAATTATATACATATTAATATAAACGGAACAAGCATTGACCACAAAGCTGAACCTCAGTGAAACCCAGCCTCATTCATCAATTATATTCATATCAATATAAACAGAACAAACATTGATCACAAAGCTGAACCTCAGTGAAACCCAGCCTCATTCATCAATTATATTCATATTAATATAAACAGAACCAACATTGATCAATGAGTTTAACCTCAGTGAAACCCAGCCTCATTCCTCAATTATATTCATATTCATATAAACAGAACCAACATTGATCACAAAGCTGAACCTCAGTGAAACCCAGCCTCATTCATCAGTTATATTCATATTAATATAAACAGAACCAACATTGATCAATGAGTTTAACCTCAGTGAAACACAGCCTCATTCCTCAATTATATTCATAGTAATATATACAGAACAAACATTGATCACAAAGCTGAACATCAGTGAAACCCAGCCTCATTCATCAATTATATTCATATTAATATAAACAGAACCAACATTGATCAATGAGTTTAACCTCAGTGAAACGCAGCCTCATTCCTCAATTATGTTCATATTAATATAAAGAGAACCAACATTGATCACAAAGCTGAACATCAGTGAAACCCAGCCACATTCCTCAATTATATTCATATTAATATAAACAGAACCAACATTGAACACAAAGCTGAACCTCAGTGAAACCCAGCCTCATTCATCAATTATATTCATATTAATATAAACAGAACCAACATTGACCACAAAGCTGAATCTCAGTGAAACCCAGCCTCATTCATCAATTATATTCATATTAATATAAACAGAACCAACATTGATCACAAAGCTGAACCTCAGTGAAACCAAGCCTAATTCATCAATTATATTCATATTAATATAAACAGAATCAATATTGATCAATGAGTTTAACCTCAGTGAAACCCAGCCTCATTCATCAATTATATTCATATTAATATAAAAAGAACCAACATTGACCACAAAGCTGAATCTCAGTGAAATCCAGCTTCATTCATCAATTTTATTCATATTAATATAAACAGAACCAACATTGATCACAAAGCTGAACCTCAGTGAAACCCAGCCTCATTCATCAATTTTATTCATATTAATATAAACAGAACCAACATTGATCAATGAGTTTAACCTCAGTGAAACGCAGCCTCATTCCTCAATTATATTCATATTAATATAAACAGAACCAACATTGATCAATGAGTTTAAGTTCTTTGAAACACAGCCTCATTCATTAATTATATTCATATAAATATATACAGAACCAACATTGATCACAAAGCTGAACCTCAGTGAAACCCAGCCTCATTCATCAATTATATACATATTAATAGAAACAGAACAAGCATTGATCAAAAAGCTGAACCTCAGTGAAACCCAGCCTCATTCATCAATTATATTCATATTAATATAAACAGAACCGACATTGATCACAAAGCTGAACCTCAGTGAAACCCAGCCTCATTCATCAATTATATTCATATTATTATAAACAGAACCAACATTGATCACAAAGCTGAACCTCAGTGAAACCAAGCCTCAATCATCAATTATATTCATTTTAATATAGACAGAACCATCATTGATCAATGAGTTTAACCTCAGTGAAACCCACCTTATTCCTCAATTATATTCATATTAATATAAACAGAACCAACATTGATCACAAAGCTGAACCTCAGTGAAACTCAGCCTCATTCATCAATTATATACATATTAATATAAACGGAACAAGCATTGACCACAAAGCTGAACCTCAGTGAAACCCAGCCTCATTCATCAATTATATTCATATCAATATAAACAGAACAAACATTGATCACAAAGCTGAACCTCAGTGAAACCCAGCCTCATTCATCAATTATATTCATATTAATATAAACAGAACCATGGTTTCAATGAGGTTCAGCTTTGTGATCAATGTTGGTTCTGTTTATATTAATATGAATATAATTGATGAATGAGGCTGGGTTTCACTGAGGTTCAGCTTTGTGATCAATGTTGGTTCTGTTTATATTAATATGAATATAATTGATGAATGAGGCTGGGTTTCACTGAGGTTAAACTCATTGATAAATGTTGGTTCTGTTTATATTTATATGAATATAATTGATGAATAAGGCTGGGTTTCAGTGAGGTTAAACTCATTGATCAATGTTGGTTCTGTTTATACTAATATGAATATAATTGAGGAATGAGGCTGCGTTTCACTGAGGTTAAACTCACTGATCAATGTTGGTTCTGTTTATATTAATAAGAATAAAATTGATGAATGAGGCTGGGTTTCACTGAGGTTCAGCTTTGTGGTCAATGCTTGTTCTGTTTATATTAATATGTATATAATTGATGAATGAGGCTGGGTTTCACTGAGGTTCAGCTTTGTGATCAATGTTGGTTCTGTTTATATTAATGTGAATATAATTTAGGAATGAGGCTGGGTTTCACTGAGATTAAACTGATTGATCAATGTTGGTTCTGTTTATATTAATATGAATAAAATTGAGGAATGAGGCTGCTTTTCACTGAGGTTAAACTCATTCATCAATGTTGGTTCTGTTTATATCTATATGAATATAATTGATGAATAAGGCTGGGTTTCAGTGAGGTTAAACTCATTGATCAATGTTGGTTCTGTTTATACTAATATGAATATAATTGAGGAATGAGGCTGCGTTTCACTGAGGTTAAACTCACTGATCAATGTTGGTTCTGTTTATATCTATATGAATATAATTGATGAATAAGGCTGGGTTTCAGTGAGGTTAAACTCATTGATCAATGTTGGTTCTCTTTATATTAATATGAATATAATTGATGAATGAGGCTGGGTTTCACTGAGGTTAAACTCATTGATCAATGTTGGTTCTGTTTATATCTATATGAATATAATTGATGAATAAGGCTGGGTTTCAGTGAGGTTAAACTCATTGATCAATGTTGGTTCTGTTTATACTAATATGAATATAATTGAGGAATGAGGCTGCGTTTCACTGAGGTTAAACTCACTGATCAATGTTGGTTCTGTTTATACTAATATGAATATAATTGATGAATGAGGCTGGGTTTCACTGAGGTTCAGCTTTGTGTTCAATGTTGGTTCTGTTTATATTAATATGAATATAATTGATGAATGAGGCTGGGTTTCACTGATCTTCAGCTTTGTGATCAATGTTGGTTCTGTTTATATTAATATGAATATAATTGAGGAATGAGGCTGCGTTTAACTGAGGTTAAACTCATTGATCAATGTTGGTTCTGTTTATATTAATATGAATATAATTGATGAATGAGGCTGGGTTTCACTGAGGTTCAGCTTTGTGATCAATGTTGGTTCTGTATATATGTATATGAATATAATTAATGAATGAGGCTGTGTTTTAAAGAAGTTAAACTCATTGATCAATGTTGGTTCTTTTTATATTAATATGAATATAATTGATGAATGAGGCTGGGTTTCACTGAGGTTCAGCTTTGTGGTCAATGCTTGTTCTGTTTATATTAATATGAATATAATTGATGTATGAGGCTGGGTTTCACTGAGGTTCAGCTTTGTGATCAATGTTGGTTCTGTTTATATGAATATGAATATAATTGATGAATGAGGCTGGGTTTCACTGAGGTTAAACTCATTGATCAATGTTGGTTCTGTTTATATTAATATGAATATAATTGATGAATGAGTCTGGGTTTCAAAGAGGTTAAACTAATTGATCAATGTTGGTTCTGTTTATATTAATATGAATATAATTGATGAATGAGGCTGGGTTTCACTGAGGTTCAGCTTTGTGATCAATGTTGGTTCTGTTTATATTACTATGAATATAACTGATGAATGAGGCTGGGTTTCACTGAGGTTCAGCTTTGTGGTCAATGTTGGTTCTGTTTATATTAATATGAATATAATTGATGAATGAGGCTGGGTTTCACTGAGGTTCAGCTTTGTGATCAATGTTGGTTCTGTTTATATTAATATGTATATAATTGATGAATGAGGCTGGGTGTCACTGAGGTTCAGCTTTGTGATCAATGTTGGTTCTGTTTATATTAATATGAATATAATTGATGAATGAGGCTGGGTTTCACTGAGGTTAAACTCATTGATCAATGTTGGTTCTGTTTATATCTATATGAATATAATTGATGAATAAGGCTGGGTTTCAGTGAGGTTAAACTCATTGATCAATGTTGGTTCTGTTTATACCAATATGAATATAATTGAGGAATGAGGCTGCGTTTCACTGAGGTTAAACTCACTTATCAATGTTGGTTCTGTTTATACTAATATGAATATAATTGAGGAATGAGGCTGCGTTTCACTGAGGTTAAACTCACTGATCAATGTTGGTTCTGTTTATATTAATAAGAATAAAATTGATGAATGAGGCTGGGTTTCACTGAGGTTCAGCTTTGTGGTCAATGCTTGTTCTGTTTATATTAATATGTATATAATTGATGAATGAGGCTGGGTTTCACTGAGGTTCAGCTTTGTGATCAATGTTGGTTCTGTTTATATTAATGTGAATATAATTTAGGAATGAGGCTGGGTTTCACTGAGATTAAACTGATTGATCAATGTTGGTTCTGTTTATATTAATATGAATAAAATTGAGGAATGAGGCTGCTTTTCACTGAGGTTAAACTCATTCATCAATGTTGGTTCTGTTTATATCTATATGAATATAATTGATGAATAAGGCTGGGTTTCAGTGAGGTTAAACTCATTGATCAATGTTGGTTCTGTTTATACTAATATGAATATAATTGAGGAATGAGGCTGCGTTTCACTGAGGTTAAACTCACTGATCAATGTTGGTTCTGTTTATATCTATATGAATATAATTGATGAATAAGGCTGGGTTTCAGTGAGGTTAAACTCATTGATCAATGTTGGTTCTCTTTATATTAATATGAATATAATTGATGAATGAGGCTGGGTTTCACTGAGGTTAAACTCATTGATCAATGTTGGTTCTGTTTATATCTATATGAATATAATTGATGAATAAGGCTGGGTTTCAGTGAGGTTAGCCTCATTGATCAATGTTGGTTCTGTTTATACTAATATGAATATAATTGAGGAATGAGGCTGCGTTTCACTGAGGTTAAACTCACTGATCAATGTTGGTTCTGTTTATACTAATATGAATATAATTGATGAATGAGGCTGGGTTTCACTGAGGTTCAGCTTTGTGTTCAATGTTGGTTCTGTTTATATTAATATGAATATAATTGATGAATGAGGCTGGGTTTCACTGATCTTCAGCTTTGTGATCAATGTTGGTTCTGTTTATATTAATATGAATATAATTGAGGAATGAGGCTGCGTTTAACTGAGGTTAAACTCATTGATCAATGTTGGTTCTGTTTATATTAATATGAATATAATTGATGAATGAGGCTGGGTTTCACTGAGGTTCAGCTTTGTGATCAATGTTGGTTCTGTATATATGTATATGAATATAATTAATGAATGAGGCTGTGTTTTAAAGAAGTTAAACTCATTGATCAATGTTGGTTCTTTTTATATTAATATGAATATAATTGATGAATGAGGCTGGGTTTCACTGAGGTTCAGCTTTGTGGTCAATGCTTGTTCTGTTTATATTAATATGAATATAATTGATGTATGAGGCTGGGTTTCACTGAGGTTCAGCTTTGTGATCAATGTTGGTTCTGTTTATATGAATATGAATATAATTGATGAATGAGGCTGGGTTTCACTGAGGTTAAACTCATTGATCAATGTTGGTTCTGTTTATATTAATATGAATATAATTGATGAATGAGTCTGGGTTTCAAAGAGGTTAAACTAATTGATCAATGTTGGTTCTGTTTATATTAATATGAATATAATTGATGAATGAGGCTGGGTTTCACTGAGGTTCAGCTTTGTGATCAATGTTGGTTCTGTTTATATTACTATGAATATAACTGATGAATGAGGCTGGGTTTCACTGAGGTTCAGCTTTGTGGTCAATGTTGGTTCTGTTTATATTAATATGAATATAATTGATGAATGAGGCTGGGTTTCACTGAGGTTCAGCTTTGTGATCAATGTTGGTTCTGTTTATATTAATATGTATATAATTGATGAATGAGGCTGGGTGTCACTGAGGTTCAGCTTTGTGATCAATGTTGGTTCTGTTTATATTAATATGAATATAATTGATGAATGAGGCTGGGTTTCACTGAGGTTAAACTCATTGATCAATGTTGGTTCTGTTTATATCTATATGAATATAATTGATGAATAAGGCTGGGTTTCAGTGAGGTTAAACTCATTGATCAATGTTGGTTCTGTTTATACCAATATGAATATAATTGAGGAATGAGGCTGCGTTTCACTGAGGTTAAACTCACTTATCAATGTTGGTTCTGTTTATACTAATATGAATATAATTGATGAATGAGGCTGGGTTTCACTGAAGTTCAGCTTTGTGATCAATGTTGGTTCTGTTTATATTAATATGAATATATTTGAGGAATAAGGCTGCGTTTCACTGAGGTTAAACTCATTGATCAATGTTGGTTCTGTTTATATTAATATGAATATAATTGATGAATGAGGCTGGGTTTCACTGAGGTTCAGCTTTGTGATCAATGTTGGTTCTGTATATATTTATATGAATATAATTAATGAATGAGGCTGTGTTTCAAAGAACTTAAACTCATTGATCAATGTTGGTTCTGTTTATATTAATATGAATATAATTGAGGAATGAGGCTGCGTTTCACTGAGGTTAAACTCATTGATCAATGTTGGTTCTGTTTATATTAATATGAATATAATTGATGAATGAGGCTGGGTTTCACTGAGGTTCAGCTTTGTGATCAATGTTTGTTCTGTTTATATTAATATGAATATAATTGATTAATGAGGCTGGGTTTCACTGAGATTCAGCTTTGTGGTCAATGTTGGTTCTTTTTATATTAATATGAATATAATTGATGAATGAGGCTGGGTTTCACTGAGGTTAAACTCATTGATCAATATTGGTTCTGTTTATATTAATATGAATATAATTGATGAATTAGGCTGGGTTTCACTGAAGTTCAGCTTTGTGATCAATGTTGGTTCTGTATATATTTATAGGAATATAATTAATGAATGAGGCTGTTTTTCAAAGAACTTAAACTCATTGATCAATGTTGGTTCTGTTTATATTAATATAAATATAATTGATGAATGAGGCTGGGTTTCACTGAGATTCAGCTTTGTGGTCAATGTTGGTTCTGTTTATATTAATATGAATATAATTGATGAATGAGGCTGGGTTTCACTGAGGTTCAGCTTTGTGATCAATGTTGTTTCTGTATATATTTATATGAATATAATTAATGAATGAGGCTGTGTTTCAAAGAACTTAAACTCATTGATCAATATTGGTTCTGTTTATATTAATATGAATATAATTGATGAATGAGGCTGGGTTTCACTGAGGTTAAACTCATTGATCAATATTGGTTCTGTTTATATTAATATGAATATAATTGATGAATTAGGCTGGGTTTCACTGAAGTTCAGCTTTGTGATCAATGTTGGTTCTGTTTATATTAATATGAATATAATTGATGGATGAGGCTGGGTTTCACTGAGGTTCAGCTTTGTGATCAATGTTGGTTCTGTTTATATTAATATGAATATAATTGATGAATGAGGCTGGGTTTCACTGAGATTCAGCTTTGTGATTAATGTTGGTTCTGTTTATATTAATATGAATATAATTGATGAATAAGGCTGGGTTTCACTGAGGTTCAGCTTTGTGGTCAATGCTTGTTCTGTTTATATTAATATGTATATAATTGATGAATGAGGCTGGGTTTCACTGAGGTTCAGCTTTGTGATCAATGTTGGTTCTGTTTATATTAATATGAATATAATTGAGGAATAAGGCTGTGTTTCACTGAGGTTAAACTCATTGATCAATGATGGTTCTGTCTATATTAAAATTAATATAATTGATGATTGAGGCTTGGTTTCACTGAGGTTCAGCTTTGTGATCAATGTCGGTTCTGTATATATTTATATGAATATAATTAATGAATGAGGCTGTGTTTCAAAGAAATTAAACTCATTGATCAATGTTGGTTCTGTTTATATTAATATGAATATAATTGATGAATGAGGCTGGGTTTCACTGAGATTCAGCTTTGTGATCAATGTTGGTTCTGTTTATATTAATATGAATATAATTGATGAATGAGGCTGGGTTTCACTGAGATTCAGCTTTGTGATCAATGTTGGTTCTGTTTATATTAATATGAATATAATTGATGAATGAGGCTGGGTTTCACTGAGATTCAGCTTTGTGGTCAATGTTGGTTCTGTTTATATTAATATGAATATAATTGATGAATGAGGCTGGGTTTCACTGAGGTTAAGCTTTGTGTTCAATGTTGGTTCTGTTTATATTAATATGAATATAATTGAGGAATGTGGCTGGGTTTCACTGATGTTCAGCTTTGTGATCAATGTTGGTTCTCTTTATATTAATATGAACATAATTGAGGAATGAGGCTGCGTTTCACTGAGGTTAAACTCATTGATCAATGTTGGTTCTGTTTATATTAATATGAATATAATTGATGAATGAGGCTGGGTTTCACTGAGGTTCAGCTTTGTGATCAATGTTTGTTCTGTTTATATTACTATGAATATAATTGAGGAATGAGGCTGCGTTTCACTGAGGTTAAACTCATTGATCAATGTTGGTTCTGTTTATATTAATATGAATATAATTGATGAATGAGGCTGGGTTTCACTGAGGTTCAGCTTTGTGATCAATGTTTGTTCTGTTTATATTAATATGAATATAATTGATGAATGAGGCTGGGTTTCACTGAGGTTCAGCTTTGTGTTCAATGCTTGTTCTGTTTATATTAATATGTATATAATTGATGAATGAGGCTGGGTTTCACTGAGGTTCAGCTTTGTGATCAATGTTGGTTCTGTTTATATTAATATGAATATAATTGAGGAATGAGGCTGGGTTTCACTGAAGTTCAGCTTTGTGATCAATGTTGGTTCTGTATATATTTATAGGAATATAATTAATGAATGAGGCTGTTTTTCAAAGAACTTAAACTCATTGATCAATGTTGGTTCTGTTTATATTAATATAAATATAATTGATGAATGAGGCTGGGTTTCACTGAGATTCAGCTTTGTGGTCAATGTTGGTTCTGTTTATATTAATATGAATATAATTGATGAATGAGGCTGGGTTTCACTGAGGTTCAGCTTTGTGTTCAATGTTGGTTCTGTTTATATTAATATGAATATAATTGAGGAATGCGGCTGGGTTTCACTGATGTTCAGCATTGTGATCAATGTTGGTTCTCTTTATATTAATATGAACATAATTGAGGAATGAGGCTGCGTTTCACTGAGGTTAAACTCATTGATCAATGTTGGTTCTGTTTATATTAATATGAATATAATTGATAAATGAGGCTGGGTTTCACTGAGGTTCAGCTTTGTGATCAATGTTTGTTCTGTTTATATTACTATGAATATAATTGAGGAATGAGGCTGCGTTTCACTGAGGTTAAACTCATTGATCAATGTTGGTTCTGTTTATATTAATATGAATATAATTGATGAATGAGGCTGGGTTTCACTGAGGTTCAGCTTTTTGATCAATGTTGGTTCTGTATATATTTATATGAATATAATTAATGAATGAGGCTGTGTTTCAAAGAACTTAAACTCATTGATCAATGTTGGTTCTGTTTATAATAATATGAATATAATTGATGAATGAGGCTGGGTTTCACTGAGGTTAAACTCATTGATCAATGTTGGTTCTGTTTATATTAATATGAATATAATTGATGAATGAGGCTGGGTTTCACTGAGATTCAGCTTTGTGGTCAATGTTGATTCTTTTTATATTAATATGAATATAATTGAGGAATGAGGCTGGGTTTCACTGAGGTTCAGCTTTGTGATCAATGTTGGTTCTGTTTATATTAATATGAATATAATTGATGAATGAGGCTGGGTTTCACTGAGGTTCAGCTTTGTGATCAATGTTGGTTCTGTTTATATTAATATGAATATAATTGAGGAATGAGGCTGGGTTTCACTGAGGCTAAACTCATTGATCAATGTTGGTTCTGTTTATACTAATATGAATATAATTGAGGAACGAGGCTGTGTTTCACTGAGGTTAAACTCATTGATCAATGTTGGTTCTGTTTATATTAATATGAATAAAATTGATGAATGAGGCTGGGTTTCACTGAGGTTCAGCTTTGTGATCAATGTTGGTTCTGTTTATATTAATATGAATAAAATTGATGAATGAGGCTGGATTTCACTGAGATTCAGCTTTGTGGTCAATGTTGGTTCTTTTTATATTAATATGAATATAATTGATGAATGAGGCTGGGTTTCACTGAGGTTAAACTCATTGATCAATATTGGTTCTGTTTATATTAATATGAATATAATTGATGAATTAGGCTGGGTTTCACTGAGGTTCAGCTTTGTGATCAATGTTGGTTCTGTTTATACTAATATGAAGATAATTGATGAACGAGGCTGCGTTTCACTGAGGTTAAACTCATTGATCAATGTTTGTTCTGTTTATATTAATATGAATATAATTGATGAATGAGGCTGGGTTTCACTGAGGTTCAGCTTTGTGGTCCATGTTTGTTCTGTTTCTATTAATATGAATATAATTGATGAATGAGGCTGGGTTTCACTGAGATTCAGCTTTGTGATCAATGTTGGTTCTGTTTATATTAATATGAATATAATTGATGAATGAGGCTGGGTTTCACTGAGATTCAGCTTTGTGATCAATGTTGGTTCTGTTTATATTAATATGAATATAATTGATGAATGAGGCTGGGTTTCGCTGAGATTCAGCTTTGTGGTCAATGTTGGTTCTGTTTATATTAATATGAATATAATTGATGAATGAGGCTGGGTTTCACTGAGGTTAAGCTTTGTGTTCAATGTTGGTTCTGTTTATATTAATATGAATATAATTGAGGAATGTGGCTGGGTTTCACTGATGTTCAGCTTTGTGATCAATGTTGGTTCTCTTTATATTAATATGAACATAATTGAGGAATGAGGCTGCGTTTCACTGAGGTTAAACTCATTGATCAATGTTGGTTCTGTTTATATTAATATGAATATAATTGATGAATGAGGCTGGGTTTCACTGAGGTTCAGCTTTGTGATCAATGTTTGTTCTGTTTATATTACTATGAATATAATTGAGGAATGAGGCTGCGTATCACTGAGGTTAAACTCATTGATCAATGTTGGTTCTGTTTATATTAATATGAATATAACTGATGAATGAGGCTGGGTTTCACTGAGGTTCAGCTTTGTGATCAATGTTGGTTCTGTTTATATGAATATGAATATAATTGAGGAATGAGGCTGGGTTTCACTGAGGTTAAACTCATTGATCAATGTTGGTTCTGTTTATATTAATATGAATATAATTGATGAATGAGGCTGGGTTTCACTGAGGTTCAGCTTTGTGATCAATGTTTGTTCTGTTTATATTAATATGAATATAATTGATGAATGAGGCTGGGTTTCACTGAGGTTCAGCTTTGTGTTCAATGCTTGTTCTGTTTATATTAATATGTATATAATTGATGATTGAGGCTGGGTTTCACTGAGGTTCAGCTTTGTGATCAATGTTGGTTCTGTTTATATTAATATGAATATAATTGAGGAATAAGGCTGCGTTTCACTGAGGTTAAACTCATTGATCAATGATGGTTCTGTCTATATTAAAATGAATATAATTGATGATTGAGGCTGGGTTTCACTGAGGTTCAGCTTTGTGATCAATGTTGGTTCTGTATATATTTATATGAATATAATTAATGAATGAGGCTGTGTTTCAAAAAAATTAAACTCATTGATCAATGTTGGTTCTGTTTATAATAATATGAATTTAATTGATGAATGAGGCTGGGTTTCACTGAGGTTAAACTCATTGATCAATGTTGGTTCTGTTTATATTAATATGAATATAATTGATGAATGAGGCTGGGTTTCACTGAGGTTCAGCTTTTTGATCAATGTTGGTTCTGTATATATTTATATGAATATAATTAATGAATGAGGCTGTGTTTCAAAGAACTTAAACTCATTGATCAAAGTTGGTTCTGTTTATAATAATATGAATATAATTGATGAATGAGGCTGGGTTTCACTGAGGTTAAACTCATTGATCAATGTTGGTTCTGTTTATATTAATATGAATATAATTGATGAATGAGGCTGGGTTTCACTGAGGTTCAGCTTTGTGATCAATGTTGGTTCTGTTTATATTAATATGAATATAATTGATGAATGAGGCTGGGTTTCACTGAGGTTCAGCTTTGTGATCAATGTTAGTTCTGTTTATATTAATATGAATATAATTGAGGAATGAGGCTGGGTTTCACTGAGGCTAAACTCATTGATCAATGTTGGTTCTGTTTATACTAATATGAATATAATTGAGGAACGAGGCTGCGTTTCACTGAGGTTAAACTCATTGATCAATGTTGGTTCTGTTTATATTAATATGAATATAATTGATGAATGAGGCTGGGTTTCACTGAGGTTCAGCTTTGTGATCAATGTTTGTTCTGTTTATATTAATATGAATATAATTGATGAATGAGGCTGGGTTTCACTGAGGTTCAGCTTTGTGGTCAATGCTTGTTCTGTTTATATTAATATGTATATAATTGATGAATGAGGCATGGTTTCACTGAGGTTCAGCTTTGTGATCAATGTTGGTTCTGTTTATATTAATATGAATATAATTGAGGAATAAGGCTGCGTTTCAAAGAACTTAAACTTATTGATCAATGTTGGTTCTGTTTATAATAATATGAATATAATTGATGAATGAGGCTGGGTTTCACTGAGGTTAAACTCATTGATCAATGTTGGTTCTGTTTATATTAATATGAATATAATTGATGAATGAGGCTGGGTTTCACTGAGGTTCAGCTTTGTGATCAATGTTGGTTCTGTTTATATTAATATGAATATAATTGAGGAATGAGGCTGGGTTTCACTGAGGCTAAACTCATTGATCAATGTTGGTTCTGTTTATACTAATATGAATATAATTGAGGAACGAGGCTGCGTTTCACTGAGGTTAAACTCATTGATCAATGTTGGTTCTGTTTATATTAATATGAATAAAATTGATGAATGAGGCTGGGTTTCACTGAGGTTCAGCTTTGTGATCAATGTTGGTTCTGTTTATATTAATATGAATAAAATTGATGAATGAGGCTGGACTTCACTGAGATTCAGCTTTGTGGTCAATGTTGGTTCTTTTTATATTAATATGAATATAATTGATGAATGAGGCTGGGTTTTACTGAGGTTAAACTCATTGATCAATATTGGTTCTGTTTATATTAATATGAATATAATTGATGAATTAGGCTGGGTTTCACTGAGGTTCAGCTTTGTGATCAATGTTGGTTCTGTTTATATTAATATGAATATAATTGATGAATGAGGCTGGGTTTCACTGAGGTTCAGCTTTGTGATCAATGTTGGTTCTGTTTATATTAATATGAATATAATTGATGAATGAGGCTGGGTTTCACTGAGATTCAGCTTTGTGATCAATGTTGGTTCTGTTTATATTAATATGAATATAATTGATGAATGAGGCTGGGTTTCACTGAGGTTCAGCTTTGTGATCAATGTTGGTTCTGTTTATATTAATATGAATATAATTGATGAATGAGGCTGGGTTTCACTGAGGTTCAGCTTTGTGATCAATGTTAGTTCTGTTTATATTAATATGAATATAATTGAGGAATGAGGCTGGGTTTCACTGAGGCTAAACTCATTGATCAATGTTGGTTCTGTTTATACTAATATGAATATAATTGAGGAACGAGGCTGCGTTTCACTGAGGTTAAACTCATTGATCAATGTTGGTTCTGTTTATATTAATATGAATATAATTGATGAATGAGGCTGGGTTTCACTGAGGTTCAGCTTTGTGATCAATGTTTGTTCTGTTTATATTAATATGAATATAATTGATGAATGAGGCTGGGTTTCACTGAGGTTCAGCTTTGTGGTCAATGCTTGTTCTGTTTATATTAATATGTATATAATTGATGAATGAGGCATGGTTTCACTGAGGTTCAGCTTTGTGATCAATGTTGGTTCTGTTTATATTAATATGAATATAATTGAGGAATAAGGCTGCGTTTCAAAGAACTTAAACTTATTGATCAATGTTGGTTCTGTTTATAATAATATGAATATAATTGATGAATGAGGCTGGGTTTCACTGAGGTTAAACTCATTGATCAATGTTGGTTCTGTTTATATTAATATGAATATAATTGATGAATGAGGCTGGGTTTCACTGAGGTTCAGCTTTGTGATCAATGTTGGTTCTGTTTATATTAATATGAATATAATTGAGGAATGAGGCTGGGTTTCACTGAGGCTAAACTCATTGATCAATGTTGGTTCTGTTTATACTAATATGAATATAATTGAGGAACGAGGCTGCGTTTCACTGAGGTTAAACTCATTGATCAATGTTGGTTCTGTTTATATTAATATGAATAAAATTGATGAATGAGGCTGGGTTTCACTGAGGTTCAGCTTTGTGATCAATGTTGGTTCTGTTTATATTAATATGAATAAAATTGATGAATGAGGCTGGACTTCACTGAGATTCAGCTTTGTGGTCAATGTTGGTTCTTTTTATATTAATATGAATATAATTGATGAATGAGGCTGGGTTTTACTGAGGTTAAACTCATTGATCAATATTGGTTCTGTTTATATTAATATGAATATAATTGATGAATTAGGCTGGGTTTCACTGAGGTTCAGCTTTGTGATCAATGTTGGTTCTGTTTATATTAATATGAATATAATTGATGAATGAGGCTGGGTTTCACTGAGGTTCAGCTTTGTGATCAATGTTGGTTCTGTTTATATTAATATGAATATAATTGATGAATGAGGCTGGGTTTCACTGAGATTCAGCTTTGTGATCAATGTTGGTTCTGTTTATATTAATATGAATATAATTGATGAATGAGGCTGGGTTTCACTGAGATTCAGCTTTGTGGTCAATGTTGGTTCTGTTTATATTAATATGAATATAATTGAGGAATGAGGCTGGGTTTCACTGAGGTTCAGCTTTGTGATCAATGCTTGTTCTGTTTATATTAATATGAATATAATTGATGAATGAGGCTGGGTTTCACTGAGGTTCAGATTTATGTTCAATGTTGGTTCTGTTTATATTAATATGAATATAATTGAGGAATGTGGCTGGGTTTCACTGATGTTCAGCTTTGTGATCAATGTTGGTTCTGTTTATATTAATATGAATATAATTGAGGAATGAGGCTGCGTTTTACTGAGGTTAAACTCATTGATCAATGTTGTTTCTGTAAATATTTATATGAATATAATTAATGAATGAGGCTGTGTTTCACTGAGGTTAAACTCATTGATCAATGTTGGTTCTTTTTATATTAATATGAATATAATTGATGAATGAGGCTGGGTTTCACTGAGGTTCAGCTTTGTGATCAATGTCGGTTCTGTTTATATTAATATGAATATAATTGATGAATGAGGCTGGGTTTCACTGAGGTTCAGCTTTTTGATCAATGCTTGTTCTGTTTATAGTAATATGTATATAATTGATGATTGAGGCTTGGTTTCACTGAGGTTCAGCTTTGTGATCAATGTTGGTTCTGTATATATTTATATGAATATAATTAATGAATGAGGCTGTGTTTCAAAGAACTTAAACTCATTGATCAATGTTGGTTCTGTTTATAATAATATGAATATAATTGATGAATGAGGCTGGGTTTCACTGAGGTTAAACTCATTGATCAATGTTGGTTCTGTTTATATTAATATGAATATAATTGATGAATGAGGCTGGGTTTCACTGAGGTTCAGCTTTGTGATCAATGTTTGTTCTGTTTATATTAATATGAATATAATTGATGAATGAGGCTGGGTTTCACTGAGGTTCAGCTTTGTGGTCAATGCTTGTTCTGTTTATATTAATATGTATATAATTGATGAATGAGGCTGGGTTTCACTGAGGTTCAGCTTTGTGATCAATGTTGGTTCTGGTTATATTAATATGAATATAATTGAGGAATAAGGCTGCGTTTCACTGAGGTTAAACTCATTGATCAATGATGGTTCTGTTTATATTAATATGAATATAATTGATGAATGAGGCTGGGTTTCACTGAGGTTCAGCTTTGTGATCAATGTTGGTTCTGTTTATATTAATATGAATAAAATTGATGAATGAGGCTGCGTTTCACTGAGGTTAAACTCATTGATCACTGTTGGTTCTGTTTATATTAATATGAATAAAATTGATGAATGAGGCTGGGTTTCACTGAGGTTAAACTCATTGATCAATGTTGGTTCTGTTTATATTAATATGAATATAATTGAGGAATGAGGCTGCGTTTTACTGAGGTTAAACTCATTGATCAATGTTGGTTCTGTAAATATTTATATGAATATAATTAATGAATGAGGCTGTGTTTCACTGAGGTTAAACTCATTGATCAATGTTGGTTCTTTTTATATTAATATGAATATAATTTATGAATGAGGCTGGGTTTCACTGAGGTTCAGCTTTGTGATCAATGTTGGTTCTGTATATATTTATATGAATATAATTAATGAATGAGGCTGTGTTTCAAAGAACTTAAACTCATTGATCAATGTTGGTTCTGTTTATAATAATATGAATATAATTGATGAATGAGGCTGGGTTTCACTGAGGTTAAACTCATTGATCAATGTTGGTTCTGTTTATATTATTATGAATATAATCGATGAATGAGGCTGGGTTTCACTGAGGTTCAGCTTTGTGATCAATGTATGTTCTGTTTATATTAATATGAATATAATTGATGAATGAGGCTGGGTTTCACTGAGGTTCATCTTTGTGGTCAATGCTTGTTCTGTTTATATTAATATGTATATAATTGATGAATGAGGCTGGGTTTCACTGAAGTTCAGCTTTGTGATCAATGTTGGTTCTGTTTATATTAATATGAATATATTTGAGGAATAAGGCTGCGTTTCACTGAGGTTAAACTCATTGATCAATGTTGGTTCTGTTTATATTAATATGAATATAATTGATGAATGAGGCTGGGTTTCACTGAGGTTCAGCTTTGTGATCAATGTTGGTTCTGTATATATTTATATGAATATAATTAATGAATGAGGCTGTGTTTCAAAGAACTTAAACTCATTGATCAATGTTGGTTCTGTTTATATTAATATGAATATAATTGAGGAATGAGGCTGCGTTTCACTTACGTTAAACTCATTGATCAATGTTGGTTCTGTTTATATTAATATGAATAAAATTTATGAATGAGGCTGGGTTTCACTGAGGTTCAGCTTTGTGATAAATGTTGGTTCTGTTTATATTAATATGAATAAAATTGATGAATGAGGCTGGATTTCACTGAGATTCAGCTTTGTGGTCAATGTTGGTTCTTTTTATATTAATATGAATATAATTGATGAATGAGGCTGGGTTTCACTGAGGTTAAACTCATTGATCAATATTGGTTCTGTTTATATTAATATGAATATAATTGATGAATGAGGCTGGGTTTCACTGAAGTTCAGCTTTGTGATCAATGTTGGTTCTGTATATATTTATAGGAATATAATTGATGAATGAGGCTGGGTTTCACTGAGGTTCATCTTTGTGGTCAATGCTTGTTCTGTTTATATTAATATGTATATAATTGATGAATGAGGCTGGGTTTCACTGAGGTTCAGCTTTGTGATCAATGTTGGTTCTGTTTATATTAATATGAATATATTTGAGGAATAAGGCTGCGTTTCACTGAGGTTAAACTCATTGATCAATGTTGGTTCTGTTTATATTAATATGAATATAATTGATGAATGAGGCTGGGTTTCACTGAGGTTCAGCTTTGTGATCAATGTTGGTTCTGTATATATTTATATGAATATAATTAATGAATGAGGCTGTGTTTCAAAGAACTTAAACTCATTGATCAATGTTGGTTCTGTTTATTTTAATATGAATATAATTGAGGAATGAGGCTGCGTTTCACTGAGGTTAAACTCATTGATCAATGTTGGTTCTGTTTATATTAATATGAATAAAATTGATGAATGAGGCTAGGTTTCACTGAGGTTCAGCTTTGTGGTCCATGTTTGTTCTGTTTATATTAATATGAATATAATTGATGAATGAGGCTGGGTTTCACTGAGGTTCAGCTTTGTGGTCCATGTTTGTTCTGTTTATATTAATATGAATATAATTGATGAATGAGGCTGGGTTTCACTGAGATTCAGCTTTGTGATCAATGTTGGTTCTGTTTATATTAATATGAATATAATTGATGAATGAGGCTGGGTTTCACTGAGATTCAGCTTTGTGATCAATGTTGGTTCTGTTTATATTAATATGAATATAATTGATGAATGAGGCTGGGTTTCACTGAGATTCAGCTTTGTGGTCAATGTTGGTTCTGTTTATATTAATATGAATATAATTGATGAATGAGGCTGGGTTTCACTGAGGTTAAGCTTTGTGTTCAATGTTGGTTCTGTTTATATTAATATGAATATAATTGAGGAATGTGGCTGGGTTTCACTGATGTTCAGCTTTGTGATCAATGTTGGTTCTCTTTATATTAATATGAACATAATTGAGGAATGAGGCTGCGTTTCACTGAGGTTAAACTCATTGATCAATGTTGGTTCTGTTTATATTAATATGAATATAATTGATGAATGAGGCTGGGTTTCACTGAGGTTCAGCTTTGTGATCAATGTTTGTTCTGTTTATATTACTATGAATATAATTGAGGAATGAGGCTGCGTTTCACTGAGGTTAAACTCATTGATCAATGTTGGTTCTGTTTATATTAATATGAATATAATTGAGGAATGAGGCTGGGTTTCACTGAAGTTCAGCTTTGTGATCAATGTTGGTTCTGTATATATTTATAGGAATATAATTAATGAATGAGGCTGTTTTTCAAAGAACTTAAACTCATTGATCAATGTTGGTTCTGTTTATATTAATATAAATATAATTGATGAATGAGGCTGGGTTTCACTGAGATTCAGCTTTGTGGTCAATGTTGGTTCTGTTTATATTAATATGAATATAATTGATGAATGAGGCTGGGTTTCACTGAGGTTCAGCTTTGTGATCAATGTTGGTTCTGTATATATTTATATGAATATAATTAATGAATGAGGCTGTGTTTCAAAGAACTTAAACTCATTGATCAATATTGGTTCTGTTTATATTAATATGAATATAATTGATGAATGAGGCTGGGTTTCACTGAGGTTAAACTCATTGATCAATATTGGTTCTGTTTATATTAATATGAATATAATTGATGAATTAGGCTGGGTTTCACTGAAGTTCAGCTTTGTGATCAATGTTGGTTCTGTTTATATTAATATGAATATAATTGATGGATGAGGCTGGGTTTCACTGAGGTTCAGCTTTGTGATCAATGTTGGTTCTGTTTATATTAATATGAATATAATTGATGAATGAGGCTGGGTTTCACTGAGATTCAGCTTTGTGATTAATGTTGGTTCTGTTTATATTAATATGAATATAATTGATGAATAAGGCTGGGTTTCACTGAGGTTCAGCTTTGTGGTCAATGCTTGTTCTGTTTATATTAATATGTATATAATTGATGAATGAGGCTGGGTTTCACTGAGGTTCAGCTTTGTGATCAATGTTGGTTCTGTTTATATTAATATGAATATAATTGAGGAATAAGGCTGTGTTTCACTGAGGTTAAACTCATTGATCAATGATGGTTCTGTCTATATTAAAATTAATATAATTGATGATTGAGGCTTGGTTTCACTGAGGTTCAGCTTTGTGATCAATGTCGGTTCTGTATATATTTATATGAATATAATTAATGAATGAGGCTGTGTTTCAAAGAAATTAAACTCATTGATCAATGTTGGTTCTGTTTATATTAATATGAATATAATTGATGAATGAGGCTGGGTTTCACTGAGATTCAGCTTTGTGATCAATGTTGGTTCTGTTTATATTAATATGAATATAATTGATGAATGAGGCTGGGTTTCACTGAGATTCAGCTTTGTGATCAATGTTGGTTCTGTTTATATTAATATGAATATAATTGATGAATGAGGCTGGGTTTCACTGAGATTCAGCTTTGTGGTCAATGTTGGTTCTGTTTATATTAATATGAATATAATTGATGAATGAGGCTGGGTTTCACTGAGGTTAAGCTTTGTGTTCAATGTTGGTTCTGTTTATATTAATATGAATATAATTGAGGAATGTGGCTGGGTTTCACTGATGTTCAGCTTTGTGATCAATGTTGGTTCTCTTTATATTAATATGAACATAATTGAGGAATGAGGCTGCGTTTCACTGAGGTTAAACTCATTGATCAATGTTGGTTCTGTTTATATTAATATGAATATAATTGATGAATGAGGCTGGGTTTCACTGAGGTTCAGCTTTGTGATCAATGTTTGTTCTGTTTATATTACTATGAATATAATTGAGGAATGAGGCTGCGTTTCACTGAGGTTAAACTCATTGATCAATGTTGGTTCTGTTTATATTAATATGAATATAATTGATGAATGAGGCTGGGTTTCACTGAGGTTCAGCTTTGTGATCAATGTTTGTTCTGTTTATATTAATATGAATATAATTGATGAATGAGGCTGGGTTTCACTGAGGTTCAGCTTTGTGTTCAATGCTTGTTCTGTTTATATTAATATGTATATAATTGATGAATGAGGCTGGGTTTCACTGAGGTTCAGCTTTGTGATCAATGTTGGTTCTGTTTATATTAATATGAATATAATTGAGGAATAAGGCTGCGTTTCACTGAGGTTAAACTCAGCTTTGTGATCAATGTTGGTTCTGTATATATTTATATGAATATAATTAATGAATGAGGCTGTGTTTCAAAGAACTTAAACTCATTGATCAATGTTGGTTCTGTTTATATTAATATGAATATAATTGAGGAATGAGGCTGCGTTTCACTGAGGTTAAACTCATTGATCAATGTTGGTTCTGTTTATATTAATATGAATAAAATTGATGAATGAGGCTGGGTTTCACTGAGGTTCAGCTTTGTGATCAATGTTGGTTCTGTTTATATTAATATGAATAAAATTGATGAATGAGGCTGGATTTCACTGAGATTCAGCTTTGTGGTCAATTTTGGTTCTTTTTATATTAATATGAATATAATTGATGAATGAGGCTGGGTTTCACTGAGGTTAAACCCATTGATCAATATTGGTTCTGTTTATATTAATATGAATATAATTGATGAATTAGGCTGGGTTTCACTGAGGTTCAGCTTTGTGATCAATGTTGGTTCTGTGTATATTAATATGAATATAATTGATTAATGATGCTGGGTTTCACTGAGGTTAAGCTTTGTGTTCAATGTTGGTTCTGTTTATATTAATATGAATATAATTGAGGAATGTGGCTGGGTTTCACTGATGTTCAGCTTTGTGATCAATGTTGGTTCTCTTTATATTAATATGAACATAATTGAGGAATGAGGCTGCGTTTCACTGAGGTTAAACTCATTGATCAATGTTGGTTCTGTTTATATTAATATGAATATAATTGATGAATGAGGCTGGGTTTCACTGAGGTTCAGCTTTGTGATCAATGTTTGTTCTGTTTATATTACTATGAATATAATTGAGGAATGAGGCTGCGTTTCACTGAGGTTAAACTCATTGATCAATGTTGGTTCTGTTTATATTAATATGAATATAACTGATGAATGAGGCTGGGTTTCACTGAGGTTCAGCTTTGTGATCAATGGTGGTTCTGTTTATATGAATATGAATATAATTGAGGAATGAGGCTGGGTTTCACTGAGGTTAAACTCATTGATCAATTTGGTTCTGTTTATATTAATATGAATATAATTGATGAATGAGGCTGGGTTTCACTGAGGTTCAGCTTTGTGATCAATGTTTGTTCTGTTTATATTAATATGAATATAATTGATGAATGAGGCTGGGTTTCACTGAGATTCAGCTTTGTGGTCAATGTTGGTTCTGTTTATATTAATATGAATATAATTGATGAATGAGGCTGGGTTTCACTGAGGTTAAGCTTTGTGTTAAATGTTGGTTCTGTTTATATTAATATGAATATAATTGATGAATGAGGCTGGGTTTCACTGAGGTTCAGCTTTGTGATCAATGTTTGTTCTGTTTATATTAATATGAATATAATTGATGAATGAGGCTGGGTTTCACTGAGATTCAGCTTTGTGGTCAATGTTGGTTCTGTTTATATTAATATGAATATAATTGATGAATGAGGCTGGGTTTCACTGAGGTTAAGCTTTGTGTTAAATGTTGGTTCTGTTTATATTAATATGAATATAATTGAGGAATGTGGCTGGGTTTCACTGATGTTCAGCTTTGTGATCAATGTTGGTTCTCTTTATATTAATATGAACATAATTGAGGAATGAGGCTGCGTTTCACTGAGGTTAAACTCATTGATCAATGTTGGTTCTGTTTATATTACTATGAATATAATTGAGGAATGAGGCTGCGTTTCACTGAGGTTAAACTCATTGATCAATATTGGTTCTGTTTATATTAATATGAATATAACTGATGAATGAGGCTGGGTTTCACTGAGGTTCAGCTTTGTGATCAATGTTTGTTCTGTTTATATTAATATGAATATAATTGATGAATGAGGCTGGGTTTCACTGAGGTTCAGCTTTGTGGTCAATGCTTGTTCTGTTTATATTAATATGTATATAATTGATGAATGAGGCTGGGTTTCACTGAGGTTCAGCTTTGTAATCAATGTTGGTTCTGTTTATATTAATATGAATATAATTGAGGAATAAGGCTGCGTTTCACTGAGGTTAAACTCATTGATCAATGATGGTTCTGTCTATATTAAAATGAATATAATTGATGATTGAGGCTTGGTTTCACTGAGGTTCAGCTTTGTGATCAATGTTGGTTCTGTATATATTTATATGAATATAATTAATGAATGAGGCTGTGTTTCAAAGAACTTAAACTCATTGATCAATGTTGGTTCTGTTTATAATAATATGAATATAATTGATGAATGAGGCTGGGTTTCACTGAGGTTAAACTCATTGATCAATGTTGGTTCTGTTTATATTAATATGAATATAATTGATGAATGAGGCTGGGTTTCACTGAGGTTCAGCTTTGTGGTCAATGCTTGTTCTGTTTATATTAATATCTATATAATTGATGAATGAGGCTGGGTTTCACTGAGGTTCAGCTTTGTGATCAATGTTGGTTCTGTTTATATTAATATGAATATAATTGAGGAATAAGGCTGCGTTTCACTGAGGTTAAACTCATTGATCAATGATGGTTCTGTCTATATTAATATGAATATAATTGATGAATGAGGCTGGGTTTCACTGAGGTTCAGCTTTTTGATCAATGTTGGTTCTGTATATATTTATATGAATATAATTGATGAATGAGGCTGGGTTTCCCTAAGGTTAAACTCATTGATCAATGTTGGTTCTGTTTATATTAATATGAATATAATTGATGAATGAGGCTGGGTTTCACTGAGGTTCAGCTTTTTGATCAATGTTGGTTCTGTATATATTTATATGAATATAATTAATGAATGAGGCCGTGTTTCAAAGAACTTAAACTCATTGATCAATGTTGGTTCTGTTTATAATAATATGAATATAATTGATGAATGAGGCTGGGTTTCACTGAGGTTAAACTCATTGATCAATGTTGGTTCTGTTTATATTAATATGAATATAATTGATGAATGAGGCTGGGTTTCACTGAGGTTCAGCTTTGTGATCAATGTTGGTTCTGTTTATATTAATATGAATATAATTGATGAATGAGGCTGGGTTTCACTGAGGTTCAGCTTTGTGATCAATGTTGGTTCTGTTTATATTAATATGAATATAATTGAGGAATGAGGCTGGGTTTCACTGAGGCTAAACTCATTGATCAATGTTGGTTCTGTTTATACTAATATGAATATAATTGATGAATGAGGCTGGGTTTCACTGAGATTCAGCTTTGTGGTCAATGTTGGTTCTGTTTATATTAATATGAATATAATTGAGGAATGAGGCTGGGTTTCACTGAGGTTAAACTCATTGATCAATGTTGGTTCTGTTTATATTAATATGAATATAATTGATGAATGAGGCTGGGTTTCACTGAGGTTCAGCTTTGTGATCAATGTTGGTTCTGTTTATATTAATATGAATATAATTGAGGAATGAGGCTGGGTTTCACTGAGGCTAAACTCATTGATCAATGTTGGATCTGTTTATACTAATATGAATATAATTGAGGAACGAGGCTGCGTTTCACTGAGGTTAAACTCAGTGATCAATGTTGGTTCTGTTTATATTAATATGAATATAACTGATGAATGAGGCTGGGTTTCACTGAGGTTCAGCTTTTTGATCAATGTTGGTTCTGTTTATATGAATATGAATATAATTGAGGAATGAGGCTGGGTTTCACTGAGGTTAAACTCATTGATCAATGTTGGTTCTGTTTATATTAATATGAATATAATTGATGAATGAGGCTGGGTTTCACTGAGGTTCAGCTTTGTGATCAATGTTTGTTCTGTTTATATTAATATGAATATAATTGATGAATGAGGCTGGGTTTCACTGAGGTTCAGCTTTGTGATCAATGTTTGTTCTGTTTATATTAATATGAATATAATTGATGAATGAGGCTGGGTTTCACTGAGGTTCAGCTTTGTGATCAATGTTGGTTCTGTTTATATTAATATGAATATAATTGATGAATGAGGCTGGGTTTCACTGAGGTTCAGCTTTGTGATCAATGTTGGTTCTGTATATATTTATATGAATATAATTAATGAATGAGGCTGTGTTTCAAAGAACTTAAACTCATTGATCAATGTTGGTTCTGTTTATATTAATATGAATATAATTGAGGAATGAGGCTGCGTTTCACTGAGGTTAAACTCATTGATCAATGTCGGTTCTTTTTATATTAATATGAATATAATTGATGAATGAGGCTGGGTTTCACTGAGGTTCAGCTTTGTGATCAATGTCGGTTCTGTTTATTATAATATGAATATAATTGATGAATGAGGCTGGGTTTCACTGAGGTTAAACTCATTGATCAATGTTGGTTCTGTTTATATTAATATGAATATAATTGATGAATGAGGCTGGGTTTCACTGAGGTTCAGCTTTGTAATCAATGTTGGTTCTGTTTATAATAATATGAATATAATTGATGAATGAGCATGGGTTTCACTGAGGTTAAACTCATTGATCAATATTGGTTCTGTTTATATTAATATGAACATAATTGATGAATTAGGCTGGGTTTGACTGAGGTTCAGCTTTGTGATCAATGTTGGTTCTGTGTATATTAATATGAATATAATTGATGAATGAGGCTGGGTATCACTGAGGTTCAGCTTTGTGATCAATGTTGGTTCTGTTTATATTAATATGAATATAATTGATGAATGAGGCTGGGTTTCACTGAGATTCAGCTTTGTGATCAATGTTGGTTCTGTTTACATTAATATGAATATAATTGATGAATGAGGCTGGGTTTCACTGAGATTCAGCTTTGTGGTCAATGTTGGTTCTGTTTATATTAATATGAATATAATTGATGAATGAGGCTGGGTTTCACTGAGGTTAAGCTTTGTGTTAAATGTTGGTTCTGTTTATATTAATATGAATATAATTGAGGAATGTGGCTGGGTTTCACTGATGTTCAGCTTTGTGATCAATGTTGGTTCTCTTTATATTAATATGAACATAATTGAGGAATGTGGCTGCGTTTCACTGAGGTTAAACTCATTGATCAATGTTGGTTCTGTTTATATTAATATGAATATAATTGATGAATGAGGCTGGGTTTCACTGAGGTTCAGCTTTGTGATCAATGTTTGTTCTGTTTATATTACTATGAATATAATTGAGGAATGAGGCTGCGTTTCACTGAGGTTAAACTCATTGATCAATGTTGGTTCTGTTTATATTAATATGAATATAACTGATGAATGAGGCTGGGTTTCACTGAGGTTCAGCTTTTTGATCAATGTTTGTTCTGTTTATATTAATATGAATATAATTGATGAATGAGGCTGGGTTTCACTGAGGTTCAGCTTTGTGGTCAATGCTTGTTCTGTTTATATTAATATGTATATAATTGATGAATGAGGCTGGGTTTGTCTATATTGAAATGAATATAATTGATGATTGAGGCTTGGTTTCACTGAGGTTCAGCTTTGTGATCAATGTTGGTTCTGTATATATTTATATGAATATAATTGATGAATGAGGCTGGGTTTCACTGAGGTTCAGCTTTGTGGTCAATGCTTGTTCCGTTTATATTAATATGTATATAATTGATGAATGAGGCTGAGTTTCACTGAGGTTCAGCTTTGTGATCAATGTTGGTTCTGTTTATATTGATATGAATATAATTGATGAATGAGGCTGGGTTTCACTGAGGTTCAGCTTTGTGATCAATGTTGGTTCTGTATATATTTATAGGAATATAATTAATGAATGAGGCTGTTTTTCAAAGAACTTAAACTCATTGATCAATGTTGGTTCTGTTTATATTAATATAAATATAATTGATGAATGAGGCTGGGTTTCACTGAGATTCAGCTTTGTGGTCAATGTTGGTTCTGTTTATATTAATATGAATATAATTGATGAATGAGGCTGGGTTTCACTGAGGTTCAGCTTTGTGTTCAATGTTGGTTCTGTTTATATTAATATGAATATAATTGAGGAATGCGGCTGGGTTTCACTGATGTTCAGCATTGTGATCAATGTTGGTTCTCTTTATATTAATATGAACATAATTGAGGAATGAGGCTGCGTTTCACTGAGGTTAAACTCATTGATCAATGTTGGTTCTGTTTATATTAATATGAATATAATTGATAAATGAGGCTGGGTTTCACTGAGGTTCAGCTTTGTGATCAATGTTTGTTCTGTTTATATTACTATGAATATAATTGAGGAATGAGGCTGCGTTTCACTGAGGTTAAACTCATTGATCAATGTTGGTTCTGTTTATATTAATATGAATATAACTGATGAATGAGGCTGGGTTTCACTGAGGTTCAGCTTTGTGATCAATGTTGGTTCTGTTTATATGAATATGAATATAATTGAGGAATGAGGCTGGGTTTCACTGAGGTTAAACTCATTGATCAATGTTGGTTCTGTTTATATTATTATGAATATAATCGATGAATGAGGCTGGGTTTCACTGAGGTTCAGCTTTGTGATCAATGTATGTTCTGTTTATATTAATATGAATATAATTGATGAATGAGGCTGGGTTTCACTGAGGTTCAGCTTTGTGATCAATGTTTGTTCTGTTTATATTACTATGAATATTATTGAGGAACGAGGCTGCGTTTCACTGAGGTTAAACTCATTGATCAATGTTGGTTCTGTTTATATTAATATGAATATAACTGATGAATGAGGCTAGGTTTCACTGAGGTTCAGCTTTGTGATCAATGTTGGTTCTGTTTATATGAATATGAATATAATTGAGGAATGAGGCTGAGTTTCACTGAGGTTAAACTCATTGATCAATGTTGATTCTGTTTATATTATTATGAATATAATCGATGAATGAGGCTGGGTTTCACTGACGTTCAGCTTTGTGATCAATGTATGTTCTGTTTATATTAATATGAATATAATTGATGAATGAGGCTGGGTTTCACTGAGGTTCATCTTTGTGGTCAATGCTTGTTCTGTTTATATTAATATGTATATAATTGATGAATGAGGCTGGGTTTCACTGAGGTTCAGCTTTGTGATCAATGTTGGTTCTGTTTATATTAATATGAATATATTTGAGGAATAAGGCTGCGTTTCACTGAGGTTAAACTCATTGATCAATGTTGGTTCTGTTTATATTAATATGAATATAATTGATGAATGAGGCTGGGTTTCACTGAGGTTCAGCTTTGTGATCAATGTTGGTTCTGTATATATTTATATGAATATAATTAATGAATGAGGCTGTGTTTCAAAGAACTTAAACTCATTGATCAATGTTGGTTCTGTTTATTTTAATATGAATATAATTGAGGAATGAGGCTGCGTTTCACTGAGGTTAAACTCATTGATCAATGTTGGTTCTGTTTATATTAATATGAATATAATTGATGAATGAGGCTGGGTTTCACTGAGGTTCAGCTTTGTGGTCCATGTTTGTTCTGTTTATATTAATATGAATATAATTGATGAATGAGGCTGGGTTTCACTGAGATTCAGCTTTGTGATCAATGTTGGTTCTGTTTATATTAATATGAATATAATTGATGAATGAGGCTGGGTTTCACTGAGATTCAGCTTTGTGATCAATGTTGGTTCTGTTTATATTAATATGAATATAATTGATGAATGAGGCTGGGTTTCACTGAGATTCAGCTTTGTGGTCAATGTTGGTTCTGTTTATATTAATATGAATATAATTGATGAATGAGGCTGGGTTTCACTGAGGTTCAGCTTTGTGTTCAATGTTGGTTCTGTTTATATTAATATGAATATAATTGAGGAATGCGGCTGGGTTTCACTGATGTTCAGCATTGTGATCAATGTTGGTTTTCTTTATATTAATATGAACATAGTTGAGGAATGAGGCTGCGTTTCACTGAGGTTAAACTCATTGATCAATGTTGGTTCTGTTTATATTAATATGAATATAATTGATAAATGAGGCTGGGTTTCACTGATGTTCAGCTTTGTGATCAATGTTTGTTCTGTTTATATTACTATGAATATAATTGAGGAATGAGGCTGCGTTTCACTGAGGTTAAACTCATTGATCAATGTTGGTTCTGTTTATATTAATATGAATATAACTGATGAATGAGGCTGGGTTTCACTGAGGTTCAGCTTTGTGATCAATGTTGGTTCTGTTTATATGAATATGAATATAATTGAGGAATGAGGCTGGGTTTCACTGAGGTTAAACTCATTGATCAATGTTGGTTCTGTTTATATTATTATGAATATAATCGATGAATGAGGCTGGGTTTCACTGAGGTTCAGCTTTGTGATCAATGTATGTTCTGTTTATATTAATATGAATATAATTGATGAATGAGGCTGGGTTTCACTGAGGTTCATCTTTGTGGTCAATGCTTGTTCTGTTTATATTAATATGTATATAATTGATGAATGAGGCTGGGTTTCACTGAGGTTCAGCTTTGTGATCAATGTTGGTTCTGTTTATATTAATATGAATATATTTGAGGAATAAGGCTGCGTTTCACTGAGGTTAAACTCATTGATCAATGTTGGTTCTGTTTATATTAATATGAATATAATTGATGAATGAGGCTGGGTTTCACTGAGGTTCAGCTTTGTGATCAATGTTGGTTCTGTATATATTTATATGAATATAATTAATGAATGAGGCTGTGTTTCAAAGAACTTAAACTCATTGATCAATGTTGGTTCTGTTTATATTAATATGAATATAATTGAGGAATGAGGCTGCGTTTCACTGAGGTTAAACTCATTGATCAATGTTGGTTCTGTTTATATTAATATGAATATAATTGATGAATGAGGCTGGGTTTCACTGAGGTTCAGCTTTGTGGTCCATGTTTGTTCTGTTTATATTAATATGAATATAATTGATGAATGAGGCTGGGTTTCACTGAGATTCAGCTTTGTGATCAATGTTGGTTCTGTTTATATTAATATGAATATAATTGATGAATGAGGCTGGGTTTCACTGAGATTCAGCTTTGTGATCAATGTTGGTTCTGTTTATATTAATATGAATATAATTGATGAATGAGGCTGGGTTTCACTGAGATTCAGCTTTGTGGTCAATGTTGGTTCTGTTTATATTAATATGAATATAATTGATGAATGAGGCTGGGTTTCACTGAGGTTCAGCTTTGTGTTCAATGTTGGTTCTGTTTATATTAATATGAATATAATTGAGGAATGCGGCTGGGTTTCACTGATGTTCAGCATTGTGATCAATGTTGGTTTTCTTTATATTAATATGAACATAGTTGAGGAATGAGGCTGCGTTTCACTGAGGTTAAACTCATTGATCAATGTTGGTTCTGTTTATATTAATATGAATATAATTGATAAATGAGGCTGGGTTTCACTGATGTTCAGCTTTGTGATCAATGTTTGTTCTGTTTATATTACTATGAATATAATTGAGGAATGAGGCTGCGTTTCACTGAGGTTAAACTCATTGATCAATGTTGGTTCTGTTTATATTAATATGAATATAACTGATGAATGAGGCTGGGTTTCACTGAGGTTCAGCTTTGTGATCAATGTTGGTTCTGTTTATATGAATATGAATATAATTGAGGAATGAGGCTGGGTTTCACTGAGGTTAAACTCATTGATCAATGTTGGTTCTGTTTATATTATTATGAATATAATCGATGAATGAGGCTGGGTTTCACTGAGGTTCAGCTTTGTGATCAATGTATGTTCTGTTTATATTAATATGAATATAATTGATGAATGAGGCTGGGTTTCACTGAGGTTCATCTTTGTGGTCAATGCTTGTTCTGTTTATATTAATATGTATATAATTGATGAATGAGGCTGGGTTTCACTGAGGTTCAGCTTTGTGATCAATGTTGGTTCTGTTTATATTAATATGAATATATTTGAGGAATAAGGCTGCGTTTCACTGAGGTTAAACTCATTGATCAATGTTGGTTCTGTTTATATTAATATGAATATAATTGATGAATGAGGCTGGGTTTCACTGAGGTTCAGCTTTGTGATCAATGTTGGTTCTGTATATATTTATATGAATATAATTAATGAATGAGGCTGTGTTTCAAAGAACTTAAACTCATTGATCAATGTTGGTTCTGTTTATATTAATATGAATATAATTGAGGAATGAGGCTGCGTTTCACTGAGGTTAAACTCATTGATCAATGTTGGTTCTGTTTATATTAATATGAATAAAATTGATGAATGAGGCTGGATTTCACTGAGATTCAGCTTTGTGGTCAATGTTGGTTCTTTTTATATTAATATGAATATAATTGATGAATGAGGCTGGGTTTCACTGAGGTTAAACTCATTGATCAATATTGGTTCTGTTTATATTAATATGAATATAATTGATGAATTAGGCTGGGTTTCACTGAAGTTCAGCTTTGTGATCAATGTTGGTTCTGTATATATTTATAGGAATATAATTAATGAATGAGGCTGTTTTTCAAAGAACTTAAACTCATTGATCAATGTTGGTTCTGTTTATATTAATATAAATATAATTGATGAATGAGGCTGGGTTTCACTGAGATTCAGCTTTGTGGTCAATGTTGGTTCTGTTTATATTAATATGAATATAATTGATGAATGAGGCTGGGTTTCACTGAGGTTCAGCTTTGTGTTCAATGTTGGTTCTGTTTATATTAATATGAATATAATTGAGGAATGCGGCTGGGTTTCACTGATGTTCAGCATTGTGATCAATGTTGGTTCTCTTTATATTAATATGAACATAATTGAGGAATGAGGCTGCGTTTCACTGAGGTTAAACTCATTGATCAATGTTGGTTCTGTTTATATTAATATGAATATAATTGATAAATGAGGCTGGGTTTCACTGAGGTTCAGCTTTGTGATCAATGTTTGTTCTGTTTATATTACTATGAATATAATTGAGGAATGAGGCTGCGTTTCACTGAGGTTAAACTCATTGATCAATGTTGGTTCTGTTTATATTAATATGAATATAATTGATGAATGAGGCTGGGTTTCACTGAGGTTCAGCTTTTTGATCAATGTTGGTTCTGTATATATTTATATGAATATAATTAATGAATGAGGCTGTGTTTCAAAGAACTTAAACTCATTGATCAATGTTGGTTCTGTTTATAATAATATGAATATAATTGATGAATGAGGCTGGGTTTCACTGAGGTTAAACTCATTGATCAATGTTGGTTCTGTTTATATTAATATGAATATAATTGATGAATGAGGCTGGGTTTCACTGAGGTTCAGCTTTGTGATCAATGTTAGT
This sequence comes from Leuresthes tenuis, assembly GCF_036924035.1. Classification (NCBI taxonomy): domain Eukaryota; kingdom Metazoa; phylum Chordata; class Actinopteri; order Atheriniformes; family Atherinopsidae; genus Leuresthes; species Leuresthes tenuis. Next base: position 10,848,154 of record NW_027325369.1, read on the forward strand.
TCTGTTTATATTAATATGAATATAATTGATGAATGAGGCTTGGTTTCACTGAGGTTAAACTCATTGATCAATGTTGGTTCTGTTTATATTTATATGAATATAATTGATGAATAAGGCTGGGTTTCAGTGAGGTTAAACTCATTGATCAATGTTGGTTCTGTTTATACTAATATGAATATAATTGAGGAATGAGGCTGGGTTTCACTGAGGTTCAGCTTTGTGATCAATGTTTGTTCTGTTTATATTAATATGAATATAATTGATGAATGAGGCTGGGTTTCACTGAGGTTCAGCTTTGTGATCAATGTTTGTTCTGTTTATATTAATATGAATATAATTGATGAATGAGGCTGGGTTTCACTGAGGTTCAGCTTTGTGGTCAATGCTTGTTCTGTTTATATTAATATGTATATAATTGATGAATGAGGCTTGGTTTCACTGAGGTTCAGCTTTGTGATCAATGTTGGTTCTGTTTATATTAATATGAATATAATTGAGGAATAAGGCTGCGTTTCAAAGAACTTAAACTTATTGATCAATGTTGGTTCTGTTTATAATAATATGAATATAATTGATGAATGAGGCTGGGTTTCACTGAGGTTAAACTCATTGATCAATGTTGGTTCTGTTTATATTAATATGAATATAATTGATGAATGAGGCTGGGTTTCACTGAGGTTCAGCTTTGTGATCAATGTTGGTTCTGTTTATATTAATATGAATATAATTGATGAATGAGGCTGGGTTTCACTGAGGTTCAGCTTTGTGATCAATGTTGGTTCTGTTTATATTAATATGAATATAATTGAGGAATGAGGCTGGGTTTCACTGAGGCTAAACTCATTGATCAATGTTGGTTCTGTTTATACTAATATGAATATAATTGAGGAACGAGGCTGTGTTTCACTGAGGTTAAACTCATTGATCAATGTTGGTTCTGTTTATATTAATATGAATAAAATTGATGAATGAGGCTGGGTTTCACTGAGGTTCAGCTTTGTGATCAATGTTGGTTCTGTTTATATTAATATGAATAAAATTGATGAATGAGGCTGGATTTCACTGAGATTCAGCTTTGTGGTCAATGTTGGTTCTTTTTATATTAATATGAATATAATTGATGAATGAGGCTGGGTTTCACTGAGGTTAAACTCATTGATCAATATTGGTTCTGTTTATATTAATATGAATATAATTGATGAATTAGGCTGGGTTTCACTGAGGTTCAGCTTTGTGATCAATGTTGGTTCTGTTTATACTAATATGAAGATAATTGATGAACGAGGCTGCGTTTCACTGAGGTTAAACTCATTGATCAATGTTTGTTCTGTTTATATTAATATGAATATAATTGATGAATGAGGCTGGGTTTCACTGAGGTTCAGCTTTGTGGTCCATGTTTGTTCTGTTTCTATTAATATGAATATAATTGATGAATGAGGCTGGGTTTCACTGAGATTCAGCTTTGTGATCAATGTTGGTTCTGTTTATATTAATATGAATATAATTGATGAATGAGGCTGGGTTTCACTGAGATTCAGCTTTGTGATCAATGTTGGTTCTGTTTATATTAATATGAATATAATTGATGAATGAGGCTGGGTTTCGCTGAGATTCAGCTTTGTGGTCAATGTTGGTTCTGTTTATATTAATATGAATATAATTGATGAATGAGGCTGGGTTTCACTGAGGTTAAGCTTTGTGTTCAATGTTGGTTCTGTTTATATTAATATGAATATAATTGAGGAATGTGGCTGGGTTTCACTGATGTTCAGCTTTGTGATCAATGTTGGTTCTCTTTATATTAATATGAACATAATTGAGGAATGAGGCTGCGTTTCACTGAGGTTAAACTCATTGATCAATGTTGGTTCTGTTTATATTAATATGAATATAATTGATGAATGAGGCTGGGTTTCACTGAGGTTCAGCTTTGTGATCAATGTTTGTTCTGTTTATATTACTATGAATATAATTGAGGAATGAGGCTGCGTATCACTGAGGTTAAACTCATTGATCAATGTTGGTTCTGTTTATATTAATATGAATATAACTGATGAATGAGGCTGGGTTTCACTGAGGTTCAGCTTTGTGATCAATGTTGGTTCTGTTTATATGAATATGAATATAATTGAGGAATGAGGCTGGGTTTCACTGAGGTTAAACTCATTGATCAATGTTGGTTCTGTTTATATTAATATGAATATAATTGATGAATGAGGCTGGGTTTCACTGAGGTTCAGCTTTGTGATCAATGTTTGTTCTGTTTATATTAATATGAATATAATTGATGAATGAGGCTGGGTTTCACTGAGGTTCAGCTTTGTGTTCAATGCTTGTTCTGTTTATATTAATATGTATATAATTGATGATTGAGGCTGGGTTTCACTGAGGTTCAGCTTTGTGATCAATGTTGGTTCTGTTTATATTAATATGAATATAATTGAGGAATAAGGCTGCGTTTCACTGAGGTTAAACTCATTGATCAATGATGGTTCTGTCTATATTAAAATGAATATAATTGATGATTGAGGCTGGGTTTCACTGAGGTTCAGCTTTGTGATCAATGTTGGTTCTGTATATATTTATATGAATATAATTAATGAATGAGGCTGTGTTTCAAAAAAATTAAACTCATTGATCAATGTTGGTTCTGTTTATAATAATATGAATTTAATTGATGAATGAGGCTGGGTTTCACTGAGGTTAAACTCATTGATCAATGTTGGTTCTGTTTATATTAATATGAATATAATTGATGAATGAGGCTGGGTTTCACTGAGGTTCAGCTTTTTGATCAATGTTGGTTCTGTATATATTTATATGAATATAATTAATGAATGAGGCTGTGTTTCAAAGAACTTAAACTCATTGATCAAAGTTGGTTCTGTTTATAATAATATGAATATAATTGATGAATGAGGCTGGGTTTCACTGAGGTTAAACTCATTGATCAATGTTGGTTCTGTTTATATTAATATGAATATAATTGATGAATGAGGCTGGGTTTCACTGAGGTTCAGCTTTGTGATCAATGTTGGTTCTGTTTATATTAATATGAATATAATTGATGAATGAGGCTGGGTTTCACTGAGGTTCAGCTTTGTGATCAATGTTAGTTCTGTTTATATTAATATGAATATAATTGAGGAATGAGGCTGGGTTTCACTGAGGCTAAACTCATTGATCAATGTTGGTTCTGTTTATACTAATATGAATATAATTGAGGAACGAGGCTGCGTTTCACTGAGGTTAAACTCATTGATCAATGTTGGTTCTGTTTATATTAATATGAATATAATTGATGAATGAGGCTGGGTTTCACTGAGGTTCAGCTTTGTGATCAATGTTTGTTCTGTTTATATTAATATGAATATAATTGATGAATGAGGCTGGGTTTCACTGAGGTTCAGCTTTGTGGTCAATGCTTGTTCTGTTTATATTAATATGTATATAATTGATGAATGAGGCATGGTTTCACTGAGGTTCAGCTTTGTGATCAATGTTGGTTCTGTTTATATTAATATGAATATAATTGAGGAATAAGGCTGCGTTTCAAAGAACTTAAACTTATTGATCAATGTTGGTTCTGTTTATAATAATATGAATATAATTGATGAATGAGGCTGGGTTTCACTGAGGTTAAACTCATTGATCAATGTTGGTTCTGTTTATATTAATATGAATATAATTGATGAATGAGGCTGGGTTTCACTGAGGTTCAGCTTTGTGATCAATGTTGGTTCTGTTTATATTAATATGAATATAATTGAGGAATGAGGCTGGGTTTCACTGAGGCTAAACTCATTGATCAATGTTGGTTCTGTTTATACTAATATGAATATAATTGAGGAACGAGGCTGCGTTTCACTGAGGTTAAACTCATTGATCAATGTTGGTTCTGTTTATATTAATATGAATAAAATTGATGAATGAGGCTGGGTTTCACTGAGGTTCAGCTTTGTGATCAATGTTGGTTCTGTTTATATTAATATGAATAAAATTGATGAATGAGGCTGGACTTGACTGAGATTCAGCTTTGTGGTCAATGTTGGTTCTTTTTATATTAATATGAATATAATTGATGAATGAGGCTGGGTTTTACTGAGGTTAAACTCATTGATCAATATTGGTTCTGTTTATATTAATATGAATATAATTGATGAATTAGGCTGGGTTTCACTGAGGTTCAGCTTTGTGATCAATGTTGGTTCTGTTTATATTAATATGAATATAATTGATGAATGAGGCTGGGTTTCACTGAGGTTCAGCTTTGTGATCAATGTTGGTTCTGTTTATATTAATATGAATATAATTGATGAATGAGGCTGGGTTTCACTGAGATTCAGCTTTGTGATCAATGTTGGTTCTGTTTATATTAATATGAATATAATTGATGAATGAGGCTGGGTTTCACTGAGATTCAGCTTTGTGGTCAATGTTGGTTCTGTTTATATTAATATGAATATAATTGAGGAATGAGGCTGGGTTTCACTGAGGTTCAGCTTTGTGATCAATGCTTGTTCTGTTTATATTAATATGAATATAATTGATGAATGAGGCTGGGTTTCACTGAGGTTCAGATTTATGTTCAATGTTGGTTCTGTTTATATTAATATGAATATAATTGAGGAATGTGGCTGGGTTTCACTGATGTTCAGCTTTGTGATCAATGTTGGTTCTGTTTATATTAATATGAATATAATTGAGGAATGAGGCTGCGTTTTACTGAGGTTAAACTCATTGATCAATGTTGTTTCTGTAAATATTTATATGAATATAATTAATGAATGAGGCTGTGTTTCACTGAGGTTAAACTCATTGATCAATGTTGGTTCTTTTTATATTAATATGAATATAATTGATGAATGAGGCTGGGTTTCACTGAGGTTCAGCTTTGTGATCAATGTCGGTTCTGTTTATATTAATATGAATATAATTGATGAATGAGGCTGGGTTTCACTGAGGTTCAGCTTTTTGATCAATGCTTGTTCTGTTTATAGTAATATGTATATAATTGATGATTGAGGCTTGGTTTCACTGAGGTTCAGCTTTGTGATCAATGTTGGTTCTGTATATATTTATATGAATATAATTAATGAATGAGGCTGTGTTTCAAAGAACTTAAACTCATTGATCAATGTTGGTTCTGTTTATAATAATATGAATATAATTGATGAATGAGGCTGGGTTTCACTGAGGTTAAACTCATTGATCAATGTTGGTTCTGTTTATATTAATATGAATATAATTGATGAATGAGGCTGGGTTTCACTGAGGTTCAGCTTTGTGATCAATGTTTGTTCTGTTTATATTAATATGAATATAATTGATGAATGAGGCTGGGTTTCACTGAGGTTCAGCTTTGTGGTCAATGCTTGTTCTGTTTATATTAATATGTATATAATTGATGAATGAGGCTGGGTTTCACTGAGGTTCAGCTTTGTGATCAATGTTGGTTCTGGTTATATTAATATGAATATAATTGAGGAATAAGGCTGCGTTTCACTGAGGTTAAACTCATTGATCAATGATGGTTCTGTTTATATTAATATGAATATAATTGATGAATGAGGCTGGGTTTCACTGAGGTTCAGCTTTGTGATCAATGTTGGTTCTGTTTATATTAATATGAATAAAATTGATGAATGAGGCTGCGTTTCACTGAGGTTAAACTCATTGATCACTGTTGGTTCTGTTTATATTAATATGAATAAAATTGATGAATGAGGCTGGGTTTCACTGAGGTTAAACTCATTGATCAATGTTGGTTCTGTTTATATTAATATGAATATAATTGAGGAATGAGGCTGCGTTTTACTGAGGTTAAACTCATTGATCAATGTTGGTTCTGTAAATATTTATATGAATATAATTAATGAATGAGGCTGTGTTTCACTGAGGTTAAACTCATTGATCAATGTTGGTTCTTTTTATATTAATATGAATATAATTTATGAATGAGGCTGGGTTTCACTGAGGTTCAGCTTTGTGATCAATGTTGGTTCTGTATATATTTATATGAATATAATTAATGAATGAGGCTGTGTTTCAAAGAACTTAAACTCATTGATCAATGTTGGTTCTGTTTATAATAATATGAATATAATTGATGAATGAGGCTGGGTTTCACTGAGGTTAAACTCATTGATCAATGTTGGTTCTGTTTATATTATTATGAATATAATCGATGAATGAGGCTGGGTTTCACTGAGGTTCAGCTTTGTGATCAATGTATGTTCTGTTTATATTAATATGAATATAACTGATGAATGAGGCTGGGTTTCACTGAGGTTCAGCTTTGTGATCAATGTTGGTTCTGTTTATATGAATATGAATATAATTGAGGAATGAGGCTGGGTTTCACTGAGGTTAAACTCATTGATCAATGTTGGTTCTGTTTATATTATTATGAATATAATCGATGAATGAGGCTGGGTTTCACTGAGGTTCAGCTTTGTGATCAATGTATGTTCTGTTTATATTAATATGAATATAATTGATGAATGAGGCTGGGTTTCACTGAGGTTCATCTTTGTGGTCAATGCTTGTTCTGTTTATATTAATATGTATATAATTGATGAATGAGGCTGGGTTTCACTGAGGTTCAGCTTTGTGATCAATGTTGGTTCTGTTTATATTAATATGAATATATTTGAGGAATAAGGCTGCGTTTCACTGAGGTTAAACTCATTGATCAATGTTGGTTCTGTTTATATTAATATGAATATAATTGATGAATGAGGCTGGGTTTCACTGAGGTTCAGCTTTGTGATCAATGTTGGTTCTGTATATATTTATATGAATATAATTAATGAATGAGGCTGTGTTTCAAAGAACTTAAACTCATTGATCAATGTTGGTTCTGTTTATATTAATATGAATATAATTGAGGAATGAGGCTGCGTTTCACTGAGGTTAAACTCATTGATCAATGTTGGTTCTGTTTATATTAATATGAATAAAATTGATGAATGAGGCTGGATTTCACTGAGATTCAGCTTTGTGGTCAATGTTGGTTCTTTTTATATTAATATGAATATAATTGATGAATGAGGCTGGGTTTCACTGAGGTTAAACTCATTGATCAATATTGGTTCTGTTTATATTAATATGAATATAATTGATGAATTAGGCTGGGTTTCACTGAAGTTCAGCTTTGTGATCAATGTTGGTTCTGTATATATTTATAGGAATATAATTAATGAATGAGGCTGTTTTTCAAAGAACTTAAACTCATTGATCAATGTTGGTTCTGTTTATATTAATATAAATATAATTGATGAATGAGGCTGGGTTTCACTGAGATTCAGCTTTGTGGTCAATGTTGGTTCTGTTTATATTAATATGAATATAATTGATGAATGAGGCTGGGTTTCACTGAGGTTCAGCTTTGTGTTCAATGTTGGTTCTGTTTATATTAATATGAATATAATTGAGGAATGCGGCTGGGTTTCACTGATGTTCAGCATTGTGATCAATGTTGGTTCTCTTTATATTAATATGAACATAATTGAGGAATGAGGCTGCGTTTCACTGAGGTTAAACTCATTGATCAATGTTGGTTCTGTTTATATTAATATGAATATAATTGATAAATGAGGCTGGGTTTCACTGAGGTTCAGCTTTGTGATCAATGTTTGTTCTGTTTATATTACTATGAATATAATTGAGGAATGAGGCTGCGTTTCACTGAGGTTAAACTCATTGATCAATGTTGGTTCTGTTTATATTAATATGAATATAATTGATGAATGAGGCTGGGTTTCACTGAGGTTCAGCTTTTTGATCAATGTTGGTTCTGTATATATTTATATGAATATAATTAATGAATGAGGCTGTGTTTCAAAGAACTTAAACTCATTGATCAATGTTGGTTCTGTTTATAATAATATGAATATAATTGATGAATGAGGCTGGGTTTCACTGAGGTTAAACTCATTGATCAATGTTGGTTCTGTTTATATTAATATGAATATAATTGATGAATGAGGCTGGGTTTCACTGAGGTTCAGCTTTGTGATCAATGTTGGTTCTGTTTATATTAATATGAATATAATTGATGAATGAGGCTTGGTTTCACTGAGGTTAAACTCATTGATCAATGTTGGTTCTGTTTATATTTATATGAATATAATTGATGAATAAGGCTGGGTTTCAGTGAGGTTAAACTCATTGATCAATGTTGGTTCTGTTTATACTAATATGAATATAATTGAGGAATGAGGCTGGGTTTCACTGAGGTTCAGCTTTGTGATCAATGTTTGTTCTGTTTATATTAATATGAATATAATTGATGAATGAGGCTGGGTTTCACTGAGGTTCAGCTTTGTGATCAATGTTTGTTCTGTTTATATTAATATGAATATAATTGATGAATGAGGCTGGGTTTCACTGAGGTTCAGCTTTGTGGTCAATGCTTGTTCTGTTTATATTAATATGTATATAATTGATGAATGAGGCTTGGTTTCACTGAGGTTCAGCTTTGTGATCAATGTTGGTTCTGTTTATATTAATATGAATATAATTGAGGAATAAGGCTGCGTTTCAAAGAACTTAAACTTATTGATCAATGTTGGTTCTGTTTATAATAATATGAATATAATTGATGAATGAGGCTGGGTTTCACTGAGGTTAAACTCATTGATCAATGTTGGTTCTGTTTATATTAATATGAATATAATTGATGAATGAGGCTGGGTTTCACTGAGGTTCAGCTTTGTGATCAATGTTGGTTCTGTTTATATTAATATGAATATAATTGATGAATGAGGCTGGGTTTCACTGAGGTTCAGCTTTGTGATCAATGTTGGTTCTGTTTATATTAATATGAATATAATTGAGGAATGAGGCTGGGTTTCACTGAGGCTAAACTCATTGATCAATGTTGGTTCTGTTTATACTAATATGAATATAATTGAGGAACGAGGCTGTGTTTCACTGAGGTTAAACTCATTGATCAATGTTGGTTCTGTTTATATTAATATGAATAAAATTGATGAATGAGGCTGGGTTTCACTGAGGTTCAGCTTTGTGATCAATGTTGGTTCTGTTTATATTAATATGAATAAAATTGATGAATGAGGCTGGATTTCACTGAGATTCAGCTTTGTGGTCAATGTTGGTTCTTTTTATATTAATATGAATATAATTGATGAATGAGGCTGGGTTTCACTGAGGTTAAACTCATTGATCAATATTGGTTCTGTTTATATTAATATGAATATAATTGATGAATTAGGCTGGGTTTCACTGAGGTTCAGCTTTGTGATCAATGTTGGTTCTGTTTATACTAATATGAAGATAATTGATGAACGAGGCTGCGTTTCACTGAGGTTAAACTCATTGATCAATGTTTGTTCTGTTTATATTAATATGAATATAATTGATGAATGAGGCTGGGTTTCACTGAGGTTCAGCTTTGTGGTCCATGTTTGTTCTGTTTCTATTAATATGAATATAATTGATGAATGAGGCTGGGTTTCACTGAGATTCAGCTTTGTGATCAATGTTGGTTCTGTTTATATTAATATGAATATAATTGATGAATGAGGCTGGGTTTCACTGAGATTCAGCTTTGTGATCAATGTTGGTTCTGTTTATATTAATATGAATATAATTGATGAATGAGGCTGGGTTTCGCTGAGATTCAGCTTTGTGGTCAATGTTGGTTCTGTTTATATTAATATGAATATAATTGATGAATGAGGCTGGGTTTCACTGAGGTTAAGCTTTGTGTTCAATGTTGGTTCTGTTTATATTAATATGAATATAATTGAGGAATGTGGCTGGGTTTCACTGATGTTCAGCTTTGTGATCAATGTTGGTTCTCTTTATATTAATATGAACATAATTGAGGAATGAGGCTGCGTTTCACTGAGGTTAAACTCATTGATCAATGTTGGTTCTGTTTATATTAATATGAATATAATTGATGAATGAGGCTGGGTTTCACTGAGGTTCAGCTTTGTGATCAATGTTTGTTCTGTTTATATTACTATGAATATAATTGAGGAATGAGGCTGCGTATCACTGAGGTTAAACTCATTGATCAATGTTGGTTCTGTTTATATTAATATGAATATAACTGATGAATGAGGCTGGGTTTCACTGAGGTTCAGCTTTGTGATCAATGTTGGTTCTGTTTATATGAATATGAATATAATTGAGGAATGAGGCTGGGTTTCACTGAGGTTAAACTCATTGATCAATGTTGGTTCTGTTTATATTAATATGAATATAATTGATGAATGAGGCTGGGTTTCACTGAGGTTCAGCTTTGTGATCAATGTTTGTTCTGTTTATATTAATATGAATATAATTGATGAATGAGGCTGGGTTTCACTGAGGTTCAGCTTTGTGTTCAATGCTTGTTCTGTTTATATTAATATGTATATAATTGATGATTGAGGCTGGGTTTCACTGAGGTTCAGCTTTGTGATCAATGTTGGTTCTGTTTATATTAATATGAATATAATTGAGGAATAAGGCTGCGTTTCACTGAGGTTAAACTCATTGATCAATGATGGTTCTGTCTATATTAAAATGAATATAATTGATGATTGAGGCTGGGTTTCACTGAGGTTCAGCTTTGTGATCAATGTTGGTTCTGTATATATTTATATGAATATAATTAATGAATGAGGCTGTGTTTCAAAAAAATTAAACTCATTGATCAATGTTGGTTCTGTTTATAATAATATGAATTTAATTGATGAATGAGGCTGGGTTTCACTGAGGTTAAACTCATTGATCAATGTTGGTTCTGTTTATATTAATATGAATATAATTGATGAATGAGGCTGGGTTTCACTGAGGTTCAGCTTTTTGATCAATGTTGGTTCTGTATATATTTATATGAATATAATTAATGAATGAGGCTGTGTTTCAAAGAACTTAAACTCATTGATCAAAGTTGGTTCTGTTTATAATAATATGAATATAATTGATGAATGAGGCTGGGTTTCACTGAGGTTAAACTCATTGATCAATGTTGGTTCTGTTTATATTAATATGAATATAATTGATGAATGAGGCTGGGTTTCACTGAGGTTCAGCTTTGTGATCAATGTTGGTTCTGTTTATATTAATATGAATATAATTGATGAATGAGGCTGGGTTTCACTGAGGTTCAGCTTTGTGATCAATGTTAGTTCTGTTTATATTAATATGAATATAATTGAGGAATGAGGCTGGGTTTCACTGAGGCTAAACTCATTGATCAATGTTGGTTCTGTTTATACTAATATGAATATAATTGAGGAACGAGGCTGCGTTTCACTGAGGTTAAACTCATTGATCAATGTTGGTTCTGTTTATATTAATATGAATATAATTGATGAATGAGGCTGGGTTTCACTGAGGTTCAGCTTTGTGATCAATGTTTGTTCTGTTTATATTAATATGAATATAATTGATGAATGAGGCTGGGTTTCACTGAGGTTCAGCTTTGTGGTCAATGCTTGTTCTGTTTATATTAATATGTATATAATTGATGAATGAGGCATGGTTTCACTGAGGTTCAGCTTTGTGATCAATGTTGGTTCTGTTTATATTAATATGAATATAATTGAGGAATAAGGCTGCGTTTCAAAGAACTTAAACTTATTGATCAATGTTGGTTCTGTTTATAATAATATGAATATAATTGATGAATGAGGCTGGGTTTCACTGAGGTTAAACTCATTGATTAATGTTGGTTCTGTTTATATTAATATGAATATAATTGATGAATGAGGCTGGGTTTCACTGAGGTTCAGCTTTGTGATCAATGTTGGTTCTGTTTATATTAATATGAATATAATTGAGGAATGAGGCTGGGTTTCACTGAGGCTAAACTCATTGATCAATGTTGGTTCTGTTTATACTAATATGAATATAATTGAGGAACGAGGCTGCGTTTCACTGAGGTTAAACTCATTGATCAATGTTGGTTCTGTTTATATTAATATGAATAAAATTGATGAATGAGGCTGGGTTTCACTGAGGTTCAGCTTTGTGATCAATGTTGGTTCTGTTTATATTAATATGAATAAAATTGATGAATGAGGCTGGACTTGACTGAGATTCAGCTTTGTGGTCAATGTTGGTTCTTTTTATATTAATATGAATATAATTGATGAATGAGGCTGGGTTTTACTGAGGTTAAACTCATTGATCAATATTGGTTCTGTTTATATTAATATGAATATAATTGATGAATTAGGCTGGGTTTCACTGAGGTTCAGCTTTGTGATCAATGTTGGTTCTGTTTATATTAATATGAATATAATTGATGAATGAGGCTGGGTTTCACTGAGGTTCAGCTTTGTGATCAATGTTGGTTCTGTTTATATTAATATGAATATAATTGATGAATGAGGCTGGGTTTCACTGAGATTCAGCTTTGTGATCAATGTTGGTTCTGTTTATATTAATATGAATATAATTGATGAATGAGGCTGGGTTTCACTGAGATTCAGCTTTGTGGTCAATGTTGGTTCTGTTTATATTAATATGAATATAATTGAGGAATGAGGCTGGGTTTCACTGAGGTTCAGCTTTGTGATCAATGCTTGTTCTGTTTATATTAATATGAATATAATTGATGAATGAGGCTGGGTTTCACTGAGGTTCAGATTTATGTTCAATGTTGGTTCTGTTTATATTAATATGAATATAATTGAGGAATGTGGCTGGGTTTCACTGATGTTCAGCTTTGTGATCAATGTTGGTTCTGTTTATATTAATATGAATATAATTGAGGAATGAGGCTGCGTTTTACTGAGGTTAAACTCATTGATCAATGTTGTTTCTGTAAATATTTATATGAATATAATTAATGAATGAGGCTGTGTTTCACTGAGGTTAAACTCATTGATCAATGTTGGTTCTTTTTATATTAATATGAATATAATTGATGAATGAGGCTGGGTTTCACTGAGGTTCAGCTTTGTGATCAATGTCGGTTCTGTTTATATTAATATGAATATAATTGATGAATGAGGCTGGGTTTCACTGAGGTTCAGCTTTTTGATCAATGCTTGTTCTGTTTATAGTAATATGTATATAATTGATGATTGAGGCTTGGTTTCACTGAGGTTCAGCTTTGTGATCAATGTTGGTTCTGTATATATTTATATGAATATAATTAATGAATGAGGCTGTGTTTCAAAGAACTTAAACTCATTGATCAATGTTGGTTCTGTTTATAATAATATGAATATAATTGATGAATGAGGCTGGGTTTCACTGAGGTTAAACTCATTGATCAATGTTGGTTCTGTTTATATTAATATGAATATAATTGATGAATGAGGCTGGGTTTCACTGAGGTTCAGCTTTGTGATCAATGTTTGTTCTGTTTATATTAATATGAATATAATTGATGAATGAGGCTGGGTTTCACTGAGGTTCAGCTTTGTGGTCAATGCTTGTTCTGTTTATATTAATATGTATATAATTGATGAATGAGGCTGGGTTTCACTGAGGTTCAGCTTTGTGATCAATGTTGGTTCTGGTTATATTAATATGAATATAATTGAGGAATAAGGCTGCGTTTCACTGAGGTTAAACTCATTGATCAATGATGGTTCTGTTTATATTAATATGAATATAATTGATGAATGAGGCTGGGTTTCACTGAGGTTCAGCTTTGTGATCAATGTTGGTTCTGTTTATATTAATATGAATAAAATTGATGAATGAGGCTGCGTTTCACTGAGGTTAAACTCATTGATCACTGTTGGTTCTGTTTATATTAATATGAATAAAATTGATGAATGAGGCTGGGTTTCACTGAGGTTAAACTCATTGATCAATGTTGGTTCTGTTTATATTAATATGAATATAATTGAGGAATGAGGCTGCGTTTTACTGAGGTTAAACTCATTGATCAATGTTGGTTCTGTAAATATTTATATGAATATAATTAATGAATGAGGATGTGTTTCACTGAGGTTAAACTCATTGATCAATGTTGGTTCTTTTTATATTAATATGAATATAATTTATGAATGAGGCTGGGTTTCACTGAGGTTCAGCTTTGTGATCAATGTTGGTTCTGTATATATTTATATGAATATAATTAATGAATGAGGCTGTGTTTCAAAGAACTTAAACTCATTGATCAATGTTGGTTCTGTTTATAATAATATGAATATAATTGATGAATGAGGCTGGGTTTCACTGAGGTTAAACTCATTGATCAATGTTGGTTCTGTTTATATTATTATGAATATAATCGATGAATGAGGCTGGGTTTCACTGAGGTTCAGCTTTGTGATCAATGTATGTTCTGTTTATATTAATATGAATATAATTGATGAATGAGGCTGGGTTTCACTGAGGTTCATCTTTGTGGTCAATGCTTGTTCTGTTTATATTAATATGTATATAATTGATGAATGAGGCTGGGTTTCACTGAAGTTCAGCTTTGTGATCAATGTTGGTTCTGTTTATATTAATATGAATATATTTGAGGAATAAGGCTGCGTTTCACTGAGGTTAAACTCATTGATCAATGTTGGTTCTGTTTATATTAATATGAATATAATTGATGAATGAGGCTGGGTTTCACTGAGGTTCAGCTTTGTGATCAATGTTGGTTCTGTATATATTTATATGAATATAATTAATGAATGAGGCTGTGTTTCAAAGAACTTAAACTCATTGATCAATGTTGGTTCTGTTTATATTAATATGAATATAATTGAGGAATGAGGCTGCGTTTCACTTACGTTAAACTCATTGATCAATGTTGGTTCTGTTTATATTAATATGAATAAAATTTATGAATGAGGCTGGGTTTCACTGAGGTTCAGCTTTGTGATAAATGTTGGTTCTGTTTATATTAATATGAATAAAATTGATGAATGAGGCTGGATTTCACTGAGATTCAGCTTTGTGGTCAATGTTGGTTCTTTTTATATTAATATGAATATAATTGATGAATGAGGCTGGGTTTCACTGAGGTTAAACTCATTGATCAATATTGGTTCTGTTTATATTAATATGAATATAATTGATGAATGAGGCTGGGTTTCACTGAAGTTCAGCTTTGTGATCAATGTTGGTTCTGTATATATTTATAGGAATATAATTGATGAATGAGGCTGGGTTTCACTGAGGTTCATCTTTGTGGTCAATGCTTGTTCTGTTTATATTAATATGTATATAATTGATGAATGAGGCTGGGTTTCACTGAGGTTCAGCTTTGTGATCAATGTTGGTTCTGTTTATATTAATATGAATATATTTGAGGAATAAGGCTGCGTTTCACTGAGGTTAAACTCATTGATCAATGTTGGTTCTGTTTATATTAATATGAATATAATTGATGAATGAGGCTGGGTTTCACTGAGGTTCAGCTTTGTGATCAATGTTGGTTCTGTATATATTTATATGAATATAATTAATGAATGAGGCTGTGTTTCAAAGAACTTAAACTCATTGATCAATGTTGGTTCTGTTTATTTTAATATGAATATAATTGAGGAATGAGGCTGCGTTTCACTGAGGTTAAACTCATTGATCAATGTTGGTTCTGTTTATATTAATATGAATAAAATTGATGAATGAGGCTAGGTTTCACTGAGGTTCAGCTTTGTGGTCCATGTTTGTTCTGTTTATATTAATATGAATATAATTGATGAATGAGGCTGGGTTTCACTGAGATTCAGCTTTGTGATCAATGTTGGTTCTGTTTATATTAATATGAATATAATTGATGAATGAGGCTGGGTTTCACTGAGATTCAGCTTTGTGATCAATGTTGGTTCTGTTTATATTAATATGAATATAATTGATGAATGAGGCTGGGTTTCACTGAGATTCAGCTTTGTGGTCAATGTTGGTTCTGTTTATATTAATATGAATATAATTGATGAATGAGGCTGGGTTTCACTGAGGTTAAGCTTTGTGTTCAATGTTGGTTCTGTTTATATTAATATGAATATAATTGAGGAATGTGGCTGGGTTTCACTGATGTTCAGCTTTGTGATCAATGTTGGTTCTCTTTATATTAATATGAACATAATTGAGGAATGAGGCTGCGTTTCACTGAGGTTAAACTCATTGATCAATGTTGGTTCTGTTTATATTAATATGAATATAATTGATGAATGAGGCTGGGTTTCACTGAGGTTCAGCTTTGTGATCAATGTTTGTTCTGTTTATATTACTATGAATATAATTGAGGAATGAGGCTGCGTTTCACTGAGGTTAAACTCATTGATCAATGTTGGTTCTGTTTATATTAATATGAATATAATTGAGGAATGAGGCTGGGTTTCACTGAGGTTAAACTCATTGATCAATGTTGGTTCTGTTTATATTAATATGAATATAATTGATGAATGAGGCTGGGTTTCACTGAGGTTCAGCTTTGTGATCAATGTTTGTTCTGTTTATATTAATATGAATATAATTGATGAATGAGGCTGGGTTTCACTGAGGTTCAGCTTTGTGTTCAATGCTTGTTCTGTTTATATTAATATGTATATAATTGATGAATGAGGCTGGGTTTCACTGAGGTTCAGCTTTGTGATCAATGTTGGTTCTGTTTATATTAATATGAATATAATTGAGGAATAAGGCTGCGTTTCACTGAGGTTAAACTCATTGATCAATGATGGTTCTGTCTATATTAAAATGAATATAATTGATGATTGAGGCTTGGTTTCACTGAGGTTCAGCTTTGTGATCAATGTTGGTTCTGTATATATTTATATGAATATAATTGATGAATGAGGCTGGGTTTCACTGAGGTTCAGCTTTGTGGTCAATGCTTGTTCCGTTTATATTAATATGTATATAATTGATGAATGAGGCTGAGTTTCACTGAGGTTCAGCTTTGTGATCAATGTTGGTTCTGTTTATATTAATATGAATATAATTGATGAATGAGGCTGGGTTTCACTGAGGTTCAGCTTTGTGATCAATGTTGGTTCTGTATATATTTATAGGAATATAATTAATGAATGAGGCTGTTTTTCAAAGAACTTAAACTCATTGATCAATGTTGGTTCTGTTTATATTAATATAAATATAATTGATGAATGAGGCTGGGTTTCACTGAGATTCAGCTTTGTGGTCAATGTTGGTTCTGTTTATATTAATATGAATATAATTGATGAATGAGGCTGGGTTTCACTGAGGTTCAGCTTTGTGTTCAATGTTGGTTCTGTTTATATTAATATGAATATAATTGAGGAATGAGGCTGGGTTTCACTGATGTTCAGCATTGTGATCAATGTTGGTTCTCTTTATATTAATATGAACATAATTGAGGAATGAGGCTGCGTTTCACTGAGGTTAAACTCATTGATCAATGTTGGTTCTGTTTATATTAATATGAATATAATTGATGAATGAGGCTGGGTTTCACTGAGGTTCAGCTTTGTGATCAATGTTTGTTCTGTTTATATTACTATGAATATAATTGAGGAATGAGGCTGCGTATCACTGAGGTTAAACTCATTGATCAATGTTGGTTCTGTTTATATTAATATGAATATAACTGATGAATGAGGCTGGGTTTCACTGAGGTTCAGCTTTGTGATCAATGTTGGTTCTGTTTATATGAATATGAATATAATTGAGGAATGAGGCTGGGTTTCACTGAGGTTAAACTCATTGATCAATGTTGGTTCTGTTTATATTAATATGAATATAATTGATGAATGAGGCTGGGTTTCACTGAGGTTCAGCTTTGTGATCAATGTTTGTTCTGTTTATATTAATATGAATATAATTGATGAATGAGGCTGGGTTTCACTGAGGTTCAGCTTTGTGTTCAATGCTTGTTCTGTTTATATTAATATGTATATAATTGATGATTGAGGCTGGGTTTCACTGAGGTTCAGCTTTGTGATCAATGTTGGTTCTGTTTATATTAATATGAATATAATTGAGGAATAAGGCTGCGTTTCACTGAGGTTAAACTCATTGATCAATGATGGTTCTGTCTATATTAAAATTAATATAATTGATGATTGAGGCTTGGTTTCACTGAGGTTCAGCTTTGTGATCAATGTTGGTTCTGTATATATTTATATGAATATAATTAATGAATGAGGCTGTGTTTCAAAGAACTTAAACTCATTGATCAATGTTGGTTCTGTTGATAATAATATGAATATAATTGATGAATGAGGCTGCGTTTCACTGAGGTTAAACTCATTGATCAATGTTGGTTCTGTTTATATTAATATGAATATAATTGATGAATGAGGCTGGGTTTCACTGAGGTTCAGCTTTGTGATCAATGTTTGTTCTGTTTATATTAATATGAATATAATTGATGAATGAGGCTGGGTTTCACTGAGGTTCAGCTTTGTGGTCAATGCTTGTTCTGTTTATATTAATATGTATATAATTGATGAATGAGGCTGGGTTTCACTGAGGTTCAGCTTTGTGATCAATGTTGGTTCTGTTTATAATAATATGAATATAATTGAGGAATAAGGCTGCGTTTCACTGAGGTTAAACTCATTGATCAATGATGGTTCTGTCTATATTAAAATGAGTATAATTGATGATTGAGGCTTGGTTTCACTGACGTTCAGCTTTGTGATCAATGTTGGTTCTGTATATATTTATATGAATATAATAATGAATGAGGCTGTGTTTCAAAGAAATTAAACTCATTGATCAATGTTGGTTCTGTTTATAATAATATGAATATAATTGATGAATGAGGCTGGGTTTCACTGAGGTTAAACTCATTGATCAATGTTGGTTCTGTTTATATTAATATGAATATAATTGATGAATGAGGCTGGGTTTCACTGAGGTTCAGCTTTTTGATCAATGTTGGTTCTGTATATATTTATATGAATATAATTAATGAATGAGGCTGTGTTTCAAAGAACTTAAACTCATTGATCAATGTTGGTTCTGTTTATAATAATATGAATATAATTGATGAATGAAGCTGGGTTTCACTGAGGTTAAACTCATTGATCAATGTTGGTTCTGTTTATATTAATATGAATATAATTGATGAATGAGGCTGGGTTTCACTGAGGTTCAGCTTTGTGATCAATGTTGGTTCTGTTTAGATTAATATGAATATAATTGAGGAATGAGGCTGGGTTTCACTGAGGCTAAACTCATTGATCAATGTTGGATCTGTTTATACTAATATGAATATAATTGAGGAACGAGGCTGCGTTTCACTGAGGTTAAACTCATTGATCAATGTTGGTTCTGTTTATATTAATATGAATATAACTGATGAATGAGGCTGGGTTTCACTGAGGTTCAGCTTTTTGATCAATGTTGGTTCTGTTTATATGAATATGAATATAATTGAGGAATGAGGCTGGGTTTCACTGAGGTTAAACTCATTGATCAATGTTGGTTCTGTTTATATTAATATGAATAAAATTAATGAATGAGGCTGGGTTTCACTGAGGTTCAGCTTTGTGATCAATGTTGGTTCTGTTTATATTAATATGAATAAAATTGATGAATGAGGCTGGATTTCACTGAGATTCAGCTTTGTGGTCAATGTTGGTTCTTTTTATATTAATATGAATATAATTGATGAATGAGGCTGGGTTTCACTGAGGTTAAACTCATTGATCAATATTGGTTCTGTTTATATTAATATGAATATAATTGATCAATTAGGCTGGGTTTCACTGAGGTTCAGCTTTGTGATCAATGTTGGTTCTGTGTATATTAATATGAATATAATTGATGAATGAGGCTGGGTTTCACTGAGGTTCAGCTTTGTGATCAATGTTGGTTCTGTTTATATTAATATGAATATAATTGAGGAATAAGGCTGCGTTTCACTGAGGTTAAACTCATTGATCAATGATGGTTCTGTCTATATTAAAATTAATATAATTGATGATTGAGGCTTGGTTTCACTGAGGTTCAGCTTTGTGATCAATGTTGGTTCTGTATATATTTATATGAATATAATTAATGAATGAGGCTGTGTTTCAAAGAACTTAAACTCATTGATCAATGTTGGTTCTGTTGATAATAATATGAATATAATTGATGAATGAGGCTGGGTTTCACTGAGGTTAAACTCATTGATCAATGTTGGTTCTGTTTATATTAATATGAATATAATTGATGAATGAGGCTGGGTTTCACTGAGGTTCAGCTTTGTGATCAATGTTTGTTCTGTTTATATTAATATGAATATAATTGATGAATGAGGCTGGGTTTCACTGAGGTTCAGCTTTGTGGTCAATGCTTGTTCTGTTTATATTAATATGTATATAATTGATGAATGAGGCTGGGTTTCACTGAGGTTCAGCTTTGTGATCAATGTTGGTTCTGTTTATAATAATATGAATATAATTGAGGAATAAGGCTGCGTTTCACTGAGGTTAAACTCATTGATCAATGATGGTTCTGTCTATATTAAAATGAGTATAATTGATGATTGAGGCTTGGTTTCACTGACGTTCAGCTTTGTGATCAATGTTGGTTCTGTATATATTTATATGAATATAATAATGAATGAGGCTGTGTTTCAAAGAAATTAAACTCATTGATCAATGTTGGTTCTGTTTATAATAATATGAATATAATTGATGAATGAGGCTGGGTTTCACTGAGGTTAAACTCATTGATCAATGTTGGTTCTGTTTATATTAATATGAATATAATTGATGAATGAGGCTGGGTTTCACTGAGGTTCAGCTTTTTGATCAATGTTGGTTCTGTATATATTTATATGAATATAATTAATGAATGAGGCTGTGTTTCAAAGAACTTAAACTCATTGATCAATGTTGGTTCTGTTTATAATAATATGAATATAATTGATGAATGAAGCTGGGTTTCACTGAGGTTAAACTCATTGATCAATGTTGGTTCTGTTTATATTAATATGAATATAATTGATGAATGAGGCTGGGTTTCACTGAGGTTCAGCTTTGTGATCAATGTTGGTTCTGTTTAGATTAATATGAATATAATTGAGGAATGAGGCTGGGTTTCACTGAGGCTAAACTCATTGATCAATGTTGGATCTGTTTATACTAATATGAATATAATTGAGGAACGAGGCTGCGTTTCACTGAGGTTAAACTCATTGATCAATGTTGGTTCTGTTTATATTAATATGAATATAACTGATGAATGAGGCTGGGTTTCACTGAGGTTCAGCTTTTTGATCAATGTTGGTTCTGTTTATATGAATATGAATATAATTGAGGAATGAGGCTGGGTTTCACTGAGGTTAAACTCATTGATCAATGTTGGTTCTGTTTATATTAATATGAATAAAATTAATGAATGAGGCTGGGTTTCACTGAGGTTCAGCTTTGTGATCAATGTTGGTTCTGTTTATATTAATATGAATAAAATTGATGAATGAGGCTGGATTTCACTGAGATTCAGCTTTGTGGTCAATGTTGGTTCTTTTTATATTAATATGAATATAATTGATGAATGAGGCTGGGTTTCACTGAGGTTAAACTCATTGATCAATATTGGTTCTGTTTATATTAATATGAATATAATTGATCAATTAGGCTGGGTTTCACTGAGGTTCAGCTTTGTGATCAATGTTGGTTCTGTGTATATTAATATGAATATAATTGATGAATGAGGCTGGGTTTCACTGAGGTTCAGCTTTGTGATCAATGTTGGTTCTGTTTATATTAATATGAATATAATTGATGAATGAGGCTGGGTTTCACTGAGATTCAGCTTTGTGGTCAATGTTGGTTCTGTTTATATTAATATGAATATAATTGATGAATGAGGCTGGGTTTCACTGAGGTTAAACTCATTGATCAATGTTGGATCTGTTTATACTAATATGAATATAATTGAGGAACGAGGCTGCGTTTCACTGAGGTTAAACTCATTGATCAATGTTGTTTCTGTTTATATTAATATGAATAAAATTAATGAATGAGGCTGGGTTTCACTGAGGTTCAGCTTTGTGATCAATGTTGGTTCTGTTTATATTAATATGAATATAATTGATGAATGAGGCTGGGTTTCACTGAGATTCAGCTTTGTGGTCAATGTTGGTTCTGTTTATATTAAAATGAATATAAATGATGATTGAGGCTTGGTTTCACTGAGGTTCAGCTTTGTGATCAATGTCGGTTCTGTTTATATTAATATGAATATTATTGATGAATGAGGCTGGGTTTCACTGAGGTTCAGCTTTGTGATCAATGTTGGTTCTGTGTATATTAATATGAATATAATTTATGAATGAGGCTGGGTTTCACTGAGGTTCAGCTTTGTGATCAATGTTGGTTCTGTTTATATTAATATGAATATAATTGATGAATGAGGCTGGGTTTCACTGAGATTCAGCTTTGTGGTCAATGTTGGTTCTGTTTATATTAATATGAATATAATTGAGGAATGCGGCTGGGTTTCACTGATGTTCAGCTTTGTGATCAATGTTGGTTCTCTTTATATTAATATGAACATAATTGAGGAATGAGGCTGCGTTTCACTGAGGTTAAACTCATTGACCAATGTTTGTTCTGTTTATATTACTATGAATATAATTGAGGAATGAGGCTGCGTTTCACTGAGGTTAAACTCATTGATCAATGTTGGTTCTGTTTATATTAATATGAATATAACTGATGAATGAGGCTGGGTTTCACTGAGGTTCAGCTTTGTGATCAATGTTTGTTCTGTTTATATTACTATGAATATAATTGAGGAATGAGGCTGCGTTTCACTGAGGTTAAACTCATTGATCAATGTTGGTTCTGTGTATATTAATATGAATATAATTGATGAATGAGGCTGGGTTTCACTGAGGTTCAGCTTTTTGATCAATGTTGGTTCTGTTTATATTAATATGAATATAATTGATGAATGAGGCTGGGTTTCACTGAGGTTAAACTCATTGATCAATGTTGGTTCTGTTTATATTATTATGAATATAATCGATGAATGAGGCTGGGTTTCACTGAGGTTCAGCTTTGTGATCAATGTATGTTCTGTTTATATTAATATGAATATAATTGATGAATGAGGCTGGGTTTCACTGAGGTTCATCTTTGTGGTCAATGCTTGTTCTGTTTATATTAATATGTATATAATTGATGAATGAGGCTGGGTTTCACTGAAGTTCAGCTTTGTGATCAATGTTGGTTCTGTTTATATTAATATGAATATATTTGAGGAATAAGGCTGCGTTTCACTGAGGTTAAACTCATTGATCAATGTTGGTTCTGTTTATATTAATATGAATATAATTGATGAATGAGGCTGGGTTTCACTGAGGTTCAGCTTTGTGATCAATGTTGGTTCTGTATATATTTATATGAATATAATTAATGAATGAGGCTGTGTTTCAAAGAACTTAAACTCATTGATCAATGTTGGTTCTGTTTATATTAATATGAATATAATTGAGGAATGAGGCTGCGTTTCACTTACGTTAAACTCATTGATCAATGTTGGTTCTGTTTATATTAATATGAATAAAATTTATGAATGAGGCTGGGTTTCACTGAGGTTCAGCTTTGTGATAAATGTTGGTTCTGTTTATATTAATATGAATAAAATTGATGAATGAGGCTGGATTTCACTGAGATTCAGCTTTGTGGTCAATGTTGGTTCTTTTTATATTAATATGAATATAATTGATGAATGAGGCTGGGTTTCACTGAGGTTAAACTCATTGATCAATATTGGTTCTGTTTATATTAATATGAATATAATTGATGAATGAGGCTGGGTTTCACTGAAGTTCAGCTTTGTGATCAATGTTGGTTCTGTATATATTTATAGGAATATAATTGATGAATGAGGCTGGGTTTCACTGAGGTTCATCTTTGTGGTCAATGCTTGTTCTGTTTATATTAATATGTATATAATTGATGAATGAGGCTGGGTTTCACTGAGGTTGAGCTTTGTGATCAATGTTGGTTCTGTTTATATTAATATGAATATATTTGAGGAATAAGGCTGCGTTTCACTGAGGTTAAACTCATTGATCAATGTTGGTTCTGTTTATATTAATATGAATATAATTGATGAATGAGGCTGGGTTTCACTGAGGTTCAGCTTTGTGATCAATGTTGGTTCTGTATATATTTATATGAATATAATTAATGAATGAGGCTGTGTTTCAAAGAACTTAAACTCATTGATCAATGTTGGTTCTGTTTATTTTAATATGAATATAATTGAGGAATGAGGCTGCGTTTCACTGAGGTTAAACTCATTGATCAATGTTGGTTCTGTTTATATTAATATGAATAAAATTGATGAATGAGGCTAGGTTTCACTGAGGTTCAGCTTTGTGGTCCATGTTTGTTCTGTTTATATTAATATGAATATAATTGATGAATGAGGCTGGGTTTCACTGAGATTCAGCTTTGTGATCAATGTTGGTTCTGTTTATATTAATATGAATATAATTGATGAATGAGGCTGGGTTTCACTGAGATTCAGCTTTGTGATCAATGTTGGTTCTGTTTATATTAATATGAATATAATTGATGAATGAGGCTGGGTTTCACTGAGATTCAGCTTTGTGGTCAATGTTGGTTCTGTTTATATTAATATGAATATAATTGATGAATGAGGCTGGGTTTCACTGAGGTTAAGCTTTGTGTTCAATGTTGGTTCTGTTTATATTAATATGAATATAATTGAGGAATGTGGCTGGGTTTCACTGATGTTCAGCTTTGTGATCAATGTTGGTTCTCTTTATATTAATATGAACATAATTGAGGAATGAGGCTGCGTTTCACTGAGGTTAAACTCATTGATCAATGTTGGTTCTGTTTATATTAATATGAATATAATTGATGAATGAGGCTGGGTTTCACTGAGGTTCAGCTTTGTGATCAATGTTTGTTCTGTTTATATTACTATGAATATAATTGAGGAATGAGGCTGCGTTTCACTGAGGTTAAACTCATTGATCAATGTTGGTTCTGTTTATATTAATATGAATATAATTGAGGAATGAGGCTGGGTTTCACTGAGGTTAAACTCATTGATCAATGTTGGTTCTGTTTATATTAATATGAATATAATTGATGAATGAGGCTGGGTTTCACTGAGGTTCAGCTTTGTGATCAATGTTTGTTCTGTTTATATTAATATGAATATAATTGATGAATGAGGCTGGGTTTCACTGAGGTTCAGCTTTGTGTTCAATGCTTGTTCTGTTTATATTAATATGTATATAATTGATGAATGAGGCTGGGTTTCACTGAGGTTCAGCTTTGTGATCAATGTTGGTTCTGTTTATATTAATATGAATATAATTGAGGAATAAGGCTGCGTTTCACTGAGGTTAAACTCATTGATCAATGATGGTTCTGTCTATATTAAAATGAATATAATTGATGATTGAGGCTTGGTTTCACTGAGGTTCAGCTTTGTGATCAATGTTGGTTCTGTATATATTTATATGAATATAATTGATGAATGAGGCTGGGTTTCACTGAGGTTCAGCTTTGTGGTCAATGCTTGTTCCGTTTATATTAATATGTATATAATTGATGAATGAGGCTGAGTTTCACTGAGGTTCAGCTTTGTGATCAATGTTGGTTCTGTTTATATTAATATGAATATAATTGATGAATGAGGCTGGGTTTCACTGAGGTTCAGCTTTGTGATCAATGTTGGTTCTGTATATATTTATAGGAATATAATTAATGAATGAGGCTGTTTTTCAAAGAACTTAAACTCATTGATCAATGTTGGTTCTGTTTATATTAATATAAATATAATTGATGAATGAGGCTGGGTTTCACTGAGATTCAGCTTTGTGGTCAATGTTGGTTCTGTTTATATTAATATGAATATAATTGATGAATGAGGCTGGGTTTCACTGAGGTTCAGCTTTGTGTTCAATGTTGGTTCTGTTTATATTAATATGAATATAATTGAGGAATGAGGCTGGGTTTCACTGATGTTCAGCATTGTGATCAATGTTGGTTCTCTTTATATTAATATGAACATAATTGAGGAATGAGGCTGCGTTTCACTGAGGTTAAACTCATTGATCAATGTTGGTTCTGTTTATATTAATATGAATATAATTGATGAATGAGGCTGGGTTTCACTGAGGTTCAGCTTTGTGATCAATGTTTGTTCTGTTTATATTACTATGAATATAATTGAGGAATGAGGCTGCGTATCACTGAGGTTAAACTCATTGATCAATGTTGGTTCTGTTTATATTAATATGAATATAACTGATGAATGAGGCTGGGTTTCACTGAGGTTCAGCTTTGTGATCAATGTTGGTTCTGTTTATATGAATATGAATATAATTGAGGAATGAGGCTGGGTTTCACTGAGGTTAAACTCATTGATCAATGTTGGTTCTGTTTATATTAATATGAATATAATTGATGAATGAGGCTGGGTTTCACTGAGGTTCAGCTTTGTGATCAATGTTTGTTCTGTTTATATTAATATGAATATAATTGATGAATGAGGCTGGGTTTCACTGAGGTTCAGCTTTGTGTTCAATGCTTGTTCTGTTTATATTAATATGTATATAATTGATGATTGAGGCTGGGTTTCACTGAGGTTCAGCTTTGTGATCAATGTTGGTTCTGTTTATATTAATATGAATATAATTGAGGAATAAGGCTGCGTTTCACTGAGGTTAAACTCATTGATCAATGATGGTTCTGTCTATATTAAAATTAATATAATTGATGATTGAGGCTTGGTTTCACTGAGGTTCAGCTTTGTGATCAATGTTGGTTCTGTATATATTTATATGAATATAATTAATGAATGAGGCTGTGTTTCAAAGAACTTAAACTCATTGATCAATGTTGGTTCTGTTGATAATAATATGAATATAATTGATGAATGAGGCTGGGTTTCACTGAGGTTAAACTCATTGATCAATGTTGGTTCTGTTTATATTAATATGAATATAATTGATGAATGAGGCTGGGTTTCACTGAGGTTCAGCTTTGTGATCAATGTTTGTTCTGTTTATATTAATATGAATATAATTGATGAATGAGGCTGGGTTTCACTGAGGTTCAGCTTTGTGGTCAATGCTTGTTCTGTTTATATTAATATGTATATAATTGATGAATGAGGCTGGGTTTCACTGAGGTTCAGCTTTGTGATCAATGTTGGTTCTGTTTATAATAATATGAATATAATTGAGGAATAAGGCTGCGTTTCACTGAGGTTAAACTCATTGATCAATGATGGTTCTGTCTATATTAAAATGAGTATAATTGATGATTGAGGCTTGGTTTCACTGACGTTCAGCTTTGTGATCAATGTTGGTTCTGTATATATTTATATGAATATAATAATGAATGAGGCTGTGTTTCAAAGAAATTAAACTCATTGATCAATGTTGGTTCTGTTTATAATAATATGAATATAATTGATGAATGAGGCTGGGTTTCACTGAGGTTAAACTCATTGATCAATGTTGGTTCTGTTTATATTAATATGAATATAATTGATGAATGAGGCTGGGTTTCACTGAGGTTCAGCTTTTTGATCAATGTTGGTTCTGTATATATTTATATGAATATAATTAATGAATGAGGCTGTGTTTCAAAGAACTTAAACTCATTGATCAATGTTGGTTCTGTTTATAATAATATGAATATAATTGATGAATGAAGCTGGGTTTCACTGAGGTTAAACTCATTGATCAATGTTGGTTCTGTTTATATTAATATGAATATAATTGATGAATGAGGCTGGGTTTCACTGAGGTTCAGCTTTGTGATCAATGTTGGTTCTGTTTAGATTAATATGAATATAATTGAGGAATGAGGCTGGGTTTCACTGAGGCTAAACTCATTGATCAATGTTGGATCTGTTTATACTAATATGAATATAATTGAGGAACGAGGCTGCGTTTCACTGAGGTTAAACTCATTGATCAATGTTGGTTCTGTTTATATTAATATGAATATAACTGATGAATGAGGCTGGGTTTCACTGAGGTTCAGCTTTTTGATCAATGTTGGTTCTGTTTATATGAATATGAATATAATTGAGGAATGAGGCTGGGTTTCACTGAGGTTAAACTCATTGATCAATGTTGGTTCTGTTTATATTAATATGAATAAAATTAATGAATGAGGCTGGGTTTCACTGAGGTTCAGCTTTGTGATCAATGTTGGTTCTGTTTATATTAATATGAATAAAATTGATGAATGAGGCTGGATTTCACTGAGATTCAGCTTTGTGGTCAATGTTGGTTCTTTTTATATTAATATGAATATAATTGATGAATGAGGCTGGGTTTCACTGAGGTTAAACTCATTGATCAATATTGGTTCTGTTTATATTAATATGAATATAATTGATCAATTAGGCTGGGTTTCACTGAGGTTCAGCTTTGTGATCAATGTTGGTTCTGTGTATATTAATATGAATATAATTGATGAATGAGGCTGGGTTTCACTGAGGTTCAGCTTTGTGATCAATGTTGGTTCTGTTTATATTAATATGAATATAATTGATGAATGAGGCTGGGTTTCACTGAGATTCAGCTTTGTGGTCAATGTTGGTTCTGTTTATATTAATATGAATATAATTGATGAATGAGGCTGGGTTTCACTGAGGTTAAACTCATTGATCAATGTTGGATCTGTTTATACTAATATGAATATAATTGAGGAACGAGGCTGCGTTTCACTGAGGTTAAACTCATTGATCAATGTTGTTTCTGTTTATATTAATATGAATAAAATTAATGAATGAGGCTGGGTTTCACTGAGGTTCAGCTTTGTGATCAATGTTGGTTCTGTTTATATTAATATGAATATAATTGATGAATGAGGCTGGGTTTCACTGAGATTCAGCTTTGTGGTCAATGTTGGTTCTGTTTATATTAAAATGAATATAAATGATGATTGAGGCTTGGTTTCACTGAGGTTCAGCTTTGTGATCAATGTCGGTTCTGTTTATATTAATATGAATATTATTGATGAATGAGGCTGGGTTTCACTGAGGTTCAGCTTTGTGATCAATGTTGGTTCTGTGTATATTAATATGAATATAATTTATGAATGAGGCTGGGTTTCACTGAGGTTCAGCTTTGTGATCAATGTTGGTTCTGTTTATATTAATATGAATATAATTGATGAATGAGGCTGGGTTTCACTGAGATTCAGCTTTGTGGTCAATGTTGGTTCTGTTTATATTAATATGAATATAATTGAGGAATGCGGCTGGGTTTCACTGATGTTCAGCTTTGTGATCAATGTTGGTTCTCTTTATATTAATATGAACATAATTGAGGAATGAGGCTGCGTTTCACTGAGGTTAAACTCATTGACCAATGTTTGTTCTGTTTATATTACTATGAATATAATTGAGGAATGAGGCTGCGTTTCACTGAGGTTAAACTCATTGATCAATGTTGGTTCTGTTTATATTAATATGAATATAACTGATGAATGAGGCTGGGTTTCACTGAGGTTCAGCTTTGTGATCAATGTTTGTTCTGTTTATATTACTATGAATATAATTGAGGAATGAGGCTGCGTTTCACTGAGGTTAAACTCATTGATCAATGTTGGTTCTGTGTATATTAATATGAATATAATTGATGAATGAGGCTGGGTTTCACTGAGGTTCAGCTTTGTGATCAATGTTTGTTCTGTTTATATTAATATGAATATAATTGATGAATGTGGCTGGGTTTCACTGAGGTTCAGCTTTTTGATCAATGTTGGTTCTGTTTATATTAATATGAATATAATTGATGAATGAGGCTGGGTTTCACTGAGGTTCAGCTTTGTGATCAATGTTGGTTCTGTATATATTTATATGAATATAATTAATGAATGAGGCTGTGTTTCAAAGAACTTAAACTCATTGATCAATGTTGGTTCTGTTTATATTAATATGAATATAATTGAGGAATGAGGCTGCGTTTCACTGAGGTTAAACTCATTGATCAATGTTGGTTCTGTTTATATTAATATGAATAAAATTAATGAATGAGGCTGGGTTTCACTGAGGTTCAGCTTTGTGATCAATGTTGGTTCTGTTTATATTAATATGAATAAAATTGATGAATGAGGCTGGATTTCACTGAGATTCAGCTTTGTGGTCAATGTTGGTTCTTTTTATATTAATATGAATATAATTGATGAATGAGGCTGGGTTTCACTGAGTTTAAACTCATTGATCAATATTGGTTCTGTTTATATTAATATGAATATAATTGATCAATTAGGCTGGGTTTCACTGAGGTTCAGCTTTGTGATCAATGTTGGTTCTGTGTATATTAATATGAATATAATTGATGAATGAGGCTGGGTTTCACTGAGGTTCAGCTTTGTGATCAATGTTGGTTCTGTTTATATTAATATGAATATAATTGATGAATGAGGCTGGGTTTCACTGAGATTCAGCTTTGTGGTCAATGTTGGTTCTGTTTATATTAATATGAATATAATTGATGAATGAGGCTGGGTTTCACTGAGGTTAAGCTTTGTGTTCAATGTTGGTTCTGTTTATATTAATATGAATATAATTGAGGAATGTGGCTGGGTTTCACTGATGTTCAGCTTTGTGATCAATGTTGGTTCTCTTTATATTAATATGAACATAATTGAGGAATGAGGCTGCGTTTCACTGAGGTTAAACTCATTGATCAATGTTGGTTCTGTTTATATTAATATGAATATAATTGATGAATGAGGCTGGGTTTCACTGAGGTTCAGCTTTGTGATCAATGTTTGTTCTGTTTATATTACTATGAATATAATTGAGGAATGAGGCTGTGTTTCACTGAGGTTAAACTCATTGATCAATGTTGGTTCTGTTTATATTAATATGAATATAACTGATGAATGAGGCTGGGTTTCACTGAGGTTCAGCTTTGTGATCAATGTTGGTTCTGTTTATATGAATATGAATATAATTGAGGAATGAGGCTGGGTTTCACTGAGGTTAAACTCATTGATCAATGTTGGTTCTGTTTATATTAATATGAATATAATTGATGAATGAGGCTGGGTTTCACTGAGGTTCAGCTTTGTGGTCAAATGCTTTTTCTGTTTATATTAATATGTATATAATTGATGAATGAGGCTGGGTTTCACTGAGGTTCAGCTTTGTGATCAATGTTGGTTCTGTTTATATTAATATGAATATAATTGAGGAATAAGGCTGCGTTTCACTGAGGTTAAACTCATTGATCAATGATGGTTCTGTCTATATTAAAATGTATATAATTGATGATTGAGGCTTGGTTTCACTGAGGTTCAGCTTTGTGATCAATGTTGGTTCTGTATATATTTATATGAATATAATTAATGAATGAGGCTGTGTTTCAAAGAACTTAAACTCATTGATCAATGTTGGTTCTGTTGATAATAATATGAATATAATTGATGAATGAGGCTGGGTTTCACTGAGGTTAAACTCATTGATCAATGTTGGTTCTGTTTATATTAATATGAATATAATTGATGAATGAGGCTGGGTTTCACTGAGGTTCAGCTTTGTGATCAATGTTTGTTCTGTTTATATTAATATGAATATAATTGATGAATGAGGCTGGGTTTCACTGAGATTCAGCTTTGTGGTCAATGTTGGTTCTGTTTATATTAAAATGAATATAAATGATGATTGAGGCTTGGTTTCACTGAGGTTCAGCTTTGTGATCAATGTCGGTTCTGTTTATATTAATATGAATATTATTGATGAATGAGGCTGGGTTTCACTGAGGTTCAGCTTTGTGATCAATGTTGGTTCTGTGTATATTAATATGAATATAATTTATGAATGAGGCTGGGTTTCACTGAGGTTCAGCTTTGTGATCAATGTTGGTTCTGTTTATATTAATATGAATATAATTGATGAATGAGGCTGGGTTTCACTGAGATTCAGCTTTGTGGTCAATGTTGGTTCTGTTTATATTAATATGAATATAATTGAGGAATGCGGCTGGGTTTCACTGATGTTCAGCTTTGTGATCAATGTTGGTTCTCTTTATATTAATATGAACATAATTGAGGAATGAGGCTGCGTTTCACTGAGGTTAAACTCATTGACCAATGTTGGATCTGTTTATACTAATATGAATATAATTGAGGAACGAGGCTGCGTTTCACTGAGGTTAAACTCATTGATCAATGTTGGTTCTGTTTATATTAATATGAATAAAATTAATGAATGAGGCTGGGTTTCACTGAGGTTCAGCTTTGTGATCAATGTTGGTTCTGTTTATATTAATATGAATATAATTGATGAATGAGGCTGGGTTTCACTGAGATTCAGCTTTGTGGTCAATGTTGGTTCTGTTTATATTAAAATGAATATAAATGATGATTGAGGCTTGGTTTCACTGAGGTTCAGCTTTGTGATCAATGTCGGTTCTGTTTATATTAATATGAATATTATTGATGAATGAGGCTGGGTTTCACTGAGGTTCAGCTTTGTGATCAATGTTGGTTCTGTGTATATTAATATGAATATAATTTATGAATGAGGCTGGGTTTCACTGAGGTTCAGCTTTGTGATCAATGTTGGTTCTGTTTATATTAATATGAATATAATTGATGAATGAGGCTGGGTTTCACTGAGATTCAGCTTTGTGGTCAATGTTGGTTCTGTTTATATTAATATGAATATAATTGAGGAATGCGGCTGGGTTTCACTGATGTTCAGCTTTGTGATCAATGTTGGTTCTCTTTATATTAATATGAACATAATTGAGGAATGAGGCTGCGTTTCACTGAGGTTAAACTCATTGACCAATGTTTGTTCTGTTTATATTACTATGAATATAATTGAGGAATGAGGCTGCGTTTCACTGAGGTTAAACTCATTGATCAATGTTGGTTCTGTTTATATTAATATGAATATAACTGATGAATGAGGCTGGGTTTCACTGAGGTTCAGCTTTGTGATCAATGTTTGTTCTGTTTATATTACTATGAATATAATTGAGGAATGAGGCTGCGTTTCACTGAGGTTAAACTCATTGATCAATGTTGGTTCTGTGTATATTAATATGAATATAATTGATGAATGAGGCTGGGTTTCACTGAGGTTCAGCTTTGTGATCAATGTTTGTTCTGTTTATATTAATATGAATATAATTGATGAATGTGGCTGGGTTTCACTGAGGTTCAGCTTTTTGATCAATGTTGGTTCTGTTTATATTAATATGAATATAATTGATGAATGAGGCTGGGTTTCACTGAGGTTCAGCTTTGTGATCAATGTTGGTTCTGTATATATTTATATGAATATAATTAATGAATGAGGCTGTGTTTCAAAGAACTTAAACTCATTGATCAATGTTGGTTCTGTTTATATTAATATGAATATAATTGAGGAATGAGGCTGCGTTTCACTGAGGTTAAACTCATTGATCAATGTTGGTTCTGTTTATATTAATATGAATAAAATTAATGAATGAGGCTGGGTTTCACTGAGGTTCAGCTTTGTGATCAATGTTGGTTCTGTTTATATTAATATGAATAAAATTGATGAATGAGGCTGGATTTCACTGAGATTCAGCTTTGTGGTCAATGTTGGTTCTTTTTATATTAATATGAATATAATTGATGAATGAGGCTGGGTTTCACTGAGTTTAAACTCATTGATCAATATTGGTTCTGTTTATATTAATATGAATATAATTGATCAATTAGGCTGGGTTTCACTGAGGTTCAGCTTTGTGATCAATGTTGGTTCTGTGTATATTAATATGAATATAATTGATGAATGAGGCTGGGTTTCACTGAGGTTCAGCTTTGTGATCAATGTTGGTTCTGTTTATATTAATATGAATATAATTGATGAATGAGGCTGGGTTTCACTGAGATTCAGCTTTGTGGTCAATGTTGGTTCTGTTTATATTAATATGAATATAATTGATGAATGAGGCTGGGTTTCACTGAGGTTAAGCTTTGTGTTCAATGTTGGTTCTGTTTATATTAATATGAATATAATTGAGGAATGTGGCTGGGTTTCACTGATGTTCAGCTTTGTGATCAATGTTGGTTCTCTTTATATTAATATGAACATAATTGAGGAATGAGGCTGCGTTTCACTGAGGTTAAACTCATTGATCAATGTTGGTTCTGTTTATATTAATATGAATATAATTGATGAATGAGGCTGGGTTTCACTGAGGTTCAGCTTTGTGATCAATGTTTGTTCTGTTTATATTACTATGAATATAATTGAGGAATGAGGCTGCGTTTCACTGAGGTTAAACTCATTGATCAATGTTGGTTCTGTTTATATTAATATGAATATAACTGATGAATGAGGCTGGGTTTCACTGAGGTTCAGCTTTGTGATCAATGTTGGTTCTGTTTATATGAATATGAATATAATTGAGGAATGAGGCTGGGTTTCACTGAGGTTAAACTCATTGATCAATGTTGGTTCTGTTTATATTAATATGAATATAATTGATGAATGAGGCTGGGTTTCACTGAGGTTCAGCTTTGTGGTCAAATGCTTTTTCTGTTTATATTAATATGTATATAATTGATGAATGAGGCTGGGTTTCACTGAGGTTCAGCTTTGTGATCAATGTTGGTTCTGTTTATATTAATATGAATATAATTGAGGAATAAGGCTGCGTTTCACTGAGGTTAAACTCATTGATCAATGATGGTTCTGTCTATATTAAAATGTATATAATTGATGATTGAGGCTTGGTTTCACTGAGGTTCAGCTTTGTGATCAATGTTGGTTCTGTATATATTTATATGAATATAATTAATGAATGAGGCTGTGTTTCAAAGAACTTAAACTCATTGATCAATGTTGGTTCTGTTGATAATAATATGAATATAATTGATGAATGAGGCTGGGTTTCACTGAGGTTAAACTCATTGATCAATGTTGGTTCTGTTTATATTAATATGAATATAATTGATGAATGAGGCTGGGTTTCACTGAGGTTCAGCTTTGTGATCAATGTTTGTTCTGTTTATATTAATATGAATATAATTGATGAATGAGGCTGGGTTTCACTGAGGTTCAGCTTTGTGGTCAATGCTTGTTCTGTTTATATTAATATGTATATAATTGATGAATGAGGCTGGGTTTCACTGAGGTTCAGCTTTGTGATCAATGTTGGTTCTGTTTATAATAATATGAATATAATTGAGGAATAAGGCTGCGTTTCACTGAGGTTAAACTCATTGATCAATGATGGTTCTGTCTATATTAAAATGAGTATAATTGATGATTGAGGCTTGGTTTCACTGACGTTCAGCTTTGTGATCAATGTTGGTTCTGTATATATTTATATGAATATAATAATGAATGAGGCTGTGTTTCAAAGAAATTAAACTCATTGATCAATGTTGGTTCTGTTTATAATAATATGAATATAATTGATGAATGAGGCTGGGTTTCACTGAGGTTAAACTCATTGATCAATGTTGGTTCTGTTTATATTAATATGAATATAATTGATGAATGAGGCTGGGTTTCACTGAGGTTCAGCTTTTTGATCAATGTTGGTTCTGTATATATTTATATGAATATAATTAATGAATGAGGCTGTGTTTCAAAGAACTTAAACTCATTGATCAATGTTGGTTCTGTTTATAATAATATGAATATAATTGATGAATGAAGCTGGGTTTCACTGAGGTTAAACTCATTGATCAATGTTGGTTCTGTTTATATTAATATGAATATAATTGATGAATGAGGCTGGGTTTCACTGAGGTTCAGCTTTGTGATCAATGTTGGTTCTGTTTAGATTAATATGAATATAATTGAGGAATGAGGCTGGGTTTCACTGAGGCTAAACTCATTGATCAATGTTGGTTCTGTTTATATTAATATGAATATAACTGATGAATGAGGCTGGGTTTCACTGAGGTTCAGCTTTGTGATCAATGTTTGTTCTGTTTATATTACTATGAATATAATTGAGGAATGAGGCTGCGTTTCACTGAGGTTAAACTCATTGATCAATGTTGGTTCTGTGTATATTAATATGAATATAATTGATGAATGAGGCTGGGTTTCACTGAGGTTCAGCTTTGTGATCAATGTTTGTTCTGTTTATATTAATATGAATATAATTGATGAATGTGGCTGGGTTTCACTGAGGTTCAGCTTTGTGATCAATGTCGGTTCTGTTTATATTAATATGAATATTATTGATGAATGAGGCTGGGTTTCACTGAGGTTCAGCTTTGTGATCAATGTTGGTTCTGTGTATATTAATATGAATATAATTTATGAATGAGGCTGGGTTTCACTGAGGTTCAGCTTTGTGATCAATGTTGGTTCTGTTTATATTAATATGAATATAATTGATGAATGAGGCTGGGTTTCACTGAGATTCAGCTTTGTGGTCAATGTTGGTTCTGTTTATATTAATATGAATATAATTGAGGAATGCGGCTGGGTTTCACTGATGTTCAGCTTTGTGATCAATGTTGGTTCTCTTTATATTAATATGAACATAATTGAGGAATGAGGCTGCGTTTCACTGAGGTTAAACTCATTGACCAATGTTTGTTCTGTTTATATTACTATGAATATAATTGAGGAATGAGGCTGCGTTTCACTGAGGTTAAACTCATTGATCAATGTTGGTTCTGTTTATATTAATATGAATATAACTGATGAATGAGGCTGGGTTTCACTGAGGTTCAGCTTTGTGATCAATGTTTGTTCTGTTTATATTACTATGAATATAATTGAGGAATGAGGCTGCGTTTCACTGAGGTTAAACTCATTGATCAATGTTGGTTCTGTGTATATTAATATGAATATAATTGATGAATGAGGCTGGGTTTCACTGAGGTTCAGCTTTGTGATCAATGTTTGTTCTGTTTATATTAATATGAATATAATTGATGAATGTGGCTGGGTTTCACTGAGGTTCAGCTTTTTGATCAATGTTGGTTCTGTTTATATTAATATGAATATAATTGATGAATGAGGCTGGGTTTCACTGAGGTTCAGCTTTGTGATCAATGTTGGTTCTGTATATATTTATATGAATATAATTAATGAATGAGGCTGTGTTTCAAAGAACTTAAACTCATTGATCAATGTTGGTTCTGTTTATATTAATATGAATATAATTGAGGAATGAGGCTGCGTTTCACTGAGGTTAAACTCATTGATCAATGTTGGTTCTGTTTATATTAATATGAATAAAATTAATGAATGAGGCTGGGTTTCACTGAGGTTCAGCTTTGTGATCAATGTTGGTTCTGTTTATATTAATATGAATAAAATTGATGAATGAGGCTGGATTTCACTGAGATTCAGCTTTGTGGTCAATGTTGGTTCTTTTTATATTAATATGAATATAATTGATGAATGAGGCTGGGTTTCACTGAGTTTAAACTCATTGATCAATATTGGTTCTGTTTATATTAATATGAATATAATTGATCAATTAGGCTGGGTTTCACTGAGGTTCAGCTTTGTGATCAATGTTGGTTCTGTGTATATTAATATGAATATAATTGATGAATGAGGCTGGGTTTCACTGAGGTTCAGCTTTGTGATCAATGTTGGTTCTGTTTATATTAATATGAATATAATTGATGAATGAGGCTGGGTTTCACTGAGATTCAGCTTTGTGGTCAATGTTGGTTCTGTTTATATTAATATGAATATAATTGATGAATGAGGCTGGGTTTCACTGAGGTTAAGCTTTGTGTTCAATGTTGGTTCTGTTTATATTAATATGAATATAATTGAGGAATGTGGCTGGGTTTCACTGATGTTCAGCTTTGTGATCAATGTTGGTTCTCTTTATATTAATATGAACATAATTGAGGAATGAGGCTGCGTTTCACTGAGGTTAAACTCATTGATCAATGTTGGTTCTGTTTATATTAATATGAATATAATTGATGAATGAGGCTGGGTTTCACTGAGGTTCAGCTTTGTGATCAATGTTTGTTCTGTTTATATTACTATGAATATAATTGAGGAATGAGGCTGCGTTTCACTGAGGTTAAACTCATTGATCAATGTTGGTTCTGTTTATATTAATATGAATATAACTGATGAATGAGGCTGGGTTTCACTGAGGTTCAGCTTTGTGATCAATGTTGGTTCTGTTTATATGAATATGAATATAATTGAGGAATGAGGCTGGGTTTCACTGAGGTTAAACTCATTGATCAATGTTGGTTCTGTTTATATTAATATGAATATAATTGATGAATGAGGCTGGGTTTCACTGAGGTTCAGCTTTGTGGTCAAATGCTTTTTCTGTTTATATTAATATGTATATAATTGATGAATGAGGCTGGGTTTCACTGAGGTTCAGCTTTGTGATCAATGTTGGTTCTGTTTATATTAATATGAATATAATTGAGGAATAAGGCTGCGTTTCACTGAGGTTAAACTCATTGATCAATGATGGTTCTGTCTATATTAAAATGTATATAATTGATGATTGAGGCTTGGTTTCACTGAGGTTCAGCTTTGTGATCAATGTTGGTTCTGTATATATTTATATGAATATAATTAATGAATGAGGCTGTGTTTCAAAGAACTTAAACTCATTGATCAATGTTGGTTCTGTTGATAATAATATGAATATAATTGATGAATGAGGCTGGGTTTCACTGAGGTTAAACTCATTGATCAATGTTGGTTCTGTTTATATTAATATGAATATAATTGATGAATGAGGCTGGGTTTCACTGAGGTTCAGCTTTGTGATCAATGTTTGTTCTGTTTATATTAATATGAATATAATTGATGAATGAGGCTGGGTTTCACTGAGGTTCAGCTTTGTGGTCAATGCTTGTTCTGTTTATATTAATATGTATATAATTGATGAATGAGGCTGGGTTTCACTGAGGTTCAGCTTTGTGATCAATGTTGGTTCTGTTTATAATAATATGAATATAATTGAGGAATAAGGCTGCGTTTCACTGAGGTTAAACTCATTGATCAATGATGGTTCTGTCTATATTAAAATGAGTATAATTGATGATTGAGGCTTGGTTTCACTGACGTTCAGCTTTGTGATCAATGTTGGTTCTGTATATATTTATATGAATATAATAATGAATGAGGCTGTGTTTCAAAGAAATTAAACTCATTGATCAATGTTGGTTCTGTTTATAATAATATGAATATAATTGATGAATGAGGCTGGGTTTCACTGAGGTTAAACTCATTGATCAATGTTGGTTCTGTTTATATTAATATGAATATAATTGATGAATGAGGCTGGGTTTCACTGAGGTTCAGCTTTTTGATCAATGTTGGTTCTGTATATATTTATATGAATATAATTAATGAATGAGGCTGTGTTTCAAAGAACTTAAACTCATTGATCAATGTTGGTTCTGTTTATAATAATATGAATATAATTGATGAATGAAGCTGGGTTTCACTGAGGTTAAACTCATTGATCAATGTTGGTTCTGTTTATATTAATATGAATATAATTGATGAATGAGGCTGGGTTTCACTGAGGTTCAGCTTTGTGATCAATGTTGGTTCTGTTTAGATTAATATGAATATAATTGAGGAATGAGGCTGGGTTTCACTGAGGCTAAACTCATTGATCAATGTTGGATCTGTTTATACTAATATGAATATAATTGAGGAACGAGGCTGCGTTTCACTGAGGTTAAACTCATTGATCAATGTTGGTTCTGTTTATATTAATATGAATATAACTGATGAATGAGGCTGGGTTTCACTGAGGTTCAGCTTTTTGATCAATGTTGGTTCTGTTTATATGAATATGAATATAATTGAGGAATGAGGCTGGGTTTCACTGAGGTTAAACTCATTGATCAATGTTGGTTCTGTTTATATTAATATGAATAAAATTAATGAATGAGGCTGGGTTTCACTGAGGTTCAGCTTTGTGATCAATGTTGGTTCTGTTTATATTAATATGAATAAAATTGATGAATGAGGCTGGATTTCACTGAGATTCAGCTTTGTGGTCAATGTTGGTTCTTTTTATATTAATATGAATATAATTGATGAATGAGGCTGGGTTTCACTGAGGTTAAACTCATTGATCAATATTGGTTCTGTTTATATTAATATGAATATAATTGATCAATTAGGCTGGGTTTCACTGAGGTTCAGCTTTGTGATCAATGTTGGTTCTGTGTATATTAATATGAATATAATTGATGAATGAGGCTGGGTTTCACTGAGGTTCAGCTTTGTGATCAATGTTGGTTCTGTTTATATTAATATGAATATAATTGATGAATGAGGCTGGGTTTCACTGAGATTCAGCTTTGTGGTCAATGTTGGTTCTGTTTATATTAATATGAATATAATTGATGAATGAGGCTGGGTTTCACTGAGGTTAAACTCATTGATCAATGTTGGATCTGTTTATACTAATATGAATATAATTGAGGAACGAGGCTGCGTTTCACTGAGGTTAAACTCATTGATCAATGTTGGTTCTGTTTATATTAATATGAATAAAATTAATGAATGAGGCTGGGTTTCACTGAGGTTCAGCTTTGTGATCAATGTTGGTTCTGTTTATATTAATATGAATAAAATTGATGAATGAGGCTGGATTTCACTGAGATTCAGCTTTGTGGTCAATGTTGGTTCTTTTTATATTAATATGAATATAATTGATGAATGAGGCTGGGTTTCACTGAGGTTAAACTCATTGATCAATATTGGTTCTGTTTATATTAATATGAATATAATTGATCAATTAGGCTGGGTTTCACTGAGGTTCAGCTTTGTGATCAATGTTGGTTCTGTGTATATTAATATGAATATAATTTATGAATGAGGCTGGGTTTCACTGAGGTTCAGCTTTGTGATCAATGTTGGTTCTGTTTATATTAATATGAATATAATTGATGAATGAGGCTGGGTTTCACTGAGATTCAGCTTTGTGGTCAATGTTGGTTCTGTTTATATTAATATGAATATAATTGAGGAATGCGGCTGGGTTTCACTGATGTTCAGCTTTGTGATCAATGTTGGTTCTCTTTATATTAATATGAACATAATTGAGGAATGAGGCTGCGTTTCACTGAGGTTAAACTCATTGACCAATGTTTGTTCTGTTTATATTACTATGAATATAATTGAGGAATGAGGCTGCGTTTCACTGAGGTTAAACTCATTGATCAATGTTGGTTCTGTTTATATTAATATGAATATAACTGATGAATGAGGCTGGGTTTCACTGAGGTTCAGCTTTGTGATCAATGTTTGTTCTGTTTATATTACTATGAATATAATTGAGGAATGAGGCTGGGTTTCACTGAGGTTAAACTCATTGATCAATGTTGGTTCTGTTTATATTAATATGAATATAATTGATGAATGAGGCTGGGTTTCACTGAGGTTCAGCTTTGTGATCAATGTTTGTTCTGTTTATATTAATATGAATATAATTGATGAATGTGGCTGGGTTTCACTGAGGTTCAGCTTTTTGATCAATGTTGGTTCTGTTTATATTAATATGAATATAATTGATGAATGAGGCTGGGTTTCACTGAGGTTCAGCTTTGTGATCAATGTTGGTTCTGTATATATTTATATGAATATAATTAATGAATGAGGCTGTGTTTCAAAGAACTTAAACTCATTGATCAATGTTGGTTCTGTTTATATTAATATGAATATAATTGAGGAATGAGGCTGCGTTTCACTGAGGTTAAACTCATTGATCAATGTTGGTTCTGTTTATATTAATATGAATAAAATTAATGAATGAGGCTGGGTTTCACTGAGGTTCAGCTTTGTGATCAATGTTGGTTCTGTTTATATTAATATGAATAAAATTGATGAATGAGGCTGGATTTCACTGAGATTCAGCTTTGTGGTCAATGTTGGTTCTTTTTATATTAATATGAATATAATTGATGAATGAGGCTGGGTTTCACTGAGGTTAAACTCATTGATCAATATTGGTTCTGTTTATATTAATATGAATATAATTGATCAATTAGGCTGGGTTTCACTGAGGTTCAGCTTTGTGATCAATGTTGGTTCTGTGTATATTAATATGAATATAATTGATGAATGAGGCTGGGTTTCACTGAGGTTCAGCTTTGTGATCAATGTTGGTTCTGTTTATATTAATATGAATATAATTGATGAATGAGGCTGGGTTTCACTGAGATTCAGCTTTGTGGTCAATGTTGGTTCTGTTTATATTAATATGAATATAATTGATGAATGAGGCTGGGTTTCACTGAGGTTAAGCTTTGTGTTCAATGTTGGTTCTGTTTATATTAATATGAATATAATTGAGGAATGTGGCTGGGTTTCACTGATGTTCAGCTTTGTGATCAATGTTGGTTCTCTTTATATTAATATGAACATAATTGAGGAATGAGGCTGCGTTTCACTGAGGTTAAACTCATTGATCAATGTTGGTTCTGTTTATATTAATATGAATATAATTGATGAATGAGGCTGGGTTTCACTGAGGTTCAGCTTTGTGATCAATGTTTGTTCTGTTTATATTACTATGAATATAATTGAGGAATGAGGCTGCGTTTCACTGAGGTTAAACTCATTGATCAATGTTGGTTCTGTTTATATTAATATGAATATAACTGATGAATGAGGCTGGGTTTCACTGAGGTTCAGCTTTGTGATCAATGTTGGTTCTGTTTATATGAATATGAATATAATTGAGGAATGAGGCTGGGTTTCACTGAGGTTCAGCTTTGTGATCAATGTTGGTTCTGTATATATTTATATGAATATAATTAATGAATGAGGCTGTGTTTCAAAGAACTTAAACTCATTGATCAATGTTGGTTCTGTTTATATTAATATGAATATAATTGAGGAATGAGGCTGCGTTTCACTGAGGTTAAACTCATTGATCAATGTTGGTTCTGTTTATATTAATATGAATAAAATTAATGAATGAGGCTGGGTTTCACTGAGGTTCAGCTTTGTGATCAATGTTGGTTCTGTTTATATTAATATGAATAAAATTGATGAATGAGGCTGGATTTCACTGAGATTCAGCTTTGTGGTCAATGTTGGTTCTTTTTATATTAATATGAATATAATTGATGAATGAGGCTGGGTTTCACTGAGGTTAAACTCATTGATCAATATTGGTTCTGTTTATATTAATATGAATATAATTGATCAATTAGGCTGGGTTTCACTGAGGTTCAGCTTTGTGATCAATGTTGGTTCTGTGTATATTAATATGAATATAATTGATGAATGAGGCTGGGTTTCAATGAGGTTCAGCTTTGTGATCAATGTTGGTTCTGTTTATATTAATATGAATATAATTGATGAATGAGGCTGGGTTTCACTGAGATTCAGCTTTGTGGTCAATGTTGGTTCTGTTTATATTAATATGAATATAATTGATGAATGAGGCTGGGTTTCACTGAGGTTAAGCTTTGTGTTCAATGTTGGTTCTGTTTATATTAATATGAATATAATTGAGGAATGTGGCTGGGTTTCACTGATGTTCAGCTTTGTGTTCAATGTTGGTTCTGTTTATATTAATATGAATATAATTGAGGAATGAGGCTGCGTTTCACTGAGGTTAAACTCATTGATCAATGTTGGTTATGTTTATATTAATATGAATATAATTGATGAATGAGGCTGGGTTTCACTGAGGTTCAGCTTTGTGATCAATGTTTGTTCTGTTTATATTACTATGAATATAATTGAGGAATGAGGCTGCGTTTCACTGAGGTTAAACTCATTGATCAATGTTGGTTCTGTTTATATTAATATGAATATAACTGATGAATGAGGCTGGGTTTCACTGAGGTTCAGCTTTGTGATCAATGTTGGTTCTGTTTATATGAATATGAATATAATTGAGGAATGAGGCTGGGTTTCACTGAGGTTAAACTCATTGATCAATGTTGGTTCTGTTTATATTAATATGAATATAATTGATGAATGAGGCTGGGTTTCACTGAGGTTCAGCTTTGTGGTCAAATGCTTGTTCTGTTTATATTAATATGTATATAATTGATGAATGAGGCTGGGTTTCACTGAGGTTCAGCTTTGTGATCAATGTTGGTTCTGTTTATATTAATATGAATATAATTGAGGAATAAGGCTGCGTTTCACTGAGGTTAAACTCATTGATCAATGATGGTTCTGTCTATATT
This sequence comes from Leuresthes tenuis, assembly GCF_036924035.1. Lineage (NCBI taxonomy): Eukaryota > Metazoa > Chordata > Actinopteri > Atheriniformes > Atherinopsidae > Leuresthes > Leuresthes tenuis. The sequence goes on from NW_027325369.1 coordinate 10,892,157, forward strand.
AAAATGAATATAATTGATGATTGAGGCTTGGTTTCACTGAGGTTCAGCTTTGTGATCAATGTTGGTTCTGTATATATTTATATGAATATAATTAATGAATGAGGCTGTGTTTCAAAGAACTTAAACTCATTGATCAATGTTGGTTCTGTTAATAATAATATGAATATAATTGATGAATGAGGCTGGGTTTCACTGAGGTTAAACTCATTGATCAATGTTGGTTCTGTTAATAATAATATGAATATAATTGATGAATGAGGCTGGGTTTCACTGAGGTTAAACTCATTGATCAATGTTGGTTCTGTTTATATTAATATGAATATAATTGATGAATGAGGCTGGGTTTCACTGAGGTTCAGCTTTGTGATCAATGTTTGTTCTGTTTATATTAATATGAATATAATTGATGAATGAGGCTTGGTTTCACTGAGGTTCAGGTTTGTGGTCAATGCTTGTTCTGTTTATATTAATATGTATATAATTGATGAATGAGGCTGGGTTTCACTGAGGTTCAGCTTTGTGATCAATGTTGGTTCTGTTTATATTAATATGAATATAATTGAGGAATAAGGCTGCGTTTCACTGAGGTTAAACTCATTGATCAATGATGGTTTTGTCTATATTAAAATGAGTATAATTGATGATTGAGGCTTGGTTTCACTGACGTTCAGCTTTGTGATCAATGTTGGTTCTGTATATATTTATATGAATATAATAATGAATGAGGCTGTGTTTCAAAGAACTTAAACTCATTGATCAATGTTGGTTCTGTTTATAATAATATGAATATAATTGATGAATGAGGCTGGGTTTCACTGAGGTTAAACTCATTGATCAATGTTGGTTCTGTTTATATTAATATGAATATAATTGATGAATGAGGCTGGGTTTCACTGAGGTTCAGCTTTTTGATCAATGTTGGTTCTGTATATATTTATATGAATATAATTAATGAATGAGGCTGTGTTTCAAAGAACTTAAACTCATTGATCAATGTTCGTTCTGTTTATAATAATATGAATATAATTGATGAATGAAGCTGGGTTTCACTGAGGTTAAACTCATTGATCAATGTTGGTTCTGTTTATATTAATATGGATATAATTGATGAATGAGGCTGGGTTTCACTGAGGTTCAGCTTTGTGATCAATGTTGGTTCTGTTTAGATTAATATGAATATAATTGAGGAATGAGGCTGGGTTTCACTGAGGCTAAACTCATTGATCAATGTTGGATCTGTTTATATTAATATGAATATAATTGATGAATGAGGCTGGGTTTCACTGAGGTTCAGCTTTGTGATCAATGTTTGTTCTGTTTATATTACTATGAATATAATTGAGTAATGAGGCTGCGTTTCACTGAGGTTAAACTCATTGATCAATGTTGGTTCTGTTTATATGAATATGAATATAATTGAGGAATGAGGCTGGGTTTCACTGAGGTTAAACTCATTGATCAATGTTGGTTCTGTTTATATTAATATGAATAAAATTAATGAATGAGGCTGGGTTTCACTGAGGTTCAGCTTTGTGATCAATGTTGGTTCTGTTTATATTAATATGAATAAAATTGATGAATGAGGCTGGATTTCACTGAGATTCAGCTTTGTGGTCAATGTTGGTTCTTTTTATATTAATATGAATATAATTGATGAATGAGGCTGGGTTTCACTGAGGTTAAACTCATTGATCAATATTGGTTCTGTTTATATTAATATGAATATAATTGATCAATTAGGCTGGGTTTCACTGAGGTTCAGCTTTGTGATCAATGTTGGTTCTGTGTATATTAATATGAATATAATTGATGAATGAGGCTGGGTTTCAATGAGGTTCAGCTTTGTGATCAATGTTGGTTCTGTTTATATTAATATGAATATAATTGATGAATGAGGCTGGGTTTCACTGAGGTTCAGCTTTGTGGTCAAATGCTTGTTCTGTTTATATTAATATGTATATAATTGATGAATGAGGCTGGGTTTCACTGAGGTTCAGCTTTGTGATCAATGTTGGTTCTGTTTATATTAATATGAATATAATTGAGGAATAAGGCTGCGTTTCACTGAGGTTAAACTCATTGATCAATGATGGTTCTGTGTATATTAATATGAATATAATTGATGAATGAGGCTGGGTTTCACTGAGGTTCAGCTTTGTGATCAATGTTGGTTCTGTTTATATTAATATGAATATAATTGATGAATGAGGCTGGGTTTCACTGAGATTCAGCTTTGTGGTCAATGTTGGTTCTGTTTATATTAATATGAATATAATTGATGAATGAGGCTGGGTTTCACTGAGGTTAAACTCATTGATCAATGTTGGATCTGTTTATACTAATATGAATATAATTGAGGAACGAGGCTGCGTTTCACTGAGGTTAAACTCATTGATCAATGTTGGTTCTGTTTATATTAATATGAATATAACTGATGAATGAGGCTGGGTTTCACTGAGGTTCAGCTTTTTGATCAATGTTGGTTCTGTTTATATGAATATGAATATAATTGAGGAATGAGGCTGGGTTTCACTGAGGTTAAACTCATTGATCAATGTTGGTTCTGTTTATATTAATATGAATAAAATTAATGAATGAGGCTGGGTTTCACTGAGGTTCAGCTTTGTGATCAATGTTGGTTCTGTTTATATTAATATGAATAAAATTGATGAATGAGGCTGGATTTCACTTAGATTCAGCTTTGTGGTCAATGTTGGTTCTTTTTATATTAATATGAATATAATTGATGAATGAGGCTGGGTTTCACTGAGGTTAAACTCATTGATCAATATTGGTTCTGTTTATATTAATATGAATATAATTGATCAATTAGGCTGGGTTTCACTGAGGTTCAGCTTTGTGATCAATGTTGGTTCTGTGTATATTAATATGAATATAATTGATGAATGAGGCTGGGTTTCACTGAGGTTCAGCTTTGTGATCAATGTTGGTTCTGTTTATATTAATATGAATATAATTGATGAATGAGGCTGGGTTTCACTGAGATTCAGCTTTGTGGTCAATGTTGGTTCTGTTTATATTAATATGAATATAATTGATGAATGAGGCTGGGTTTCACTGAGGTTAAGCTTTGTGTTCAATGTTGGTTCTGTTTATATTAATATGAATATAATTGAGGAATGTGGCTGGGTTTCACTGATGTTCAGCTTTGTGATCAATGTTGGTTCTCTTTATATTAATATGAACATAATTGAGGAATGAGGCTGCGTTTCACTGAGGTTAAACTCATTGATCAATGTTGGTTCTGTTTATATTAATATGAATATAACTGATGAATGAGGCTGGGTTTCACTGAGGTTCAGCTTTGTGATCAATGTTGGTTCTGTTTATATGAATATGAATATAATTGAGGAATGAGGCTGTGTTTCACTGAGGTTAAACTCATTGATCAATGTTGGTTCTGTTTATATTAATATGAGTATAATTGATGAATGAGGCTGGGTTTCACTGAGGTTCAGCTTTGTGATCAATGTTTGTTCTGTTTATATTAATATGAATATAATTGATGAATGAGGCTGGGTTTCACTGAGGTTCAGCTTTGTGGTCAATGCTTGTTCTGTTTATATTAATATGTATATAATTGATGAATGAGGCTGGGTTTCACTGAGGTTCAGCTTTGTGATCAATGTTGGTTCTGTTTATATTAATTTGAATATAATTGAGGAATAAGGCTGCGTTTCACTGAGGTTAAACTCATTGATCAATGATGGTTCTGTCTATATTAAAATGAATATAATTGATGATTGAGGCTTGGTTTCACTGAGGTTCAGCTTTGTGATCAATGTTGGTTCTGTATATATTTATATGAATATAATTAATGAATGAGGCTGTGTTTCAAAGAACTTAAACTCATTGATCAATGTTGGTTCTGTTAATAATAATATGAATATAATTGATGAATGAGGCTGGGTTTCACTGAGGTTAAACTCATTGATCGATGTTGGTTCTGTTTATATTAATATGAATATAATTGATGAATGAGGCTGGGTTTCACTGAGGTTCAGCTTTGTGATCAATGTTTGTTCTGTTTATATTAATATGAATATAATTGATGAATGAGGCTGGGTTTCACTGAGGTTCAGCTTTGTGGTCAATGCTTGTTCTGTTTATATTAATATGTATATAATTGATGAATGAGGCTGGGTTTCACTGAGGTTCAGCTTTGTGATCAATGTTGGTTCTGTTTATATTAATATGAATATAATTGAGGAATAAGGCTGCGTTTCACTGAGGTTAAACTCATTGATCAATGATGGTTCTGTCTATATTAAAATGAATATAATTGATGATTGAGGCTTGGTTTCACTGACGTTCAGCTTTGTGATCAATGTTGGTTCTGTATATATTTATATGAATATAATAATGAATGAGGCTGTGTTTCAAAGAACTTAAACTCATTGATCAATGTTGGTTCTGTTTATAATAATATGAATATAATTGATGAATGAGGCTGGGTTTCACTGAGGTTAAACTCATTGATCAATGTTGGTTCTGTTTATATTAATATGAATATAATTGATGAATGAGGCTGGGTTTCACTGAGGTTCAGCTTTTTGATCAATGTTGGTTCTGTATATATTTATATGATTATAATTAATGAATGAGGCTGTGTTTCAAAGAACTTAAACTCATTGATCAATGTTGGTTCTGTTTATAATAATATGAATATAATTGATGAATGAGGCTGGGTTTCACTGAGGTTAAACTCATTGATCAATGTTGGTTCTGTTTATATTAATATGAATATAATTGATGAATGAGGCTGGGTTTCACTGAGGTTCAGCTTTGTGATCAATGTTGGTTCTGTTTAGATTAATATGAATATAATTGAGGAATGAGGCTGGGTTTCACTGAGGCTAAACTCATTGATCAATGTTGGATCTGTTTATACTAATATGAATATAATTGAGGAACGAGGCTGCGTTTCACTGAGGTTAAACTCATTGATCAATGTTGGTTCTGTTTATATTAATATGAATATAACTGATGAATGAGGCTGGGTTTCACTGAGGTTCAGCTTTTTGATCAATGTTGGTTCTGTTTATATGAATATGAATATAATTGAGGAATGAGGCTGGGTTTCACTGAGGTTAAACTCATTGATCAATGTTGGTTCTGTTTATATTAATATGAATATAATTGATGAATGAGGCTGGGTTTCACTGAGGTTCAGCTTTTTGATCAATGTTGGTTCTGTATATATTTATATGAATATAATTAATGAATGAGGCTGTGTCTAAAGAACTTAAACTCATTGATCAATGTTGGTTCTGTTTATAATAATATGAATATAATTGAGGAATGAGGCTGGGTTTCACTGAGGTTAAACTCATTGATCAATGTTGGTTCTGTTTATATTAATATGAATAAAATTAATGAATGAGGCTGGGTTTCACTGAGGTTCAGCTTTGTGATCAATGTTGGTTCTGTTTATATTAATATGAATAAAATTGATGAATGAGGCTGGATTTCACTGAGATTCAGCTTTGTGGTCAATGTTGGTTCTTTTTATATTAATATGAATATAATTGATGAATGAGGCTGGGTTTCACTGAGGTTAAACTCATTGATCAATATTGGTTCTGTTTATATTAATATGAATATAATTGATCAATTAGGCTGGGTTTCACTGAGGTTCAGCTTTGTGATCAATGTTGGTTCTGTGTATATTAATATGAATATAATTGATGAATGAGGCTGGGTTTCACTGAGGTTCAGCTTTGTGATCAATGTTGGTTCTGTTTATATTAATATGAATATAATTGATGAATGAGGCTGGGTTTCACTGAGATTCAGCTTTGTGGTCAATGTTGGTTCTGTTTATATTAATATAAATATAATTGATGAATGAGGCTGGGTTTCACTGAGGTTAAGCTTTGTGTTCAATGTTGGTTCTGTTTATATTAATATGAATATAATTGAGGAATGTGGCTGGGTTTCACTGATGTTCAGCTTTGTGATCAATGTTGGTTCTCTTTATATTAATATGAACATAATTGAGGAATGAGGCTGCGTTTCACTGAGGTTAAAGTCATTGATCAATGTTGGTTCTGTTTATATTAATATGAATATAATTGATGAATGAGGCTGGGTTTCACTGAGGTTCAGCTTTGTGATCAATGTTTGTTCTGTTTATATTAATATGAATATAATTGAGGAATGAGGCTGCGTTTCACTGAGGTTAAACTCATTGATCAATGTTGGTTCTGTTTATATTAATATGAATATAATTGATGAATGAGGCTGGGTTTCACTGAGGTTCAGCTTTGTGGCCAATGCTGGTTCTGTTTCTATTAATATGAATATAATTGATGAATGAGGCTGGGTTTCACTGAGGTTCAGCTTTGTGGCCAATGCTGGTTCTGTTTCTATTAATATGAATATAATTGATGAATGAGGCTGGGTTTCACTGAGGTTCAGCTTTGTGGTCCATGTTTGTTCTGTTTCTATTAATATGAATATAATTGATGAATGAGGCTGGGTTTCACTGAGGTTAAGCTTTGTGATCAATGTTGGTTCTTGTTATACTAATATGAATATAATTGATGAATGAGTCTGGATTTCAAAGAGGTTAAACTAATTGATCAATGTTGGTTCTTTTTATATTAATATGAATATAATTGATGAATAAGAGTGGGTTTCAATGAGGTTAAACTCATTGATCAATGTTGGTTCTGTTTATATTAATATGAATATAACTGATGAATGAGGCTGGGTTTCAATGAGGTTCAGCTTTGTGATCAATGTTGGTTCTGTATATATTTATATGAATATAATTAATGAATGAGGCTGTTTTTCAAAGAAGTTAAACTCATTGATCAATGTTGGTTCTGTTTATATTAATATGAATATAATTGATGAATGAGGCTGGGTTTCAATGAGGTTAAACTCATTGATCAATGTTGGTTCTGTTTATATTAATATGAATATAATTGATGAATGAGGCTGGGTTTCAATGAGTTTAAGCTTAGTGATCAATGTTGATTCTGTTTATATTAATATTAGTATAATTGATGAATGAGGCTGGGTTTCAATGAGGTTCAGCTTTGTGATCAATGTTGGTTCTGTTTATATTAATATGAATATAATTGAGGAATGAGGCTGGGTTTCAATGAGGTTATACTCATTGATCAATGTTGGTTCTGTTTATATTAATATGAATATAATTGATGAATGAGGCTGGGTTTCACTGAGGTTCAGCTTTGTGATCAATGTTGGTTCTGTTTATATGAATATGAATATAATTGAGGAATGAGGCTGGGTTTCACTGAGGTTAAACTCATTGATCAATGTTGGTTCTGTTTATATTAATATGAATATAATTGAGGAATGAGGCTGGGTTTCAATGAGGTTAAACTCATTGATCAATGTTGGTTCTGTTTATATTAATATGAATATAATTGATGAATGAGGCTGGGTTTCACTGAGGTTCAGCTTTGTGATCAATGTTGGTTCTGTTTATATGAATATGAATATAATTGAGGAAAGAGGCTGGGTTTCACTGAGGTTAAACTCATTTATCAATGTTGGTTCCGTTTATACTAATATGAATATAATTGAGGAATGAGGCTTTGTTTCAAAGAACTTAAACTCATTTATCAATGTTGGTTCTTTTTATATTAATATGAATATAATTGATGAATGAGGCTGGGTTTCACTGAGGTACAGCTTTGTGATCAATGTTGGTTCTGTTTATATTAATATGAATATTATTAATGAATGAGTCTGTGTTTCAAAGAACTTAAACTCATTGATCAATGTTGGTTCTTTTTATATTAATATGAATATAATTGATGAATGAGGCTGGGTTTCACTGAGGTTCAGCTTTGTGTTCAATGTTGGTTCTGTTTATATGAATATGAATATAATTAATGAATGAGGCTGGGTTTCACTGATGTTCAGCTTTGTGATCAATGTTGGTTCTGTTTATATTTATATGAATATAATTGAGGAATGAGGCTGCGTTTCACTGAGGTTAAACTCATTTATCAATGTTGGTTCTTTTTATATTAATATGAATATAATTGATGAATGAGGCTGCGTTTCACTGAGGTTAAACTCATTGATCAATTTTGGTTATGTTTATATTAATATGAATATAATTGATGAATGAGGCTGGGTTTCACTGAGGTTCAGCTTTGTGATCAATGTTGGTTCTGTTTATATTTATATGAATATAATTGATGAATGAGGCTGTGTTTCAAAGAAGTTAAACTCATTGATCAATGTTGGTTCTTTTTATATTAATATGAATATAATTGAGGAATGAGGCTGGGTTTCACTGAGGTTAAACTCATTGATCAATGTTGGTTCTGTTTATATTAATATGAATAAAATTGAGGAATGAGGCTGCTTTTCACTGAGGTTAAACTCATTGATCAATGTTGGTTCTGTTTATATTAATATGAATATAATTGATGAATGAGGCTGGGTTTCACTGAGGTACAGCTTTGTGATCAATGTTGGTTCTGTTTATATTAATATGAATATTATTGAGGAATGAGGCTGGGTTTCACTGAGGTTAAACTCATTGATCAATGTTGGTTCTGTTTATATTAATATGAATAAAATTGAGGAATGAGGCTGCTTTTCACTGAGGTTAAACTCATTGATCAATGTTGGTTCTGTTTATATTAATATGAATATAATTGAGGAATGAGGCTGCGTTTCACTGAGGTTAAACTCATTGATCAATGTTGGTTCTGTTTATATTAATATGAATATAATTGATGAATGAGGCTGGGTTTCACTGAGGTTCAGCTTTGTGGCCAATGCTGGTTCTGTTTCTATTAATATGAATATAATTGATGAATGAGGCTGGGTTTCACTGAGGTTCAGCTTTGTGGCCAATGCTGGTTCTGTTTCTATTAATATGAATATAATTGATGAATGAGGCTGGGTTTCACTGAGGTTCAGCTTTGTGGTCCATGTTTGTTCTGTTTCTATTAATATGAATATAATTGATGAATGAGGCTGGGTTTCACTGAGGTTAAGCTTTGTGATCAATGTTGGTTCTTGTTATACTAATATGAATATAATTGATGAATGAGTCTGGATTTCAAAGAGGTTAAACTAATTGATCAATGTTGGTTCTTTTTATATTAATATGAATATAATTGATGAATAAGAGTGGGTTTCAATGAGGTTAAACTCATTGATCAATGTTGGTTCTGTTTATATTAATATGAATATAACTGATGAATGAGGCTGGGTTTCAATGAGGTTCAGCTTTGTGATCAATGTTGGTTCTGTATATATTTATATGAATATAATTAATGAATGAGGCTGTTTTTCAAAGAAGTTAAACTCATTGATCAATGTTGGTTCTGTTTATATTAATATGAATATAATTGATGAATGAGGCTGGGTTTCAATGAGGTTAAACTCATTGATCAATGTTGGTTCTGTTTATATTAATATGAATATAATTGATGAATGAGGCTGGGTTTCAATGAGTTTAAGCTTAGTGATCAATGTTGATTCTGTTTATATTAATATTAGTATAATTGATGAATGAGGCTGGGTTTCAATGAGGTTCAGCTTTGTGATCAATGTTGGTTCTGTTTATATTAATATGAATATAATTGAGGAATGAGGCTGGGTTTCAATGAGGTTATACTCATTGATCAATGTTGGTTCTGTTTATATTAATATGAATATAATTGATGAATGAGGCTGGGTTTCACTGAGGTTCAGCTTTGTGATCAATGTTGGTTCTGTTTATATGAATATGAATATAATTGAGGAATGAGGCTGGGTTTCACTGAGGTTAAACTCATTGATCAATGTTGGTTCTGTTTATATTAATATGAATATAATTGAGGAATGAGGCTGGGTTTCAATGAGGTTAAACTCATTGATCAATGTTGGTTCTGTTTATATTAATATGAATATAATTGATGAATGAGGCTGGGTTTCACTGAGGTTCAGCTTTGTGATCAATGTTGGTTCTGTTTATATGAATATGAATATAATTGAGGAAAGAGGCTGGGTTTCACTGAGGTTAAACTCATTTATCAATGTTGGTTCCGTTTATACTAATATGAATATAATTGAGGAATGAGGCTTTGTTTCAAAGAACTTAAACTCATTTATCAATGTTGGTTCTTTTTATATTAATATGAATATAATTGATGAATGAGGCTGGGTTTCACTGAGGTACAGCTTTGTGATCAATGTTGGTTCTGTTTATATTAATATGAATATTATTAATGAATGAGTCTGTGTTTCAAAGAACTTAAACTCATTGATCAATGTTGGTTCTTTTTATATTAATATGAATATAATTGATGAATGAGGCTGGGTTTCACTGAGGTTCAGCTTTGTGTTCAATGTTGGTTCTGTTTATATGAATATGAATATAATTGATGAATGAGGCTGGGTTTCACTGATGTTCAGCTTTGTGATCAATGTTGGTTCTGTTTATATTTATATGAATATAATTGAGGAATGAGGCTGCGTTTCACTGAGGTTAAACTCATTTATCAATGTTGGTTCTTTTTATATTAATATGAATATAATTGATGAATGAGGCTGCGTTTCACTGAGGTTAAACTCATTGATCAATTTTGGTTATGTTTATATTAATATGAATATAATTGATGAATGAGGCTGGGTTTCACTGAGGTTCAGCTTTGTGATCAATGTTGGTTCTGTTTATATTTATATGAATATAATTGATGAATGAGGCTGTGTTTCAAAGAAGTTAAACTCATTGATCAATGTTGGTTCTTTTTATATTAATATGAATATAATTGAGGAATGAGGCTGGGTTTCACTGAGGTTAAACTCATTGATCAATGTTGGTTCTGTTTATATTAATATGAATAAAATTGAGGAATGAGGCTGCTTTTCACTGAGGTTAAACTCATTGATCAATGTTGGTTCTGTTTATATTAATATGAATATAATTGATGAATGAGGCTGGGTTTCACTGAGGTACAGCTTTGTGATCAATGTTGGTTCTGTTTATATTAATATGAATATAATTGATGAATGAGGCTGGGTTTCACTGAGGTTCAGCTTTGTGTTCAATGTTGGTTCTGTTTATATTAATATGAATATAATTGATGAATGAGGCTGGGTTTCACTGAGGTTGAGCTTTGTGGCCAATGCTGGTTCTGTTTCTATTAATATGAATATAACTGATGAATGAGGCTGGGTTTCAATGAGGTTCAGCTTTGTGCTCAATGTTGGTTCTGTATATATTTATATGAATATAATTAATGAATGAGGCTGTTTTTCAAAGAAGTTAAACTCATTGATCAATGTTGGTTCTGTTTATATTAATATGAATATAATTGAGGAATGAGGCTGGGTTTCAATGAGGTTAAACTCATTGATCAATGTTGGTTCTGTTTATATTAATATGAATATAATTGATGAATGAGGCTGGGTTTCAATGAGTTTAAGCTTTGTGATCAATGTTGATTCTGTTTATATTAATATGAGTATAATTGATGAATGAGGCTGGGTTTCAATGAGGTTCAGCTTTGTGGTCAATGTTGGTTCTGTTTCTATTAATATGAATATAATTGATGAATGATGCTGCGTTTCACTGAGGTTCAGCTTTGTGATCAATGTTGGTTCTGTTTATATTAATATGAATATAATTGAGGAATGAGGCTATGTTTCAATGAGGTTATACTCATTGATCAATGTTGGTTCTGTTTATATTAATATGAATATAATTGATGAATGAGGCTGGGTTTCACTGAGGTTCAGCTTTGTGATCAATGTTGGTTCTGTTTATATGAATATGAATATAATTGAGGAATGAGGCTGGGTTTCACTGAGGTTAAACTCATTGATCAATGTTGGTTCTGTTTATATTAATATGAATATAATTGAGGAATGAGGCTGGGTTTCAATGAGGTTAAACTCATTGATCAATGTTGGTTCTGTTTATATTAATATGAATATAATTGATGAATGAGGCTGGGTTTCACTGAGGTTCAGCTTTGTGATCAATGTTGGTTCTGTTTATATGAATATGAATATAATTGATGAATGAGGCTGGGTTTCACTGAGGTACAGCTTTGTGATCAATGTTGGTTCTGTTTATATTAATATGAATATAATTAATGAATGAGGCTGTGTTTCAAAGAACTTAAACTCATTGATCAATGTTGGTTCTTTTTATATTAATATGAATATAATTGATGAATGAGGCTGGGTTTTACTGAGGTTCAGCTTTGTGTTCAATGTTGGTTCTGTTTATATTAATATGAATATAATTGATGAATGAGGCTGGGTTTCACTGAGGTTAAGCTTTGTGATCAATGTTGGTTCTGTTTAGATTACTATGAATATAATTGATGAATGTGGCTGGGTTTCACTCTTTTGATCATACATTGTCGGGCATTCGCACCTTTTCTTACCCGTTTTTTACAAACCATGGTCGGACTGTCACACATTCTTGTAGCCAAACACATCCGCTCCCGCTATTGATTGTGTACAGTCGGGTATTTTAACCTTTTCTTACCCGTTTTTTACCAACTATGGTCGGACATTCACACCTTCTTACAGCGGAACACCTCCGCTCCCTCTTTTGATGGTGTATGTTTGGGCATTCGAACCTTTTCTTACCCGCTTTTTACAAACTATGCTCGGACATTCAAACCTTCTTGTAGCCGAACACATCCACTCCTTCTTTTGATGATGTATGTTTGGGCATTCAAACCTACTTTTTGCCCGCTTTTCATTAATTTTGGGTGGACATTCACACCTTGTCACAGCCAAACACCTCCGCTCCCTGTTTTGATCATGTATGGTTGGACATTCGCACCTTTTCTCACCCGCTTTTTGCAAACTATGGTCGGCTGTTCACAGCTTCCTCTCCACCATACTTGTATGGTGGGATGTTCACACCCAGTTGCATCCGAAGACCTCCACCCCCACTTTTGTTGATATTTAGTTGGTCATTCGCAGCTTACCCGCTTTTGGCAAACTATGGCCTTCTTGCAGCCAAACACCTCTGATCTCGCTTTTGATAATGTAAGGTTGGGCATTCAGACCTTGCTTCACCTGCTTTTCACCAAATATAGTCGGACATTCACACCTTCTTTTAGCCGAACACTTCCGCTCCACCTTTTAGTGTTCTATCACACCTTTTTTTCACCGAATTTTATAGATTATGGTTGGAAATTCTCAACCACTCTTCATCCGAAGACCTCTCCTCCCGCTTTTGTTAATATATTTGAACTTTAGTCGGACATTCACACCTTCTTGCAGCTGAACCACCTCCGCTCCCTGTTTTGATCATGTATGGTCTGGCAATACTACCTTTTCTTACCCGTTTGTGAGTAATTATGGCTGGACATTCACACCTACTTGCAGCCGAACACCACCTCTCTCGCTTTTGATGATGTATGGACCGGCATTCTTACCTTTTCTAACACATTTTTCAGAAATTACGGTCGGAGATTCACACCTACTCACAGCCGAAAAAATCCGCTCCCGCATTTGATGGTGTGCAGTCGGACATTCTCACCCTTTCTCATCAGCTTTTTGCAAATTATGATCTGACATTCACACCTACTTGCAGTCGAAAAGCTATGCTCCCGCTTTTGATTATGTTTGGTTGGATGTTCAAACCTTTTCTTAACTGCTTTTTACAAACTTTGGTTGGACGTTCACACCTTCTTGTAGCCGAACACATCCACTCCCGCTTTTGATCATGTGCGGTTTGATTTTCGAAAATTTTCTTTCATGTTTTCTAGCAATTATTGATGGATATTTAGACCTTCTTGCAGCTGAACACCTCCGCTCCTGCTTTTGATCATACCTTGTCAGGCATTCGCACCATGTCTTACCCGCTTTTTACAAACTTTAGTCGAACATTTACACCTTTTTGTAGCCGAACACCACCTCTCTCGCTTTTGATGATGTATGGTTCGGCATTCTTTCCTTTTCTAACACATTTTTCAGCAATTATGGTCGGACATTCACACCTACTCAGAGCCGAACACCTCCGCTCCCGCATTTGATGGTGTATAGTCGGGCATTCTCACCCTTTCTCATCAGCTTTTTGCAAATTATGATCTGACATTCACACCTGCTTTTGATAATGTATGGTTGGGCATTCGCACCTTTTTTTACCCATTTTTCAGGAATTATGGGTGGACATTCACACCTTCTTGCAGCTGAACACCTCCTCTCCTTCTTATGATCATGTGCGGATGATATTCCAAAATTTTCTTTCATGTTTTAAAGCAATTATTGATGGACATTCAGACCTTCTTGCAGCTGAACCACTCTGCTCCCGCTTTTGATGGTGTATAGTCGGGCTTTCGAGCCTTTCCTTCCCGGTTTTTACAAATTATGGTTGGACATTCAGACCTTCTTGCAGCCGAACACCTCCGCTCCCTCTTTTGATCATACATTGTCGGGCATTAGCACCTTTTCTTACCCGCTTTTTACAAACCATAGTCGGACTTTCACATCTTTTAGTAGCCAAACAACTCCGCTCCCGCTATTGATTGTGTACAGTCGGGTATTTTAACCTTTTCTTACCCGCTTTTTACCAACTATGGTTGGACATTCACACCTTCTTACAGCGGTACACCTCCGTTCCCTCTTTTGATGGTGTATGTTCGGGCAGTCAAACCTTTTCTTACCTGCTTTTTACAAACTATGGTCGGACATTCAAACCTTCTTGGAGCCGAACACATCCACTCCTGCTTTTGATTATGTATAGTTGGGCATTCGCACCTTTTCTTACCCATTTTTCAGTAATTATGGGTGTACATTCACACCTTCTTGCAGCCGAACACCTCCGCTCCCTCTTTTGATCATACATTTTCGGGCATTCGCACCTTTTCTTACCCGCTTTTTACAAACTATGGTCAGATGTTCAAACCTTCTTGTAGCCGAACATATCCACTCCTGCTTTTGATGATGTATGGTTGGGCATTCGAACCTACTTGTTGCCCGCTTTTCATTAATTATGGGTGGACATTCACACCTTGTCTCAGCCAAACACCTCCGCTCCCTGTTTTGATCATGTATGGTTTGACATTCGCACCTTTGCTTACCCTCTTTTTATACTGATTGCTCAAGATTAAGTTGTTCTTTCTCAAACTACAAATTTTTTTTAATTGTTGAAACTTGATTTGAAGTGGATAAATAAGGAAGACAAACAGTTTTAAGTCAGGCTGATAGCAATTAATTTTATAGCAAAATCTGTATTTCGTCATTTGTCGAGAGATGCTTATTGCTGAAGAAGTTCTTTCTCATTCTACAAAGTACAACGTTGTTTATCATTGAAACTTGATTAGACATGAATAAATATGAAGGACAAAGCAGTCTTAACTTGGTTTGAGTTAAGGAATTCGTTTTATAGGAGAATCCGAATTCGTGCATAACTCGTAAAATAGAGCTTATTTTCGGATTCCTGAAGAATGTGTCTGGTTCTTTCTCATAATACAAAGTTTGTTGTTTATTGTTGAAACTTCATCAGACCGTTAGATAAAGTCGGACTCACCTCGACGCACGGCTTGGGATCTGGAACCAGTACTCTTGAGAGGGGTTGGACTCTCTTCCACTCTGGAGTTGCCCGTGGTGAGAGGCGCAGAGCAGGTGTGGGCATACTTATTGCCCCCCGGCTGTGTGCCAGTACATTGGGGTTTACCCCAGTGAACGAGAGGGTAGCCTCCCTCCGCCTTTGGGTGGGGGGACGAGTCCTGACTGTTGTTTGTGCCTATGCGCCAAACAGCAGTTCAGAGTACCTACCCTTTTTGGAGTCTCTGGGGGAGGCACTGGAGAATGCTCCTACCGGAGACTCCCTCATTCTGCTGGGGGACTTCAATGCTCACGTGGGCAATGACAGTGAGACCTGGAGGGGTGTGATTGGGAGGAACGGCCCCCCCGATCTGAATCAGAGTGGTGTTATGTTGTTGGACTTCTGTGCCAGTCATAGACTGTCCATAACGAACACCATGTTCAGGCATAAGGGTGTCCATATGTGCACTTGGCACCAGGACACCCTTGGCCGCAGTTCGATGATCGACTTTGTGGTTGTATCATCGGACTTGCGGCCGTATGTCCTGGACACTCGGGTGAAGAGAGGGGCGGAGCTGTCAACTGATCACCACCTGGTGGTGAGTTGGCTCCGCTGGTGGGGGAGGATGCCGATCAGACCTGGCAGGCCCAAACGTATTGTGAGGGTCTGCTGGGAGCGTTTGTCAGAATCCCCCGTCAGAAGGAGCTTTAACTCCCACCTCCGGCAGAGCTTCAACCATATTTGAGGTGGGGGACATTGAGTCCGAATGGGCCATGTTTCGTGACTCCATTGCCGAGGCAGCTGGTCGGAGTTGTGGCCGTAAGGTGGTCAGTGCCTGTCGTGGCGGCAACCCTCGAACCTGCTGGTGGACACCAGTGGTGAGGGAAGCCGTCAAGCTGAAGAAGGAGTCCTATCGGGCCTTTTTGGCCAGTGGGACCCTGGAAGAAGCTGATAGGTACCGACGGGCCAGACGGGCCACGGCTTCGGCGGTTGCTGAGGCAAAAACTCGGGCCTGGGAGGAGTTCGGTGAGACCATGGAGAACGATTTCCGGACGGCCTCGAAAAGATTCTGGTCCACCATCCGGCGTCTCAGGGGGGGGGAAGCGGCTCACAGTCAACACTGTTTACAGTGGGGACGGGGCTTTGCTGATCTCAACTAGGGATGTTGTGAGTCGGTGGGGGGAGTACTTCGAGGAACTCCTCAATCCTACCAACACGTGCTCGGAAGAGGCAGAGTCGGAGAGCTCGGAGACGGGGCCTCCCATTTCTGGGGCTGAGGTTGCCGAGGTGGTTAAAAAGCTCCTCGGTGGCAAGGCCCCGGGGGTGGATGAGGTCCGTCCTGAGTTTCTCAAGGCTCTGGATGTTGTAGGGCTGTCTTGGCTGACACGCCTCTGCAGTATTGCGTGGACATCGGGGACAGTGCCTCTGGACTGGCAGATAGGGGTGTTCTGTTTCCTCTTCTGTTTCCTCTTCTTTCCTCTTCTTCTTTCCTTGTCCCCCGGTCCGGTTCAGTTCAGTTCATGTCATATATTGTAAACAGAAATAAATAAATGGGCATCAAGGGGAGCTTTACATTTATAAAACTTCCCTTGGCAAAACAAATCTGTTTGGCATCAAAGGTATTCAGACTACAATTCTTCTGACATAATGCTGAACAGGACAAGGGGGAAAAAAAGTAAAGAAGACAGTTCTGCCGAAAGCTAGGGATAGACCTGTTCTAAGTTCTATACTTTTTAAAAGGGGCGTGTTTATCAACTGTGGAATTAGAAGATTTACAAAAATGGTCAAGTGCTAGATCTTCATCTGGGATTTTAACAGTGTCATATAACTATTCAACAGATCAGTTAAAAAAAAGCCTGCTCATGGAGATGTTTCAGGATCTGGATACCAAGCGTGGACCTAATGTTTTCATTTTTGCAATTCTGATACAGGCTATTGAGCAGTGATAACTAACACCAAGTTCAGATACTGCGGATTTTCTACCTTTGATTTGTTAAGATTGAGCCAATCAGGGACAACCTTGAAGGATCACTTTGGTTTTGTAGGATCAGTAATTACCTGAGAAAGGTTGATATTGGTACACACCTTTTTTAAATGATCAGAGGCAGAGTTCAACTTGTTTAAATTAAAATTGCCACACAGAGATTGGGTTTAGGCCACATGCACACAGAATGACATCAACAAATATAAGAAATATTAAACATTTACACATAGATTTTTGAATATATGTAGAGGAATGATACTTTGAAATGTGCTCATTGCGGAGTTATGATCAGTTGAGTAATGAAGGTTGAACTATTCTGGGAAAGAGGTTCTATTCCCAGCATCATGATGGACACTCCTGATATAGAAGGTTTCGCTAACGCATTGGAATTGTTTTACTATTTTCATATGCATGTGCAATGAAGAATTGCTTGCTGCTGATAAATGCAAAGAAGAACAGCTTACACATAGATGCTCACATATAGGCTGCTGAATGCAATGAAGACCTGCTTATGAAGTAAAGTTCAATGTCAATGTGTAATATTCAATTAGGATTTGCAAAACAGTGAAGTTAAACAATGAATGGGTCCATAGTCGGTATGAGAAGACTACAGGAATATTTACCTGGGTGTACGTTCAAACAGAGATGAGAAAATTGCGATAAATAATTGTTTGTTTGTTTGTTAGTATGTATAGGAATGTTATGTGTATAAACTGTGTTGAGTTATAGTTACTCAGTAGTGTCTCAGTGAAACAACCGACGGGGGAAGCCTTGCGGTGACAACAAAAGCAGTGTTTTACTGATCAGTCAAGTTGCTCCAGTGTACTCCATACAAACTGGTTGGCTACTGAAGGGATAGAAAATGGGGAATACTTGTTTTAAAGCAAACAAGGAATTAGATGGGAAAAATACATGTTTTAACGGGACCCAGACAATATTAATAACTCAGACAGATGGGAGAAGAAGTGTAGTTTTGTAGGAAATCACAAAATTATTACATAGAATTAGTGAAATCAATTGAAGAATGCCTTTCTGAAGAGCTGTTTACCACAGATGAGCAGCTTTGCGACCAAGCACATTGTAGATCGCTTTACTGCCAAAATGATCTAATTTAATGGTTTGGTTTAGACATGCATAACAGCATTTTAAGAACAAAGAGAGAAACAAAAAGGGACAACGCTTCATGGTGGAAGGTGATGTATAAATAACTGTGTATATGATGAAGGGGGTGGCAACACCCATTCCGAAATTTCGCCATTCCGACATCCCGCTATTCCGACATCCCACCATTCCGACATACCACCATTCCGACATACCACCATTCCGACATACCACCATTCCGACATGCAAACGTCCCACCATTCCGACATCCCACCATTGCGACATCCCGCTATTCTGACGTTCAAATGTCCCACCATTCCGACAAGGCTTTCCGTATAAGGAAATGTGTGTTACTCAACAGGTGAGTCCCTTCTTTCTGTTCATGCAATTTATATGTTTAACACATGTTTATAGACAAGCGTTATTAAAAACACAAAGTCTCGGCAACTGGAGGAGGAGAAGCAGTCCGCGGTGGTTTTCAATCACACACTCCAATGCCACTTGTTTTAACTTCCGAAAATTTAATCCAGGAAAAAAAGGCTTACAAACATGGACCAAAACGGCTCCATAACACGCACAAGAATCCAAAAGAAACGAAAGTTAACTAAAAGAAAGCAAATAAACAGTATGAAGTGGTCAAAATTGGTTTTACGCATGCCTATGTGCGTCTGGCACATGCGTCTTCGGGCTCTCCCACGTTGGTTTGTGGATGAAAGCTATATGTTCAGCTGTAATGTCATGTAAAAACAATCTCTACATGACATTTACTCCCAGGTGTGACCAGTTAGGTCCTTAAGATATCAACAGGCTGTATAAAGCTACAACCGTTGCGGCTGTGTGTTTGTGCCAAATGCGCAAAGCCCATCCGTGCTTCCCAAAATTGGAGTGAGTACTCATAAATCACGTGAATAACATGAATAAACGTTTTTACTGAATTTTGTTGTGTTTTATACGTTCTATGCTGTCATTTCTCTCTTCTCCTATTGGCAAGGCAAGGCAGAGTGCTCGCAACTGTGTCCTGTGCAGTAGCCGTGATATCTGTAATTGCAATTATTACTTTTGCATATGATGACAGCGTGCAAAAGACGCATGGGCTCTGTGGAGAGCTCCGCTCCAGCTGGCTGCTGTGACAGCTCACTGACACTGTATTTCTGCTTAATCAGTTTCAGTCTCGCCAGAGTTACATTAATATCTGTATTTTTATATTTGAAATTCAGGGGATTTTGATAATAGATTATTAAAGTTTGTTTGCGAGGCTGTGGCCTCTGCATGTGCAAAGCTTGTGCGCCAAACTTTAGGGCGTATTTGCGCCGGCATATCATTAGTGCAAAATGTTTTGGGTAAAAAATAGGCTATTAAAAGGAACTGTCGGAATGGCGGTATGTTAAAAAAAACAAAAAACATACCGCCATTCCGACCATAGGAGGAAAAAAGTGTCGGAATGGTGGGACGTTTGATAAAAAATTAAGTGTTGCCATTCCGACAATTGGAGACCCATGTCGGAATGGCGAGATGTCGGAATGGCAGCATGTAACCATGATGAAGGAGAGACCATTTGAGCAGCACAGCCATTTCGCAGCACAGGGACAGCAGTCCAAGTTACAGGATCTCCCACGTGGTATCACCTGTCACATTGTGTCAAGGCATCAAAAGAAGAAAAAATCCCCAAACTCAAGGACAAAAAGACAAAGACTCCGGTGAACGAAGACAGAGGACTGACAAACCAGAAATACAAAAGGATTCTCGATATCAAGATCCAGAAGAAGAGGCTAACAATGCCACGAACACTTACGATGCTGGGAATGATGCCAGCAATGAACAGAGAAGAAGATTTAGTGTCATCAATCTGCATTACGTGCCTCTAATGAGGGGGTGAATATAGAATCCTCAACGATTACAACGTCTCTGGGAACTGTGACAACAACAAGGTTTAAACCATTTTGATATATATTGCAACCTATTGTCTAAGGAATAGTGCTGAAAATGAGGTAAATCTAATCCACCACTGTCCTTGGTCTTCTGTAGGGTTTTTAAACAAATACGTGGTGGTTTGTTTTTCCACAGAAATTTGGAGATGCATGAATCTAGTGACTTAAACCAAGTAGCAGATGGTTTTATGGGGATCATTGAGAACAAATAGTTAACTTTTGGTAGTATCATCATTTTAATGGATGTAACTCTCCCCATAAGTGATATAGGTAAGGACTTCCAACGAGAGATCGTCCTCTACTGTCTTTAATAATTGCACATAATTTAGCTTTGTTAGCTCTGAGAGCCTGGAGGAAATGTTTATGCCTAAATATCTAATATTTCCTGACTGTAAAGTGATCGCAGGTATATTATGGACCCTACAGTTAATGGGCAGAACTGTGGTCTTAGACCAGTTGATAGAGTAGTCAGAAAGTGCTGAGAATTTATTTATGAGTGTGATCGTGTGACTGAGAGACGTCTGTGAGTTCTGAAGGAAAAGTAATACATCATCAGCATAAAGACTTATTTTATGCTCAATATTTTGGGATTAATTACTCACAAACGGGTAAGAAAAGGTAGTATTGCCAGACCATACATGATCAAAACAGGGAGCGGAGGTGGTTCAGCTGCAAGGTGTGAATGTCTGACTATAGTTTGTAAAAAGCGGGTAAGATAAGGTGCGAATGCCCGACAATGTATGATCAAAAGAGGGAGCGGAGGTTTTCGGCGACAAGAAGATTTGAATGTCCATCAATAATTGCTTTAAAACATGAAAGAAAATTTTCGAATATCAAACCGCACATGATCATAAGCGGGAGAGGAGTTGTTCAGCTGCAAGAAGGTGTGAATGTCCACCCATAATTACTGAAAAATGGGTAAGAAAAGGTGAAAATGCCAAACCATACATCATCAAAAGCAGGAGTGGATGTGTTCGGCTACAAGAAGGTTTGAATGTCCGACCATAGTTTGTAAAAAGCGGGTAAGAAATGGTTCGAATGCCCGAACATAGACCATCAAAAGAGGGAGCGGAGGTGTTCCGCTGTAAGAAGGTGTAAATGTCCGACCATAGTTGGTAAAAAGCGGGTAAGAAAAGGTTAAAATACCCGACTGTACACAATCAATAGCGGGAGCGGAGTTGTTTGGCTACAAGAAGGTGTGAAAGTCCGACCACGGATTGTAAAAAGCGGGTAAGAAAAGGTTCGAATGCCCGAATATATACCATCAAAAGTGGAAGTGGATGTGTTCGGCTGCAAGAAGGTGTGAACGTCCGACCAAAGTTTGTAAAAAGCAGTTAAGAAAAGGTTCGAATATCCAACCAAACATAATCAAAAGCGGGAAAAGAGCTGTTCGACTGCAAGTAGGTGTGAATGTCAGATCATAATTTGCAAAAAGCTGATGAGAAAGGGTGAGAATGCCCGGCTATACACCATCAAATGCGGGAGCGGAAGTGTTTGGCTGTGAGTAGGTGTGAATGTCCGACCATAATTGCTGAAAAATGTGTTAGAAGAGACTAGAATGCCGGACAATACATCATCAAATGCGGGAGCGGAGTTGTTCGGCTGTGAGTAGGTGTGAATCTCCGAGCATAGTTTGTAAAAAGGGGGTAAGAATAGGTTCGAATGCCCGAACATACACTATCAAAACAGGGAGCTTAGGTGGCTCAGCTGCAAGGTGTGAATGTCTGACTATAGTTTGTAAATAAGGTGCGAATGCCCAACAATGTATAATCAAAAGAGGGAGCGGAGGTTTTCGGCTACAAGAAGGTTTGAATGTCCGACCATAGTTTGTAAAAAGCGGGTAAGAAAAGGTTCAAGCGCCTGACTATACACCATCAAAAGCGGGAGCAGAGGTGTTCCGCTGTAAGACGGTGTGAATGTCCGACCATATTTGGTAAAAAGCGGGTAAGAAAAGGTTAAAATACCCGACTGTACACAATCAATAGCGGGAGAGGAGGTGTTCAGCTGCAAGGTGTGAATGTCCACCCATAATTACTGAAAAATGGGTAAGAAAAGGTGCGAATGCCCAACCATACATTATCAAAAGCAGGTGTGAATGTCAGATCATAATTTGCAAAAAGCTGATGAGAAAGGGTGAGAATGCCCGACTATACACCATCAAATGCGGGAGCGGAGTTGTTCGGCTGTGAGTAAGTGTGAATCTCCGACCATAATTGCTGAAAAATGTGTTAGAAAAGGTAAGAATGCCGGTCCATACATCATCAAAAGCGGGAGAGGTGGTGTTCGGCTGCAAGTAGGTGTGAATGTCCAGCCATAATTACTAACAAACGGGTAAGAAAAGGTAGTATTGCCAGACCATACATGATCAAAACAGGGAGCGGAGGTGGTTCAGCTGCAAGAAGGTGTGAATGTCCAACTAAAGTTCAAATATATTAACAAAAGCGGGAGGAGAGGTCTTCGGATGAGAGTGGTTGAGAATTTCCAACCATAATCTATAAAATGCGGTGAAAAAAAAGGTGTGATAGAACACTAAAAGGTGGAGCGGAAGTGTTCGGCTGCAAGAAGGTGTGAATGTCCTACTATATTTGGTGAAAAGCAGGTGAAGCAAGGTCTGAATGCCCAACCTTACATCATCAAAAGCGAGATCAGAGGTGTTTGGCTGCATGAAGGCCATAGTTTGCCAAAAGCGGGTAAGCTGCGAATGACCGACTAAATATCAACAAAAGGTCTTCGGATGCAAGTGGGTGTGAATATCCCACCATACAAGTATGGTGGAGAGGAAGCTGTGAACAGCCGACCATAGTTGGCAAAAAGCGGGTGAGAAAAGGTGCGAATGTCCAACCATACATGATCAAAACAGGGAGCGGAGGTGTTTGGCTGTGACAAGGTGTGAATGTCCACCCAAAATTAATGAAAAGCGGGCAACAAGTAGGTTTGAATGCCCAACCATACATCATCAAAAGCAGGAGTGGATGTGTTCGGCTACAAGGTTTGAATGTCCGAGCATAGTTTGTAAAAAGCGGGTAAGAAAAGGTTCGAATGCCCAAACATACACCATCAAAAGAGGGAGCGGAGGTGTTCCGCTGTAAGAAGGTGTGAATGTCCGACCATAGTTGGTAAAAAACGGGTAAGAAAAGGTTAAAATACCCGACTGTACACAATCAATAGCGGGAGCGGATGTGTTTGGCTACAAGAATGTGTGACAGTCCGACCATGGTTTGTAAAAAACGGGTAGGAAAAGGTGCGAATGCCCGACAATGTATGATCAAAAGAGGGAGCGGAGGTTTTCGGCTACAAGAAGGTTTGAATGTCCGACCATAGTTTGTAAAAAGCGGGTAAGAAAAGGTTCAAATGCCTGACTATACACCATCAAAAGCGGGAGCGGAGGTGTTCCGCTGTAAGACGGTGTGAATGTCCGACCATAGTTGGTAAAAAGCGGGTAAGAAAAGGTTAAAATACCTGACTGTACACAATCAATAGCGGGAGCGGTGTTGTTCGGCTACAAGAAGGTGTGAAAGTTCAACCATGGTTTGTAAAAAGCTGCTAAGAAAAGGTTCGAATGCCCGAATATATACCATCAAAAGCGGAAGCGGAGGTGTTCGGCTGCAAGAAGGTGTGAACGTCCGACCAAATTTTGCAAAAAGCAGTTAAGAAAAGGTTCGAATGCCCAAATATATACCATCAAAAACGGGAGCAGAGCTGTTCGACTGCAAGTAGGTGTGAATGTCCAGCCATAATTACTCACAAACGGGTAAGAAAATGGAGTATTGCCAGACCATACATGATCAAAACAGGGAGCTGAGGTGGTTCAGCTGCAAGGTGTGAATGTCTGACTATAGTTTGTAAAAAACGGGTAAGAAAAGGTGCGAATGCCCGACAATGTATGATCAAAAGAGGGAGCGGAGGTTTTCGGCTACAAGAAGGTTTGAATGTCCGACCATAGTTTGTAAAAAGCGGGTAAGAAAAGGTTCAAATGCCTGACTATACACCATCAAAAGCGGGAGCGGAGGTGTTCCGCTGTAAGACGGTGTGAATGTCTGACCATAGTTGGTAAAAAGCGGGTAAGAAAAGGTTAAAATACCTGACTCTACACAATCAATAGCGGGAGCGGAGTTGTTCGGCTACAAGAAGGTGTGAAAGTTCAACCATGTTTTGTAAAAAGCTGCTAAGAAAAGGTTCGAATGCCCAAATATATACCATCAAAATTGGGAGCAGAGCTGTTCGACTGCAAGTAGGTGTGAATGTCCAGCCATAATTACTCACAAACGGGTAAGAAAATGGAGTATTGCCAGACCATACATGATCAAAACAGGGAGCTGAGGTGGTTCAGCTGCAAGGTGTGAATGTCTGACTATAGTTTGTAAAAAGCGGGTAAGACAAGGTGCGAATGCCCGACAATGTATGATCAAAAGAGGGAGTGGAGGTCTTCGGCTGCAAGGTCTGAATGTCCAACCATAATTTCTAAAAACCGGGTAAGAAAAGGCTCGAAAGCCCGACTATACACAATCAAAAGCGGGAGCGGGAGGTTTTCAGCTGCAAATCCTTCACTCAAACCAAATGAAAACTGCTTTGTCCTTCATATTTATCAATGTCTAGATCGACTTCAACAAAGAACAACATTGTACTTTGCAGTAAAGAAAGAGCAAATCAAAGGTTTTAGGAATCCGAGAATAAGCTTATTTTCATGAGTTCTGCACGATTATTGATTTTACTATAAATGAATGCCTTCACTCAAACTATGTTAAAACTGCTTTGTCCTTCATATTTATCAATGTCTAGATTGACTTCAACAAAGAACAACACTGGATTTTGCAGTAGAAGAAAGAGCAACACTGAAGGATCAGTAATCCGAGAATAAGCTTATTTTCATACGTTCTGCATGATTTGGGATTTTATGTATAAAATGAATTCCTTCACTCAAACCAAGTTAAAACTGCTTTGTCCTTCATATTTATCAATGTCTAGATCGACTTCAACAAAGAACAACATTGTATTTTGCAGTAGAAGAAAAAGCAACACTGAAGGATCAGGAATCCGAGAATAAGCTTCTTTTCATACGTTTTGAATGATTTGGGATTTTATGTATAAAATGAATTCCTTCACTCAAACCAAGTGAAAACTGCTTTGTCCTTCATATTTATCAATGTCTAGATTTACTTCAACAAAGAACAACATTGTATTTTGCAGTAGTAGAAAGAGCAACACTGAAGGATCAGGAATCCGAGAATAAGCTTATTTTCATACGTTCTGCATGATTTGGGATTTTATGTATAAAATGAATTCCTTTACTCAAACTATGTTAAAACTGCTTTGTCCTTCATATTTATCAATGTGTAGATTGACTTCAACAAAGAACAACATTGTATTTTGCAGTAGAAGAAATAGCAACACTGAAGGATCAGGAATCTGAAAACAAGCTTATTTTCATACGTTCTGCTTGATTTGGGATTTTGCTATAAAATTAATTCCTTCACTCAAACAAAGTGGAAACTGCTTTGTCCTTCATATTTATCAATGTCTATATAAATTTCAACAAAGAATGTGAATGTCCAGCCATAATTACTCACAAACGGTTAAGAAAAGGTAGTATTGGCAGACCATACATGATCAAAACAGGGAGCGGAGGTGGTTCAGCTGCAAGGTGTGAATGTCTGACTATAGTTTGTAAAAAGCGGGTAAGACAAGGTGCGAATGCCCGACAATGTATGATCAAAAGAGGGAGCGGAGGTGTTCAGCTGCAAGAAGGTGTGAATGTCCACCCATAATTAATGAAAAGCGGGCAACAAGTAGGTTCGAATGCCCAACCATATATCATCAAAAGCAGGATTGGATGTGTTCGGCTACAAGAAGGTTTGAATGTCCGAGCATAGTTTGTAAAAGGCGGGTAAGAAAAGGTTTGAATGCCCGAACAT
The DNA here is from genome assembly GCF_036924035.1 of Leuresthes tenuis. Lineage (NCBI taxonomy): Eukaryota > Metazoa > Chordata > Actinopteri > Atheriniformes > Atherinopsidae > Leuresthes > Leuresthes tenuis. The sequence continues at coordinate 10,918,605 of NW_027325369.1, forward strand.
ACACCATCAAAAGAGGGAGCGGAGGTGTTCCGCTGTAAGTAGGTGTGAATGTCCGACCGTGGTTTTTAAAAAGCGGGTAAGAAAAGGTGCGAATGCCCGACAATGTATGATCAAAAGAGGGAGCGGAGGTTTTCGGCGTCAAGAAGGTCTGAATGTCCAACCAGAATTTGTAAAAACCGAAAGCCCGACTATACACTATCAAAAGCGGGAGCGGAGGAGTTCAGCTGCAAGAAGTTCTGAATGTCCATCAATAATTGCTTTAAAACATGAAAGAAAATGTTTGAATATCAAACCGCACATGATCATAAGCGGGAGAGAAGGTGTTCGACTACAAGTAGGTGTGAATGTCAGATCATAATTTGTAAAAAGCGGGTAAGAAAAGGTAAGAATGCCCAACCACAAATTATCAAAAGCGGTAGCAGAGATTTTCGGCTGGTATTTATCAATGTCTAGATAGATTTCAACAAAAAACAACGTTGCAATATAAGATAGAGCAACACTGAAGGATCAGGAACCCGAGAATAAGCTTTCCATGAGTTCTGCATGTGTTGGGATTTTGTTTTAAAATGAATTCCTTCACTCAAACTATGTTAAAACAGCTTTGTCCTTCATATGTACACATTTCAAGCATAAACTTCTTCAGAAAGAACCACACTTGTGATTCATCCATCCATCCATCCATCCATCCATCATCTGCCGCTTATCCGGGGGTCGGGTCGCGGGGGCAGCAGCTTGAGCAGAGAAACCCAGACGTCTCTGTCCCCGGCCACTTCCTCCAGCTCTTTCGGGGGGACCCCGAGGTGTTCCCAGGCCAGCCGAGAGACATAGTCTCTCCAACGTGTCCTGGGTCTTCCCCGGGGTCTCCTCCCAGTGGGACGTGCCCGGAACACCTCCCCAGGGAGGCGTCCAGGAGGCATCCTAACCAGATGCCCGAGCCACCTCATCTGACTCCTCTCAATGCGGAGGAGCAGCGGTTCTACTCCGAGCCCCTCCCGGATGACTGAGCTTCTCACCCTATCTCTAAGGGAGAGCCCAGACACCCTGCGGAGGAAACCCATTTCGGCCGCTTGTATTCGCGATCTTGTTCTTTCGGTCACTACCCACAACTCGTGACCATAGGTGAGGATGGGAACGTAGATTGACCAGTAAATAGAGAGCTTCGCCTTCTGGCTCAGCTCCCTCTTCACAACAACGGGTCGGTGCAGAGCCCGCAATACTGCAGACGCCGCACTGATCCGCCCGTCAATCTCCCGCTCCATTCGTCCCTCACTCGTGAACAAGACCCCGAGATACTTGAACTCCTCCACTTGGGAAAGGATCTCATTCCCGACCCGTAGAGAGCATTCCACCCTTTTCCGGCTGAGAACCATGGTCTCGGATTTGGAGGAGCTGATTCTCATCCCAGCTGCTTCACACTCGGCTGCGAATCGCTCCAGTGAGAGCTGAAGGTCACGGCCTGACGACGCTAACAGAACCACATCGTCTGCAAAAAGCAGAGACCCGATTCTGAGGTCGCCAAATCGGACACCCTCAACGCCCTGGCTCCGCCTAGAAATTCTGTCCATAAAAGTTAGGAACAGAATCGGTGACAAAGGGCAGCCCTGACGGAGTCCAACTCTCACCGGAAACGTATCCGACTTACTGCCGGCAATGTGATTAAGCCATACGCCCCTTTTGAGGAGTTCTGCATGATTTGGGATTTTACTATAAAATTAATTCCTTCACTCAAACTATGTTAAAACTGCTTTTAACTTCATATTTATCAATGTCTAGATCGATTTCAACAAAGAACAACGTTGTATTTTGCAGTATAGGAAATCACCTCCGCTTCCTGTTTTGATCATGGTTGGACATTCGCACCTTTTCTCACCCGCTTTTTGCAAACTATGGTCGGCCATTCACAGCTTCCTCTCCACCATACTTGTATGGTGGGATATTCACACCCACTTGCATCCGAAGACCTCCGCCCCCACTTTTGTTGATATTTAGTCGGTCATTCGCACCTTACCCGCTTTTGGCAAACTATGGCCTTCTTGCAGCCAAACACCTCTGATCTCGCTTTTGATGATGTAAGGTTGGGCATTCAGACCTTGCTTCACCTGCTTTTCACCAAATATAGTCGGACATTCACACCTTCTTGCATCCGAACACTTCCGCTCCACCTTTTAGTGTTCTATCACACCTTTTTTTTCACCGCATTTTATAGATTATGGTTGGAAATTCTCAACCACTCTCATCCGAAGACCTCGCCTCCCACTTTTGTTAATATATTTGAACTTTAGTCGGACATTCACACCTTCTTTCAGCTGAACCACCTCCGCTCCCTGTTTTGATCATGTATGGACCGGCATTCTTACCTTTTCTAACACATTTTTCAGCAATTATGGTCGGAGATTCACACCTACTCACAGCCGAACAACTCCGCTCCCGGACAGCTCTTTTCTTAACTGCTTTTTTTAAAACTTTGGTTGGACGTTCATGTAACGGTTGTCATTACACTTGTGTTTATTGTTGTTGTGTGTGGTATGTTGGCTACTTACCTTTATTAAGTATTTCCATTCCTCTGCAGCTTCTGTGAGTTAACCGTGTCTGACCAGCATTCTCGCGTGTGTTATACAGGTAAATGTGTATTTTGTTCATTGTGTCTATGTCAGTATTGCGACGGATGCGCCCGAGCTTGTGTGAGTTAACCGTGTCTGACGAGCATTCTCGCGTGTGTTATACAGGAGAGAATAAACGGCCGGTGCAGGCGAAACCAACAAGTCTCAATTGCTAACAAAACACAACGCAGGTTATCATTAAAGAGAACTGAACCTACCAGTACCAAGGGCTGGCATGGTTACACTGGTGCCGTGACCCGTTTAGCTTCTTTCTTCGTCGAGTTGGGTCGTCGGGTCCGTCTATTCCTTTGAGCTGTTGCTGCGGGCAGAGCCAGGCCGCACAGTTGAGCGCGCTGCGGCGAGATCAAAGACTGCTAGACAATCGGTGGCGGGAACGGAGTCCCATGTTCATTGGTCAAGTCTACGTCAACTGTCTGCGTCAGGTGTAGTCACACATTACACCACGTGGGGACAGAGTGGTGCGCTGCAGTTCGCGGCGGCTTTGAGGAGTGTGAGTGTGTCATTCTGGATGCAGCGATCTCCAGCAGCTTCGACTTTTAAATGGTGGTGTATCCTACTGATGACTGTATGGTTAGGCAGTCCAGGTTGTTAATGAACATTGTTGATATATTCAGAGTCGTTTGACTTAGTGTGAATATTTAAAAAAAAAAAAAAAAAAAGTTTTTTTTATTGATCATTGACTGTGTATATTTGAAGGTACTGTATTGTGTGTATATGATGGACAATAACATGTTTTTTGGAAGAGGGAGGGGTTCAGTGACATCTACCCCACTTCCTTGGGTCGGCAGGGGCAGAGCTACATTCTTGCTCTCTCCAGGGGCATCTACTCCAGGATTCAGTGTCAGGAACCTGGGAGGGGCTGATGGTGCTTCTGGGGACTTGAAGCATGACGGATGGCAAGCGCCAGTTCCGCCGGGGGGGAAGCATCGAGCAATTACCTGGCTGGTGTGGCCACGCAGATTGGCCTCTCCATAGGTGAGACCATCGCTGCATGCCTGGAGTCTCGTTTGGGTAATGGGCTGGGGAATAGCTCTGTGGGTCCTGCTGGTAACACCGTTATAGATCCATCATTATTAAATGTAGTGATAAGATCTGAGGCTAAAGAGCCTGTTGGGTTTAAAGGCGATGGTCGTGATGGACACACTGTTTCAGGAGTGGGAGGAAATGATGATGGTGTACTTGAAGAAGAAGGGGGTTCCAGCTGCTGAACAGGCTGAGGAGGTGCTGAATAAGCTCAGTGGGAGGGCACGGGATGTCGTTAGAGTGGGCGTTCGTAGTAGGCCGCAAGTATCCCTGTCTGGAGGCCCAGAACCCATCTTTGAGATTCTGAAGCAGCACTTCAGCGACACAGTTTCTTCTGGAATGCCTCTGGCTGATTTTGTATGCCACATTACCGAAGGAGGGTGAGGATCCCTTTGATTACTGGCTACGACTAAACAGAGCAATGGACGTAACAGAGGACTGTCTTAAGAGACAGAGTAAGTCATTCGAGGGTTTGCCCCGTGTCTTGACGGCAATGTTCGTTAGACACTGCCCTGACCCAGCTTTGTGATCAATGTTGGTTCTGTTTATATTAATATGAATATAATTGATGAATGAGGCTGGGTTTCACTGAGGTTCAGCTTTGTGATCAATGTTGGTTCTGTTTATATTAATATGAATATTACTGATGAATGAGGCTGCTTTTCACTGAGGTTCAGCTTTGTGATCAATGTTGGTTCTGTTTATATTAATATGAATATAATTGAGGAATGAGGCTGGGTTTCAACTAGGTTAAACTCATTGATCAATGTTGGTTCTGTTTATATTAATATGAATATAATTGATGAATGAGGCTGGGTTTCACTGAGGTTCAGCTTTGTGATCAATGTTGGTTCTGTTTATATGAATATGAATATAATTGAGGAATGAGGCTGGGTTTCACTGAGGTTAAACTCATTGATCAATGTTGGTTCTGTTTATATTAATATGAATATAATTGAGGAATGAGGCTGGGTTTCAATGAGGTTAAACTCATTGATCAATGTTGGTTCTGTTTCTATTAATATGAATATAATTGATGAATGAGGCTGGGTTTCACTGAGGTTCAGCTTTGTGATCAATATTGGTGCTGTTTATATGAATATGAATATAATTGAGGAATGAGGCTGGGTTTCACTGAGGTTAAACTCATTGATCAATGTTGGTTCTCTTTATACTAATATGAATATAATTGAGGAATGAGGCTGTGTTTCAAAAAACTTAAACTTATTTATCAATGTTGGTTCTTTTTATATTAATATGAATATGATTGATGAATGAGGCTGGGTTTCACTGAGGTTAAACTCATTGATCAATGTTGGTTCTATTTATGTTAATATGAATATAATTGATGAATGAGGCTGGGTTTCACTGAGGTAAAGCTTTGTGATCAATGTTGGTTCTGTTTATATTAATATGAAGATAACTGATGAATGAGGCTGGGTTTCAATGAGGTTCAGCTTTGTTGTCATTGTTTTTTCTGTTTCTATTAATGAATATAATTGATGAATGATGCTGCTTTCACTGAGGTTCAGCTTTGTGATCAATGTTGGTTCTGTTTATATTAATATGAATTTAATTGAGGAATGAGGCTGGGTTTCACTGAGGTTAAACTCATTGATCAATGTTGGTTCTGTTTATATTAATATGAATATAATTGATGAATGAGGCTGGGTTTCACTGAGGTTCAGCTTTGTGATCAATGTTGCTTCTGTTTATATGAATATGAATATAATTGATGAATGAGGCTGGGTTTCACTGAGGTTCAGCTTTGTGGTCAATGTTGGTTCTCTTTATATTAATATGAATATAATTGATGAATGAGGCTGGGTTTCACTGAGGTTAAACTCATTGATCAATGTTGGTTCTGTTTATATTAATATGAATATAATTGAGGAATGAGGCTGGGTTTCAATGAGGTTAAACTCATTGATCAATGTTGGTTCTGTTTCTATTAATATGAATATAATTGATGAATGAGGCTGGGTTTCACTGAGGTACAGCTTTGTGATCAATGTTTGTTCTGTTTATATTAATATGAATATAATTGATGAATGAGGCTGGGTTTCAATGAGGTTCAGCTTTGTGGCCAATGCTGGTTCTGTTTCTATTAATATGAATATAATTGATGAATGAGGCTGGGTTTCACTGAGGTTCAGCTTTGTGGTCCATGTTTGTTCTGTTTCTATTAATATGAATATAATTGATGAATGAGGCTGGGTTTCACTGAGGTTAAGCTTTGTGATCAATGTTGGTTCTGTTTATACTAATATGAATATAATTGATGAATGAGTCTGGGTTTCAAAGAGGTTAAACTAATTGATCAATGTTGGTTGTTTTTATAGTAATATGAATATAATTGATGAATAAGAGTGGGTTTCAATGAGGTTAAACTCATTGATCAATGTTGGTTCTGTTTATATTAATATGAATATAATTGATGAATGAGGCTGGGTTTCAATGAGTTTAAGTTTTGTGATCAATGTTGATTCTGTTTATATTAATATGAGTATAATTGATGAATGAGGCTGGGTTTCAATGAGGTTCAGCTTTGTGGTCAATGTTGGTTCTGTTTCTATTAATATGAATATAATTGATGAATGATGCTGCGTTTCACTGAGGTTCAGCTTTGTGATCAATGTTGGTTCTGTTTATATTAATATGAATATAATTGAGGAATGAGGCTGGGTTTCAATGAGGTTATACTCATTGATCAATGTTGGTTCTGTTTATATTAATATGAATATAATTGATGAATGAGGCTGGGTTTCACTGAGGTTCAGCTTTGTGATCAATGTTGGTTCTGTTTATATGAATATGAATATAATTGAGGAATGAGGCTGGGTTTCACTAAGGTTAAACTCATTGATCAATGTTGGTTCTGTTTATATTAATATGAATATAATTGAGGAATGAGGCTGGGTTTCAATGAGGTTAAACTCATTGATCAATGTTGGTTCTGTTTATATTAATATGAATATAATTGATGAATGAGGCTGGGTTTCACTGAGGTTCAGCTTTGTGATCAATGTTGGTTCTGTTTATATGAATATGAATATAATTGAGGAATGAGGCTGGGTTTCACTGAGGTTAAACTCATTGATCAATGTTGGTTCTGTTTATATGAATATGAATATAATTGAGGAATGAGGTTGCGTTTCACTGAGGTTAAACTCATTGATCAATGTTGGTTCTGTTTATATTAATATGAATATAATTGATGAATGAGTCTGGGTTTCACTGAAGTTCAGCTTTGTGGTCCATGTTTGTTCTGTTTCTATTAATATGAATATAATTGAGGAATGAGGCTGGGTTTCACTGAGGTTAAACTCATTGATCAATGTTGGTTCTGTTTATACTAATATGAATATAATTGAGGAATGAGGCTGCGTTTCACTGAGGTTAAACTCATTGATCAATGTTGGTTCTGTTTATATTAATATGAATATAATTGAGGAATGAGGCTGGGCTTCACTGAGGTTAAACTCATTGATCAATGTTGGTTCTGTTTATATGAATATGAATATAATTGAGGAATGAGGCTGCGTTTCACTGAGGTTAAACTCATTGATCAATGTTGGTTCTGTTTATATTAATATGAATATAATTGAGGAATGAGGCTGGGTTTCATTGAGGTTAAACTCATTGATCAATGTTGGTTCTGTTTATATTAATATGAATAAAATTGAGGAATGAGGCTGCTTTTCACTGAGGTTAAACTCATTGATCAATTTTGGTTCTCTTTATATTAGTATGAATATAATTGATGAATGAGGCTGGGTTTCACTGAGGTTAAACTCATTGATCAATGTTGGTTCTGTTTATATGAATATGAATATAATTGAGGAATGAGGTTGCGTTTCACTGAGGTTAAACTCATTGATCAATGTTGGTTCTGTTTATATTAATATGAATATAATTGATGAATGAGTCTGGGTTTCACTGAAGTTCAGCTTTGTGGTCCATGTTTGTTCTGTTTCTATTAATATGAATATAATTGAGGAATGAGGCTGGGTTTCACTGAGGTTAAACTCATTGATCAATGTTGGTTCTGTTTATACTAATATGAATATAATTGAGGAATGAGGCTGCGTTTCACTGAGGTTAAACTCATTGATCAATGTTGGTTCTGTTTATATTAATATGAATATAATTGAGGAATGAGGCTGGGCTTCACTGAGGTTAAACTCATTGATCAATGTTGGTTCTGTTTATATGAATATGAATATAATTGAGGAATGAGGCTGCGTTTCACTGAGGTTAAACTCATTGATCAATGTTGGTTCTGTTTATATTAATATGAATATAATTGAGGAATGAGGCTGGGTTTCATTGAGGTTAAACTCATTGATCAATGTTGGTTCTGTTTATATTAATATGAATAAAATTGAGGAATGAGGCTGCTTTTCACTGAGGTTAAACTCATTGATCAATTTTGGTTCTCTTTATATTAATATGAATATAATTGATGAATGAGGCTGGGTTTCACTGAGGTACAGCTTTGTGATCACTGTTGGTTCTGTTTATATTAATATGAATATAATTTATGAATGAGGCTGGGTTTCACTGAGGTTCAGCTTTGTGGCCAATGTTGGTTCTGTTTCTATTAATATGAATATAATTGATGAATGAGTCTGGGTTTCACTGAGGTTCAGCTTTGTGGTCCATGTTTGTTCTGTTTCTATTAATATGAATATAATTGATGAATGAGGCTGGGTTTCACTGAGGTTAAACTCATTGATCAATGTTGGTTCTGTTTATATTAATATGAATAAAATTGAGGAATGAGGCTGCTTTTCACTGAGGTTAAACTCATTGATCAATGTTGGTTCTGTTTATATTAATATGAATATAATTGATGAATGAGGCTGGGTTTCACTGAGGTACAGCTTTGTGATCAATGTTGGTTCTGTTTATATTAATATGAATATAATTGATGAATGAGGCTGGGTTTCACTGAGGTTCAGCTTTGTGGCCAATGCTGGTTCTGTTTCTATTAATATGAATATAATTGATGAATGAGGCTGGGTTTCACTGAGGATCAGCTTTGTGGTCCATGTTTGTTCTGTTTCTATTAATATGAATATAATTGATGAATGAGGCTGGGTTTCACTGAGGTTAAACTCATTGATCAATTTTGGTTCTCTTTATATTAATATGAATATAATTGATGAATGAGGCTGGGTTTCACTGAGGTTAAACTCATTGATCAATGTTGGTTCTGTTTATATGAATATGAATATAATTGAGGAATGAGGTTGCGTTTCACTGAGGTTAAACTCATTGATCAATGTTGGTTCTGTTTATATTAATATGAATATAATTGATGAATGAGTCTGGGTTTCACTGAAGTTCAGCTTTGTGGTCCATGTTTGTTCTGTTTCTATTAATATGAATATAATTGAGGAATGAGGCTGGGTTTCACTGAGGTTAAACTCATTGATCAATGTTGGTTCTGTTTATACTAATATGAATATAATTGAGGAATGAGGCTGCGTTTCACTGAGGTTAAACTCATTGATCAATGTTGGTTCTGTTTATATTAATATGAATATAATTGAGGAATGAGGCTGGGCTTCACTGAGGTTAAACTCATTGATCAATGTTGGTTCTGTTTATATGAATATGAATATAATTGAGGAATGAGGCTGCGTTTCACTGAGGTTAAACTCATTGATCAATGTTGGTTCTGTTTATATTAATATGAATATAATTGAGGAATGAGGCTGGGTTTCATTGAGGTTAAACTCATTGATCAATGTTGGTTCTGTTTATATTAATATGAATAAAATTGAGGAATGAGGCTGCTTTTCACTGAGGTTAAACTCATTGATCAATTTTGGTTCTCTTTATATTAATATGAATATAATTGATGAATGAGGCTGGGTTTCACTGAGGTACAGCTTTGTGATCACTGTTGGTTCTGTTTATATTAATATGAATATAATTTATGAATGAGGCTGGGTTTCACTGAGGTTCAGCTTTGTGGCCAATGTTGGTTCTGTTTCTATTAATATGAATATAATTGATGAATGAGTCTGGGTTTCACTGAGGTTCAGCTTTGTGGTCCATGTTTGTTCTGTTTCTATTAATATGAATATAATTGATGAATGAGGCTGGGTTTCACTGAGGTTAAACTCATTGATCAATGTTGGTTCTGTTTATATTAATATGAATAAAATTGAGGAATGAGGCTGCTTTTCACTGAGGTTAAACTCATTGATCAATGTTGGTTCTGTTTATATTAATATGAATATAATTGATGAATGAGGCTGGGTTTCACTGAGGTACAGCTTTGTGATCAATGTTGGTTCTGTTTATATTAATATGAATATAATTGATGAATGAGGCTGGGTTTCACTGAGGTTCAGCTTTGTGGCCAATGCTGGTTCTGTTTCTATTAATATGAATATAATTGATGAATGAGGCTGGGTTTCACTGAGGATCAGCTTTGTGGTCCATGTTTGTTCTGTTTCTATTAATATGAATATAATTGATGAATGAGGCTGGGTTTCACTGAGGTTAAGCTTTGTGATCAATGTTGGTTCTGTTTATACTAATATGAATATAATTGATGAATGAGTCTGGGTTTCAAAGAGGTTGAACTAATTGATCAATGTTGGTTCTTTTTATATTAATATGAATATAATTGATGAATAAGAGTGGGTTTCAATGAAGTTAAACTCATTGATCAATGTTGGTTCTGTTTATATTAATATGAATATAACTGATGAATGAGGCTGGGTTTCAATGAGGTTCAGCTTTGTGATCAATGTTGGTTCTGTATATATTTATATGAATATAATTAATGAATGAGGCTGTTTTTCAAAGAAGTTAAACTCATTGATCAATGTTGGTTCTGTTTATATTAATATGAATATAATTGAGGAATGAGGCTGGGTTTCAATGAGGTTAAACTCATTGATCAATGTTGGTTCTGTTTATACTAATATGAATATAATTGAGGAATGAGGCTGCGTTTCACTGAGGTTAAACTCATTGATCAATGTTGGTTCTGTTTATATTAATATGAATATAATTGAGGAATGAGGCTGGGCTTCACTGAGGTTAAACTCATTGATCAATGTTGGTTCTGTTTATACTAATATGAATATAATTGAGGAATGAGGCTGCGTTTCACTGAGGTTAAACTCATTGATCAATGTTGGTTCTGTTTATATTAATATGAATATAATTGAGGAATGAGGCTGGGCTTCACTGAGGTTAAACTCATTGATCAATGTTGGTTCTGTTTATATGAATATGAATATAATTGAGGAATGAGGCTGCGTTTCACTGAGGTTAAACTCATTGATCAATGTTGGTTCTGTTTATATTAATATGAATATAATTGAGGAATGAGGCTGGGTTTCATTGAGGTTAAACTCATTGATCAATGTTGGTTCTGTTTATATTAATATGAATAAAATTGAGGAATGAGGCTGCTTTTCACTGAGGTTAAACTCATTGATCAATTTTGGTTCTCTTTATATTAGTATGAATATAATTGATGAATGAGGCTGGGTTTCACTGAGGTTAAACTCATTGATCAATGTTGGTTCTGTTTATATGAATATGAATATAATTGAGGAATGAGGTTGCGTTTCACTGAGGTTAAACTCATTGATCAATGTTGGTTCTGTTTATATTAATATGAATATAATTGATGAATGAGTCTGGGTTTCACTGAAGTTCAGCTTTGTGGTCCATGTTTGTTCTGTTTCTATTAATATGAATATAATTGAGGAATGAGGCTGGGTTTCACTGAGGTTAAACTCATTGATCAATGTTGGTTCTGTTTATACTAATATGAATATAATTGAGGAATGAGGCTGCGTTTCACTGAGGTTAAACTCATTGATCAATGTTGGTTCTGTTTATATTAATATGAATATAATTGAGGAATGAGGCTGGGCTTCACTGAGGTTAAACTCATTGATCAATGTTGGTTCTGTTTATATGAATATGAATATAATTGAGGAATGAGGCTGCGTTTCACTGAGGTTAAACTCATTGATCAATGTTGGTTCTGTTTATATTAATATGAATATAATTGAGGAATGAGGCTGGGTTTCATTGAGGTTAAACTCATTGATCAATGTTGGTTCTGTTTATATTAATATGAATAAAATTGAGGAATGAGGCTGCTTTTCACTGAGGTTAAACTCATTGATCAATTTTGGTTCTCTTTATATTAATATGAATATAATTGATGAATGAGGCTGGGTTTCACTGAGGTACAGCTTTGTGATCACTGTTGGTTCTGTTTATATTAATATGAATATAATTTATGAATGAGGCTGGGTTTCACTGAGGTTCAGCTTTGTGGCCAATGTTGGTTCTGTTTCTATTAATATGAATATAATTGATGAATGAGTCTGGGTTTCACTGAGGTTCAGCTTTGTGGTCCATGTTTGTTCTGTTTCTATTAATATGAATATAATTGATGAATGAGGCTGGGTTTCACTGAGGTTAAACTCATTGATCAATGTTGGTTCTGTTTATATTAATATGAATAAAATTGAGGAATGAGGCTGCTTTTCACTGAGGTTAAACTCATTGATCAATGTTGGTTCTGTTTATATTAATATGAATATAATTGATGAATGAGGCTGGGTTTCACTGAGGTACAGCTTTGTGATCAATGTTGGTTCTGTTTATATTAATATGAATATAATTGATGAATGAGGCTGGGTTTCACTGAGGTTCAGCTTTGTGGCCAATGCTGGTTCTGTTTCTATTAATATGAATATAATTGATGAATGAGGCTGGGTTTCACTGAGGATCAGCTTTGTGGTCCATGTTTGTTCTGTTTCTATTAATATGAATATAATTGATGAATGAGGCTGGGTTTCACTGAGGTTAAACTCATTGATCAATTTTGGTTCTCTTTATATTAATATGAATATAATTGATGAATGAGGCTGGGTTTCACTGAGGTTAAACTCATTGATCAATGTTGGTTCTGTTTATATGAATATGAATATAATTGAGGAATGAGGTTGCGTTTCACTGAGGTTAAACTCATTGATCAATGTTGGTTCTGTTTATATTAATATGAATATAATTGATGAATGAGTCTGGGTTTCACTGAAGTTCAGCTTTGTGGTCCATGTTTGTTCTGTTTCTATTAATATGAATATAATTGAGGAATGAGGCTGGGTTTCACTGAGGTTAAACTCATTGATCAATGTTGGTTCTGTTTATACTAATATGAATATAATTGAGGAATGAGGCTGCGTTTCACTGAGGTTAAACTCATTGATCAATGTTGGTTCTGTTTATATTAATATGAATATAATTGAGGAATGAGGCTGGGCTTCACTGAGGTTAAACTCATTGATCAATGTTGGTTCTGTTTATATGAATATGAATATAATTGAGGAATGAGGCTGCGTTTCACTGAGGTTAAACTCATTGATCAATGTTGGTTCTGTTTATATTAATATGAATATAATTGAGGAATGAGGCTGGGTTTCATTGAGGTTAAACTCATTGATCAATGTTGGTTCTGTTTATATTAATATGAATAAAATTGAGGAATGAGGCTGCTTTTCACTGAGGTTAAACTCATTGATCAATTTTGGTTCTCTTTATATTAATATGAATATAATTGATGAATGAGGCTGGGTTTCACTGAGGTACAGCTTTGTGATCACTGTTGGTTCTGTTTATATTAATATGAATATAATTTATGAATGAGGCTGGGTTTCACTGAGGTTCAGCTTTGTGGCCAATGTTGGTTCTGTTTCTATTAATATGAATATAATTGATGAATGAGTCTGGGTTTCACTGAGGTTCAGCTTTGTGGTCCATGTTTGTTCTGTTTCTATTAATATGAATATAATTGATGAATGAGGCTGGGTTTCACTGAGGTTAAACTCATTGATCAATGTTGGTTCTGTTTATATTAATATGAATAAAATTGAGGAATGAGGCTGCTTTTCACTGAGGTTAAACTCATTGATCAATGTTGGTTCTGTTTATATTAATATGAATATAATTGATGAATGAGGCTGGGTTTCACTGAGGTACAGCTTTGTGATCAATGTTGGTTCTGTTTATATTAATATGAATATAATTGATGAATGAGGCTGGGTTTCACTGAGGTTCAGCTTTGTGGCCAATGCTGGTTCTGTTTCTATTAATATGAATATAATTGATGAATGAGGCTGGGTTTCACTGAGGATCAGCTTTGTGGTCCATGTTTGTTCTGTTTCTATTAATATGAATATAATTGATGAATGAGGCTGGGTTTCACTGAGGTTAAGCTTTGTGATCAATGTTGGTTCTGTTTATACTAATATGAATATAATTGATGAATGAGTCTGGGTTTCAAAGAGGTTGAACTAATTGATCAATGTTGGTTCTTTTTATATTAATATGAATATAATTGATGAATAAGAGTGGGTTTCAATGAAGTTAAACTCATTGATCAATGTTGGTTCTGTTTATATTAATATGAATATAACTGATGAATGAGGCTGGGTTTCAATGAGGTTCAGCTTTGTGATCAATGTTGGTTCTGTATATATTTATATGAATATAATTAATGAATGAGGCTGTTTTTCAAAGAAGTTAAACTCATTGATCAATGTTGGTTCTGTTTATATTAATATGAATATAATTGAGGAATGAGGCTGGGTTTCAATGAGGTTAAACTCATTGATCAATGTTGGTTCTGTTTATATTAATATGAATATAATTGATGAATGAGGCTGGGTTTCAATGAGTTTAAACTCAATGATCAATGTTGGTTCTGTTTATATTAATATGAATAAAATTGAGGAATGAGGCTGCTTTTCACTGAGGTTAAACTCATTGATCAATGTTGGTTCTGTTTATATTAATATGAATATAATTGATGAATGAGGCTGGGTTTCACTGAGGTACAGCTTTGTGATCAATGTTGGTTCTGTTTATATTAATATGAATATAATTGATGAATGAGGCTGGGTTTCACTGAGGTTCAGCTTTGTGGCCAATGTTGGTTCTGTTTATATTAATATGAATATAATTGATGAATGAGGCTGGGTTTCACTGAGGTTCAGCTTTGTGGCCAATGCTGGTTCTGTTTCTATTAATATGAATATAATTGATGAATGAGGCTGGGTTTCACTGAGGTTCAGCTTTGTGGTCCATGTTTGTTCTGTTTCTATTAATATGAATATAATTGATGAATGAGGCTGGGTTTCACTGAGGTTAAGCTTTGTGATCAATGTTGGTTCTGTTTATACTAATATGAATATAATTGATGAATGAGTCTGGGTTTCAAAGAGGTTAAACTAATTGATCAATGTTGGTTCTTTTTATATTAATATGAATATAATTGATGAATAAGAGTGGGTTTCAATGAGGTTAAACTCATTGATCAATGTTGGTTCTGTTTATATTAATATGAATATAACTGATGAATGAGGCTGGGTTTCAATGAGGTTCAGCTTTGTGATCAATGTTGGTTCTGTATATATTTATATGAATATAATTAATGAATGAGGCTGTTTTTCAAAGAAGTTAAACTCATTGATCAATGTTGGTTCTGTTTATATTAATATGAATATAATTGAGGAATGAGGCTGGGTTTCAATGAGGTTAAACTTATTGATCAATGTTGGTTCTGTTTATATTAATATGAATATAATTGATGAATGAGGCTGGGTTTCAATGAGTTTAAGCTTAGTGATCAATGTTGATTCTGTTTATATTAATATTAGTATAATTGATGAATGAGGCTGGGTTTCAATGAGGTTCAGCTTTGTGGTCAATGTTGGTTCTGTTTCTATTAATATGAATATAATTGATGAATGATGCTGCGTTTCACTGAGGTTCAGCTTTGTGATCAATGTTGGTTCTGTTTATATTAATATGAATATAATTGAGGAATGAGGCTGGGTTTCAATGAGGTTATACTCATTGATCAATGTTGGTTCTGTTTATATTAATATCAATATAATTGATGAATGAGGCTGGGTTTCACTGAGGTTCAGCTTTGTGATCAATGTTGGTTCTGTTTATATGAATATGAATATAATTGAGGAATGAGGCTGGGTTTCACTGAGGTTAAACTCATTGATCAATGTTGGTTCTGTTTATATTAATATGAATATAATTGAGGAATGAGGCTGGGTTTCAATGACGTTAAACTCATTGATCAATGTTGGTTCTGTTTATATTAATATGAATATAATTGATGAATGAGGCTGGGTTTCACTGAGGTTCAGCTTTGTGATCAATGTTGGTTCTGTTTATATGAATATGAATATAATTGAGGAAAGAGGCTGGGTTTCACTGAGGTTAAACTCATTGATCAATGTTGGTTCCGTTTATACTAATATGAATATAATTTGAGGAATGAGGCTTTGTTTCAAAGAACTTAAACTCATTTATCAATGTTGGTTCTTTTTATATTAATATGAATATAATTGATGAATGAGGCTGGGTTTCACTGAGGTACAGCTTTGTGATCAATGTTGGTTCTGTTTATATTAATATGAATATAATTAATGAATGAGTCTGTGTTTCAAAGAACTTAAACTCATTGATCAATGTTGGTTCTTTTTATATTAATATGAATATAATTGATGAATGAGGCTGGGTTTCACTGAGGTTCAGCTTTGTGTTCAATGTTGGTTCTGTTTATATTAATATGAATATAATTGATGAATGAGGCTGGGTTTCACTGATGTTCAGCTTTGTGATCAACGTTGGTTCTGTTTATATTTATATGAATATAATTGAGGAATGAGGCTGCGTTTCACTGAGGTTAAACTCATTTATCAATGTTGGTTCTTTTTATATTAATATGAATATAATTGATGAATGAGGCTGCGTTTCACTGAGGTTAAACTCATTGATCAATTTTGGTTCTGTTTATATTAATATGAATATAATTGATGAATGAGGCTGGGTTTCACTGAGGTTCAGCTTTGTGATCAATGTTGGTTCTGTTTATATTTATATGAATATAATTGATGAATGAGGCTGTGTTTCAAAGAAGTTAAACTCATTGCTCAATGTTGGTTCTTTTTATATTAATATGAATATAATTGATGAATGAGGCTGGGTTTCACTGAGGTTAAACTCATTGATCAATGTTGGTTCTGTTTATATTAATATGAATAAAATTGAGGAATGAGGCTGCTTTTCACTGGGGTTAAACTCATTGATCAATGTTGGTTCTGTTTATATTAATATGAATATAATTGATGAATGAGGCTGGGTTTCACTGAGGTACAGCTTTGTGATCAATGTTGGTTCTGTTTATATTAATATGAATATAATTGATGAATGAGGCTGGGTTTCACTGAGGTTGAGCTTTGTGGCCAATGCTAGTTCTGTTTCTATTAATATGAATATAATTGATGAATGAGGCTGGGTTTCACTGAGGTTGAGCTTTGTGGCCAATGCTGGTTCTGTTTCTATTAATATGAATATAACTGATGAATGAGGCTGGGTTTCAATGAGGTTCAGCTTTGTGCTCAATGTTGGTTCTGTATATATTTATATGAATATAATTAATGAATGAGGCTGTTTTTCAAAGAAGTTAAACTCATTGATCAATGTTGGTTCTGTTTATATTAATATGAATATAATTGAGGAATGAGGCTGGGTTTCAATGAGGTTAAACTCATTGATCAATGTTGGTTCTGTTTATATTAATATGAATATAATTGATGAATGAGGCTGGGTTTCAATGAGTTTAAGCTTTGTGATCAATGTTGATTCTGTTTATATTAATATGAGTATAATTGATGAATGAGGCTGGGTTTCAATGAGGTTCAGCTTTGTGGTCAATGTTGGTTCTGTTTCTATTAATATGAATATAATTGATGAATGATGCTGCGTTTCACTGAGGTTCAGCTTTGTGATCAATGTTGGTTCTGTTTATATTAATATGAATATAATTGAGGAATGAGGCTGGGTTTCAATGAGGTTATACTCATTGATCAATGTTGGTTCTGTTTATATTAATATGAATATAATTGATGAATGAGGCTGGGTTTCACTGAGGTTCAGCTTTGTGATCAATGTTGGTTCTGTTTATATGAATATGAATATAATTGAGGAATGAGGCTGGGTTTCACTGAGGTTAAACTCATTGATCAATGTTGGTTCTGTTTATATTAATATGAATATAATTGAGGAATGAGGCTGGGTTTCAATGAGGTTAAACTCATTGATCAATGTTGGTTCTGTTTATATTAATATGAATATAATTGATGAATGAGGCTGGGTTTCACTGAGGTTCAGCTTTGTGATCAATGTTGGTTCTGTTTATATGAATATGAATATAATTGAGGAATAAGGCTGGGTTTCACTGAGGTTAAACTCATTGATCAATGCTGGTTCCGTTTATACTAATATGAATATAAATGAGGAATGAGTCTGTGTTTCAAAGAACTTAAACTCATTTATCAATGTTGGTTCTTTTTATATTAATATGAATATAATTTATGAATGAGGCTGGGTTTCACTGAGGTTCAGCTTTGTGGCCAATGTTGGTTCTGTTTCTATTAATATGAATATAATTGATGAATGAGTCTGGGTTTCACTGAGGTTCAGCTTTGTGGTCCATGTTTGTTCTGTTTCTATTAATATGAATATAATTGATGAATGAGGCTGGGTTTCACTGAGGTTAAGCTTTGTGATCAATGTTGGTTCTGTTTATACTAATATGAATATAATTGATGAATGAGTCTGGGTTTCAAAGAGGTTAAACTAATTGATCAATGTTGGTTCTTTTTATATTAATATGAATATAATTGATGAATAAGAGTGGGTTTCAATGAGGTTAAACTCATTGATCAATGTTGGTTCTGTTTATATTAATATGAATATAACTGATGAATGAGGCTGGGTTTCAATGAGGTTCAGCTTTGTGATCAATGTTGGTTCTGTATATATTTATATGAATATAATTAATGAATGAGGCTGTTTTTCAAAGAAGTTAAACTCATTGATCAATGTTGGTTCTGTTTATATTAATATGAATATAATTGAGGAATGAGGCTGGGTTTCAATGAGGTTAAACTCATTGATCAATGTTGGTTCTGTTTATATTAATATGAATATAATTGATGAATGAGGCTGGGTTTCAATGAGTTTAAACTCAATGATCAATGTTGGTTCTGTTTATATTAATATGAATAAAATTGAGGAATGAGGCTGCTTTTCACTGAGGTTAAACTCATTGATCAATGTTGGTTCTGTTTATATTAATATGAATATAATTGATGAATGAGGCTGGGTTTCACTGAGGTTCAGCTTTGTGATCAATGTTGGTTCTGTTTATATTAATATGAATATAATTGATGAATGAGGCTGGGTTTCACTGAGGTTCAGCTTTGTGGCCATTGCTGGTTCTGTTTCTATTAATATGAATATAATTGATGAATGAGGCTGGGTTTCTCTGAGGTTCAGCTTTGTGGTCCATGTTTGTTCTGTTTCTATTAATATGAATATAATTGATGAATGAGGCTGGGTTTCACTGAGGTTAAGCTTTGTGATCAATGTTGGTTCTGTTTATACCAATATGAATATAATTGATGAATGAGTCTGGGTTTCAAAGAGGTTAAACTAATTGATCAATGTTGGTTCTTTTTATATTAATATGAATATAATTGATGAATAAGAGTGGGTTTCAATGAGGTTAAACTCATTGATCAATGTTGGTTCTGTTTATATTAATATGAATATAACTGATGAATGAGGCTGGGTTTCAATGAGGTTCAGCTTTGTGATCAATGTTGGTTCTGTATATATTTATATGAATATAATTAATGAATGAGGCTGTTTTTCAAAGAAGTTAAACTCATTGATCAATGTTGGTTCTGTTTATATTAATATGAATATAATTGAGGAATGAGGCTGGGTTCCAATGAGGTTAAACTTATTGATCAATGTTGGTTCTGTTTATATTAATATGAATATAATTGATGAATGAGGCTGGGTTTCAATGAGTTTAAGCTTAGTGATCAATGTTGATTCTGTTTATATTAATATTAGTATAATTGATGAATGAGGCTGGGTTTCAATGAGGTTCAGCTTTGTTGTCAATGTTGGTTCTGTTTCTATTAATATGAATATAATTGATGAATGATGCTGCGTTTCACTGAGGTTCAGCTTTGTGATCAATGTTGGTTCTGTTTATATTAATATGAATATAATTGAGGAATGAGGCTGGGTTTCAATGAGGTTATACTCATTGATCAATGTTGGTTCTGTTTATATTAATATGAATATAATTTATGAATGAGGCTGGGTTTCACTGAGGTTCAGCTTTGTGATCAATGTTGGTTCTGTTTATATGAATATGAATATAATTGAGGAATGAGGCTGGGTTTCACTGAGGTTAAACTCATTGATCAATGTTGGTTCTGTTTATATTAATATGAATATAATTGAGGAATGAGGCTGGGTTTCAATGAGGTTAAACTCATTGATCAATGTTGGTTCTGTTTATATTAATATGAATATAATTGATGAATGAGGCTGGGTTTCACTGAGGTTCAGCTTTGTGATCAATGTTGGTTCTGTTTATATGAATATGAATATAATTGAGGAAAGAGGCTGGGTTTCACTGAGGTTAAACTCATTGATCAATGTTGGTTCCGTTTATACTAATATGAATATAATTGAGGAATGAGGCTTTGTTTCAAAGAACTTAAACTCATTTATCAATGTTGGTTCTTTTTATATTAATATGAATATAATTGATGAATGAGGCTGGGTTTCACTGAGGTACAGCTTTGTGATCAATGTTGGTTCTGTTTATATTAATATGAATATAATTAATGAATGAGTCTGTGTTTCAAAGAACTTAAACTCATTGATCAATGTTGGTTCTTTTTATATTAATATGAATATAATTGATGAATGAGGCTGGGTTTCACTGAGGTTCAGCTTTGTGTTCAATGTTGGTTCTGTTTATATTAATATGAATATAATTGATGAATGAGGCTGGGTTTCACTGATGTTCAGCTTTGTGATCAATGTTGGTTCTGTTTATATTTATATGAATATAATTGAGGAATGAGGCTGCGTTTCACTGAGGTTAAACTCATTGATCAATGTTGGTTCTGTTTATATTAATATGAATAAAATTGAGGAATGAGGCTGCTTTTCACTGAGGTTAAACTCATTGATCAATGTTGGTTCTGTTTATATTAATATGAATATAATTGATGAATGAGGCTTGGTTTCACTGAGGTACAGCTTTGTGATCAATGTTGGTTCTGTTTATATTAATATGAATATAATTGATGAATGAGGCTGGGTTTCACTGAGGTTGAGCTTTGTGGCCAATGCTAGTTCTGTTTCTATTAATATGAATATAATTGATGAATGAGGCTGGGTTTCACTGAGGTTGAGCTTTGTGGCCAATGCTGGTTCTGTTTCTATTAATATGAATATAACTGATGAATGAGGCTGGGTTTCAATGAGGTTCAGCTTTGTGCTCAATGTTGGTTCTGTATATATTTATATGAATATAATTAATGAATGAGGCTGTTTTTCAAAGAAGTTAAACTCATTGATCAATGTTGGTTCTGTTTATATTAATATGAATATAATTGAGGAATGAGGCTGGGTTTCAATGAGGTTAAACTCATTGATCAATGTTGGTTCTGTTTATATTAATATGAATATAATTGATGAATGAGGCTGGGTTTCAATGAGTTTAAGCTTTGTGATCAATGTTGATTCTGTTTATATTAATATGAGTATAATTGATGAATGAGGCTGGGTTTCAATGAGGTTCAGCTTTGTGGTCAATGTTGGTTCTGTTTCTATTAATATGAATATAATTGATGAATGATGCTGCGTTTCACTGAGGTTCAGCTTTGTGATCAATGTTGGTTCTGTTTATATTAATATGAATATAATTGAGGAATGAGGCTGGGTTTCAATGAGGTTATACTCATTGATCAATGTTGGTTCTGTTTATATTAATATGAATATAATTGATGAATGAGGCTGGGTTTCACTGAGGTTCAGCTTTGTGATCAATGTTGGTTCTGTTTATATGAATATGAATATAATTGAGGAATGAGGCTGGGTTTCACTGAGGTTAAACTCATTGATCAATGTTGGTTCTGTTTATATTAATATGAATATAATTGAGGAATGAGGCTGGGTTTCAATGAGGTTAAACTCATTGATCAATGTTGGTTCTGTTTATATTAATATGAATATAATTGATGAATGAGGCTGGGTTTCACTGAGGTTCAGCTTTGTGATCAATGTTGGTTCTGTTTATATGAATATGAATATAATTGAGAAATGAGGCTGGGTTTCACTGAGGTTAAACTCATTGATCAATGTTGGTTCCGTTTATACTAATATGAATATAAATGAGGAATGAGGCTTTGTTTCAAAGAACTTAAACTCATTGATCAATGTTGGTTCTTTTTATATTAATATGAATATAATTGATGAATGAGGCTGGGTTTCACTGAGGTTCAGCTTTGTGTTCAATGTTGGTTCTGTTTATATTAATATGAATATAATTGATGAATGAAGCTGGGTTTCACTGAGGTTAAGCTTTGTGATCAATGTTGGTTCTGTTTAGATTACTATGAATATAATTGATGAATGTGGCTGGGTTTCTCTCTTTTGATCATACATTGTCGGGCATTCGCACCTTTTCTTACCCGTTTTTTACAAACCATGGTCGGACTGTCACACATTCTTGTAGCCAAACACATCCGCTCCCGCTATTGATTGTGTACAGTCGGGTATTTTAACCTTTTCTTACCCGTTTTTTACCAACTATGGTCGGACATTCACACCTTCTTACAGCGGAACACCTCCGCTCCCTCTTTTGATGGTGTATTTTTGGGCATTCGAACCTTTTCTTACCCGCTTTTTACAAACTATGCTCGGACATTAAAACCTTCTTGTAGCCGAACACATCCACTCCTTCTTTTGATGATGTATGTTTGGGCATTCAAACCTACTTTTTGCCCGCTTTTCATTAATTTTGGGTGGACATTCACACCTTGTCACAGCCAAACACCTCCGCTCCCTGTTTTGATCATGTATGGTTGGACATTCGCACCTTTTCTCACCCGCTTTTTGCAAACTATGGTCGGCTGTTCACAGCTTCCTCTCCACCATACTTGTATGGTGGGATGTTCACACCCAGTTGCATCCGAAGACCTCCACCCCCACTTTTGTTGATATTTAGTTGGTCATTCGCAGCTTACCCGCTTTTGGCAAACTATGGCCTTCTTGCAGCCAAACACCTCTGATCTCGCTTTTGATAATGTAAGGTTGGGCATTCAGACCTTGCTTCACCTGCTTTTCACCAAATATAGTCGGACATTCACACCTTCTTTTAGCCGAACACTTCCGCTCCACCTTTTAGTGTTCTATCACACCTTTTTTTCACCGAATTTTATAGATTATGGTTGGAAATTCTCAACCACTCTTCATCCGAAGACCTCTCCTCCCGCTTTTGTTAATATATTTGAACTTTAGTCGGACATTCACACCTTCTTGCAGCTGAACCACCTCCGCTCCCTGTTTTGATCATGTATGGTCTGGCAATACTACCTTTTCTTACCCGTTTGTGAGTAATTATGGCTGGACATTCACACCTACTTGCAGCCGAACACCACCTCTCTCGCTTTTGATGATGTATGGACCGGCATTCTTACCTTTTCTAACACATTTTTCAGAAATTACGGTCGGAGATTCACACCTACTCACAGCCGAACAACTCCGCTCCCGCATTTGATGGTGTGCAGTCGGACATTCTCACCCTTTCTCATCAGCTTTTTGCAAATTATGATCTGACATTCACACCTACTTGCAGTCGAAAAGCTATGCTCCCGCTTTTGATTATGTTTGGTTGGATGTTCAAACCTTTTCTTAACTGCTTTTTACAAACTTTGGTTGGACGTTCACACCTTCTTGTAGCCGAACACATCCACTCCCGCTTTTGATCATGTGCGGTTTGATTTTCGAAAATTTTCTTTCATGTTTTCTAGCAATTATTGATGGACATTTAGACCTTCTTGCAGCTGAACACCTCCGCTCCTGCTTTTGATCATACCTTGTCAGACATTCGCACCATGTCTTACCCGCTTTTTACAAACTTTAGTCGAACATTTACACCTTTTTGTAGCCGAACACCACCTCTCTCGCTTTTGATGATGTATGGTTCGGCATTCTTTCCTTTTCTAACACATTTTTCAACAATTATGGTCGGACATTCACACCTACTCAGAGCCGAACACCTCCGCTCCCGCATTTGATGGTGTATAGTCGGGCATTCTCACCCTTTCTCATCAGCTTTTTGCAAATTATGATCTGACATTCACACCTGCTTTTGATAATGTATGGTTGGGCATTCGCACCTTTTTTTACCCATTTTTCAGGAATTATGGGTGGACATTCACACCTTCTTGCAGCTGAACACCTCCTCTCGTTCTTATGATCATGTGCGGATGATATTCGAAAATTTTCTTTCATATTTTAAAGCAATTATCGATGGACATTCAGACCTTCTTGCAGCTGAACCACTCTGCTCCCGCTTTTGATGGTGTATAGTCGGGCTTTCGAGCCTTTCCTTCCCGGTTTTTACAAATTATGGTTGGACATTCAGACCTTCTTGCAGCCGAACACCTCCGCTCCCTCTTTTGATCATACATTGTCGGGCATTAGCACCTTTTCTTACCCGCTTTTTACAAACCATAGTCGGACTTTCACATCTTTTAGTAGCCGAACAACTCCGCTCCCGCTATTGATTGTGTACAGTCGGGTATTTTAACCTTTTCTTACCCGCTTTTTACCAACTATGGTTGGACATTCACACCTTCTTACAGCGGAACACCTCCGTTCCCTCTTTTGATGGTGTATGTTCGGGCAGTCAAACCTTTTCTTACCTGCTTTTTACAAACTATGGTCAGACATTCAACCCTTCTTGGAGCCGAACACATCCACTCCTGCTTTTGATTATGTATAGTTGGGCATTCGCACCTTTTCTTACCCATTTTTCAGTAATTATGGGTGTACATTCACACCTTCTTGCAGCCGAACACCTCCGCTCCCTCTTTTGATCATACATTTTCGGGCATTCGCACCTTTTCTTACCCGCTTTTTACAAACCATGGTCGGACTTTCACACCTTTTAGTAGCCGAACAACTCTGCACCCGCTACTGATTGTGTACAGTCGGTTATTTTAACCTTTTCTTACCCGTTTTTTACCAACTATGGTCGGACATTCACACCTTCTTACAGCGGAACACCTCCGCTCCCTCCTTTGATGGTGTATGTTCGGGCATTCGAACCTTTTCTTACCCGCTTTTTACAAACTATGGTCAGACGTTCAAACCTTCTTGTAGCCGAACATATTCACTCCTGCTTTTGATGATGTATGGTTGGGCATTCGAACCTACTTGTTGCCCGCTTTTCATTAATTATGGGTGGACATTCACACCTTGTCTCAGCCAAACACCTCCGCTCCCTGTTTTGATCATGTATGGTTTGACATTCGCACCTTTGCTTACCCTCTTTTTATACTGATTGCTCAAGATTAAGTTGTTCTTTCTCAAACTACAAATTTTTTTTAATTGTTGAAACTTGATTTGAAGTGGATAAATAAGGAAGACAAACAGTTTTAAGTCAGGCTGATAGCAATTAATTTTATAGCAAAATCTGTATTTCGTCATTTGTCGAGAGATGCTTATTGCTGAAGAAGTTCTTTCTCATTCTACAAAGTACAACGTTGTTTATCATTGAAACTTGATTAGACATGAATAAATATGAAGGACAAAGCAGTCTTAACTTGGTTTGAGTTAAGGAATTCGTTTTATAGGAGAATCCGAATTCGTGCATAACTCGTAAAATAGAGCTTATTTTCGGATTCCTGAAGAATGAGTCTGGTTCTTTCTCATAATACAAAGTTTGTTGTTTATTGTTGAAACTTCATCAGACCGTTAGATATAGTCGGACTCACCTCGACGCACGGCTTGGGATCTGGAACCAATACTCTTGAGAGGGGTTGGACTCTCTTCCACTCTGGAGTTGCCCGTGGTGAGAGGCGCAGAGCAGGTGTGGGCATACTTATTGCCCCCCGGCTGTGTGCCAGTACATTGGGGTTTACCCCAGTGAACGAGAGGGTAGCCTCCCTCCGCCGTTGGGTGGGAGGACGAGTCCTGACTGTTGTTTGTGCCTATGCGCCAAACAGCAGTTCAGAGTACCTACCCTTTTTGGAGTCTCTGGGGGAGGCACTGGTGAATGCTCCTACCGGAGACTCCCTCATTCTGCTGGGGGACTTCAATGCTCACGTGGGCAATGACAGTGAGACCTGGAGGGGTGTGATTGGGAGGATCGGGGGGCACCCCGATCTGAATCAGAGTGGTGTTATGTTGTTGGACTTCTGTGCCAGTCATAGACTGTCCATAACGAACACCATGTTCAGGCATAAGGGTGTCCATATGTGCACTTGGCACCAGGACACCCTTGGCCGCAGTTCGATGATCGACTTTGTGGTTGTATCATCGGACTTGCGGCCGTATGTCCTGGACACTCGGGTGAAGAGAGGGGCGGAGCTGTCAACTGATCACCTGGTGGGGGAGGATGCCGATCAGACCTGGCAGGCCCAAACGTATTGTGAGGGTCTGCTGGGAGCGTTTGTCAGAATCCCCCGTCAGAAGGAGCTTTAACTCCCACCTCCGGCAGAGCTTCAACCATATTTGAGGTGGGGGACATTGAGTCCGAATGGGCCATGTTCCGTGACTCCATTGCCGAGGCAGCTGGTCGGAGTTGTGGCCGTAAGGTGGTCGGTGCCTGTCGTGGCGGCAACCCTCGAACCTGCTGGTGGACACCAGTGGTGAGGGAAGCCGTCAAGCTGAAGAAGGAGTCCTATCGGGCCTTTTTGGCCAGTGGGACCCTGGAAGAAGCTGATAGGTACCGACGGGCCAGACGGGCCACGGCTTCGGCGGTTGCTGAGGCAAAAACTCGGGCCTGGGAGGAGTTCGGTGAGACCATGGAGAACGATTTCCGGACGGCCTCGAAAAGATTCTGGTCCACCATCCGGCGTCTCAGGGGGGGGGAAGCGGCTCACAGTCAACACTGTTTACAGTGGGGACGGGGCTTTGCTGACCTCAACTAGGGATGTTGTGAGTCGGTGGGGGGAGTACTTCGAGGAACTCCTCAATCCTACCAACACGTGCTCGGAAGAGGCAGAGTCGGAGAGCTCGGAGACGGGGCCTCCCATTTCTGGGGCTGAGGTTGCCGAGGTGGTTAAAAAGCTCCTCGGTGGCAAGGCCCCGGGGGTGGATGAGGTCCGTCCTGAGTTTCTCAAGGCTCTGGATGTTGTAGGGCTGTCTTGGCTGACACGCCTCTGCAGTATTGCGTGGACATCGGGGACAGTGCCTCTGGACTGGCAGATTGGGGTGGTGGTCCCCCTCTTTAAAAAGGGGGACCGGAGGGTGTGTTCCAACTATAGGGGTATCACACTCCTCAGCCTCCCTGGTAAGGTCTATTCGGGGGTATTGGAGAGGAGGATCCGTCGGATAATCGAGCCTCGGATTCAGGAGATGCAGTGTGGCTTTCGTCCTGGCCGTGGAACAGTGGACCAGCTCTATACCCTCGGCAGGATCCTGGAGGGTGCATGGGAGTTCGCCCAACCAGTCTACATGTGTTTTGTGGACTTGGAGAAAGCGTTCGACCGTGTCCCTCGTGGAGTCCTGTTGGGGGTGCTCCGGGAATATGGAGTGCCGGACCCCTTGATAGGGGCCGTTCGGTCTCTGTATGACCGGTGCCAGAGTTTGGTCCGCATTGCCGGCAGTAAGTCGGATACGTTTCCGGTGAGAGTTGGACTCCGTCAGGGCTGCCCTTTGTCACCGATTCTGTTCCTAACTTTTATGGACAGAATTTCTAGGCGGAGCCAGGGCGTTGAGGGTGTCCCATTTGGCGACCTCAGAATCGGGTCTCTGCTTTTTTGCAGATGATGTGGTTCTGTTAGCGTCGTCAGGCCGTGACCTTCAGCTCTCACTGGAGTGATTCGCAGCCGAGTGTGAAGCGGCTGGGATGAGAATCAGCACCTCCAAATCCGAGACTATGGTTCTCAGCCGGAAAAGGGTGGAATGCTCTCTCCGGGTCGGGAATGAGATCCTTCCCCAAGAGGAGGAGTTCAAGTATCTCGGGGTCTTGTTCACGAGTGACGGACGAATGGAGCGGGAGATTGACGGGCTGATCGGTGCGGCGCCTGCAGTGTTGCAGGCTCTGCACCGACCCGTCGTTGTGAAGAGGGAGCTGAGCCAGAAGGCGAAGCTCTCTACTTACTGGTTAATCTACGTTCCCATCCTCACCTATGGTCACGAGTTGTGGGTAGTGACCGAAAGAACAAGATCGCGAATACAAGCGGCCGAAATGGGTTTCCTCCGCAGGGTGTCTGGGCTCTCCCTTAGAGATAGGGTGAGAAGCTCAGTCATCCGGGAGGGGCTCGGAGTAGAACCGCTGCTTCTCCGCATTGAGAGGAGTCAGATGAGGTGGCTCGGGCATCTGGTTAGGATGCCCCCTGGGCGCCTCCCTGGGGAGGTGTTCCGGGCACGTCCCACTGGGAGGAGACCCCGGGGGAGACCCAGGACACGTTGGAGAGACTATGTCTCTCGGCTGGCCTGGGAACGCCTCGGGGTCCCCCGGAAGAGCTGGAGGAAGTGGCCGGGGACAGAGACGTCTGGGTTTCTCTGCTCAAGCTCCTGCCCCCGCGACCCGACCCCCGGATAAGCGGCAGATGATGGATGGATGGATGGATATATCCTCCACCAACCAGACTTACAACCCCCGACTAGGGTAGCAGAATTTCTAAGCATCTGTACCCCAAAACTACTATCAAAAATATATAAATTATTGTCTAAGATAGATGACACAATGTCTCTTCCATCCTCAAAATGGGAGGCAGATTTATCCATCAGTTCTGGTCATAGCTTCTAACCACAAATATGTTTGAACACCTTCATAAAGACTCAAAATCCTAATTTACAGCTCATACAATACAAAATCCTTCATAGAACACACTATACAGGACAAAGGATGTTCAGGATGGGTCTAACACACTCAAACATCTGCTCACATTGCACAGATAACACACCTGATGATTATGCACACGCTTTGTGGTTTTCTGCGCCTGTCCAGAAGTTCTGGCTTGAAGTCTGTGAGGACCTATCAACATGGCTAAAGTGTAGCATCCCTGCATGCCCCACACTGTGCATACTGGGTGACTTAGACAACATCAACATGGAAATTAACTCAGCACACATGGTTGTCACAGTGTTATGTATCGCAAAGAAAACTATTCTCATGAACTGGAAAGCGAAGAACAATATGTGTATTAACCAGTTTAGAAATTTTCTTTTAGATTATATTAGCATGGAAACAATGTCTGCCTCCTCAAAACATCAATTGGCTGGATTTCATTCTCTCTGGTCCCCTCTGATTAGTTTTATCACATAGTGGTGGTGGTGGGTTGCTGGGTGATGGTGGGTCTCAGGCCCGGGCTGCTGCGACTGGTGTGACCGGGTGGTTTGTTTGTTTGTTTTTTTATGTTGTTTGTTTGTTTTTTGTAGAGGTCCTCCTGGGTGGGGTTGGGTTGAGTGGGGTGGGGCGGGATGGGTACCTTCTGGGGGTACAGTAGCTCCCGGAATATGGTCGCTGCAGGCCCCGAGCCTGGTGGATATCAGGCCCTCCTGCCCATTGTTGGCTCCCAGGTAGCGGGGATGCCTATTGCAGCCAGTCCCTGGCTGCCCTCTCTGGGGGAGAGTAGCTCCCCCGGTATATATCCCCATACCCCTCTCCCTTCTGGCTCCTGTACACAGCACACACTCACACATGAAGGGTTTTGGGGGCGTGTGTGTTCGGTGGGGTGTAGTGGATGGGGCCACGTAGGTGGTCCCCTTTGGTTGCACTCTGCAGTTCCCTGCCCCTGTTTTAATTTCACCTTAGACATTACTACTTATCAAACACACTCACACACACACAGTAGGTCTTGGGGGGTGGTTACACTGAGTGGCATCTGGTGGGCGGGGCTCTTTGGGTATGTAGGCTGCCCAGAGTGCCGCGCTCCCAGTTCTACAAGTTTGGCTGCCCCTCAATTTTAATTGCTCACTATTAGAAAATATTGAAGAGCCAGAAGGGTGGGGAGAGGGGTCTTCTTCGCACACCCCTGCTTCCTGGTGTCTGCTCGGGGCAGGAGGGGCCAGGAGGATTAATTAATTGTTCTGCTGGTTCGGGGTCTGTGGTGGCTGTGGGGTTGCTGGCCTCCTGGTGTGCCCGCTGCACTACACCCCAGCAGAGTCGAGGGAGGTAGGATGTGTGGATGTGTGGATGTATGGGACGTGAAAGTGTGTGTGGTAATGATTGGGCCTGGATCTGGGACTTGCTGTCGCCTGGCCTGCCTGTGTTTCTCCCGATGGGGCATCAGCGTTGCCTCTCCCCACTGCTCGCGACTTCACCCACCTGTGGGCACGTCTTGACTCCCAGGGCACTTGGCCAGGGGCGCTGGGGCAGGCGCTGACCCACTTTGTGGCTGTCTGGGGCGCTTGGCCCTCCTGGGTATTGGGTGGGGCCTCTGCCGGGGGGTTTGGGGGCGCTCGGGCTCCTGGGGCCCAGGTCCAGTGCACGGCCCATGTCTGGGCGGCTGGGGCCTGGCGGGGTCGGTGGGCTGTTACCCCTGGTTCCCGGAGTGCCTCTGCCCTATGCTTATGGGGGCTCTTTCCGGGGGCTTCCTCTGCAGTGTTCTGGGTGGATGCGTGGTTGCCCCTGCGGTGGGCTGCCTGGGTTCTGTGCTCTGTGGGGGCTGCTGGTGGCCTGGGTCTTGTGGCCCTCTCTGCCTGCTTCTGATTGCTTGGGGGGGGGCTGTGGATTGTGGCCCTGTACGCTTATACACTCATAACTAAGCACGGTTATCATGTAGGTCCTGTGCCATGGGTGTTGCATGTTCTCACACACACACACACACACATTCATTAGTCCAGTAGCATGGTCACTAAGCAGTTGATGTATTATCATGTCGTCTCAGGTCATCTATATCCACAGCTGTGTTGTATGCGATTGCCGCTTCTTGTGCTTGTTTTTGTTTGTTTGTGTGTTTGTTTTTTCTCTGCTTGTCTGCTTTCAGGTGCTCCTGGTGGCGCTAAGGCTGGATTCCCCTCATAGGCCATGGATTGTTGTCTGTTTTGTTTTTTACAGGTGTAGCAGCTGGTTGTCTGGTTTTTGTTTCTATTTTTGTTCTGTTTCCTCTTCTTTCCTCTTCTTCTTTCCTTGTCCCCCGGTCCGGTTCAGTTCAGTTCATGTCATATATTGTAAACAGAAATAAATAAATGGGCATCAAGGGGAGCTTTACATTTATAAAACTTCCCTTGGCAAAACAAATCTGTTTGGCATCAAAGGTATTCAGACTACAATTCTTCTGACATAATGCTGAACAGGACAAGGGGAAAAAAAAGTAAAGAAGACAGTTCTGCCGAAAGCCAGGGATAGACCTGTTCTAAGTTCTATACTTTTTAAAAGGGGCGTGTTTATCAACTGTGGAATTAGAAGATTTACAAAAATGGTCAAGTGCTAGATCTTCATCTGGGATTTTAACAGTGTCATATAACTATTCAACAGATCAGTTAAAAAAAAGCCTGCTCATGGAGATGTTTCAGGATCTGGATACCAAGCGTGGACCTAATGTTTTCATTTTTGCAATTCTGATACAGGCTATTGAGCAGTGATAACTAACACCAAGTTCAGATACTGCGGATTTTCTACCTTTGATTTGTTAAGATTGAGCCAATCAGGGACAACCTTGAAGGATCTCTTTGGTTTTGTAGGATCAGTAATTACCTGAGAAAGGTTGATATTGGTACACACCTTTTTTAAATGATCAGAGGCAGAGTTCAACTTGTTTAAATTAAAATTGCCACACAGAGATTGGGTTTAGGCCACATGCACACAGAATGACATCAACAAATATAAGAAATATTAAACATTTACACATAGATTTTTGAATATATGTAGAGGAATGATACTTTGAAATGTGCTCATTGCGGAGTTATGATCAGTTGAGTAATGAAGGTTGAACTATTCTGGGAAAGAGGTTCTATTCCCAGCATCATGATGGACACTCCTGATATAGAAGGTTTCGCTAACGCATTGGAATTGTTTTACTATTTTCATATGCATGTGCAATGAAGAATTGCTTGCTGCTGATAAATGCAAAGAAGAACAGCTTACACATAGATGCTCACATATAGGCTGCTGAATGCAATGAAGACCTGCTTATCAAGTAAAGTTCAATGTCAATGTGTAATATTCAATTAGGATTTGCAAAACAGTGAAGTTAAACAATGAATGGGTCCATAGTCGGTATGAGAAGACTACAGGAATATTTACCTGGGTGTACGTTCAAACAGAGATGAGAAAATTGCGATAAATAATTGTTTGTTTGTTTGTTAGTATGTATAGGAATGTTATGTGTATAAACTGTGTTGAGTTATAGTTACTCAGTAGTGTCTCAGTGAAACAACCGACGGGGGAAGCCTTGCGGTGACAACAAAAGCAGTGTTTTACTGATCAGTCAAGTTGCTCCAGTGTACTCCATACAAACTGGTTGGCTACTGAAGGGATAGAAAATGGGGAATACTTGTTTTAAAGCAAACAAGGAATTAGATGGGAAAAATACATGTTTTAACGGGACCCAGACAATATTAAATACTCAGACAGATGGGAGAAGAAGTGTAGTTTTGTAGGAGATCACAAAATTATTACATAGAATTAGTGAAATCAATTGAAGAATGCCTTTCTGAAGAGCTGTTTACCACAGATGAGCAGCTTTGCGACCAAGCACATTGTAGATCGCTTTACTGCCAAAATGATCTAATTTAATGGATTGGTTTAGACATGCATAACAGCATTTTAAGAACAAAGAGAGAAACAAAAAGGACAACGCTTCATGGTGGAAGGTGATGTATAAATAACTTTGTATATGATGAAGGGGGTGGCAACACCCATTCCGAAATTTCGCCATTCCGACATCCCGCTATTCCGACATCCCACCATTCCGACATACCACCATTCCGACATACCACCATTCCGACATGCAAACGTCCCACCATTCCGACATCCCACCATTGCGACATCCCGCTATTCTGACGTTCAAATGTCCCACCATTCCGGCAAGGCTTTCCGTATAAGGAAATGTGTGTTACTCAACAGGTGAGTCCCTTCTTTCTGTTCATGCAATTTATATGTTTAACACATGTTTATAGACAAGCGTTATTAAAAACACAAAGTCTCGGCAACTGGAGGAGGAGAAGCAGTCCGCGGTGGTTTTCAATCACACACTCCAATGCCACTTGTTTTAACTTCCGAAAATTTAATCCAGGAAAAAAAGGCTTACAAACATGGACCAAAACGGCTCCATAACACGCACAAGAATCCAAAAGAAACGAAAGTTAACTAAAAGAAAGCAAATAAACAGTATGAAGTGGTCAAAATTGGTTTTACGCATGCCTATGTGCGTCTGGCACATGCGTCTTCGGGCTCTCCCACGTTGGTTTGTGGATGAAAGCTATATGTTCAGCTGTAATGTCATGTAAAAACAATCTCTACATGACATTTACTCCCAGGTGTGACCAGTTAGGTCCTTAAGATATCAACAGGCTGTATAAAGCTACAATCGTTGCGGCTGTGTGTTTGTGCCAAATGCGCAAAGCCCATCCGCGCTTCCCAAAATTGGAGTGAGTACTCATAAATCACGTGAATAACATGAATAAACGTTTTTACTGAATTTTGTTGTGTTTTATACGTTCTATGCTGTCATTTCTCTCTTCTCCTATTGGCAAGGCAAGGCAGAGTGCTCGCAACTGTGTCCTGTGCAGTAGCCGTGATATCTGTAATTGCAATTATTACTTTTGCATATGATGACAGCGTGCAAAAGACGCATGGGCTCTGTGGAGAGCTCCGCTCCAGCTGGCTGCTGTGACAGCTCACTGACACTGTATTTCTGCTTAATCAGTTTCAGTCTCGCCAGAGTTACATTAATATCTGTATTTTTATATTTGAAATTCAGGGGATTTTGATAATAGATTATTAAAGTTTGTTTGCGAGGCTGTGGCCTCTGCATGTGCAAAGCTTGTGCGCCAAACTTTAGGGCGTATTTGCGCCGGCATATCATTAGTGCAAAATGTTTTGGGTAAAAAATAGGCTATTAAAAGGAACTGTCGGAATGGCGGTATGTTAAAAAAAACAAAAAACATACCGCCATTCCGTCCATAGGAGGAAAAAAGTGTCGGAATGGTGGGACGTTTGATAAAAAATTAAGTGTTGCCATTCCGACAATTGGAGACCCATGTCGGAATGGCGAGATGTCGGAATGGCAGCATGTAACCATGATGAAGGAGAGACCATTTGAGCAGCACAGCCATTTCGCAGCACAGGGACAGCAGTCCAAGTTACAGGATCTCCCACGTGGTATCACCTGTCACATTGTGTCAAGGCATCAAAAGAAGAAAAAATCCCCAAACTCAAGGACAAAAAGACAAAGACTCCAGTGAACGAAGACAGAGGACTGACAAACCAGAAATACAAAAGGATTCTCGATATCAAGATCCAGAAGAAGAGGCTAACAATGCCACGAACACTTACGATGCTGGGAATGATGCCAGCAATGAACAGAGAAGAAGATTTAGTGTCATCAATCTGCATTACGTGCCTCTAATGAGGGGGTGAATATAGAATCCTCAACGATTACAACGTCTCTGGGAACTGTGACAAAAACAAGGTTTAAACCATTTTGATATATATTGTAACCTATTGTCTAAGGAATAGTGCTGAAAATGAGGTAAATCTAATCCACCACTGTCCTTGGTCTTCTGTAGGGTTTTTAAACAAATACGTTTGTTTTTCCACAGAAATTTGGAGATGCATGAATCTAGTGACTTAAACCAAGTAGCAGATGGTTTTATGGGGATCATTGAGAACAAATAGTTAACTTTTGGTAGTATCATCATTTTAATGGATGTAACTCTCCCCATAAGTGATATAGGTAAGGACTTCCAAGGAGAGATCGTCCTCTACTGTCTTTAATAATTGCACATAATTTAGCTTTGTTAGCTCTGAGAGCCTGGAGGAAATGTTTATGCCTACATATCTAATATTTCCTGACTGTAAAGTGATCGCAGGTATATTATGGACCCTACAGTTAATGGGCAGAACTGTGGTCTTAGACCAGTTGATAGAGTAGTCAGAAAGTGCTGAGAATTTATTTATGAGTGTGATCGTGTGACTGAGAGACGTCTGTGAGTTCTGAAGGAAAAGTAATACATCATCAGCATAAAGACTTATTTTATGCTCAATATTTTGGGATTAATTACTCACAAACGGGTAAGAAAAGGTAGTATTGCCAGACCATACATGATCAAAACAGGGAACGGAGGTGGTTCAGCTGCAAGGTGTGAATGTCTGACTATAGTTTGTAAAAAGCGGGTAAGATAAGGTGCGAATGCCCGACAATGTATGATCAAAAGAGGGAGCGGAGGTTTTCGGCTACAAGAAGATTTGAATGTCCATCAATAATTGCTTTAAAACATGAAAGAAAATTTTCGAATATCAAACCGCACATGATCATAAGCGGGAGAGGAGTTGTTCAGCAGCAAGAAGGTGTGAATGTCCACCCATAATTACTGAAAAATGGGTAAGAAAAGGTGAAAATGCCAAACCATACATCATCAAAAGCAGGAGTGGATGTGTTCGGCTACAAGAAGGTTTGAATGTCCGACCATAGTTTGTAAAAAGCGAGTAAGAAATGGTTCGAATGCCCGAACATAGACCATCAAAAGAGGGAGCGGAGGTGTTCCGCTGTAAGAAGGTGTAAATGTCCGACCATAGTTGGTAAAAAGCGGGTAAGAAAAGGTTAAAATACCCGACTGTACACAATCAATAGCGGGAGCGGAGTTGTTTGGCTACAAGAAGGTGTGAAAGTCCGACCACGGATTGTAAAAAGCGGGTAAGAAAAGGTTCGAATGCCCGAATATATACCATCAAAAGTGGAAGTGGATGTGTTCGGCTGCAAGAAGGTGTGAACGTCCGACCAAAGTTTGTAAAAATCAGTTAAGAAAAGGTTCGAATATCCAACCAAACATAATCAAAAGCGGGAAAAGAGCTGTTCGACTGCAAGTAGGTGTGAATGTCAGATCATAATTTGCAAAAAGCTGATGAGAAAGGGTGAGAATGCCCGGCTATACACCATCAAATGCGGGAGCGGAAGTGTTTGGCTGTGAGTAGGTGTGAATGTCCGACCATAATTGCTGAAAAATGTGTTAGAAGAGACTAGAATGCCGGACAATACATCATCAAATGCGGGAGCGGAGTTGTTCGGCTGTGAGTAGGTGTGAATCTCCGAGCATAGTTTGTAAAAAGGGGGTAAGAATAGGTTCGAATGCCCGAACATACACTATCAAAACAGGGAGCTTAGGTGGCTCAGCTGCAAGGTGTGAATGTCTGACTATAGTTTGTAAATAAGGTGCGAATGCCCAACAATGTATAATCAAAAGAGGGAGCGGAGGTTTTCGGCTACAAGAAGGTTTGAATGTCCGACCATAGTTTGTAAAAAGCGGGTAAGAAAACGTTCAAGCGCCTGACTATACACCATCAAAAGCGGGAGCAGAGGTGTTCCGCTGTAAGACGGTGTGAATGTCCGACCATATTTGGTAAAAAGCGGGTAAGAAAAGGTTAAAATACCCGACTGTACACAATCAATAGCGGGAGAGGAGGTGTTCAGCTGCAAGGTGTGAATGTCCACCCATAATTACTGAAAAATGGGTAAGAAAAGGTGCGAATGCCCAACCATACATTATCAAAAGCAGGTGTGAATGTCAGATCATAATTTGCAAAAAGCTGATGAGAAAGGGTGAGAATGCCCGACTATACACCATCAAATGCGGGAGCGGAGTTGTTCGGCTGTGAGTAAGTGTGAATCTCCGACCATAATTGCTGAAAAATGTGTTAGAAAAGGTAAGAATGCCGGTCCAAACATCATCAAAAGCGGGAGAGGTGGTGTTCGGCTGCAAGTAGGTGTGAATGTCCAGCCATAATTACTAACAAACGGGTAAGAAAAGGTAGTATTGCCAGACCATACATGATCAAAACAGGGAGCGGAGGTGGTTCAGCTGCAAGAAGGTGTGAATGTCCGACTAAAGTTCAAATATATTAACAAAAGCGGGAGGAGACCTTTTCTTATCCCTCCTGAGCTGTCACCTTATCGTGGTGGGGGAGTTTGCGTGCCCCAATGAGTCTGGGAGCTATGTTGCCCGGGGCTTTAAGCCCCTGGTAGGGTCACCCAAGGCAAACAGATCCTAGATGAGGGACCAGACAAAGAACAGCTCAAAAGACCCCTTATGATGAACAAAAAATTTGGACCTCGTGATCCCTTGCCCGGATGTGGGACACCGGGGCCTCCCCCCGGAGCCAGGCCCGGGGGTGGGGCCCGGCAGCGGGCGCCTGGTGGCCGGGTCTGTGCCCATGGGGCTCGGTCGGGCATAGCCCGAAATGATGACGTGGGTCCCCCTTCCGACGGGCTCACCACCCGTGGGAGGGGCCAAGGGGGTCGGGTGCGATGTGAGCTGGGTAGCGGCCGAAGGCAGAGGCCTTGGCGGTCTGATCCTCGGCTACTGAAGCTAGCTCTTGGGACGTGGAATGTCACCTCTCTGTTGGGGAAGGAGCCGGAGCTGGTGCGCGAGGCTGAGCGGTTCCGGCTAGATATAGTCGGACTCACCTCGACGCACGGCTTGGGCTCTGGAACCAGTCCTCTTGAGAGGGGTTGGACTCTCTTCCACTCTGGAGTTGCCCGTGGTGAGAGGCGCAGAGCAGGTGTGGGCATACTTATTGCCCCCCAGCTGTGTGCCAGTACATTGGGGTTTACCCCAGTGAACGAGAGGGTAGCCTCCCTCCGCCTTCGGGTGGGGGGACGAGTCCTGACTGTTGTTTGTGCCTATGCGCCAAACAGCAGTTCAGAGTACCCACCCTTTTTGGAGTCTCTGGGGGAGGCACTGGAGAATGCTCCTACCGGAGACTCCCTCGTTCTGCTGGGGGACTTCAATGCTCACGTGGGCAATGACAGTGAGACCTGGAGGGGTGTGATTGGGAGGAACGGCCCCCCCGATCTGAACCAGAGTGGTGTTATGTTGTTGGACTTCTGTGCTGGTCATGGACTGTCCATAACAAACACCATGTTCAGACATAAGGGTGTCCATATGTGCACTTGGCACCAGGACACCCTTGGCCGCAGTTCGATGATCGACTTTGTGGTTGTATCATCGGACTTGCGGCCGTATGTCCTGGACACTCGGGTGAAGAGAGGGGCGGAGCTGTCAACTGATCACCACCTGGTGGTGAGTTGGCTCCGCTGGTGGGGGAGGATGCCGATCAGACCTGGCAGGCCCAAACGTATTGTGAGGGTCTGCTGGGAGCGTTTGTCAGAATCCCCCGTCAGAAGGAGCTTTAACTCCCACCTCCGGCAGAGCTTCAACCATATCCCGGGGGAGGTGGGGGACATTGAGTCCGAATGGGCCATGTTCCGTAACTCCATTGCCGAGGCAGCTGATCGGAGTTGTGGCCGTAAGGTGGTCGGTGCCTGTCGTGGCGGCAACCCTCGAACCTGCTGGTGGACACCAGTGGTGAGGGAAGCCGTCAAGCTGAAGAAGGAGTCCTATCGGGCCTTTTTGGCCAGTGGGACCCTGGAAGCAGCTGATAGGTACCGACAGGCCAGACGGGCTGCGGCTTCGGCGGTTGCTGAGGCAAAAACTCGGGCCTGGGAGGAGTTCGGTGAGACCATGGAGAACGATTTCCGGACGGCCTCGAAGAGATTCTGGTCCACCATCCGGCGTCTCAGGGGGGGGAAGCGGCTCACAGTCAACACTGTTTACAGTGGGGACGGGGCTTTGCTGACCTCAACTAGGGATGTTGTGAGTCGGTGGGGGGAGTACTTCGAGGAACTCCTCAATCCTACCAACACGTGCTCGGAAGAGGCAGAGTCGGAGAGCTCGGAGACGGGGCCTCCCATTTCTGGGGCTGAGGTTGCCGAGGTGGTCAAAAAGCTCCTCGGTGGCAAGGCCCCGGGGGTGGATGAGGTCCGTCCTGAGTTTCTCAAGGCTCTGGATGTTGTAGGGCTGTCTTGGCTGACACGCCTCTGCAGCATCGCGTGGACATCGGGGACAGTGCCTCTGGACTGGCAGATTGGTGTGGTGGTCCCCCTCTTTAAAAAGGGGGACCGGAGGGTGTGTTCCAACTATAGGGGTATCACACTCCTCAGCCTCCCTGGTAAGGTCTATTCGGGGGTATTGGAGAGGAGGATCCGTCGGATAATCGAGCCTCGGATTCAGGAGATGCAGTGTGGCTTTCGTCCTGGCCGTGGAACAGTGGACCAGCTCTATACCCTCGGCAGGATCCTGGAGGGTGCATGGGAGTTCGCCCAACCAGTCTACATGTGTTTTGTAGACTTGGAGAAAGCGTTCGACCGTGTCCCTCGTGGAGTCCTGTGGGGGGTGCTCCGGGAATATGGAGTGCCGGACCCCTTGATAGGGTCCGTTCGGTCTCTGTATGACCGGTGCCAGAGTTTGGTCCGCATTGCCGGCAGTAAGTCGGATACGTTTCCGGTGAGAGTTGGACTCCGTCAGGGCTGCCCTTTGTCACCGATTCTGTTCCTAACTTTTATGGACAGAATTTCTAGGCGCAGCCAGGGCGTTGAGGGTGTCCGATTTGGCGACCTCAGAATCGGGTCTCTGCTTTTTGCAGATGATGTGGTTCTGTTAGCGTCGTCAGGCCGTGACCTTCAGCTCTCACTGGAGCGATTCGCAGCCGAGTGTGAAGCGGCTGGGATGAGAATCAGCACCTCCAAATCCGAGACTATGGTTCTCAGCCGGAAAAAGGGTGGAATGCTCTCTCCGGGTCGGGAATGAGATCCTTCCCCAAGTGGAGGAGTTCAAGTATCTCGGGGTCTTGTTCACGAGTGAGGGACGAATGGAGCGGGAGATTGACGGGCGGATCGGTGCGGCGTCTGCAGTGTTG
This sequence comes from Leuresthes tenuis, assembly GCF_036924035.1. Lineage (NCBI taxonomy): Eukaryota > Metazoa > Chordata > Actinopteri > Atheriniformes > Atherinopsidae > Leuresthes > Leuresthes tenuis. The sequence continues at coordinate 10,958,304 of NW_027325369.1, forward strand.
CGGGCTCTGCACCGACCCGTCGTTGTGAAGAGGGAGCTGAGCCAGAAGGCGAAGCTCTCTACTTACTGGTCAATCTACGTTCCCATCCTCACCTATGGTCACGAGTTGTGGGTAGTGACCGAAAGAACAAGATCGCGAATACAAGCGGCCGAAATGGGTTTCCTCCGCAGGGTGTCTGGGCTCTCCCTTAGAGATAGGGTGAGAAGCTCAGTCATCCGGGAGGGGCTCGGAGTAGAACCGCTGCTCCTCCGCATTGAGAGGAGTCAGATGAGGTGGCTCGGGCATCTGGTTAGGATGCCCCCTGGGCGCCTCCCTGGGGAGGTGTTCCGGGCACGTCCCACTGGGAGGAGACCCCGGGGAAGACCCAGGACACGCTGGAGAGACTATGTCTCTCGGCTGGCCTGGGAACGCCTCGGGGTCCCCCCGGAAGAGCTGGAAGAAGTGGCCGGGGACAGAGACGTCTGGGTTTCTCTGCTCAAGCTGCTGCCCCCGCGACCCGACCCCCGGATAAGCGGCAGATGATGGATGGATGGATGGATGGGAGGAGAGGTCTTCGGATGAGAGTGGTTGAGAATTTCCAACCATAATCTATAAAATGCGGTGAAAAAAAAGGTGTGATAGAACACTAAAAGGTGGAGCGGAAGTGTTCGGCTGCAAGAAGTTGTGAATGTCCGACTATATTTGGTGAAAAGCAGGTGAAGCAAGGTCTGAATGCCCAACCTTACATCATCAAAAGCGAGATCAGAGGTGTTTGGCTGCATGAAGGCCATAGTTTGCCAAAAGCGGGTAAGCTGCGAATGACCGACTAAATATCAACAAAAGGTCTTCGGATGCAAGTGGGTGTGAATATCCCACCATACAAGTATGGTGGAGAGGAAGCTGTGAACAGCCGACCATAGTTGGCAAAAAGCGGGTGAGAAAAGGTGCGAATGTCCAACCATACATGATCAAAACAGGGAGCGGAGGTGTTTGGCTGTGACAAGGTGTGAATGTCCACCCAAAATTAATGAAAAGCGGGCAACAAGTAGGTTTGAATGCCCAACCATACATCATCAAAAGCAGGAGTGGATGTGTTCGGCTACAAGGTTTGAATGTCCGAGCATAGTTTGTAAAAAGCGGGTAAGAAAAGGTTCGAATGCCCAAACATACACCATCAAAAGAGGGAGCGGAGGTGTTCCGCTGTAAGAAGGTGTAAATGTCCGACCATAGTTGGTAAAAAGCGGGTAAGAAAAGGTTAAAATACCCGACTGTACACAATCAATAGCGGGAGCGGAGTTGTTTGGCTACAAGAAGGTGTGAAAGTCCGACCACGGATTGTAAAAAGCGGGTAAGAAAAGGTTCGAATGCCCGAATATATACCATCAAAAGTGGAAGTGGATGTGTTCGGCTGCAAGAAGGTGTGAACGTCCGACCAAAGTTTGTAAAAAGCAGTTAAGAAAAGGTTCGAATATCCAACCAAACATAATCAAAAGCGGGAAAAGAGCTGTTCGACTGCAAGTAGGTGTGAATGTCAGATCATAATTTGCAAAAAGCTGATGAGAAAGGGTGAGAATGCCCGGCTATACACCATCAAATGCGGGAGCGGAAGTGTTTGGCTGTGAGTAGGTGTGAATGTCCGACCATAAATGCTGAAAAATGTGTTAGAAGAGACTAGAATGCCGGACAATACATCATCAAATGCGGGAGCGGAGTTGTCCGGCTGTGAGTAGGTGTGAATCTCCGAGCATAGTTTGTAAAAAGGGGGTAAGAATAGGTTCGAATGCCCGAACATACACTATCAAAACAGGGAGCTTAGGTGGCTCAGCTGCAAGGTGTGAATGTCTGACTATAGTTTGTAAATAAGGTGCGAATGCCCAACAATGTATAATCAAAAGAGGGAGCGGAGGTTTTCGGCTACAAGAAGGTTTGAATGTCCGACCATAGTTTGTAAAAAGCGGGTAAGAAAAGGTTAAAATACCCGACTGTACACAATCAATAGCGGGAGCGGATGTGTTTGGCTACAAGAATGTGTGACAGTCCGACCCTGGTTTGTAAAAAACGGGTAGGAAAAGGTGCGAATGCCCGACAATGTATGATCAAAAGAGGGAGCGGAGGTTTTCGGCTACAAGAAGGTTTGAATGTCCGACCATAGTTTGTAAAAAGCGGGTAAGAAAAGGTTCAAATGCCTGACTATACACCATCAAAAGCGGGAGCGGAGGTGTTCCGCTGTAAGACGGTGTGAATGTCCGACCATAGTTGGTAAAAAGCGGGTAAGAAAAGGTTAAAATACCTGACTGTACACAATCAATAGCGGGAGCGGTGTTGTTCGGCTACAAGAAGGTGTGAAAGTTCAACCATGGTTTGTAAAAAGCTGCTAAGAAAAGGTTCGAATGCCCGAATATATACCATCAAAAGCGGAAGCGGAGGTGTTCGGCTGCAAGAAGGTGTGAACGTCCGACCAAATTTTGCAAAAAGCAGTTAAGAAAAGGTTCGAATGCCCAAATATATACCATCAAAAACGGGAGCAGAGCTGTTCGACTGCAAGTAGGTGTGAATGTCCAGCCATAATTACTCACAAACGGGTAAGAAAATGGAGTATTGCCAGACCATACATGATCAAAACAGGGAGCTGAGGTGGTTCAGCTGCAAGGTGTGAATGTCTGACTATAGTTTGTAAAAAACGGGTAAGAAAAGGTGCGAATGCCCGACAATGTATGATCAAAAGAGGGAGTGGAGGTTTTCGGCTACAAGAAGGTTTGAATGTCCGACCATAGTTTGTAAAAAGCGGGTAAGAAAAGGTTCAAATGCCTGACTATACACCATCAAAAGCGGGAGCGGAGGTGTTCCGCTGTAAGACGGTGTGAATGTCCGACCATAGTTGGTAAAAAGCGGGTAAGAAAAGGTTAAAATACCTGACTGTACACAATCAATAGGGGGAGCGGAGTTGTTCGGCTACAAGAAGGTGTGAAAGTCCAACCATGGTTTGTAAAAAGCTGGTAAGAAAAGGTTCGAATGCCCGAATATATACCATCAAAAGCGGAAGCGGAGGTTTTCGGCTACAAGAAGGTTTGAATGTCCGACCATAGTTTGTAAAAACAGGGTAAGAAAAGGCTCGAAAGCCCGACTATACACAATAAAAAGCGGGAGCGGGAGGTTTTCAGCTGCAAATCCTTCACTCAAACCAAGTGAAAACTGCTTTGTCCTTCATATTTATCAATGTCTAGATCGACTTCAACAAAGAACAACATTGTACTTTGCAGTAAAGAAAGAGCAAATCAAAAGTTTTAGGAATCCGAGAATAAGCTTATTTTCATGAGTTCTGCACGATTATTGATTTTATTATAAATGAATGCCTTCACTCAAGCTATGTTAAAACTGCTTTGTCCTTCATATTTATCAATGTCTAGATTGACTTCAACAAAGAACAAAACTGGATTTTGCAGTAGAAGAAAGAGCAACACTGAAGGATCAGTAATCCGAGAATAAGCTTATTTTCATACGTTCTGCATGATTTGGGATTTTATGTATAAAATGAATTCCTTCACTCAAACCAAGTTAAAACTGCTTTGTCCTTCATATTTATCAATGTCTAGATCGACTTCAACAAAGAACAACATTGTATTTTGCAGTAGAAGAAAAAGCAACACTGAAGGATCAGGAATCCGAGAATAAGCTTCTTTTCATACGTTTTGAATGATTTGGGATTTTATGTATAAAATGAATTCCTTCACTCAAACCAAGTGAAAACTGCTTTGTCCTTCATATTTATCAATGTCTAGATTTACTTCAACAAAGAACAACATTGTATTTTGCAGTAGAAGAAAAAGCAACACTGAAGGATCAGGAATCCGAGAATAAGCTTCTTTTCATACGTTTTGAATGATTTGGGATTTTATGTATAAAATGAATTCCTTCACTCAAACCAAGTGAAAACTGCTTTGTCCTTCATATTTATCAATGTCTAGATTTACTTCAACAAAGAACAACATTGTATTTTGCAGTAGTAGAAAGAGCAACACTGAAGGATCAGGAATCCGAGAATAAGCTTATTTTCATACGTTCTGCATGATTTGGGATTTTATGTATAAAATGAATTCCTTTACTCAAACTATGTTAAAACTGCTTTGTCCTTCATATTTATCAATGTGTAGATTGACTTCAACAAAGAACAACATTGTATTTTGCAGTAGAAGAAATAGCAACACTGAAGGATCAGGAATCTGAAAACAAGCTTATTTTCATACGTTCTGCTTGATTTGGGATTTTGCTATAAAATTAATTCCTTCACTCAAACAAAGTGGAAACTGCTTTGTCCTTCATATTTATCAATGTCTATATAAATTTCAACAAAGAACAAGGCTGTATTTTTCATTATAGGAAAGAGCAACACTGGAGGATCAGGAATCCGAGAAAAAGCTTACTTTCATGAGTCCTGCACGATTTCGGATTTTCCTATAAAATGAATTGCTTTGCTCAAACCAAGTTAAAATTGCTTTGTCCTTCATAGTTATCCATGTCTGGCAATACTACCTTTTCTTACCCGTTTGTGAGTAATTATGGCTGGACATTCACACCTACTTGCAGTCGAACAGCTCTGCTCCCGCTTTTGATTATGTTTGGTTGGATATTCGAACCTTTTCTTAACTGCTTTTTACAAACTTTGGTCGGACGTTCACACCTTCTTGCAGCCGAACACCTCCGCTTCCGCTTTTGATGGTATATATTCGGGCATTCGAACCTTTTCTTAGCAGCTTTTTACAAACCATGGTTGAACTTTCACACCTTCTTGTAGCCGAACAACTCCGCTCCCGCTATTGATTGTGTACAGTCAGGTATTTTAACCTTTTCTTACCCGCTTTTTACCAACTATGGTCGGACATTCACACCGTCTTACAGCGGAACACCTCCTCTCCCGCTTTTGATGGTGTATAGTCAGGCATTTGAACCTTTTCTTACCCGCTTTTTACAAACTATGGTCGGACATTCAAACCTTCTTGTAGCCGAAAACCTCCGCTCCCTCTTTTGATCATACATTGTCGGGCATTCGCACCTTTTCTTACCCGTTTTTTACAAACCATGGTCGGACTGTCACACATTCTTGTAGCCAAACACATCCGCTCCCACTATTGATTGTGTACAGTCGGGTATTTTAACCTTTTCTTACCCGTTTTTTACCAACTATGGTCGGACATTCACACCTTCTTACAGCGGAACACCTCCGCTCCCTCTTTTGATAGTGTATGTTCGGGCCTTCGAATCTATTCTTACCCCCTTTTTACAAAATATGCTCGGAGATTCACACCTACTCACAGCCGAACAACTCCGCTCCCGCATTTGATGGTGTATAGTCGGGCATTCTCACCCTTTCTCATCAGCTTTTTGCAAATTATGATCTGACATTCACACCTACTTGCAGTCGAAATGCTATGCTCCCGCTTTTGATTATGTTTGGTTGGATATTCGAAGCTTTTCTTAACTGCTTTTTACAAACTTTGGTAGGACGTTCAAACTTTCAAGCAGCCGAACACCTCCGCTTCCGCTTTTGATGTTGTATATTCGGGCATACAAACCTTTTCTTACCCACTTTTTACAAACCATGGTCAGACTTTCACTCTTTGTTGCTGAACAACTCCTTTCCCTCTTTTGATTGTGTACAGTCGGGTATTTTCACCTTTTCTTACCTGCTTTTTACAAACTTTGGTCGGACATTCAAACCTTCTTGTAGCCGAACACATCCACTCCTGCTTTTGATGATGTATGGTTGGGCATTCGCACCTTTTCTTACCCATTTTTCAGTAATTATTGGTGGACATTCAGACCTTCTTGCAGCTGAACACCTCTGCTCCCTCTTTTGATCATACATTGTCGGGCATTCGCACCTTGTCTTACACGCTTTTTACAAACTTTAGTCAGACATTCACACCTTGCAGCTGAACCACCTCCGCTCCCTGTTTTGATCATGTATGGTCTGGCAATACTACCTTTTCTTACCCATTTGTGAGTAATTATGGCTGGACATTCACACCTACTTGCAGCCGAACACCACGTCTCCCGCTTTTGATGATGTATTGTCCGGCATTCTAGTCTCTTCTAACACATTTTTCAGCAATTATGGTCGGACATTCACACCTACTCACAGCCGAACACTTCCGCTCCCGCATTTGATGGTGTATAGCCGGGCATTCTCACCCTTTCTCATCAGCTTTTTGCAAATTATGATCTGACATTCACACCTACTTGCAGTCGAACAGCTCTGCTCCCTCTTTTGATTATGTTTGGTTGGATATTCGAACCTTTTCTTAACTGCTTTTTACAAACTTTGGTTGGACGTTCACACCTTCTTGCAGCCGAACACCTCCACTTCCACTCTTGATGGTATATATTCGGGCATTCGAACCTTTTCTTACCCGCTTTTTACAAACCGTGGTCGGACTTTCACACCTTCTTGTAGCCGAACAACTCCGCTCCCGCTATTGATTGTGTACAGTCGGGTATTTTAACCTTTTCTTACCCGCTTTTTACCAGCTATGGTCGGACATTTACACCTTCTTACAGCGGAACACCTCCGCTCCCTCTTTTGATGGTCTATGTTTGGGCATTCGAACCTTTTCTTACCCGCTTTTTACAAACTATGGTCGGACATTCAAACCTTCTTCTAGCCGAACACATCCACTCCTGCTTTTGATGATGTATGGTTGGGCATTCGCACCCTTTTTTTACCCATTTTTCAGGAATTATGGGTGGACATTCAGACCTTCTTGCAGCCGAAAACCTCCGCTCCCTCTTTTGATCATGCATTGTCGGGCATTCGCACCTTGTCTTACCCGCTTTTTATAAACTTTAGTTGGACATTCACACCTTCTTGCAGCTGAACGACCTCCGCTCCCTGTTTTGATCATGTATGGTCTGGCAATACTACCTTTTCTTACCCGTTTGTGAGTAATTAATCCCAAAATATTGAGCATAAAATAAGTCTTTATGCTGATGATGTATTGCTTTTCCTTCAGAACTCACAGACGTCTCTCACTCACACGATCACACTCATAAATAAATTCTCAACACTTTCTGACTACTCTATCAACTGGTCTAAGACCACAGTTCTGCCCATTAACTGTAGGGTCCATAATATACCTGCGATCACTTTACAGTCAGGAAATATTAGATATTTAGGCATAAACATTTCCTCCAGGCTCTCAGAGCTAACAAAGCTAAATTATGTGCAATTATTAAAGACAGTAGAGGACGATCTCTCTCGTTGGAAGTCCTTACCTATATCACTTATGGGGAGAATTACATCCATTAAAATGATGATACTACCAAAAGTTAACTATTTGTTCTCAATGATCCCCATAAAACCATCTGCTACTTGGTTTAAGTAACTAGATTCATGCATCTCCAAATTTCTGTGGAAAAACAAACCACAACGTATTAGTTTAAAAACCCTACAGAAGACCAAGGACAATGGTGGATTAGATTTACCTCATTTTCAGCACTATTCCTTAGCCAATAGGTTACAATATATATCAAAATGGTTTAAACCTTGTTTTTGTCACAGTTCCCAGAGACGTTGTAATCGTTGAGGATTCTATATTCACCCCCTCATTAGAGGCACGTGTTGCAGATTGATGACACTGAATCTTCTTCTCTGTTCATTGCTGGCATCATTCCCAGCATCGTAAGTGTTCGTGGCATTGTTAGCCTCTTCTTCTGGATCTTGATATCGAGAATCCTTTTGTATTTCTGGTTTGTCAGTGCTCTCTCTTCGTTCACCGGCGTCTTCGTCTTTTTGTCCTTGAGTTTGGTGATTTTTTCTTCTTTTGATGCCTTGACACAATGTGACAGGTGATACCACGTGGGAGATCCTGTAACTTGGACTGCTGTCCCTGTGCTGCGAAATGGCTGTGCTGCTCAAATGGTCTCTCCTTCATCATGGTTACATGCTGCCATTCCGACATCTCGCCATTCCGACATGGGTCTCCAATTGTCGGAATGGCGACACTTAATTTTTTATCAAACGTCCCACCATTCCGACACTTTTTTCCTCCTATGGGCGCAAATACACCCTAAAGTTTGGCGCACAAGCTCTGCACATGCAGAGGCCACAGCCTCGCAAACAAACTTTAATAATCTATTATCAAAATCCCCTGAATTTCAAATATAAAAATACAGATATTAATGTAACTCTGGCGAGACTGAAACTGATTAAGCAGAAATACATTGTCAGTGAGCTGTCACAGCAGCCAGCTGGAGCGGAGCTCTCCACAGAGCCCATGCGTCTTTTGCACGCTGTCATCATATGCAAAAGTAATAATTGCACAGATATCACGGCTACGGCACAGGACACAGTTGCGAGCACTCTGCCTTGCCTTGCCAATAGGAGAAGAGAGAAATGACAGCATAGAACGTATAAAACACAACAAAATGCAGTAAAAACGTTTATTCATGTTATTCACGTGATTTATGAGTACTCGCTCCAATTTTGGGAAGCGCGGATGGGCTTTGCGCATTTGGCACAAACACACAGCCGTTGCGCAAGGCTTTATACAGCCTGTTGATATCTTAAGGACGTAACTGGTCACACCTGAGAGTAAATGTCATGTAGAGATTGTTTTTACATGACATTACAGCTGAACATATAGCTTTCATCCACAAACCAATGTGGGAGAGCCCGAAGACGCATGTGCCAGACGCACATAGGCATGCGTAAAACCAATTTTGACCACTTCATACTGTTTATTTGCTTTCTTTTAGTTAATTTTCGTTTCTTTTGGATTCTTGTGCGTGTTATGGAGCCGTTTTGGTCCATGTTTGTAAGCCTTTTTTTCCTGGATTAAATTTTCGGAAGTTGAAACAAGTGGCATTGGAGTGTGTGATTGAAAACCACCGCGGACTGCTTCTCCTCCTCCAGTTGCCGAGACTTTGTGTTTTTAATAACACTTGTCTATAAACATGTGTTAAACATATAAATTGCATGAACAGAAAGAAGGGACTCACCTGTTGAGTAACACACATTTCCTTATACAGAAAGCCTTGTCGGAATGGTGGGACATTTGAACGTCGGAATGGTGGGACGTTTGCATGTCGGAATTGTGGTATGTCGGAATGGTGGTATGTCGGAATGGTGGGATGTCGGAATAGCGGGATGTCGGAATGGCGGGATTTCGGAATGGGTGTTGCCACCCCCTTCATCATATACACTTTTATTTATACATCACCTTCCACCATGAAGCGTTGTCCCTTTTTGTTTCTCTCTTTGTTCTTAAAATGCTGTTATGCATGTCTAAACCAATCCATTAAATTAGATCATTTTGGCAGTAAAGCGATCTACAATGTGCTTGGTCGCAAAGCTGCTCATCTGTGGTAAACAGCTCTTCAGAAAGGCATTCTTCAATTGATTTCACTAATTCTATGTAATAATTTTGTGATTTCCTACAAAACTACACTTCTTCTCCCATCTGTCTGAGTATTTAATATTGTCTGGGTCCCGTTAAAACATGTATTTTTCCCATCTAATTCCTTGTTTGCTTTAAAACAAGAATTCCCCATTTTCTATCCCTTCAGTAGCCAACCAGTTTGTATGGAGTACACTGGAGCAACTTGACTGATCAGTAAAACACTGCTTTTGTTGTCACCGCAAGGCATCCCCCGTCGGTTGTTTCACTGAGACACTACTGAGTAACTATAACTCAACACAGTTTATACACATAACATTCATATACATACTAACAAACAAACAAACAATTATTTATCGTGATTTTCTCATCTCTGTTTGAACGTACACCCAGGTAAATATTCCTGTAGTCTTCTCATACCGACTATGGACCCATTCATTGTTTAACTTCACTGTTTTGCAAATCCTAATTGAATATTACACATTGACATTGAACTTTACTGGATAAGCAGGTCTTCATTGCATTCAGCAACCTATATGTGAGCATCTATGTGTAAGCTGTTCTTCTTTGCATTTATCAGCAGCAAGCAATTCTTCATTGCACATGCATATGGAAATAGTAAAACAATTCCAATGCGTTAGCGAAACCTTCTATATCAGGAGTGTCCATCATGATGCTGGGAATAGAACCTCTTTCCCAGAATAGTTCAACCTTCATTACTCAACTGATCATAACTCCGCAATGAGCACATTTCAAAGTATCATTCCTCTACATGTATTCAAAAATCTATGTGTAAATGTTTAATATTTCTTATATTTGTTGATGTCATTCTGTGTGCATGTGGCCTAAACCCAATCTCTGTGTGGCAATTTTAATTTAAACAAGTTGAACTCTGCCTCTGATCATTTAAAAAAGGTGTGTACCAATATCAACCTTTCTCAGGTAATTACTGATCCTACAAAACCAAAGAGATCCTTCAAGGTTGTCCCTGATTGGCTCAATCTTAACAAATCAAAGGTAGAATATCCGCAGTATCTGAACTTGGTGTTAATTATCACTGCTCAATAGCCTGTATCAGAATTGCAAAAATGAAAACATTAGGTCCACGCTTGGTATCCAGATCCTGAAACATCTCCATGAGCAGGCTTTTTTTTAACTGATCTGTTGAATAGTTATATGACACTGTTAAAATCTCAGATGAAGATCTAGCACTTGACCATTTTTGTAAATCTTCTAATTCCATAGTTGATAAACATGCCCCTTTTAAAAAGTATAGAACTTAGAACAGGTCTAGTCCCTGACTTTCGGCAGAACTGTCTTCTTTACTTTTTTTTTTTTTCCCCTTGTCCTGTTCAGCATTATGTCAGAAGAATTGTAGTCTGAATACCTTTGATGCCAAACAGATTTGCTTTGCCAAGGGAAGTTTTATAAATGTAAAGCTCCCCTTGATGCCCATTTATTTATTTCTGTTTACAAGATATGACATGAACTGAACTGAACCGGACCGGGGGACAAGGAAAGAAGAAGAGGAAAGAAGAGGAAACAGAACAAAAATAGAAACAAAAACCAGACAACCAGCTGCTACACCTGTAAAAAACAAAACAGACAACAATCCATGGCCTCTGAGGGGAATCCAGCCTTAGCGCCACCAGGAGCACCTGAAAGCAGACAAGCAGAGAAAAAACAAACACACAAACAAACAAAAACAAGCACAAGAAGCGGCAATCGCATACAACACAGCTGTGGATATAGATGACCTGAGACGACATGATAATACATCAACTGCTTAGCGACCATGCTACTGGACTAATGAATGTGTGTGTGTGTGTGTGTGTGTGAGAACATGCAACACCCATGGCACAGGACCTACATGATAACCGTGCTTAGTTATGAGTGTATAAGCGTACAGGGCCACAATCCACAGCCCCCCCCAAGCAATCAGAAGCAGGCAGAGAGGGCCACAAGACCCAGGCCACCAGCAGCCCCCACAGAGCACAGAACCCAGGCAGCCCACCGCAGGGGCAACCACGCATCCACCCAGAAGACTGCAGAGGAAGCCCCCGGAAAGAGCCCCCATAAGCATAGGGCAGAGGCCCTCCGGGAGCCAGGGGCAACAGCCCACCGACCCCGCCAGGCCCCAGCCGCCCAGACATGGGCCGTGCACTGGACCCGGGCCCCAGGGGCCCGAGCGCCCCCAAACCCCCCGGCAGAGGCCCCACCCAATACCCAGGAGGGCAAAGCGCCCCAGACAGCCACAAAATGGGTCAGCGCCTGCCCCAGCGCCCCTTGCCAAGTGCCCTGGGAGTCAAGACGTGCCCACAGGTGGGTGAAGTTGCGAGCAGTGGGGAGAGGCAACGCTGACGCCCCATCGGGAGAAGCACAGGCAGGCCAGGCGACAGCAAGTCCCAGATCCAGGCCCAATCATTACCACACACACTTTCACGTCCCATACATCCACACATCCACACGTCCTACCTCCCTCGACTCTGCTGGGGTATAGTGCAGCGGGCACACCAGGGGGCCAGCAACACCCCAGCCACCACAGACCCCGAACCAGCAGAACAATTAATTAATCCTCCTGGCCCCTCCTGCCCCGAACAGACACCAGGAAGCAGGGGTGTGCGAAGAAGACCCCTCCCCTCACCCTTCTGGCTCTTCAATATTTTCTAATAGTGAGCAATTAAAATTGAGGGGCAGCCAAACTTGTAGAACTGGGAGCGCAGCACTCTGGGCAGCCTACATACCCAAAGAGCCCCGCCCACCACATGCCACTCAGTATAATCGCCCCCCAAGACCTAATGTGTGTGTGTGAGTGTGTTTGAGAAGTAGTAATGTCTAAGGTGTAATTAAAACAGGGGCAGGGAACTGCAGAGTGCAACCAAACGGGACCACCTACGTGGCCCCATCCACTTCACCCCACCGAACACACACGCCCCCAAAACCCTTCATGTGTGAGTGTGTGCTGTGTACAGGAGCCAGAAGGGAGAGGGGTATGGGGATATATACCGGGGGAGCTACTCTCCCCCAGAGAGGGCAGCCAGGGACTGGCTGTAATAGGCATCCCTGTTACCTGGGAGCCAACAATGGGCAGGAGGGCCTGATGTCCACCAGGCTCGGGGCCTGCAGCGACCATATTCCGGGAGCTACTGTACCCCCAGAAGGTACCCATCCCGCCCCACCCCACTCAACCCAACCCCACCCCGGAGGACCTCTACAAAAAACAAACAAACAACATAAAAAAACAATCAAACAAATCACCCAGTCACACCAGTCGCAGCAGCCCGGGCCTGAGACCCACCATCACCCAGCAACCCACCACCACCACTATGTGATAAAACTAATCAGAGGGGACCAGAGAGAATGAAATTCAGCCAATTGATGTTTTGAGGAGGCAGACATTGTTTCCATGCTAATATAATCTAAAAGAAAATTTCTAAACTGGTTAATACACAGATTGTTCTTCGCTTTCCAGTTCATGAGAATAGTTTTCTTTGCGATACATAACACTGTGAGAACCATGTGTGCTGAGTTAATTTCCATGTTGATGTTGTCTAAGTCACCCAGTATGCACAGTGTGGGGCATGCAGGGATGCTACACTTTAGCCATGTTGATAGGTCCTCACAGACTTCAAGCCAGAACTTCTGGACAGGCGCACAAAACCACAAAGCATGTGCATAATCATCAGGTGTGTTATCTGTGCAATGTGAGCAGATGTTTGAGTGTGTTAGACCCATCCTGAACATCCTTTGTCCTGTATAGTGTGTTCTATGAAGGATTTTGTATTGTATGAGCTGTAAATTAGGATTTCGAGTCTTTATGAAGGTGTTCAAACATATTTGTGGTTAGAAGCTATGACCAGAACTGATGGATAAATCTGCCTCCCATTTTGAGGATGGAAGAGACATTGTGTCATCTATCTTAGACAATAATTTATATATTTTTGATAGTAGTTTTGGGGTGCAGATGCTTAGAAATTCTGCTACCCTAGTCGGGAGTTGTAAGTCTGGTTGGTGGAGGATATATCCATCCATCCATCCATCATCTGCCGCTTATCCGGGGGTCGGGTCGCGGGGGCAGGAGCTTGAGCAGAGAAACCCAGACGTCTCTGTCCCCAGCCACTTCCTCCAGCTCTTCCGGGGGGACCCCGAGGCGTTCCCAGGCCAGCCGAGAGACATAGTCTCTCCAACGTGTCCTGGGTCTCCCCCGGGTTCTCCTCCCAGTGGGACGTGCCCGGAACACCTCCCCAGGGAGGCGCCCAGGGGGCATCCTAACCAGATGCCCGAGCCACCTCATCTGACTCCTCTCAATGCGGAGGAGCAGCGGTTCTACTCCGAGCCCCTCCCGGAAGACTGACCTTCTCACCCTATCTCTAAGGGAGAGCCCAGACACCCTGCGGAGGAAACCCATTTCGGCTGCTTGTATTCGCGATCTTGTTCTTTCGGTCACTACCCACAACTCGTGACCATAGGTGAGGATGGGAACGTAGATTGACCAGTAAGTAGAGAGCTTCGCCTTCTGGCTCAGCTCCCTCTTCACTACGACGGGTCGGTGCAGAGCCCGCAACACTGCAGACGCCGCACCGATCCGCCCGTCAATCTCCCGCTCCATTCGTCCCTCACTCGTGAACAAGATCCCGAGATACTTGAACTCCTCCACTTGGGGAAGGATCTCATTCCCGACCCGGAGAGAGCATTCCACCCTTTTCCGGCTGAGAACCATAGTCTCGGATTTGGAGGTGCTGATTCTCATCCCAGCCGCTTCACACTCGGCTGCGAATCGCTCCAGTAAGAGCTGAAGGTCACGGCCTGACGACGCTAACAGAACCACATCATCTGCAAAAAGCAGAGACCCGATTCTGAGGTCGCCAAATCGGACACCCTCAACGCCCTGGCTCCGCCTAAAAATTCTGTCCATAAAAGTTAGGAACAGAATCGGTGACAAAGGGCAGCCCTGACGGAGTCCAACTCTCACCGGAAACGTATCCCACTTACTGCCGGCAATGCGGACCAAACTCTGGCACCGGTCATACAGAGACCAAACGGCCCCTATCAAGGGGTCCGGCACTCCATATTCCCGGAGCAACCCCCACAGGACTCCACGAGGGACACGGTCGAACGCTTTCTCCAAGTCCACAAAACACATGTAGATGCATAGATAGCATAGTTTGCCAAAAGCGGGTAAGCTGCGAATGACCGACTAAATATCAACAAAAGTGGGGGCGGAAGTCTTCGGATGCAAGTGGGTGTGAATAACCCACCATACAAGTATGGTGGAGAGGAAGCTGTGATCAGCCGACCATAGTTTGCAAAAAGCGGGTGAGAAAAGGTGCGAATGTCCAACCATACATGATCAAAACAGGGAGCGGAGGTGTTTGGCTGTGACAAGGTGTGAATGTCCACCCAAAATTAATGAAAAGCGGGCAACAAGTAGGTTTGAATGCCCAACCATACATAATCAAAAGCAGGAGTGGATGTGTTCGGCTACAAGAAGGTTTGAATGTCCGAGCATAGTTTGTAAAAAGCGGGTAAGGAAAGATTCGAATGCCCGAACATACACCATCAAAAGAGGGAGCGGAGGAGCTCCGCTGTAAGACGGTCTGAATGTCCATTAATAATTGCTAGAAAACATGAAAGAAAATTTTCGAATATCAAACCGCACATGATCATAAGCTCGGAGAAGGTGTTTGACTACAAGTAGGTGTGAATGTCAGATTATAATTTGTAAAAAGCGGGTAAGAAAAGGTAAGGATGTCCAACCAATCTCTACATGACATTTACTCCCAGGTGTGACCAGTTAGGTCCTTAAGATATCAACAGGCTGTATAAAGCTACAACCGTTGCGGCTGTGTGTTTGTGCCAAATGCGCAAAGCCCATCCGCGCTTCCCAAAATTGGAGTGAGTACTCATAAATCACATGAATAACATGAATAAACGTTTTTACTGAATTTTGTTGTGTTTTATACGCCTCATTTATATAATTGAGGAATGAGGCTGGGTTTCACTGAGGTTAAACTCATTGATCAATGTTGGTTCTGTTTATATTATTATGAATATAATCGATGAATGAGGCTGGGTTTCACTGAGGTTCAGCTTTGTGATCAATGTATGTTCTGTTTATATTAATATGAATATAATTGATGAATGAGGCTGGGTTTCACTGAGGTTCATCTTTGTGGTCAATGCTTGTTCTGTTTATATTAATATGTGTATAATTGATGAATGAGGCTGGGTTTCACTGAGGTTCAGCTTTGTGATCAATGTTGGTTCTGTTTATATTAATATGAATATATTTGAGGAATAAGGCTGCGTTTCACTGAGGTTAAACTCATTGATCAATGTTGGTTCTGTTTATATTAATATGAATATAATTGATGAATGAGGCTGGGTTTCACTGAGGTTCAGCTTTGTGATCAATGTTGGTTCTGTATATATTTATATGAATATAATTAATGAATGAGGCTGTGTTTCAAAGAACTTAAACTCATTGATCAATGTTGGTTCTGTTTATATTAATATGAATATAATTGAGGAATGAGGCTGCGTTTCACTGAGGTTAAACTCATTGATCAATGTTGGTTCTGTTTATATTAATATGAATAAAATTGATGAATGAGGCTGGATTTCACTGAGATTCAGCTTTGTGGTCAATGTTGGTTCTTTTTATATTAATATGAATATAATTGATGAATGAGGCTGGGTTTCACTGAGGTTAAACTCATTGATCAATATTGGTTCTGTTTATATTAATATGAATATAATTGATGAATTAGGCTGGGTTTCACTGAAGTTCAGCTTTGTGATCAATGTTGGTTCTGTATATATTTATAGGAATATAATTAATGAATGAGGCTGTTTTTCAAAGAACTTAAACTCATTGATCAATGTTGGTTCTGTTTATATTAATATAAATATAATTGATGAATGAGGCTGGGTTTCACTGAGATTCAGCTTTGTGGTCAATGTTGGTTCTGTTTATATTAATATGAATATAATTGATGAATGAGGCTGGGTTTCACTGAGGTTCAGCTTTGTGTTCAATGTTGGTTCTGTTTATATTAATATGAATATAATTGAGGAATGCGGCTGGGTTTCACTGATGTTCAGCATTGTGATCAATGTTTGTTCTCTTTATATTAATATGAACATAATTGAGGAATGAGGCTGCGTTTCACTGAGGTTAAACTCATTGATCAATGTTGGTTCTGTTTATATTAATATGAATATAATTGATAAATGAGGCTGGGTTTCACTGAGGTTCAGCTTTGTGATCAATGTTTGTTCTGTTTATATTACTATGAATATAATTGAGGAATGAGGCTGCGTTTCACTGAGGTTAAACTCATTGATCAATGTTGGTTCTGTTTATATTAATATGAATATAATTGATGAATGAGGCTGGGTTTCACTGAGGTTCAGCTTTTTGATCAATGTTGGTTCTGTATATATTTATATGAATATAATTAATGAATGAGGCTGTGTTTCAAAGAACTTAAACTCATTGATCAATGTTGGTTCTGTTTATACTAATATGAATATAATTGAGGAATGAGGCTGCGTTTCACTGAGGTTAAACTCACTGATCAATTTTGGTTCTGTTTATATTAATATGAATATAATTGATGAATGAGGCTGGGTTTCACTGAGGTTCAGCTTTGTGATCAATGTTGGTTCTGTTTATATTAATATGAATATAATTGATGAATAAGGCTGGGTTTCACTGAGGTTCAGCTTTGTGGTCAATGCTTGTTCTGTTTATATTAATATGTATATAATTGATGAATGAGGCTGGGTTTCACTGAGGTTCAGCTTTGTGATCAATGTTGGTTCTGTTTATATTAATATGAATATAATTGAGGAATAAGGCTGTGTTTCACTGAGGTTAAACTCATTGATCAATGATGGTTCTGTCTATATTAAAATTAATATAATTGATGATTGAGGCTTGGTTTCACTGAGGTTCAGCTTTGTGATCAATGTCGGTTCTGTATATATTTATATGAATATAATTAATGAATGAGGCTGTGTTTCAAAGAAGTTAAACTCATTGATCAATGTTGGTTCTGTTTATATTAATATGAATATAATTGATGAATGAGGCTGGGTTTCACTGAGATTCAGCTTTGTGATCAATGTTGGTTCTGTTTATATTAATATGAATATAATTGATGAATGAGGCTGGGTTTCACTGAGATTCAGCTTTGTGATCAATGTTGGTTCTGTTTATATTAATATGAATATAATTGATGAATGAGGCTGTGTTTCACTGAGATTCAGCTTTGTGGTCAATGTTGGTTCTGTTTATATTAATATGAATATAATTGATGAATGAGGCTGGGTTTCACTGAGGTTAAGCTTTGTGTTCAATGTTGGTTCTGTTTATATTAATATGAATATAATTGAGGAATGTGGCTGGGTTTCACTGATGTTCAGCTTTGTGATCAATGTTGGTTCTCTTTATATTAATATGAACATAATTGAGGAATGAGGCTGCGTTTCACTGAGGTTAAACTCATTGATCAATGTTGGTTCTGTTTATATTAATATGAATATAATTGATGAATGAGGCTGGGTTTCACTGAGGTTCAGCTTTGTGATCAATGTTTGTTCTGTTTATATTACTATGAATATAATTGAGGAATGAGGCTGCGTTTCACTGAGGTTAAACTCATTGATCAATGTTGGTTCTGTTTATATTAATATGAATATAATTGATGAATGAGGCTGGGTTTCACTGAGGTTCAGCTTTGTGATCAATGTTTGTTCTGTTTATATTAATATGAATATAATTGATGAATGAGGCTGGGTTTCACTGAGGTTCAGCTTTGTGTTCAATGCTTGTTCTGTTTATATTAATATGTATATAATTGATGAATGAGGCTGGGTTTCACTGAGGTTCAGCTTTGTGATCAATGTTGGTTCTGTTTATATTAATATGAATATAATTGAGGAATAAGGCTGCGTTTCACTGAGGTTAAACTCATTGATCAATGATGGTTCTGTCTATATTGAAATGAATATAATTGATGATTGAGGCTTGGTTTCACTGAGGTTCAGCTTTGTGATCAATGTTGGTTCTGTATATATTTATATGAATATAATTGATGAATGAGGCTGGGTTTCACTGAGGTTCAGCTTTGTGGTCAATGCTTGTTCCGTTTATATTAATATGTATATAATTGATGAATGAGGCTGAGTTTCACTGAGGTTCAGCTTTGTGATCAATGTTGGTTCTGTTTATATTGATATGAATATAATTGATGAATGAGGCTGGGTTTCACTGAGGTTCAGCTTTGTGATCAATGTTGGTTCTGTATATATTTATAGGAATATAATTAATGAATGAGGCTGTTTTTCAAAGAACTTAAACTCATTGATCAATGTTGGTTCTGTTTATATTAATATAAATATAATTGATGAATGAGGCTGGGTTTCACTGAGATTCAGCTTTGTGGTCAATGTTGGTTCTGTTTATATTAATATGAATATAATTGATGAATGAGGCTGGGTTTCACTGAGGTTCAGCTTTGTGTTCAATGTTGGTTCTGTTTATATTAATATGAATATAATTGAGGAATGCGGCTGGGTTTCACTGATGTTCAGCATTGTGATCAATGTTGGTTCTCTTTATATTAATATGAACATAATTGAGGAATGAGGCTGCGTTTCACTGAGGTTAAACTCATTGATCAATGTTGGTTCTGTTTATATTAATATGAATATAACTGATGAATGAGGCTGGGTTTCACTGAGGTTCAGCTTTGTGATCAATGTATGTTCTGTTTATATTAATATGAATATAATTGATGAATGAGGCTGGGTTTCACTGAGGTTCAGCTTTGTGATCAATGTTTGTTCTGTTTATATTACTATGAATATTATTGAGGAACGAGGCTGCGTTTCACTGAGGTTAAACTCATTGATCAATGTTGGTTCTGTTTATATTAATATGAATATAACTGATGAATGAGGCTGGGTTTCACTGAGGTTAAACTCATTGATCAATGTTGGTTCTGTTTATATTAATATGAATATAATTGATGAATGAGGCTGGGTTTCACTGAGATTCAGCTTTGTGGTCAATGTTGGTTCTGTTTATTTTAATATGAATATAATTGATGAATGAGGCTGGGTTTCACTGAGGTTAAGCTTTGTGTTCAATGTTGGTTCTGTTTATATTAATATGAATATAATTGAGGAATGTGGCTGGGTTTCACTGATGTTCAGCTTTGTGATCAATATTGGTTCTCTTTATATTAATATGAACATAATTGAGGAATGAGGCTGCGTTTCACTGAGGTTAAACTCATTGATCAATGTTGGTTCTGTTTATATTAATATGAATATAATTGATGAATGAGGCTGGGTTTCACTGAGGTTCAGCTTTGTGATCAATGTTTGTTCTGTTTATATTACTATGAATATAATTGAGGAATGAGGCTGCGTTTCACTGAGGTTAAACTCATTGATCAATGTTGGTTCTGTTTATATTAATATGAATATAACTGATAAATGAGGCTGGGTTTCACTGAGGTTCAGCTTTGTGATCAATGTTTGTTCTGTTTATATTACTATGAATATAATTGAGGAATGAGGCTGCGTTTCACTGAGGTTAAACTCATTGATCAATGTTGGTTCTGTTTATATTAATATGAATATAACTGATGAATGAGGCTGGGTTTCACTGAGGTTCAGCTTTGTGATCAATGTTGGTTCTGTTTATATTAATATGAATATAATTGATGAATGAGGCTGGGTTTCACTGAGGTTCAGCTTTGTGATCAATGTTAGTTCTGTTTATATTAATATGAATATAATTGAGGAATGAGGCTGGGTTTCACTGAGGCTAAACTCATTGATCAATGTTGGTTCTGTTTATACTAATATGAATATAATTGAGGAACGAGGCTGCGTTTCACTGAGGTTAAACTCATTGATCAATGTTGGTTCTGTTTATATTAATATGAATATAATTGATGAATGAGGCTGGGTTTCACTGAGGTTCAGCTTTGTGATCAATGTTTGTTCTGTTTATATTAATATGAATATAATTGATGAATGAGGCTGGGTTTCACTGAGGTTCAGCTTTGTGGTCAATGCTTGTTCTGTTTATATTAATATGTATATAATTGATGAATGAGGCATGGTTTCACTGAGGTTAAACTCATTGATCAATGTTGGTTCTGTTTATATTAATATGAATATAATTGATGAATGAGGCTGGGTTTCACTGAGATTCAGCTTTGTGGTCAATGTTGGTTCTGTTTATATTAATATGAATATAATTGATGAATGAGGCTGGGTTTCACTGAGGTTCAGCTTTGTGATCAATGTTGGTTCTGTTTATATTAATATGAATATAATTGATGAATGAGGCTGGGTTTCACTGAGGTTCAGCTTTGTGTTCAATGCTTGTTCTGTTTATATTAATATGTATATAATTGATGAATGAGGCTGGGTTTCACTGAGGTTCAGCTTTGTGATCAATGTTGGTTCTGTTTATATTAATATGAATATAATTGAGGAATAAGGCTGCGTTTCACTGAGGTTAAACTCATTGATCAATGATGGTTCTGTCTATATTAAAATGAATATAATTGATGATTGAGGCTTGGTTTCACTGAGGTTCAGCTTTGTGATCAATGTTGGTTCTGTATATATTTATATGAATATAATTGATGAATGAGGCTGGGTTTCACTGAGGTTCAGCTTTGTGGTCAATGCTTGTTCCGTTTATATTAATATGTATATAATTGATGAATGAGGCTGAGTTTCACTGAGGTTCAGCTTTGTGATCAATGTTGGTTCTGTTTATATTAATATGAATATAATTGATGAATGAGGCTGGGTTTCACTGAGGTTCAGCTTTGTGATCAATGTTGGTTCTGTATATATTTATAGGAATATAATTAATGAATGAGGCTGTTTTTCAAAGAACTTAAACTCATTGATCAATGTTGGTTCTGTTTATATTAATATAAATATAATTGATGAATGAGGCTGGGTTTCACTGAGATTCAGCTTTGTGGTCAATGTTGGTTCTGTTTATATTAATATGAATATAATTGATGAATGAGGCTGGGTTTCACTGAGGTTCAGCTTTGTGTTCAATGTTGGTTCTGTTTATATTAATATGAATATAATTGAGGAATGCGGCTGGGTTTCACTGATGTTCAGCATTGTGATCAATGTTGGTTCTCTTTATATTAATATGAACATAGTTGAGGAATGAGGCTGCGTTTCACTGAGGTTAAACTCATTGATCAATGTTGGTTCTGTTTATATTAATATGAATATAATTGATAAATGAGGCTGGGTTTCACTGAGGTTCAGCTTTGTGATCAATGTTTGTTCTGTTTATATTACTATGAATATAATTGAGGAATGAGGCTGCGTTTCACTGAGGTTAAACTCATTGATCAATGTTGGTTCTGTTTATATTAATATGAATATAACTGATGAATGAGGCTGGGTTTCACTGAGGTTCAGCTTTGTGATCAATGTTGGTTCTGTTTATATTAATATGAATATAATTGATGAATGAGGCTGGGTTTCACTGAGGTTCAGCTTTGTGATCAATGTTAGTTCTGTTTATATTAATATGAATATAATTGAGGAATGAGGCTGGGTTTCACTGAGGCTAAACTCATTGATCAATGTTGGTTCTGTTTATACTAATATGAATATAATTGAGGAACGAGGCTGCGTTTCACTGAGGTTAAACTCATTGATCAATGTTGGTTCTGTTTATATTAATATGAATATAATTGATGAATGAGGCTGGGTTTCACTGAGGTTCAGCTTTGTGATCAATGTTTGTTCTGTTTATATTAATATGAATATAATTGATGAATGAGGCTGGGTTTCACTGAGGTTCAGCTTTGTGGTCAATGCTTGTTCTGTTTATATTAATATGTATATAATTGATGAATGAGGCATGGTTTCACTGAGGTTCAGCTTTGTGATCAATGTTGGTTCTGTTTATATTAATATGAATATAATTGAGGAATAAGGCTGCGTTTCAAAGAACTTAAACTTATTGATCAATGTTGGTTCTGTTTATATTAATATGAATATAATTGATGAATGAGGCTGGGTTTCACTGAGGTTCAGCTTTGTGATCAATGTTGGTTCTGTTTATATTAATATGAATATAATTGAGGAATGAGGCTGGGTTTCACTGAGGCTAAACTCATTGATCAATGTTGGTTCTGTTTATACTAATATGAATATAATTGAGGAACGAGGCTGCGTTTCACTGAGGTTAAACTCATTGATCAATGTTGGTTCTGTTTATATTGATATGAATATAATTGATGAATGAGGCTGGGTTTCACTGAGGTTCAGCTTTGTGATCAATGTTGGTTCTGTATATATTTATAGGAATATAATTAATGAATGAGGCTGTTTTTCAAAGAACTTAAACTCATTGATCAATGTTGGTTCTGTTTATATTAATATAAATATAATTGATGAATGAGGCTGGGTTTCACTGAGATTCAGCTTTGTGGTCAATGTTGGTTCTGTTTATATTAATATGAATATAATTGATGAATGAGGCTGGGTTTCACTGAGGTTCAGCTTTGTGTTCAATGTTGGTTCTGTTTATATTAATATGAATATAATTGAGGAATGCGGCTGGGTTTCACTGATGTTCAGCATTGTGATCAATGTTGGTTCTCTTTATATTAATATGAACATAATTGAGGAATGAGGCTGCGTTTCACTGAGGTTAAACTCATTGATCAATGTTGGTTCTGTTTATATTAATATGAATATAATCGATGAATGAGGCTGGGTTTCACTGAGGTTCAGCTTTGTGATCAATGTATGTTCTGTTTATATTAATATGAATATAATTGATGAATGAGGCTGGGTTTCACTGAGGTTCAGCTTTGTGATCAATGTTTGTTCTGTTTATATTACTATGAATATTATTGAGGAACGAGGCTGCGTTTCACTGAGGTTAAACTCATTGATCAATGTTGGTTCTGTTTATATTAATATGAATATAACTGATGAATGAGGCTGGGTTTCACTGAGGTTAAACTCATTGATCAATGTTGGTTCTGTTTATATTAATATGAATATAATTGATGAATGAGGCTGGGTTTCACTGAGATTCAGCTTTGTGGTCAATGTTGGTTCTGTTTATATTAATATGAATATAATTGATGAATGAGGCTGGGTTTCACTGAGGTTAAGCTTTGTGTTCAATGTTGGTTCTGTTTATATTAATATGAATATAATTGAGGAATGTGGCTGGGTTTCACTGATGTTCAGCTTTGTGATCAATATTGGTTCTCTTTATATTAATATGAACATAATTGAGGAATGAGGCTGCGTTTCACTGAGGTTAAACTCATTGATCAATGTTGGTTCTGTTTATATTAATATGAATATAATTGATGAATGAGGCTGGGTTTCACTGAGGTTCAGCTTTGTGATCAATGTTTGTTCTGTTTATATTACTATGAATATAATTGAGGAATGAGGCTGCGTTTCACTGAGGTTAAACTCATTGATCAATGTTGGTTCTGTTTATATTAATATGAATATAACTGATAAATGAGGCTGGGTTTCACTGAGGTTCAGCTTTGTGATCAATGTTTGTTCTGTTTATATTACTATGAATATAATTGAGGAATGAGGCTGCGTTTCACTGAGGTTAAACTCATTGATCAATGTTGGTTCTGTTTATATTAATATGAATATAACTGATGAATGAGGCTGGGTTTCACTGAGGTTCAGCTTTGTGATCAATGTTGGTTCTGTTTATATTAATATGAATATAATTGATGAATGAGGCTGGGTTTCACTGAGGTTCAGCTTTGTGATCAATGTTAGTTCTGTTTATATTAATATGAATATAATTGAGGAATGAGGCTGGGTTTCACTGAGGCTAAACTCATTGATCAATGTTGGTTCTGTTTATACTAATATGAATATAATTGAGGAACGAGGCTGCGTTTCACTGAGGTTAAACTCATTGATCAATGTTGGTTCTGTTTATATTAATATGAATATAATTGATGAATGAGGCTGGGTTTCACTGAGGTTCAGCTTTGTGATCAATGTTTGTTCTGTTTATATTAATATGAATATAATTGATGAATGAGGCTGGGTTTCACTGAGGTTCAGCTTTGTGGTCAATGCTTGTTCTGTTTATATTAATATGTATATAATTGATGAATGAGGCATGGTTTCACTGAGGTTAAACTCATTGATCAATGTTGGTTCTGTTTATATTAATATGAATATAATTGATGAATGAGGCTGGGTTTCACTGAGGTTCAGCTTTGTGATCAATGTTTGTTCTGTTTATATTAATATGAATATAATTGATGAATGAGGCTGGGTTTCACTGAGGTTCAGCTTTGTGTTCAATGCTTGTTCTGTTTATATTAATATGTATATAATTGATGAATGAGGCTGGGTTTCACTGAGGTTCAGCTTTGTGATCAATGTTGGTTCTGTTTATATTAATATGAATATAATTGAGGAATAAGGCTGCGTTTCACTGAGGTTAAACTCATTGATCAATGATGGTTCTGTCTATATTAAAATGAATATAATTGATGATTGAGGCTTGGTTTCACTGAGGTTCAGCTTTGTGATCAATGTTGGTTCTGTATATATTTATATGAATATAATTGATGAATGAGGCTGGGTTTCACTGAGGTTCAGCTTTGTGGTCAATGCTTGTTCCGTTTATATTAATATGTATATAATTGATGAATGAGGCTGAGTTTCACTGAGGTTCAGCTTTGTGATCAATGTTGGTTCTGTTTATATTAATATGAATATAATTGATGAATGAGGCTGGGTTTCACTGAGGTTCAGCTTTGTGATCAATGTTGGTTCTGTATATATTTATAGGAATATAATTAATGAATGAGGCTGTTTTTCAAAGAACTTAAACTCATTGATCAATGTTGGTTCTGTTTATATTAATATAAATATAATTGATGAATGAGGCTGGGTTTCACTGAGATTCAGCTTTGTGGTCAATGTTGGTTCTGTTTATATTAATATGAATATAATTGATGAATGAGGCTGGGTTTCACTGAGGTTCAGCTTTGTGTTCAATGTTGGTTCTGTTTATATTAATATGAATATAATTGAGGAATGCGGCTGGGTTTCACTGATGTTCAGCATTGTGATCAATGTTGGTTCTCTTTATATTAATATGAACATAGTTGAGGAATGAGGCTGCGTTTCACTGAGGTTAAACTCATTGATCAATGTTGGTTCTGTTTATATTAATATGAATATAATTGATAAATGAGGCTGGGTTTCACTGAGGTTCAGCTTTGTGATCAATGTTTGTTCTGTTTATATTACTATGAATATAATTGAGGAATGAGGCTGCGTTTCACTGAGGTTAAACTCATTGATCAATGTTGGTTCTGTTTATATTAATATGAATATAACTGATGAATGAGGCTGGGTTTCACTGAGGTTCAGCTTTGTGATCAATGTTGGTTCTGTTTATATTAATATGAATATAATTGATGAATGAGGCTGGGTTTCACTGAGGTTCAGCTTTGTGATCAATGTTAGTTCTGTTTATATTAATATGAATATAATTGAGGAATGAGGCTGGGTTTCACTGAGGCTAAACTCATTGATCAATGTTGGTTCTGTTTATACTAATATGAATATAATTGAGGAACGAGGCTGCGTTTCACTGAGGTTAAACTCATTGATCAATGTTGGTTCTGTTTATATTAATATGAATATAATTGATGAATGAGGCTGGGTTTCACTGAGGTTCAGCTTTGTGATCAATGTTTGTTCTGTTTATATTAATATGAATATAATTGATGAATGAGGCTGGGTTTCACTGAGGTTCAGCTTTGTGGTCAATGCTTGTTCTGTTTATATTAATATGTATATAATTGATGAATGAGGCATGGTTTCACTGAGGTTCAGCTTTGTGATCAATGTTGGTTCTGTTTATATTAATATGAATATAATTGAGGAATAAGGCTGCGTTTCAAAGAACTTAAACTTATTGATCAATGTTGGTTCTGTTTATATTAATATGAATATAATTGATGAATGAGGCTGGGTTTCACTGAGGTTCAGCTTTGTGATCAATGTTGGTTCTGTTTATATTAATATGAATATAATTGAGGAATGAGGCTGGGTTTCACTGAGGCTAAACTCATTGATCAATGTTGGTTCTGTTTATACTAATATGAATATAATTGAGGAACGAGGCTGCGTTTCACTGAGGTTAAACTCATTGATCAATGTTGGTTCTGTTTATATTAATATGAATAAAATTGATGAATGAGGCTGGGTTTCACTGAGGTTCAGCTTTGTGATCAATGTTGGTTCTGTTTATATTAATATGAATAAAATTGATGAATGAGGCTGGATTTCACTGAGATTCAGCTTTGTGGTCAATGCTTGTTCTGTTTATATTAATATGTATATAATTGATGAATGAGGCTGGGTTTCACTGAGGTTAAACTCATTGATCAATGTTGGTTCTGTTTATATTAATATGAATATAATTGAGGAATGAGGCTGCGTTTTACTGAGGTTAAACTCATTGATCAATGTTGGTTCTGTAAATATTTATATGAATATAATTAATGAATGAGGCTGTGTTTCACTGAGGTTAAACTCATTGATCAATGTTGGTTCTTTTTATATTAATATGAATATAATTGATGAATGAGGCTGGGTTTCACTGAGGTTCAGCTTTGTGATCAATGTTGGTTCTGTATATATTTATATGAATATAATTAATGAATGAGGCTGTGTTTCAAAGAACTTAAACTCATTGATCAATGTTGGTTCTGTTTATATTAATATGAATATAATTGATGAATGAGGCTGGGTTTCACTGAGGTTCAGCTTTGTGATCAATGTTTGTTCTGTTTATATTAATATGAATATAATTGATGAATGAGGCTGGGTTTCACTGAGGTTCAGCTTTGTGGTCAATGCTTGTTCTGTTTATATTAATATGTATATAATTGATGAATGAGGCTGGGTTTCACTGAGGTTCAGCTTTGTGATCAATGTTGGTTCTGGTTATATTAATATGAATATAATTGAGGAATAAGGCTGCGTTTCACTGAGGTTAAACTCATTGATCAATGATGGTTCTGTTTATATTAATATGAATATAATTGATGAATGAGGCTGGGTTTCACTGAGGTTCAGCTTTGTGATCAATGTTGGTTCTGTTTATATTAATATGAATAAAATTGATGAATGACGCTGCGTTTCACTGAGGTTAAACTCATTGATCAATGTTGGTTCTGTTTATATTAATATGAATAAAATTGATGAATGAGGCTGGGTTTCACTGAGGTTAAACTCATTGATCAATATTGGTTCTGTTTATATTAAACCCAGCCTCATTAATCAATTATATTCATATTAATATAAACAGAACCAATATTGGTCAATGAGTTTAACCTCAGTGAAACGCAGCCTCATTCCTCAATTATGTTCATATTAATATAAAGAGAACCAACATTGATCACAAAGCTGAACATCAGTGAAACCCAGCCGCATTCCTCAATTATATTCATATTAATATAAACAGAACCAACATTGAACACAAAGCTGAACCTCAGTGAAACCCAGCCTCATTCATCAATTATATTCATATTAATATAAACAGAACCAACATTGACCACAAAGCTGAATCTCAGTGAAACCCAGCCTCATTCATCAATTATATTCATATTAATATAAACAGAACCAACATTGATCACAGAGCTGAATCTCAGTGAAACCCAGCTTCATTCATCAATTATATTCATATTAATATAAACAGAACCAACATTGATCACAAAGCTGAACCTCAGTGAAACCCAGCCTCATTCATCAATTATATTCATATTAATATAAACAGAACCAACATTGGTCAATGAGTTTAACCTCAGTGAAACGCAGCCTCATTCCTCAATTATATTCATAGTAATACAAATAGAACAAACATTGATCACAAAGCTGAACCTCAGTGAAACCCAGCCTCATTCATCAATTATATTCATATTAATATAAACAGAACCAACATTGGTCAATGAGTTTAACCTCAGTGAAACGCAGCCTCATTCCTCAATTATATTCATATTAATATAAACAGAACCAACATTGATCACAAAGCTGAACATCAGTGAAACCCAGCCGCATTCCTCAATTATATTCATATTAATATAAACAGAACCAACATTGAACACAAAGCTGAACCTCAGTGAAACCCAGCCTCATTCATCAATTATATTCATATTAATATAAACAGAACCAACATTGACCACAAAGCTGAACCTCAGTGAAACCCAGCCTCATTCCTCAATTATATTCATAGTAATACAAATAGAACAAACATTGATCACAAAGCTGAACCTCAGTGAAACCCAGCCTCATTCATCAATTATATTCATATTAATATAAACAGAACCAACATTGGTCAATGAGTTTAACCTCAGTGAAACGCAGCCTCATTCCTCAATTATATTCATATTAATATAAACAGAACCAACATTGATCACAAAGCTGAACATCAGTGAAACCCAGCCGCATTCCTCAATTATATTCATATTAATATAAACAGAACCAACATTGAACACAAAGCTGAACCTCAGTGAAACCCAGCCTCATTCATCAATTATATTCATATTAATATAAACAGAACCAACATTGACCACAAAGCTGAACCTCAGTGAAACCCAGCCTCATTCATCAATTATATTCATATTAATATAAACAGAACCAACATTGGTCAATGAGTTTAACCTCAGTGAAACGCAGCCTCATTCCTCAATTATGTTCATATTAATATAAAGAGAACCAACATTGATCACAAAGCTGAACATCAGTGAAACCCAGCCGCATTCCTCAATTATATTCATATTAATATAAACAGAACCAACATTGAACACAAAGCTGAACCTCAGTGAAACCCAGCCTCATTCATCAATTATATTCATATTAATATAAACAGAACCAACATTGACCACAAAGCTGAACCTCAGTGAAACCCAGCCTCATTCATCAATTATATTCATATTAATATAAACAGAACCAACATTGGTCAATGAGTTTAACCTCAGTGAAACGCAGCCTCATTCCTCAATTATGTTCATATTAATATAAAGAGAACCAACATTGATCACAAAGCTGAACATCAGTGAAACCCAGCCGCATTCCTCAATTATATTCATATTAATATAAACAGAACTAACATTGAACACAAAGCTGAACCTCAGTGAAACCCAGCCTCATTCATCAATTATATTCATATTAATATAAACAGAACAAACATTGATCACAAAGCTGAACCTCAGTGAAACCCAGCCTCATTCTTCAATTATATTCATATTAATATAAACAGAACCAACATTGATCAATGAGTTTAACCTCAGTGAAACGCAGCCTCATTCCTGAATTATATTCATAGTAATACAAATAGAACAAACATTGATCACAAAGCTGAACCTCAGTGAAACCCAGCCTCATTCATCAATTATATTCATATTAATATAAACAGAACCAACATTGGTCAATGAGTTTAACCTCAGTGAAACGCAGCCTCATTCCTCAATTATGTTCATATTAATATAAAGAGAACCAACATTGATAACAAAGCTGAACATCAGTGAAACCCAGCCGCATTCCTCAATTATATTCATATTAATATAAACAGAACCAACATTGACCACAAAGCTGAATCTCAGTGAAACCCAGCCTCATTCATCAATTATATTCATATTCATATAAACAGAACCAACATTGATCAATGAGTTTAACCTCAGTGAAACGCAGCCTCATTCCTCAATTATATTCATAGTAATATAAACAGAACAAACATTGATCACAAAGCTGAACCTCAGTGAAACCCAGCCTCATTCATCAATTATATTCATATTAATATAAACAGAACCAACATTGGTCAATGAGTTTAAGCTCAGTGAAACGCAGCCTCATTCCTCAATTATGTTCATATTAATATAAAGAGAACCAACATTGATCACAAAGCTGAACATCAGTGAAACCCAGCCACATTCCTCAATTATATTCATATTAATATAAACAGAACCAACATTGAACACAAAGCTGAACCTCAGTGAAACCCAGCCTCATTCATCAATTATATTCATATTAATATAAACAGAACCAACATTGACCACAAAGCTGAATCTCAGTGAAACCCAGCCTCATTCATCAATTATATTCATATTAATATAAACAGAACCAACATTGGTCAATGAGTTTAACCTCAGTGAAACGCAGCCTCATTCCTCAATTATGTTCATATTAATATAAAGAGAACCAACATTGATCACAAAGCTGAACATCAGTGAAACCCAGCCGCATTCCTCAATTATATTCATATTAATATAAACAGAACCAACATTGAACACAAAGCTGAACCTCAGTGAAACCCAGCCTCATTCATCAATTATATTCATATTAATATAAACAGAACCAACATTGACCACAAAGCTGAATCTCAGTGAAACCCAGCCTCATTCATGAATTATATTCATATTAATATAAACAGAACCAACATTGATCACAGAGCTGAATCTCAGTGAAACCCAGCCTCATTCATCAATTATATTCATATTAATATAAACAGAACCAACATTGATCACAAAGCTGAATATCAGTGAAACCCAGCCTCATTCATCAATTATATTCATATTAATATAAACAGAACCAACATTGATCACAGAGCTGAATCTCAGTGAAACCCAGCCTCATTCATCAATTATATTCATATTAATATAAACAGAACCAACATTGATCACAAAGCTGAACCTCAGTGAAACCCAGCCTCATTCATCAATTATATTCATATTAATATAAACAGAACCAACATTGGTCAATGAGTTTAACCTCAGTGAAACGCAGCCTCATTCCTCAATTATGTTCATATTAATATAAAGAGAACCAACATTGATCACAAAGCTGAACATCAGTGAAACCCAGCCGCATTCCTCAATTATATTCATATTAATATAAACAGAACCAACATTGAACACAAAGCTGAACCTCAGTGAAACCCAGCCTCATTCATCAATTATATTCATATTAATATAAACAGAACCAACATTGACCACAAAGCTGAACCTCAGTGAAACCCAGCCTCATTCATCAATTATATTCATATTAATATAAACAGAACCAACATTGGTCAATGAGTTTAACCTCAGTGAAACGCAGCCTCATTCCTCAATTATGTTCATATTAATATAAAGAGAACCAACATTGATCACAAAGCTGAACATCAGTGAAACCCAGCCGCATTCCTCAATTATATTCATATTAATATAAACAGAACTAACATTGAACACAAAGCTGAACCTCAGTGAAACCCAGCCTCATTCATCAATTATATTCATATTAATATAAACAGAACCAACATTGACCACAAAGCTGAATCTCAGTGAAACCCAGCCTCATTCATCAATTATATTCATATTCATATAAACAGAACCAACATTGATCAATGAGTTTAACCTCAGGGAAACGCAGCCTCATTCCTCAATTATATTCATAGTAATATAAACAGAACAAACATTGATCACAAAGCTGAACCTCAGTGAAACCCAGCCTCATTCATCAATTATATTCATATTAATATAAACAGAACCAACATTGGTCAATGAGTTTAACCTCAGTGAAACGCAGCCTCATTCCTCAATTATGTTCATATTAATATAAAGAGAACCAACATTGATCACAAAGCTGAACATCAGTGAAACCCAGCCGCATTCCTCAATTATATTCATATTAATATAAACAGAACCAACATTGAGCACAAAGCTGAACCTCAGTGAAACCCAGCCTCATTCATCAATTATATTCATATTAATATAAACAGAACCAATATTGATCAATGAGTTTAACCTCAGTGAAACCCAGCCTCATTCATCAATTATATTCATATTAATATAAAAAGAACCAACATTGACCACAAAGCTGAATCTCAGTGAAATCCAGCCTCATTCATCAATTTTATTCATATTAATATAAACAGAACCAACATTGATCAATGAGTTTAACCTCAGTGAAACGCAGCCTCATTCCTCAATTATATTCATATTAATATAAACAGAACCAACATTGATCAATGAGTTTAAGTTCTTTGAAACACAGCCTCATTCATTAATTATATTCATATAAATATATACAGAACCAACATTGATCACAAAGCTGAACCTCAGTGAAACCCAGCCTCATTCATCAATTTTATTCATATTAATATAAACAGAACCAACATTGATCAATGAGTTTAACCTCAGTGAAACGCAGCCTCATTCCTCAATTATATTCATATTAATATAAACAGAACCAACATTGATCAATGAGTTTAAGTTCTTTGAAACACAGCCTCATTCATTAATTATATTCATATAAATATATACAGAACCAACATTGATCACAAAGCTGAACCTCAGTGAAACCCAGCCTCATTCATCAATTATATTCATATTAATATAAACAGAACCAACATTGATCACAAAGCTGAACCTCAGTGAAACCCAGCCTCATTCATCAATTATATTTATATTAATATAAACAGAACAAACATTGATCACAAAGCTGAACCTCAGTGAAACCCAGCCTCATTCTTCAATTATATTCATATTAATATAAACAGAACCAACATTGATCAATGAGTTTAACCTCAGTGAAACGCAGCCTCATTCCTGAATTATATTCATAGTAATACAAATAGAACAAACATTGATCACAAAGCTGAACCTCAGTGAAACCCAGCCTCATTCATCAATTATATTCATATTAATATAAACAGAACCAACATTGGTCAATGAGTTTAACCTCAGTGAAACGCAGCCTCATTCCTCAATTATGTTCATATTAATATAAAGAGAACCAACATTGATCACAAAGCTGAACATCAGTGAAACCCAGCCGCATTCCTCAATTATATTCATATTAATATAAACAGAACCAACATTGAACACAAAGCTGAACCTCAGTGAAACCCAGCCTCATTCATCAATTATATTCATATTAATATAAACAGAACCAACATTGACCACAAAGCTGAATCTCAGTGAAACCCAGCCTCATTCATCAATTATATTCATATTCATATAAACAGAACCAACATTGATCAATGAGTTTAACCTCAGTGAAACGCAGCCTCATTCCTCAATTATATTCATAGTAATATAAACAGAACAAACATTGATCACAAAGCTGAACCTCAGTGAAACCCAGCCTCATTCATCAATTATATTCATATTAATATAAACAGAACCAACATTGGTCAATGAGTTTAAGCTCAGTGAAACGCAGCCTCATTCCTCAATTATGTTCATATTAATATAAAGAGAACCAACATTGATCACAAAGCTGAACATCAGTGAAACCCAGCCACATTCCTCAATTATATTCATATTAATATAAACAGAACCAACATTGAACACAAAGCTGAACCTCAGTGAAACCCAGCCTCATTCATCAATTATATTCATATTAATATAAACAGAACCAACATTGATCACAAAGCTGAACATCAGTGAAACCCAGCCGCATTCCTCAATTATATTCATATTAATATAAACAGAACCAACATTGAACACAAAGCTGAACCTCAGTGAAACGCAGCCTCATTCCTCAATTATGTTCATATTAATATAAAGAGAACCAACATTGATCACAAAGCTGAACATCAGTGAAACCCAGCCGCATTCCTCAATTATATTCATATTAATATAAACAGAACCAACATTGAACACAAAGCTGAACCTCAGTGAAACCCAGCCTCATTCATCAATTATATTCATATTAATATAAACAGAACCAACATTGACCACAAAGCTGAATCTAAGTGAAACCCAGCCTCATTCATCAATTATATTCATATTAATATAAACAGAACCAACATTGATCACAGAGCTGAATCTCAGTGAAACCCAGCCTCATTCATCAATTATATTCATATTAATATAAACAGAACCAACATTGATCACAAAGCTGAACCTCAGTGAAACCCAGCCTCATTCATCAATTATATTCATATTAATATAAACAGAACCAACATTGGTCAATGAGTTTAACCTCAGTGAAACGCAGCCTCATTCCTCAATTATGTTCATATTAATATAAAGAGAACCAACATTGATCACAAAGCTGAACATCAGTGAAACCCAGCCGCATTCCTCAATTATATTCATATTAATATAAACAGAACCAACATTGAACACAAAGCTGAACCTCAGTGAAACCCAGCCTCATTCATCAATTATATTCATATTAATATAAACAGAACCAACATTGACCACAAAGCTGAATCTCAGTGAAACCCAGCCTCATTCATGAATTATATTCATATTAATATAAACAGAACCAACATTGATCACAGAGCTGAATCTCAGTGAAACCCAGCCTCATTCATCAATTATATTCATATTAATATAAACAGAACCAACATTGATCACAAAGCTGAACCTCAGTGAAACCCAGCCTCATTCATCAATTATATTCATATTAATATAAAAAGAACCAACATTGATCACAAAGCTAAACCTCAGTGAAACCCAGCCTCATTCATCAATTATATTCATATTAATATAAACAGAACCAATATTGATCAATGAGTTTAACCTCAGTGAAACCCAGCCTCATTCATCAATTATATTCATATTAATATAAAAAGAACCAACATTGACCACAAAGCTGAATCTCAGTGAAATCCAGCCTCATTCATCAATTTTATTCATATTAATATAAACAGAACCAACATTGATCAATGAGTTTAACCTCAGTGAAACCCAGCCTCATTCATCAATTATATTCATATTAATATAAACAGAACCAACATTGATCACAAAGCTAAACCTCAGTGAAACCCAGCCTCATTCATCAATTATATTCATATTAATATAAACAGAACCAATATTGATCAATGAGTTTAACCTCAGTGAAACCCAGCCTCATTCATCAATTATATTCATATTAATATAAAAAGAACCAACATTGACCACAAAGCTGAATCTCAGTGAAATCCAGCCTCATTCATCAATTTTATTCATATTAATATAAACAGAACCAACATTGATCAATGAGTTTAACCTCAGTGAAACGCAGCCTCATTCCTCAATTATATTCATATTAATATAAACAGAACCAACATTGATCAATGAGTTTAAGTTCTTTGAAACACAGCCTCATTCATTAATTATATTCATATAAATATATACAGAACCAACATTGATCACAAAGCTGAACCTCAGTGAAACCCAGCCTCATTCATCAATTATATTCATATTAATATAAACAGAACCAACATTGATCACAAAGCTGAACCTCAGTGAAACCCAGCCTCATTCATCAATTATATTTATATTAATATAAACAGAACAAACATTGATCACAAAGCTGAACCTCAGTGAAACCCAGCCTCATTCTTCAATTATATTCATATTAATATAAACAGAACCAACATTGATCAATGAGTTTAACCTCAGTGAAACGCAGCCTCATTCCTCAATTATATTCATAGTAATACAAATAGAACAAACATTGATCACAAAGCTGAACCTCAGTGAAACCCAGCCTCATTCATCAATTATATTCATATTAATATAAACAGAACCAACATTGGTCAATGAGTTTAACCTCAGTGAAACGCAGCCTCATTCCTCAATTATGTTCATATTAATATAAACAGAACCAACATTGATCACAAAGCTGAACATCAGTGAAACCCAGCCGCAATCCTCAATTATATTCATATTAATATAAACAGAACCAACATTGAACACAAAGCTGAACCTCAGTGAAACCCAGCCTCATTCATCAATTATATTCATATTAATATAAACAGAACCAACATTGACCACAAAGCTGAACCTCAGTGAAACCCAGCCTCATTCATCAATTATATTCATATTAATATAAACAGAACCAACATTGGTCAATGAGTTTAACCTCAGTGAAACGCAGCCTCATTCCTCAATTATGTTCATATTAATATAAAGAGAACCAACATTGATCACAAAGCTGAACATCAGTGAAACCCAGCCGCATTCCTCAATTATATTCATATTAATATAAACAGAACTAACATTGAACACAAAGCTGAACCTCAGTGAAACCCAGCCTCATTCATCAATTATATTCATATTAATATAAACAGAACCAACATTGACCACAAAGCTGAATCTCAGTGAAACCCAGCCTCATTCATCAATTATATTCATATTCATATAAACAGAACCAACATTGATCAATGAGTTTAACCTCAGGGAAACGCAGCCTCATTCCTCAATTATATTCATTGTAATATAAACAGAACAAACATTGATCACAAAGCTGAACCTCAGTGAAACCCAGCCTCATTCATCAATTATATTCATATTAATATAAACAGAACCAACATTGGTCAATGAGTTTAACCTCAGTGAAACGCAGCCTCATTCCTCAATTATGTTCATATTAATATAAAGAAAACCAACATTGATCACAAAGCTGAACATCAGTGAAACCCAGCCGCATTCCTCAATTATATTCATATTAATATAAACAGAACCAACATTGAACACAAAGCTGAACCTCAGTGAAACCCAGCCTCATTCATCAATTATATTCATATTAATATAAACAGAACCAACATTGACCACAAAGCTGAATCTCAGTGAAACCCAGCCTCATTCATCAATTATATTCATATTAATATAAACAGAACCAACATTGATCACAAAGCTGAACCTCAGTGAAACCCAGCCTCATTCATCAATTATATTCATATTAATATAAACAGAACCAACATTGATCACAAAGCTAAACCTCAGTGAAACCCAGCCTCATTCATCAATTATATTCATATTAATATAAACAGAACCAATATTGATCAATGAGTTTAACCTCAGTGAAACCCAGCCTCATTCATCAATTATATTCATATTAATATAAAAAGAACCAACATTGACCACAAAGCTGAATCTCAGTGAAATCCAGCCTCATTCATCAATTTTATTCATATTAATATAAACAGAACCAACATTGATCAATGAGTTTAACCTCAGTGAAACGCAGCCTCATTCCTCAATTATATTCATATTAATATAAACAGAACCAACATTGATCAATGAGTTTAAGTTCTTTGAAACACAGCCTCATTCATCAATTATATTCATATAAATATATACAGAACCAACATTGATCACAAAGCTGAACCTCAGTGAAACCCAGCCTCATTCATCAATTTTATTCATATTAATATAAACAGAACCAACATTGATCAATGAGTTTAACCTCAGTGAAACGCAGCCTCATTCCTCAATTATATTCATATTAATATAAACAGAACCAACATTGATCAATGAGTTTAAGTTCTTTGAAACACAGCCTCATTCATTAATTATATTCATATAAATATATACAGAACCAACATTGATCACAAAGCTGAACCTCAGTGAAACCCAGCCTCATTCATCAATTATATTCATATTAATATAAACAGAACCAACATTGATCACAAAGCTGAACCTCAGTGAAACCCAGCCTCATTCATCAATTATATTTATATTAATATAAACAGAACAAACATTGATCACAAAGCTGAACCTCAGTGAAACCCAGCCTCATTCTTCAATTATATTCATATTAATATAAACAGAACCAACATTGATCAATGAGTTTAACCTCAGTGAAACGCAGCCTCATTCCTGAATTATATTCATAGTAATACAAATAGAACAAACATTGATCACAAAGCTGAACCTCAGTGAAACCCAGCCTCATTCATCAATTATATTCATATTAATATAAACAGAACCAACATTGGTCAATGAGTTTAACCTCAGTGAAACGCAGCCTCATTCCTCAATTATGTTCATATTAATATAAAGAGAACCAACATTGATCACAAAGCTGAACATCAGTGAAACCCAGCCGCATTCCTCAATTATATTCATATTAATATAAACAGAACCAACATTGAACACAAAGCTGAACCTCAGTGAAACCCAGCCTCATTCATCAATTATATTCATATTAATATAAACAGAACCAACATTGACCACAAAGCTGAATCTCAGTGAAACCCAGCCTCATTCATCAATTATATTCATATTCATATAAACAGAACCAACATTGATCAATGAGTTTAACCTCAGTGAAACGCAGCCTCATTCCTCAATTATATTCATAGTAATATAAACAGAACAAACATTGATAACAAAGCTGAACCTCAGTGAAACCCAGCCTCATTCATCAATTATATTCATATTAATATAAACAGAACCAACATTGGTCAATGAGTTTAACCTCAGTGAAACGCAGCCTCATTCCTCAATTATGTTCATATTAATATAAAGAGAACCAACATTGATCACAAAGCTGAACATCAGTGAAACCCAGCCACATTCCTCAATTATATTCATATTAATATAAACAGAACCAACATTGAACACAAAGCTGAACCTCAGTGAAACCCAGCCTCATTCATCAATTATATTCATATTAATATAAACAGAACCAACATTGACCACAAAGCTGAATCTCAGTGAAACCCAGCCTCATTCATCAATTATATTCATATTAATATAAACAGAACCAACATTGGTCAATGAGTTTAACCTCAGTGAAACGCAGCCTCATTCCTCAATTATGTTCATATTAATATAAAGAGAACCAACATTGATCACAAAGCTGAACATCAGTGAAACCCAGCCGCATTCCTCAATTATATTCATATTAATATAAACAGAACCAACATTGAACACAAAGCTGAACATCAGTGAAACCCAGCCGCATTCCTCAATTATATTCATATTAATATAAACAGAACCAACATTGAACACAAAGCTGAACCTCAGTGAAACCCAGCCTCATTCATCAATTATATTCATATTAATATAAACAGAACCAACATTGACCACAAAGCTGAATCTCAGTGAAACCCAGCCTCATTCATCAATTATATTCATATTAATATAAACAGAACCAACATTGGTCAATGAGTTTAACCTCAGTGAAACGCAGCCTCATTCCTCAATTATGTTCATATTAATATAAAGAGAACCAACATTGATCACAAAGCTGAACATCAGTGAAACCCAGCCGCATTCCTCAATTATATTCATATTAATATAAACAGAACCAACATTGAACACAAAGCTGAACCTCAGTGAAACCCAGCCTCATTCATCAATTATATTCATATTAATATAAACAGAACCAACATTGACCACAAAGCTGAATCTCAGTGAAACCCAGCCTCATTCATGAATTATATTCATATTAATATAAACAGAACCAACATTGATCACAGAGCTGAATCTCAGTGAAACCCAGCCTCATTCATCAATTATATTCATATTAATATAAACAGAACCAACATTGATCACAAAGCTGAATGTCAGTGAAACCCAGCCTCATTCATCAATTATATTCATATTAATATAAACAGAACCAACATTGATCACAAAGCTGAACCTCAGTGAAACCCAGCCTCATTCATCAATTATATTCATATTAATATAAACAGAACCAACATTGGTCAATGAGTTTAACCTCAGTGAAACGCAGCCTCATTCCTCAATTATGTTCATATTAATATAAAGAGAACCAACATTGATCACAAAGCTGAACATCAGTGAAACCCAGCCGCATTCCTCAATTATATTCATATTAATATAAACAGAACCAACATTGAACACAAAGCTGAACCTCAGTGAAACGCAGCCTCATTCCTCAATTATGTTCATATTAATATAAAGAGAACCAACATTGATCACAAAGCTGAACATCAGTGAAACCCAGCCGCATTCCTCAATTATATTCATATTAATATAAACAGAACCAACATTGAACACAAAGCTGAACCTCAGTGAAACCCAGCCTCATTCATCAATTATATTCATATTAATATAAACAGAACCAACATTGACCACAAAGCTGAATCTCAGTGAAACCCAGCCTCATTCATCAATTATATTCATATTCATATAAACAGAACCAACATTGATCAATGAGTTTAACCTCAGTGAAACGCAGCCTCATTCCTCAATTATATTCATAGTAATATAAACAGAACAAACATTGATCTCAAAGCTGAACCTCAGTGAAACCCAGCCTCATTCATCAATTATATTCATATTAATATAAACAGAACCAACATTGGTCAATGAGTTTAACCTCAGTGAAACGCAGCCTCATTCCTCAATTATGTTCATATTAATATAAAGAGAACCAACATTGATCACAAAGCTGAACATCAGTGAAACCCAGCCGCATTCCTCAATTATATTCATATTAATATAAACAGAACCGACATTGAACACAAAGCTGAACCTCAGTGAAACCCAGCCTCATTCATCAATTATATTCATATTAATATAAACAGAACCAACATTGACCACAAAGCTGAATCTCAGTGAAACCCAGCCTCATTCATCAATTATATTCATATTAATATAAACAGAACCAACATTGATCACAGAGCTGAATCTCAGTGAAACCCAGCCTCATTCATCAATTATATTCATATTAATATAAACAGAACCAACATTGATCACAAAGCTGAACCTCAGTGAAACCCAGCCTCATTCATCAATTATATTCATATTAATATAAACAGAACCAACATTGGTCAATGAGTTTAACCTCAGTGAAACGCAGCCTCATTCCTCAATTATGTTCATATTAATATAAAGAGAACCAACATTGATCACAAAGCTGAACATCAGTGAAACCCAGCCGCATTCCTCAATTATATTCATATTAATATAAACAGAACCAACATTGAACACAAAGCTGAACCTCAGTGAAACCCAGCCTCATTCATCAATTATATTCATATTAATATAAACAGAACCAA
This sequence comes from Leuresthes tenuis, assembly GCF_036924035.1. Lineage (NCBI taxonomy): Eukaryota > Metazoa > Chordata > Actinopteri > Atheriniformes > Atherinopsidae > Leuresthes > Leuresthes tenuis. The sequence goes on from NW_027325369.1 coordinate 10,999,509, forward strand.
CATTGACCACAAAGCTGAATCTCAGTGAAACCCAGCCTCATTCATGAATTATATTCATATTAATATAAACAGAACCAACATTGATCACAGAGCTGAATCTCAGTGAAACCCAGCCTCATTCATCAATTATATTCATATTAATATAAACAGAACCAACATTGATCACAAAGCTGAACCTCAGTGAAACCCAGCCTCATTCATCAATTATATTCATATTAATATAAACAGAACCAACATTGATCAATGAGTTTAACCTCAGTGAAACCCAGCCTCATTCATCAATTATATTCATATTAATATAAACAGAACCAACATTGATCACAAAGCTAAACCTCAGTGAAACCCAGCCTCATTCATCAATTATATTCATATTAATATAAACAGAACCAACATTGAACACAAAGCTGAACCTCAGTGAAACCCAGCCTCATTCATCAATTATATTCATATTAATATAAACAGAACCAACATTGACCACAAAGCTGAATCTCAGTGAAACCCAGCCTCATTCATGAATTATATTCATATTAATATAAACAGAACCAACATTGATCACAGAGCTGAATCTCAGTGAAACCCAGCCTCATTCATCAATTATATTCATATTAATATAAACAGAACCAACATTGATCACAAAGCTGAACCTCAGTGAAACCCAGCCTCATTCATCAATTATATTCATATTAATATAAACAGAACCAACATTGATCAATGAGTTTAACCTCAGTGAAACCCAGCCTCATTCATCAATTATATTCATATTAATATAAACAGAACCAACATTGATCACAAAGCTAAACCTCAGTGAAACCCAGCCTCATTCATCAATTATATTCATATTAATATAAACAGAACCAATATTGATCAATGAGTTTAACCTCAGTGAAACCCAGCCTCATTCATCAATTATATACATATTAATATAAAAAGAACCAACATTGACCACAAAGCTGAATCTCAGTGAAATCCAGCCTCATTCATCAATTTTATTCATATTAATATAAACAGAACCAACATTGATCAATGAGTTTAACCTCAGTGAAACGCAGCCTCATTCCTCAATTATATTCATATTAATATAAACAGAACCAACATTGATCAATGAGTTTAAGTTCTTTGAAACACAGCCTCATTCATTAATTATATTCATATAAATATATACAGAACCAACATTGATCACAAAGCTGAACCTCAGTGAAACCCAGCCTCATTCATCAATTATATTCATATTAATATAAACAGAACCAACATTGATCACAAAGCTGAACCTCAGTGAAACCCAGCCTCATTCATCAATTATATTTATATTAATATAAACAGAACAAACATTGATCACAAAGCTGAACCTCAGTGAAACCCAGCCTCATTCTTCAATTATATTCATATTAATATAAACAGAACCAACATTGATCAATGAGTTTAACCTCAGTGAAACGCAGCCTCATTCCTCAATTATATTCATAGTAATACAAATAGAACAAACATTGATCACAAAGCTGAACCTCTGTGAAACCCAGCCTCATTCATCAATTATATTCATATTAATATAAACAGAACCAACATTGGTCAATGAGTTTAACCTCAGTGAAACGCAGCCTCATTCCTCAATTATGTTCATATTAATATAAAGAGAACCAACATTGATCACAAAGCTGAACATCAGTGAAACCCAGCCGCATTCCTCAATTATATTCATATTAATATAAACAGAACCAACATTGAACACAAAGCTGAACCTCAGTGAAACCCAGCCTCATTCATCAATTATATTCATATTAATATAAACAGAACCAACATTGACCACAAAGCTGAACCTCAGTGAAACCCAGCCTCATTCATCAATTATATTCATATTAATATAAACAGAACCAACATTGGTCAATGAGTTTAACCTCAGTGAAACGCAGCCTCATTCCTCAATTATGTTCATATTAATATAAAGAGAACCAACATTGATCACAAAGCTGAACATCAGTGAAACCCAGCCGCATTCCTCAATTATATTCATATTAATATAAACAGAACTAACATTGAACACAAAGCTGAACCTCAGTGAAACCCAGCCTCATTCATCAATTATATTCATATTAATATA